>NC_046291.1:68961666-69593333 GCF_004115265.2 Rhinolophus ferrumequinum
AACACAATGACTTGACATCCTGGAAAAACACATTGTTCACAATTAAAAAAAATAAAATAAAAAACAAAATAAAACTAAATGCTACTTTTTTAAGACTTAAAATAGGCAAGCCTTTGATTATCAAGTACAACCAAGAAAACAGGAATGAGATTAGAACAAAAAGAGTAACAACTATAGATACAGCATTCTTCTTACACTATTTAAATTAGTGAAGAACAGAGCAAAAGTTACAACTTTCTAAATCACCCAAGAGCTTGTACTTCTTCCACAATACAAAAATTGGACAGTAAGGAATTCCAATCTCACTAATAAAAGATGTATGCAAAAATCTTAATAAAATAATCTGCAACGTTTTAGAAGAATTTCACTGTGACCAAGAAGAGTATCCCAAGGACACAAGATTAGTTCAATATAAAGAAATGCATATTAGCAACAGCTTTTATATACAGTCATACACCGCTTAACAACAGGGATACATTCTAAGAAAGGTGTCAGGCGATTTCATAGCTGTATGAACATTACAAAGTGGACCATACACAAACCTCCATGGTATAGCCTCTTACACACCTGGGCTATAAGGCATACCACTGTTGTATATGTGGTCCATTGTTGACCAAAACACTGTTATGTGGGCACAAGATTATACTCCAGCAGCAACCAACTATTGGGGGACAGAGGTATTGGAGTGGGGGTACCATTTATAACCGCTGAAGAAGTTTTAAAACTACCAAAAATCAAGCAAGTTAGGTTAACTTGAGAAGAACTAAATATATGAACACAAATATTCCTGGGTGGAAAGATTCAACATTATAAAGGTGTAAATTCTTTTACACATTAATTTATGTGTAACCAACCAATGCCAAGCAAAAGCTCATCAGGGTATTTTATAAAACTTTACAACTTCTAAATTTCTTCCAGAAGACAACAAAGATGTGAGCCTAAGTAGGACAATATTTAAAAGGTGAAAACAGCGTCAACCTTCTCCCTAACAGTTATGAAAGCATTCAACAAATTCACTATCTATGTGCCATACAAAAGCCAGGAATACACATCAAGACAGTATGTCCCTAACCTCATATAGTGTGGGTGAAGTAACATACTGAAGATACAAATAATATTGAGATTATTTGTGCCTTTTAAGTGCCAAAAAGGAAATATCAAACTATTACATATGATAAAAATAAGCCTAATTAAATAAGATTCCTCAGAGGCACAAGCCTCATGGGCAGTTATAAGCTCTTCAGATATTTACTCCAAGTGCAACAAAAAGCTACAGAAGTCTTTTAAGTGTGACAAGTTCAAATTTTCATTTTTTAAGTCACTGACAAATTCTATCATATCAAAACTACAATAATCAGAATGGTGACAATATTTTTTAAAAAGAGACTATTATAAATGCATTGAAAAAGCTGAAAAGACGGATTTCTAGCTCTTGGTAGATAGCTGCACTCTTCTCCCCAGTGGTAACCACTAGCAAAAGCTAGAAATCCATCGTTTCAGATGAAAAAGGAATGCTGCAGAGTAATAAATACAATTGGCAAGACCACTGTATTCATGCACATATCTGAGTATTAATATGTAAATTATGTGTAAATTAAAAAAAGAGGTCTGTTCTAGAATGGTACAGACCAAACTGTTGACAGTTGTCCTTTTCACAGAGTAAGGGAAAGAAAATGAAAAGGGACCTATGTAAGTCTCCCAACTCCCAAAGGCCTGACTTTAATGCTCTAACAGATGTGACCAGCAAAGTCCTTCTATTGATAATCTAGGTCACAGGCACAAGTAGATACACGACAGAGTAGTAAAAGCCCATCACTGTTAGTGGTCCTGAAACATGAAACTTAAGAGTCCAAAAATAAAAAATTTTCCCCCAAAGCTGTTACTTGTTTTATGTATTACCTTAGTCATTTACAGACTAGAAGCATTAGTAAATGATAGTTTACAAATGTTATCGCTATTTACTTGAAAAGAATCCTTTAAATACAAAAAAGGTCAGTATCGGGATAAACTCACTGAAAAGCCTTCATCTTCCAAACTGGACATTATCTTAGACGAAAGCTCCTCACAGCACAAATTCTCTTCTGCAGTTGCCACCAAAGCAGCACAGCGGGCAAATGATCTATATAATTCTGACCAAGTTCTAAGTAAGGTCTTCATGGTGGCCTGATAACAGCAAAAAAAGTTTTAAATGTATATCTACATGTCAAACACTTAATAAAATGCATCTTTAAAAACAGTGTCATGTAAGTGTCATAGAAGGGACTAGCATGAGGTAATAAGTTTGCCACCCTCATAGAGTTCTAATCATAATAATGCCACAAAACCAACAATTACTTAGGGTTAAAAGGAACTTCTTCTTTCACCATTTCCCTTCTCCCTAATTAAAAGTCATAAGCAAGTCTTATTTTAAGAAAAATTTCTGTCGAAATTCATTATAAAGGGTGAAATATTTTCCAAAACATGCAAATCCCTGAAGTAAAAATTTGAAATTGCCTTACCATTGGGAATTTCTGTACGGAAAAAATATGGTTTATTGGTAAAGTCAATGCACCATAGATGGCACTAAAATTATGTTCTAAGGCATCACCTTGATTCACTTCATTGGTCTGAAACAAGAAAAATACTGGTTAGACAAATTACCATCTAATTCTAGTGTCATAAGTAGTAACATCTTACTATATGTAGTGAGTAGAATTGGGACCCCCAATGTTGAGACAGATGTTCAAGAGATGATGAACTACTAACATGTGGTAACTATGAATGTGATCTTCTGTGGAAATAGGGTGTTTGCAGATGTAATCACGTTAAAAAAAAAAGTGATTACTGGATTACGGCAGGCCCTAATTCAGTAACCTGTGTCTTCTAGGAAAAGGAGGAAGACACGGGAAAATGCCATGTGGAGATGAAGGCTATGGAGTAATGCCTATACAAGCCAAGGTTAATCAAGAATTGCCCGTGACCACCAGAAGTTAAGCGAGGCATGGAACAAGATCTCCCTCACAGATCCTACCAACACTGTGATTTTGAATTTCTGGCCTCCAGAGCTTTAAGATAATAAATTCCTGTTGTTTTAAGCCACCACTTTGTGGTAATTTATTACAGCTCCTCTGGGAAACAATGAACTGTTTTAAGTCCTGAAAAAGAATCGCAGAGGTGACTCCAAAATCTTTTTCTATATACAGAATGTAGCACTCAAGCAAGGACTTATGAAAAGGGCCTTGCTAACTTGCGAATAGTGGGAAACTATCTGGGAATGTAAACTTATTTTCTTCCAGAATACGTTTAATGGTGCACTGCCTGAGTAGCCAAAATAAGGGCTACTGCACTATCACTTAAATTCTTTGGAGTCTTTACTTCACTTGAGAGCTACCGTGAAATATTTCCCAAAGAATAACACCACTTAAGGATTGATGAAGCAGCTGACAAACTACTAATAGTGACAGAACTTGAGCTCCATATCCAGATTACTGATTTAGGGACTACTATATGGCTTCACCAACATGGATTCATTCACCACGGGAATCCTTACACACAGTCTAGTCAAAATGACCATTATTAATCCCCACAGTACAAATACTGAAAGACACCTCGATATAAATATGAGAGTTTATATATATGTCACATGTGAGCCTTCTGGCTTTATAACGAATATTGGAGAAAACAGTCCGGATTCCCCCTTAAGTTATATTTTCTTGAATAAGGCAGAAATGCAATGAAGAGAAATCAACTAAAGAGTAGAAAATTAACCAATTCCACAGGAAAGAATTACTTAATATCTTCTATTTAAATTCAAACTTCTATTCATTTCCCCATGTGCTCTAACAAGAAAAAGAAATTCCTTAAATTTGGGGGGATATATAAATATATAGCAGGCTTTTATACCATACCTGATTAATCAATTCAGTTAATGGTGTGACTATAATACTCCACATTCTCCAGAGATGCTCCTTGTTTTCCAACTGCTTTGCATTTTGATTAATAACATTTAAAACAGAGTCACTGAAAGCTAGTGGTGAAGTTGGACCAGAAAGAACACAACCTACAAGTGTCTCCAGATTAAGAAAAAACCTGAAGAAAAAATTTTGAACCACACATTAACCTGTACTTTTTGCCAAAATACATTAATTACACTGTAACAAAATTCTAAACATAACTGACATGGAAAGAAGGAATGCATGTAAAATCTTATTTTTGATTTTTTTAATTTTAAAAAAATTTGATATAGTATGTTAACTCAAAAGAATCTTGTTCATCACATAACCATCTTTCCAAGATAAACACAAATATTTTCAGTTTAAATTACCTCTCATCTTCTATACCATATTCCAAGAAATTACTGTTGAAAATTAATTGAATTAGGAACAAAGCAGGAGTTCCCTAAAAAAAGATGAGAATGTAGTCAATCTTCTTGTTACAAAGAGTGCAATCTTGTTACACTTGTTTTCTACAATCAATTATGTGAAGCTTGATCCTTTTAAGCTTGAGAAATTTAACTTCTGACATTACTTAGGATATGACAAAAAAAGATAGCAAATATATTTCCATAAACCACACATAAAAATCAAGCTCTTTATACTTTAATATAGCTGTTCCACCCACATTGAGAAATGCTGAGGGATTCCAGATATACAAAGAATGCTAACTTAAAACGTGCTGGACCAACAATACCTATATTCTGCAGATATTAAGTACATTTCACCATGATTAAGCTCAGTACGTTTAGTAATGAGCTTCCAAAGTTTGTCAGAGTAATCAGCACTACTATTTCGTTAAAGGAAATAGAAACCCTTTATAATCCCTGAAAACAGTTCCATTAATAGTGCCATATTTAATTCTTTACATTAATCTATTACTGTCTATCAATTTTGTCTTTTAACATCAGCATATCCAAATCTAATTTAATTCTCTCAAAATTTTACCATCCAAGTCTCACTATTTTAAGAAAAGGAAATCATAGAACTTTTTTGGGGGGAGGCTAATTTTAATCATATCATTACATCTGAGATACTTGCATTCAGAATATCCATATTAGCAACCTGATATGCTGGTGAACCTAATACTTTCTGAGGAAGTCCTTTAACTGTAATTTCCATGAGGACCTAAGGAAAGATAAAATGTTTTACTATAGGTTAGCCATAAAAACACTACTTTACTTAATAAAAATCTAGTAGTACTTACAGCATTTTTAAGTTTATTACAACATTCACTAAATACACCCTCATTAGTTCAAAAACTTCAAAAACAGTAATGTTTGTATATTAATGTGAATACATTTGCATTAGTTTAAAAAAGTTCAAATACAGAAATATACAAAATAAAATGATAAAGTCCTTTGTTTCCAGGGATAGTCAATGTGATCAGTTTTGAGTTTATTTTTCTAGACCATATAAATTTTCACATATATAAGTATACCAAGGAACATTACCTTCCTGGGTTGGCTGCCATATTCTTTTACACCATTAGCAATATTATACTGTGAGATACTATGGAACTGACCTTCTTCATCTGATTGTTTGTACTGAGTACTCACATCAGTACGTGTAGACACATTCTTAACTGCTGTATGAATGTGTAGTTTATGCAAACATTTTTCTATTAATGCCCTTTAAGGCTGTTTCTATCCTTTTATACTACAAAAAGAAATTCTTCGATGAATTATGTACTTACTAGTGCCTGAAGCAAATTATTTCTAAGGATTGCTAGCTAGGAGCTGTGTCTAAGACACACCTCTCAAATGTGACAGAGCTTACCAAACTGCTGTCCAAAAATATTACTATACCCATATTAATCTGGACTATATATAGTGACATAATACGACAAAAAGAGTTATGTTAGTGAAAACATGCATTCACATATACTCATTTGAAGCAGACACTAATGAGAATAATGAACGGCATTTGTTAACTCCTTTTGTTACTGGCCCACAGTGCTCTGCATGTATCAATTCATTTAGTGATAAACACTGTGTTTTCTCTTTACAAAGAGATAAGAGTAGATAAATTGCCCAACTGCACTCAGCTAATAAATAATTAGGCTGACATTCAACCTAGTCAGCTCCAGAGCCTTTGCTACTTAACCACTATGCCCTACTGCCGTGATACACACTGTGACGGTACTCTGGAAACACTTAGAACTTACACAAGGAAGGGTATAGTTTCCTTCATCTGCAGCTTATTTTGGGAGATTTATTACTACAAAAAGTATATTTAATTATCTTTTCCTTTCTCTACTATATAGGATAAAAAAGATGTTTAATACCAAAGTCATTGTGTTGGTTAAAAAGGCGTTCATTTAAAACAAAAAGTTCCACAACATTACCACCAGATTTTCAAAAAAATGTGCAAAGTAGCAATCAGTGGAGTTTAGCAATCTTATCATAAAATTAGTATTCATCTGAGTTTCTTCAGTTCAAGTTTCATATCCTTCACTCCATTTTCTGTGTAGCTTATATTTTTTTTATCACACTGGAAAATTTTTATAGTTGCCATCATAGCCATTTACTTTATTAAGGTTTCAAATGACTCTAAAGTCAATGAATAGCATTTATTACAGGGTCAAACTGCTGATAAATACTTGAATGCTTTCCTAAATCCTGGTGTGTGCAAGAATCTTTAACAGAAAATTCAATTTCAGAGTGTTTTTTAAACTCCAACATATAGGTATTATACTTACCAGTGTTTTCGATACAGGAAATACTTCTGATTTCACTATGGCTTCCAAAGATTTTAATAAAAGAGTCAAAACTTCAGAACCCGGTCTCTCTTTTTTGTTACCTATAAACAAGCAAAAAGAGGGGTGTACTTTTAAACATACAAGTACTTTTAGGGGTAAAAATATACACTTATGAACTATGAGAATTAATTTTTTACTAAATCAAGAAAGTGCTTTGTTTAAAAGTAAAGTCTGGAAGATATGTTTCAAAAAGATTTTAAAATAAATTTTATATATTCAAGCCAAACAATTCACCGAGTGCTAGTAAGTCAATGAATCAATATTATAGTACTTACCTGATTCAACAACTGACTTCACCAAGCTAATTAGTTCCTTCCAAATAGCACTGACAACTGCATCTGTCAAAAAAAAAAGTAACGAAACAGATATAACTAAAGGCACCCACTTTCATCCTTATACTAAAGAAATATATTGAGCAATAATTTAGAATATAATTCTCCTTGTAATCAGTTTATAAAACCCTATCACTTCATTGTTAAAGAAATGTGTTTTTTCCAAAGGACTGAAACATATTAGCACTGTTTTTTAAAAGGACTAACATATTAGCACTGGGTCATGTAACTACAGTTAATTATTTTCTTTTTTTCATCATCTGTATTTTCTCTATTGAACAACTTTAACTTTTTAGACAAGGAAAAACAAGGTTCAGAAGGATACCTGAAAACTATTAGAAAAAAATTTCCCTGCCAGTTAAATAGCAAACTATTTTATGTATGAAATTTCTCCTCTTCATTTGATAGGCTATAGATCACGGGAGTTTAGGTGTAGATGTTAGTGCAATAGCGCCTGGGACTGAATCACAGCTCTACCACTTACTGGGACTTTGCACAAGTTATTTACTTCTCTGCACAACGGAATTTCCTTATCTGTAAAACTAACATAGGAGGTTACTATAGGCATTAAATGAATTATATGTAGAGCTCTTGCAGCACAATCTAGCCAAAAGGTGGCACCATATAAATATTTGCTATTTTATTTGCTTTTTAAACAAATAATTTTAAAAAATTCTTAAAATATTTACCAGAAGCATCTTTTCCAACTGCAACAAAGCTATCATGAACAGCACTGATAAGTGTATTTGCATATTTGGAAAAAAAAGAAGAGCTGCTGATTAACGGATGTTCAAGTGGCTCTAAAAGAGGGAGGGAAAGAGACAATTATGCAAAACAAACGCTTTATGAAATCAACTTCTCAATATAAAATTTTAGGTGGTCTGACATGTTTTGTATTAAAGACATACTTATTTCATACAGAATTACACAATACATTGGCTATGGGGAAAATAACACCTCTCACTCAACCCAATATACTATGTTCTGAACTATTTTAATAACTGAAATATTTTTAAAACAAGTACCTAAGTTCAATACAAGTTTGTTTTGCTTAGCAAAATTCAAAACTTCTGGACCCAACAAAAAATGAAGTAACATTTCAAGTCCTAAGAGTTGAATTGAGGGGATTGTGGCCATTCCACTAAAATTCGAACTCAAGTTCATCCGGGTAGTTACAGAGGCTCCATATGGGGAAGAACCTTTAAAACAAACAAATGAGAAGGTAAGTTACGTAAGCTTACATTAGCTATCGAAACTACTAGTTTTTAAATTCTTTCAATAAAATATACCTTTAAAAGTAAATAGTGTATTTCTCAAATAAAAGTTGAAAGTTTTTCTTTAAAACCCACAACAGAGTTCCAATTAATCCTAATTAGGTTAGGAACAAGATTAGTGTCACACACCATTAAAGTGAATGTAATTCTCAGGCATTAATACATACCCTGAATTACTAATATGTGGGAATTCCTGAAACTTAAATATAAAAATATGGCTCAGAACAGCCAATAAAATAATAATAGAAAATACTTTTCTGTCAATGGTATACATACTAAGCCACATTTCTTACGTTTAAGATCTGTTGTCTTTAAGAATAGCTTGAAGATTCTGGTTCTGAAACAAATAGAACTGTCTGTAATGTACCTCACACACGTACTGGAAAAATGTTGATCTTTTCCTACTACAACAATGCAATTATAGCAGTAACATTAACACATACAGAAAACAGACTATCAAGAACATATAAGGAACTGGAAAGGAAAGACAAAATTATGAAGTGCTTCATTTTATGTAAATAACACTGAGCAAAGCCTTCACTCCAAGAATTTTGTAAAAAAAATAAAAAACAAGTATGTCTCTTACCTTTGTTTATAGGGGTCATAGGACTTAAGCCTGGAGAAATAGCTATACGAGATGAACTGCCTTGAAGTGAAGTATTACAATCAATGTTTATTGTGCTTTGAATTAGAGGCACACAAACCTGTTAGGGTAATAAAAGAAAGTATCTGTAAACTGCATAATTTTCTTTTTTTTAGTCTTGCATGATATAGTTAAATTTCTTTAAGCAGTTTAAATTCTTTTAATATGTTGAATTTTATTGGCTTTTTCAATGCATAAGCGAAAACTGAAATCTGGAAAAGTGAAAGTTGTTATTGCTGTGTTTCCTTGAAAGTAAGACCTGAAAATAGGCCTTAGCGTGATTTTTCAGGATGACATCCCCTGAACATAAGCCCTAATGCGTCTTTTGGAGCAAAAATTAATATAAGACCCGGTCTTATTTTCGGGGAAACACGGTATAACAGTATTTGCCTGACATGCATACTATCTATCAATTTCAGTTCTAAATTCCAGATGGAAAATGATACGCATGATTTTTGCAAGAAAAATTTATCCGAGTTTTAGTGCTATTGGTAGACAGACTCACTGTAAACTTTTTAAAAACACACTAAAAAATATGAACTAAAACAACTTCAAACTCTTTTCTAAGATCATTTTAGTACCAGTCAAATCTAGCCAATGAATAAATTATGCCAATAAATTTCACACAACTGGGTAAGATTAGCCTACTAGGACCTTATAATGGTAGAATTTGAAATAATTATGATCCCGATTATACATTACTATCAATGTACTATTTCAATTAGTTCATATTCTATTAAGTTTAAAAGTCTTATTAACGTATTCAAAATTCAAAATTTAAAAAGAACTTGCTAAAAAAAAAATCAAGTATATTTAAAGCCCCCTTGCCAAGAATACACTCAGTGCTTATCAGTTATTCATACAGACTAGAAGACAAGGACTAAGGACTATACCCAACAGTAAAATGTACTCCAAGATGCAAGATAAGCAATAAAGAAATTAAAAAGATAAGAAGTTATCAGAGCTGTCCATTTTTACTTAACTGTAAAAAAATTCAGAAACCAAGGATGTATTAATTGCAAAAACAAGGAGGTATAGATAAGATTAAGCCTTACAGATAAATGCCAACAAGGATATAAAAATCCAAAGGAATTTGTAAACCCATTTTTAACAGTATTGAAAAGCCATGATAGGATTGAAATGATTATAAAAAATACAAAAAATAAGAATCCAATTTTGTATCTACCCAGTGTAGCACTTGACTTCTATTTCGGTTATATTCTAGGCCCTGTGAAATGCCTTTTTAGAAATCTTTCATAATGTCTCTCAAGTAAGAATGGGTATTTGAGTGCTTGCTGATTGAAAAGACTTTAGAGGCTCCTTTTCAGACAACTGGAGACTATCCTTTAAGGGAAACGAACTCAAATTCTATGCCAGGAGAAAAAAAAAGATCTTTTATACATTGTGGCCTGCTAACACAGCAATAACACTGAAATATTAGATTTAAGAATATATTTGGAAAAGTATTATAGTCAACACTTGTAATGTTACCTGTTCAAAATTAGCAGGCAGATGAGGTCCAAGTCTCATTAATAAATACCACCAGACTTCTAGTTTTGTTAGCGCTAGAGCTTCTGTTCTTACATGGATGGAACTCAACGGTTGCATTAACAATTTCAGTCTTTTCGCACTACATAGTATTTCTTTAAAAAAATGAAATAGGCACCCAGGTTAAAACACTTAAGAGCTAAAGATCAAATTTTAAGAATGAGTGTGCAATAGTCTTGTTTTATCATAGCAAGAGAATAGATTTTTTTAAAAAAAATTCTTTTTTTTGAAATCACCAGCTCTTGCCATTCCACCCAAAATTTCCACTTGACAAACTCCAGTACAGCTAGACCACAACACTTCAGAAAGTAACAACAAAAAAAGGAATAAGTGATATTTATTAAATGCTGTGTGCCAGGGGTGATTTTCCCATAAAAATTAAATCCAATTCTTTAAACGAAATATTTGTATCAAAAGTGTGTACTACATGTGAGACTGGGGATATATTAAAAAAACAGTCTATGCTCAAGTAACCTATCAAACCTTGACAGATTTTTGAAACATCTAAGCCACGTATTTGGTGAAATGACATTCAACATTTCTTACAACTATTCTGCCACTTCACTTTCAATTAACCCTTCTGTAAGAAATAAAGTTAGACCACTGTGGAAACAAATTCTCTAATCCTTTTTGAACTCCTACTTATGATTGGAACTCCACAATAAAATCCCTATTGCAAGATTGCCAATTGCCATACAATAATCCATTCTCTTAGTTACAAGACCTGCTTTCACTCAGGATAGTAATGGGTGCACAATTTTGACTTCTTATCTAGTCTCCTCTTTAGCTATTCTACCCAATGAAATTTAAGTGGCAGTGTATACAGAATTTCTGGAATGCTCATGATAGATAGTTGGCTCAGCTAGGAAGAAGTTCATTTCTGCTCTTCTGCCTTCCCTCCTTTCCGTAGTCTGCAACTAAGGCACACTGAAGATGACAGAAAGACAGATATCTGATTCCTTAATGACTCTGTGGATCCAGTCACAGGCTCTATAGCTCTGGCCTTAATCTTCTGTAAGCCACTCCTCTTTTATGCTTTAACACTCAGCCATGTATAATTCCAACAGATTTAGTCCTGAACATTGCTTATAGTTCATAAGCAACAACAACACAACAACAAAGGGGACTTTCCAATTAAAATTGGTGCCTGGCAATGCACTTTATCAGTATTTTCAATAAAATTATAGTTAATGCAAATAATCACCTTATAAAACACATTAAAAAGAGGAAGAAAAGAGATTAATGATCTGACAGGGGAATGATCCTAATGATCCTCTGACAGGAGAAAATGAAAAATCAACATTACTTAGCAGATCTGGTAAATATACAGTGTCAATTATACCTAAGATTAATTACCCAGTTAAGTAGGTACTAATACTGACCCACTTTGGGGCCAAATACTCTTTCTTGTATATCTACCAAATACCTCCAGGGAATACTAGGAGGATATGATTAAAGTAAATCAAAAGGAATCACCACTTCTATATATTAATGTTAACTCACTATTATTAGGTACAGTTCCAAAGGTCCTGAAAGAAAAAAGTTCATCAGTCACTGATATTTTTATTCCATAACAATCACAATTGTTTTCTATCATCTATTGGCTATGTGACCCTGGATAAATTATTTAATTTCTCCAAAACCGTAATAAAACCATCTCAGGTCTATTGTGATGATTAAATGAGATAAAGTGCTCCACCAAGTGTTGGCACATTCTAAGAAAGCCACAATGTTATTTTGTCACTTTGTGTTTTTTTTTGAAATAGCTTACATTTTACATCTGTGATTTTCAGTAATGCCTAGCCTTTGAATTGTGTTTTTAGCTATAAATTTATTCCCTTGAAAAAAAGATATTAAATAACAAGGTTAAGTATCAATATAAACTAATCAGAAAAGCTTTTCTCATCTTGCTTAAATAAAAGTCATTTTAAAAAATCAAAATTCTAAAATATTACTTACCAGGATTTAAAGCAAAATTATCTATTAAACTCTTCCAAGCAATAAAAGCTATTTTTTTAATTATGGGTGCTCCACTACGAAATCCCAGTTCTTCCAGCTGTAATAGAGAATTAATGAAACTCCCACTTCGATGCAAGGTCTAAAAAGGAAAAATCATTAAAAAGTTATTCACCTGCCTGAAACAATACATACAGCAGAATTATGATTCATTGGTCTAATTCAGGTTTAGCTATGTAAAGTCTTAGGAATTTAAAATTTCAAAAAATATTCCGTATGAATTCTGTATACACATCCAACATTCAAGATTACAAAATAGAAAGCTCCATGAAGCAGATAATATATAACGCAGAACATTTCTAAACAGAGAAAATTAGGAAGATAAGATAAATCCCAAATTTAACCAACATAATATCAAAAAGTGTATCTATATTAAAAAAACAGAATATTAAAGAAAAAACAAGAAATGTTGAACCCTAAAACTAATAAAAACAGTATTTTCAAATATACTGAAAGAGGCAGGAAAAATGGTTAAGGGGAAAATGGATAAATGACAGGTATACATGAATCCCAAGAGGAAAAGTGCATAGAAAGATAAAATATTAACAGTCATAAGTGGCTATAAACCACATATAATCTGAAGAATATAAATAATAACAAACAAAAGAAACCCTGGCTTAGAAAATCACAGTGAAGCCACAAGACAGCTACTAGAGCTAATAAAATCAATTCAACAATGTTGCAGCGTACAAGATCAACACACAAAAATCAGTTGTGTCTCTACACATCGGCAACAATCTGAAAAGGAAGTTAGGAACGCAATTCCATTTACAATAGCACCTAAAATTACTTAAGAGATAAATCTAATCAAGGAGGAGAACGATTTATGCAATAAAGGCTATAAGGCATTGCTGAAAGAAATTTAAAGAGACCTAAATAAGTAGTAAACTATCCCATGTAGATGGGTAGAAAGATTTATTATCATTAAAAGGTCAATATTACCCAAAGCAATCTACAGATTCAACACAATCTCTCTCAAAATTCCAACAGCCTTTTCAAAGAAAAGTCAATCCTAAAATTCAATATGGAATTGCAAAGAGCTCCAAATAGCCAAAATCAATTTTGGAAAAAAAACCATAAAATAAAGGCGGAGGACTCACACTTCTTTGACTTCCAAACTTACTACAGAACTACAGTAATTAAAACATATGGTAGTGGTACAAGGACAAACAGAACAATGGAATAGAGAAGCCTTAAAAGTAAACCCTTGTATATACTGTCAACTGATGTTTTACAAGGGTGCCTGGACCATTCAATAAGGGAAACACAGTCTATTCAACAAACAGTGTTAGGAAAATTGAATATTCACATGGAAAAGAAAAATGCCGGACCCTTCCTTGCCCTATATACAAGAACAAACTCAAAATGGATCAAAGATCAGAATTTATGAACTAAAACTATAAAATTCCTAGAAAAAACATAGGGAATATTCATGACACTGGATTTGGCAACAACTTCTTGGATATGACACTAAAAGCACATTCAATGATACTATCAAAAAAGCGAAGAGAAAAAAAAGCAAAAACAACCTACACTATGGGAAACATACTTGCAAATCATGTTTCTGATAAAGGATCGATGTGGTGCATGCCTGTGTACTGTTGATTCACTAACACTGATCTCATGGCCAACAGCATTCTAACGCATGCCTGGACAACCCATCATGCCTCTAACACCCATCTTTTCTCCATAAGGCACATCAGTCTTCCTGTACTTTGGAAACATAGACGGCACTTCAGCACTACGCTTAGGCCTGTGTACTGTTGATTCACTAACACTGATCTCATGGCCAACAGCATTCTAACGCATGCCTGGACAACCCATCATGCCTCTAACACCCATCTTTTCTCCATAAGGCACATCAGTCTTCCTGTACTTTGGAAACATAGACGGCACTTCAGCACTACGCTTAGGGGCCATTAAAAATCACCAAGAAAAAACACAAAATGTCAAAAACGTGGCACTATATGAATCATGAAAAGGACATTTGTTTAAAGGACACTGAGAGCTGAAACAAAAAGAGCAGAGCATAATCTTACTCGATGTCAGCTGGGAACATATGCACTGGGGAACTCAAATTTTTTTGCCACTCTACATGTCTGTTATACACACTAGTAATAACTTTAGGAAATTATATAGCACAGGAATGTATGTTCGCTTTACAAATAAATTTTAGTGAGCAGGTGAATTGGTATATATGGAATGACGAATGAGAATTGACTATACTATGTAGAATTAAGAAATGAAAGGGTCTGGCATGTAATACTGTGATCTGCTCTTTAACTGTGGACTTACCTTCCCAAGAAGTTTGACAAACAAAGGCCATAATTTTAAAACGTAAGTCTCATTTTTACTCATAAATAGCTTTTGGAGTTCTGAAAGTAATTTCTGCAAATAAAAGCAAAAATATTTACCAAAAGGACTCTTGAAAAGAAAAAAAAAAATGTATTATCAAATTGGCTGATTGTCTCAGCCAAAAAATGTTTACCCAAATAATACCCAATGTTTTATTAGGGAAACTTGCATGCATATAGGAAAGCTAAGAGTTTTATAATAAACGTCCAAATATGAATACATTAACATTTTACCGTGTTTCCCCGAAAATAAGACCTAGCTAGACCATCAGCTCTAATGCGTCTTTTGGAGCAAAAATTAATATAAGACCTGGTCTTATATAAGACCCGACTTTGTAATAAAATAAGACCGGGTTTTACATTAATTTTTGCTCTAAAAGATGCATTAGAGCTGATGGTCCGGCTAGGTCTTACTTTCAGGGAAACACAGTAGTATGCTTATCTTATCACATATCTGGCCATTCTTCCATCTATCAATCCAGCTTAATTTTTTATCTACCAATATTCGTTCCTCTAAAAACTCCAGCATGCATATCATTAAATAAAGTTCAAATGATAATGTTTTAACTTCTCACTCTAGTTAACTTTAAAAATACATTAATAGCTTCATGGATAACATACCTGAGAAAATTTTAGTTCAAATTTGTAAAGAATTTTACATATGCTCTTAAAAAATAAACTTACCAGCGTAAAAAAAAAACTTAAAGACAAGGGAGACACTTTATTAGACTCCAAATATAATCATGGAGTAATTTTAAAAAATGAACAAACAAAACCCCAGGTTTTAGAATCTGGAAGGCTCCCTTGCTGCCTGCATTATTATGGTATCCCCTGGTTTCCCTGCTCCTATTCAATCCCCTCTAGTGTTCTCTCGATATAGCCAGAGGGATCTCTTTAAAACCTGTGTCAGTACATAATCACTCCTGGCCTCAAACCTTCAAATATGGTTTTCAATGTAACACAAGTGAAAACCAAATGCCTTACAATGACCCCCAAGGCCCTATATGATTTGGCCCTGCTTCGCTGAAATCATCTCCTACTCCCCTCACCTTCACTCTCATTATCATACTGCCCAGTGTTCACTGAACACAACCATCAGACTGGGGCCGTTTGCTCTCATGGTTCCTCCATATAGCTAACTCCTGCATCGTCTTCAAATCACTATTCAAATATCCCATTTGTTTTTCTTCCCTGACCGCCTCATCCTTCCTCCCCAATGACACACTCCATCCAGTCCCTGCTGTTCTCCATAATCCTCATCACTTAGTTACTACGTGCTTCATTATCTCCCCCATTAGAAAATAAGCTCCACAAGTTCTCTTTGTTAATATACACTGGTATGGTCAGTGTCTAAAACAATGCCCAGAATATAACAGGTGCTGGATAAACACTTGTTATAAGAACAAAGGCTGAAAACCTAAAGCCCAATAACTAGGAAATTATGCACACTAGATGCACTTATGTACATTAAATTTGTATCTATTGGGATTATGCTACCATCACCGAAATGGCACTGAACTAGTTAATGCTCGCCCTTTTCCAACAATGCAATCCCTTTCAATCACCATTCATTGGGGATGAAGTAAAATGCCTGGACCATAGTAATGCTGAATAGACAGTTTCTCCCCTCATTGCAATGTAGGAACAGTATGCCTACACTAACTTAAGCCATTCTTTGTTTTAATTCAAAGAGGAATTTCCTAGACCATAGTACATTTACTCCAACATGAGCCCTAAGCTTGATGCAGAACATTACAATGCAGTCCCCAAAAATTCCTTACATAAAGTAATACTTACAGTAGTCATAAGCTGCTCCGTGATAGGTGCTATTTCTTGTTGTTTCTGAAGCAACAACGGCATTCCCATCTCTAGAGCAGTAGCTCCCCGCAAATGTACCTTTTGGGCTGAATGAACCACTAAAGGTATGACCAGTTTTGCCCACCTAATTGACTCTTCTCCCATTTGAACTGGGGCTTGTTCAATTAACCTGTAATAGAAAAATGAATGAATAAATGAATTCGACTTCACCTTCTGTATCTAAACTACCAGGAAAATAAGCAACACACAGAAATATGCATCGTTTAATCCATTTACTTTAGAATATACATATGTATATATATACATATATATATATACATACGTGCAAAAAATATCTAAGTTTTAGATTTCTGTACTATTTTTATAAATTTTTAAAATAACATTTTGTCTTCATATTGAAATTTCTAAATACTAATGATTTTATACAATTAAATTCAATGTTCTCATAGGAAACGACAGCCAGAGAACTATGATATAATGTGAGTATCAATCAGGGCATCAAAACACTAAGTAGTTAAAGCAAAGAGCAAACTACTAAAGAAAACTTTAAAACAGAGGTAAGACAAAGCGTATCAATAAATAGTTTGTGCTGTTAGCATGTCCATTACAAAGAACAGGAATGGGGAGGAAGGTAGGGGATTTTCTTATTCTCCCATCTGCTGCTAGGCACTGTTAATAACTTCTTAAATACCCCCTACAGCTCGCCTGGGAGTCTACATTATTTTTTAAACTCTTGCAAAAGCTGTAACAGAAATAATTTTTAAAACCAGAACTGTGTTAGGAGCGGCTTAACCAAGACTTGATTTTTTTAAGACTAACTCAGTAAAAATAAGCAAAGAAACTTACTAACTAATGCACATGGACTTCCTTCTTCTTCCTGTTACCTTTTCTCGAGACTTTTAGTCTAGAAGACTTTTCCTTCTTTTAATGTCTAACTCAAATTTAAGTCCCAAAAGTCCACCCATTGAAGTAAATTCTAAATTTACTGACACTATTCTTCCAATGTACACAGCATCCAAATTCATACCTTATGATAACATTTAATGCTTCATAATCAACAACAGCAGAACGCATCTCTCCTTTATTAAATATTACTTCTAATGAATCAATTATATTGGATACCTAAAAGACAGAACCAAATAAATACAAATCAAGTAAGCCTGAATTTTTTAAATGGTGTATAGTTAAGACATATATAAAAACTGTACTCACTGCTTTGCCAACAACTTCAGTGGGAAATGTCTGCTTGGATATCACCCAAAGTGCCCTGGTACGTACATTTTTGTCTGAACTCTTAACAATATCACTCAATTTTGAAAGCAGTCCTCGAATGTTTGTCTCTGAAAAACAAGCAGCTTTAATAATGCAGAACAGTTTACATCCTTTAAAATCTCAAACATAAAAATAAAAATAGAGAAACATACTATACTCTTTACTGCAAAAAAATAAATGCATATCCAGAGAGAAGGACCAGAGAATCGATGCCGATTATCAAACTTCTTCCCAAAACACAGAAATAGCTAAGATGGGAAGGTATATTGAGAGAAAACAGATAGTAGGCTTCAAATCAGATATTTTGTACAACTGAAGCAATTTTATAGGTCTCGATAATAGGTTTGAACACACAAGACAATTTTGGGCAAGATATTATGAACTCTACATCACTGCTCCAAAATGAACTCTTACCTTTGTTGCTAACATTTATACATATAAAAAAGAACAAAAGAAAAAAGATGGTAACAACTTTCTGACATCTTTAGTCCCTATTCCCAATTTCTCCACTCTAAAGATCACCTCTCTAGGTCCTTTACTAACTACAGAGCAACAATTAAGATTAGTTGAAAACTTACGAACTATCATGTCCTGTGTTTTCCTTATTGCTTTTAGTTCCAAACCATCCCACTTACCACTACGTAAAAGAACTTTTTAATTCAGCATACTCCTTATGGCATATGCTTAGAGTAAATGACCATCTTAATTATTAACTTCCAAAGCTAATGTGTTTTACAAAGTTGTTTTCAGAGCAATTATTTTTAAATAGACTCATTTTCTTTTAAAGCAAATTTTATAATTAAAGTTAGAGCAATGCCTAAGAAAAAGAAATTTTCCAACGATGGTAATCTAAATATTTCTCAAAAGCAAATCCTAAACTGTTATGAAACTAAGAGGTAACAGTACTTTTAACAATATCAAAAGTTTATACTTACAAACTCCTAAAAATATTAAGTCAAACTACCTGATAATCCTGTAGCAATTTTGGGATTATACAAGCAAAACCCCAATGCTTGTAGAGCAGCACAACTGAGCTCTGAGTTTTGACTGGAAATGTGGGTCTACAAAAAAAAATAAAAATCACATTTGTTACAAATGAGTAGATTGTGAATCAACTTGAAGAGCAAAATTTGATTAAAAAACAAAATTACATTTTAATACAATCAATGAACAAATCTTTGAAAGTAGATAAAGTAGGAGTAAGATAAGGAAGCCATGTATATAGCTTAGCAAAGGAAGAGGGAAACTAGATAGACATCAACTAAATAAAGAACATTTTTCTTAAAAGATAAACAACATCTCCACAGATCTGAAAGCAAAGATAAAGCAGCCAGTGGAAGATGCTAAAGACACTAGACAGGAAATAAATAATAGGAGCAAAGCCCTTCCAAAAGGTAAGCAAAAGACTCAAACACAAAAGCTGACAAACTAGCATTAGACTGACATTGCTAAGATAGAGAGAGGGAAGGGGTTGAAATGTAACATTACTAAGTATCTAAAGTGCTAGGAGACTTAAACATCTTTTTTTTTTTTTTTTTTGGTGGAAAGAAATGCAAATTTAGTCAGAATGCCGGCATTCTGTGAGTATGGTGGAACCTGTCCAAAATCCATCCCCCACATTATCTCAATCTTAAAAAAAAATCCCTGCTTCATAGACAGGAATATTTGAATTCATGCCCATCTGGAATTCAAAGCCCAATCCATTTATGTATGTAAAAGCTATAAAATCCAGAACCTGTCAAAGATAGTCCTGCTATATCCCCCAACACCACGTTACTTGCCATCTTGTGTCATTCGTGGTACCATTTCCCATTCCAGTGATTTATGTGCAAATCCCCTCATTTCTCTTAATCAGATATCTAAGGGGTCCTCAGCTATTTGTTAGTCTTGAGCAGGAAGAATAAATGTTAGTAGTCAAAAATATAAATAGGCACTTCCCTAAGGCACCCCTTTTATAATTAATCAAACAAAAACCAAACTCTGGAGTATAATGGATATTCAGTCAGTCAGTTCAGACAAGCGACAGTCTTAAATACTTAAAGACTTTGAAAGCTACTACTATCGCGTGGATAATAGCTAGCATGTCTGTGATCAACTTTTATTAAACACATATTGCCTGGAAGTGTTCCTTAACAGTAGTCTTTTCTTCAAAAATGCTGTGGTTTTATAGAAACAATACTAACAGAATTCTAAACAGCAACACAGAAATATGTTATATTTCACCTAGTATGTATGGTTCCTGTTCTGAAGGAATTCAAATATCCTTTCAGTGCTTAGTAATTCACACAGAAAGCTTGTTGATTGTCCTATCACTAATCACCCAGGTGCTTCTAAACAGTTAAATTTGCAGGGAGTCAAAAGTTATACGTGGATTTTTGACTTCGTGGGGGAAGAGGGGTCCATGTCAACCGTAATTATTCATCAGGCATTTTATCTACAAACTCTATTAACAAACAGTGCAACTTGACTCAAAATGCATGCAACTGAGTTCCTGATCCTATACACTGTCAAATACTAAATACAGAGAGTGCCAAAAAAATGTATACATATTTTAAGAAAGGAAAACTGTATTACTTGTAATACTCAATATACACCAATAACAAAAGATGAATACAAGTCACATTTGACTTCTGCAATTACAAGAGGTGCTCCAAGTGGTTACCATCAGCGTCCAGACACTTCTGATTATGGCGAACTACTGCTTGAGCATAGGTAACATCTCTTAAACTGTGTATACATTTTTTTGGCACCCCCGCTCTATGAAGATGCATGTCTTCATCACATCCACTACAGCCAAGCGCCGCTTAACGACAGGAATTATACATCCTGAGAAATGCGTCGTTAGGTGATTTCAGTGTGCAAACATCATAGAGTACACTTACACAAATCTAGATGGTATAGCTTATTGCTCCTAGGCTACAAGCCTGTACAGCATGTTACTTGTGTGAAACACAAAGTTAAATCAAGCACAAGAGTAGATGATGTAATCAAGAGACGCTGTAAGGGCAAGATGTGTGAGGCTGTTGCTGGCTTAACATGGCGGCATAATGCTTTACAGGAGGCTTTTCTTAAATGAGTAGAAAGACTACACTCTAAAGTAACAATCTAGTATAGTAAATACGTAAGCCAGTCACAGTCATTTATTACCATTATCGAATATTATGTACTGTACATAGCTGTATGCGCTATACTTTTGCACGAGTGGCAATGCAGGTTTGTTTACACCAGCATCACCACAAACACGTGAGCAATGTGCTGAGCTATAATGTTATGAGGGCTATGATGTCACTGGGCCATAGGAATTTTTCAGCTCCATTATAATCATACGGGGCCACTGTTACACATTCGGTCAGTCTGCAATGTTCACCAAAACATCGTTACGAAGAGCACGACTATACTGCTGGAATGCAGAACGTGATAATGAAGAAAAATAGAGTAATAAATAATACCATTAATACTATTTAATACTACTGTCTTGAACTACTTACTATACAGTCAAGTCCCTGCTTACATGATCAAAAAGCACTGATGACTGTAACAGGAATACTTAAGGGCAGACAGTTCCTCCAATGCCTCAACATTTAGTCAGAAATCATGATAAAATGTGTATCTTGATAGATTACTTCTGTTTAAAAGCACAAAAACAGGATCATAAAAATAAGAACTCAAAGGGACTTTGGAGATTGAGTTCAACCTCTTCATTCTACAAACAAGGAAATTAAATGCTAAGGAAGGTCACAAAGCCACCGCAAGTGAGGACAACACAGGTTCTCAGTTTGAGGTTAAACTACGCCACCTTCCTACAAATAAGCAAAGAAGCTTAACAACGGTTCTTTAACCAAGCAAGAGTACCAAAAACTGAGAGAGTGGATATTTAAAAAATGAATGTTACCCTCAGGGTACATCAAAGACGAAATTAAATTAAGAGCAAACGTATTGGATTCAAATGGCCACGGGCAACTTTAGGCAATTACACCAATCTCTTCAGCAAAGAGTGATTAAAGAGTAACCTCACAAGGACATGCAGGATGAGGTGAGAAGAAAAAATGGTAAGGTAATTGAGAAAAACTGATACACTGTTTAAGTTTCAAAGAGTATTAGGTTGGTTCAAAAGTAACTGCGGTTTTTGCAATTATTTTCAACCTTTTAAACCGCAATTACCTTTGCACCAACCTAATACTATAATAATCCTATTATTTTATTTTAGGTTCAAAACTTTTAAGAGTAAACTGGTAAAAAACTTTTTTTTCACAAGTATAAAACTATTTAATAAACAACAGAGATACATACCTTTAAAACGTTATTTAGCTGATGAAGTTTTTTCTCAATTTCTGCAATGACTTCTTTTCCATCTTCTCCAGTAATACGGCTTAAAAGCAGAAAGAACATAAATTTATGCAAATAGCAGACAAGAAAAAGTATCATCACTCCCTAAAATACCTGCATAATCTTTTTAAAGTTTATGTTACAATCTTGGCAAATTAACTACCCAGTACTTAAGACAGTGAAGAATATATAGGACATATAACGCAATATACAGCTGAAGCAAAAAAATCCTCAGAATACCTTTTGCATCCACAGTGCACACGTTTCGTTAGTTTCACTATGTGAAGAGGGAACAGAGAAAGAAATCTATCCCGTTACAAGCTTACTAAGTTTTTATCATTTTCTACCACTTGTTATCCTATCCCAGCAATTTCCCAGTAACTGCAGAAAGTTTTCGGGGGGGGGGGGGAATATCACGAAGCATTCACAAATAAAATAAAACTCGGGTTATTGCTATTTAAAAAAAAAAAATCTGGGTTGCCACATCGTCCCCGATACATAAACGACTTACATAGAAAACCACTCTTCCAGCATGCCTACTTCCAACCAAACCCTTTAATCCTTCGATTGCAAAACAGAGAAGCAGGCTTCCTCATTCCCCTTGTACACCTTAGGCAATGCAGCAGCTGCAGGGAACGTCACTCAGCAGCACCCACCCCCAGCCCTCGCCCAAGCCCGCGACCCCAGGGTCCTCACAGCTGCCCGACTTCCAGAATACACAAACTTTTTTGGTGCCCCACCCTAACCACCTCCTCCCCAAGACCCCCCAGAACACACCCCAGCGCCACTCCCAGAGTCCCTCACCTGGTTAGAGTAAGGTAAGCGTCGGTCTGCTCCTCATTGGAGGCGGAAGGGTCTTCCAAAGTCTCCAAGAGCGGCGCGAGGGGGCTCTGACCCGGGGCCGTCATGTCGGCCACCCTGAGGCACGGACCGGAAGAGGGGAAGAGCCAATGACCGATGGAAACAGCCCCGCGGTGGCCCAGCATGGTTCGGGGTCCCAGATCCCCGCGTCGCCCCGGCTTCATAGCCCCACCAATCACATCCACGCCCCTGGCGCACTAACCCAAGACCCTAACCTCCTCCTACGCCCCGCAACACGCATCCAGGCCCACGCAGCGCTCCGGCCCAGGCCCTCTCCCGCCACCACTTTCCCGGGCAGCTTTCAACAGGGGGAGGAGACCGGCGTGGGGCGGGAGGAGCCGGGAGAACTGGGCATCTCGCCACGAGGGGGCAGAGGTGGCGCAAGACTGAAGGTTCCCCGCAGCCTAGCACCGTGCCCCGATATTTACCCGCACGTATGAAGATCAGAACTGCGTCCTCTCCGCCGCCGCCTCGCAGCACCCGGATGCAGCCAGAGCTCTACTTTCCCGGCCGGGACTGTTTACTCACGCGTGCAGCCCGCTCCCTCCGAGGCCAAGATGGCGGCGGGGGCGGGCCCAGGAGAGCGCGGGAGCCGGCAGGCCTGGCGGGAGAGGCTCGAGCAGGTCCGACAGGCCGCCCGCCGCGCGCCGAAGTCATCGATCGCCTCCCCTTCCCGCCCGGGCCCGGCCCTGCCGCGCAGGTCACACCTTGAGGGAGGAGGGGTTCTGGCCTAAATTTAACCGAGGAAGGACTTGAAATTCGAAACTGTGAATGAGTCGCCCACGTTCAGCCGATTACATTTGGCGGATCCTCAGACCGTTTTCAAACTCCAAGTCCCCAGTGCTTGTTGAAGTATTAGCAACAAATCATGTCTCACGAGGAGGTGGTAACTGCACTGTAATGTTTGACGAAGAGTGGCGTCTAGATTGGCCTAGCTTACAACCCTCTTCTGGGTGGCCTTAGCAAATTAGTCAACCTTTCTGTGCCTCAATTTCCTCCTCGGTAACGTAGGGATAATAATAGTACCTCGGTCAGGTGAAAGTGAAGTAAGAAAAGGTAGGAGAGGCCAATAACCTCTCAAGTCTACATAACCATGGCCTGGGGGTATGCACGATTAAACTTGAGATTTCTGGGCCCCACCCTTAGACATTGTGATTCAGTAGATTGGGTGGCTCCTCCCAAGGATCTGTTAGGTTGGTGCAAAAGTAATTGTGGTTTAAAAGGTTAAAAAGGGCAAAAACCACAATTGCTTATGCACCAACCTAATACATTCTATTAGGCCCCAGGTGTGGAAGGGTGGGACTTGGCTGGGACTTGACTCTGAGAGAAACTGCTGTAAACCCTTAAGGAAAGTCAGTTCTGACTATCAATATGCTGCTCCTCTTTTCGTAGGTGTCGGAATGTTCCACGCAGCGCACAGGACTGTATCCACTTTAAACCAGGTATCTAAGGCCCCGCAGCAACTGGTCCGTACACTCTGGCCTCAGGGATCCCTGGCACCCGGCTTGAGTCTCCGCTTACCCACACACAGTACAACTGTCAGCTCCAAAGTTCAGGGCTGTGTTTTGCTCTTTCACTGTGTTATCTGCACCTAGCAAAGTGTCTGCTGCACCAGCGCTGGATACATAACCTATTTCTGAAAAGCAAAAACCAAGGACGAGAGGGAAGGAAATATGCAAGTTCTTGTGAGCCAAGCTATGGACGTTCCTGCTGCAGGGCTTAAGGTGTATGTTTGGAATGAGGAAGCCTGCATGTGGCCACCATTATTTCCAACCTTACCCCCACTAAAGCCGGTTTCTGAACAGTCTGTCAGGATCTCTAACTTTTCTGTCTTTGAAGGTCTATGTTTTTCCTTGTGTTTAGCACATTGATTCAAATTTTCAAGTGTGATGAAAGAGTCAACTAAAATCATACCTGTTTCTGAAATCCTTCCCTCTACTCTAGCCTCATAGAGAATTAACTGCTTCCTCCTCCATGCTGACATAGCTCTTTGTACATAAATCTGTTAAAAAGAATATCTCATTAATTCATTACTGTTTGGTTATATACCTCTACCCCTACAGTGGCAGCCTTGAATTTAGCCTGAGGGGAATTAGTCACAGCCACAATCTCATTCAGTGCCCCTCCCTGTTCTTTGGTATTTTCTCAAAGTGCTAAGAGATCTAAAGTGCTAAAAGAACAGTCAAGACGCAATCCGCTTCCCTACAGAGACCCTTCTCCATACCCTTCCAACCAGATTGCTACTCCCAAACTTCTCTTTTATAGAAATTCTGGAAGCTGCCATCACCATGTACTTGCAATAGTTTCATAGTATCTGGCAGTCAATAAATATATTTTGAATTAATTCACGTATTATTTCATCCATCTTTTCATCTATTCGTTTAACTAATACGCAATTTCTATCTTCTTTGCCTTGCCAAATCTTATATCTCTTTTTCTCCTCAGAACATTTTCGGGAGGAAAAGCCTTACACCTTCAATCCAATGCTCCTTTCTAACTTCCCCATTCTTGTCTTTAACCACATGTCAAATATCACAGCAAATATCAAACTTATAATCATACGTCTAGCAATGACTCCTTTTCTCCTACTTGTGCCCTAATAGTCCTCATGAGTCTTCCTACCTAATAATTCTTGGATCTCTCCACTCAGTATCTACCTAGAATCCCAATTTATAGCCTAAATGTATCATTGCAAGATTATAACGTGTTTTTTTTAACTGCTTTGTATTGAGTGCTAGATGCTTTATATACGTTATCTCATTTATTCCTCACAAAGGCTCTAAGATAGAGTACTTTTCCAGGTTTACAAATAAGCATGTGAAGCTTAAAGAGTAAAATAGAGAATATAACTTTAATATAGTTATGTGTAACTCCAAAACTAATCTATTTAAGCTATATTCATTTATCAATGTTAATGAGCTCTACCATGCATAAAGCACTGTAGTGGTATAGTTTTCATGTATATTTACTCTTGAACATTGTAAAAAATATTCAATATAAAGAGTCCTATGGATGCTCGCTACCTGAAGGACTCCTATAATAATTCATTTAGTAAAATAAAGCATCCGTCTGTAATCCAAATTACAGGACTTAATGCAGTGAACCCAGCCTTGGAGTCAGATACATGAGGATTCAAGTACTGGCCCTGCCACTGTGTGACTTAAAATCTTTCAGGAAAATGCTTAGCTTCACCATGTCTGCATCGATAAAATGAGAAGAAAAGCACCAGCATCAAAGTTCGGTAAATGATAATTATTATTATCCAGTGCCTAACACAAATCCTGGCACATAGTAAGTATTTAAAAAGTGTTTGTTACATGAATGAATCAATAAATTGTAATAATTGAAAGTCTCAAATCTTTTTCAGAAATATATGAATTAGTTTAATGTTTGTCATTTTTAAATTGTGGAGTATAAGGGTTCTGAGAGACATTTGTAACATTACCCAACATGATAACTACTTTACTAGATTTAAAGAAAAACCATACTTGTAGGTCTTTTTAGCTTTTTAATTCTGTATTGCTAAAAGATTCCATGATGGGCTTCTCAATAATTAATAGATGGGAAAAAAATGGTTTTAAAGATTATTTAATCCCATCACTAGTCCACATACAATAAATATACACAGCTAATAATAACATGCCCTATGACTAACATGAAATCTGTTACCCTTACATTCAGACTTACTCTACAATGTTATCAAATTGTATTAACTAAGTATTAACTAATTGTATTAACTTAGTATTAACTAAGAGGTGCTTTAATCCTTTAACAGACCTTTGGTCTTATCAGGACAAGAGAGTTTCACTCTTTCCGCTGAGCTATGTAGAGAGTTCCTACCATTAATGACTAAGCCAACTCATTTTTAGATGAGAAAAATGAGCTCTTTCAAGTTCAAGTGAAAAGAGGGAAACAACATAGCATAATGGCTAAACCTGGAGCCTGATTGATAAGGTTTGAATCCTGACTCTATAACTTTTTAACTGTACGACTGGAAAGTTATTCAACCTCTTCTGTCTCAGTTTCCTTTGCTGTAAAATCAGAATTGTTGCACTTACCTCATAGACTTGTGATGTATATGTAAGTTAATACATGGAAATTGCTTAAATAATGAGTACATGTTATAAATATTCAGAAAATGTTAGCCATGGAAACGTTGATTTCTCAGATTCAACTTAAAACAATATGTTATAAAACCACGAATGGTTTTTTAAAATGCCAATTATTCATTGAAATAAGCTTCCTAGCCCACATTAAAAATATGATACTACAGGGGCAGCCAGTTAGCTCAGTTGGTTAGAGCGCAGTACTCTTAACAAGGTTGCGGGTTTGATCTCCACATGGGCCACTGTGAGCTGTGCCCTCCACAATTAGATTGAAACAACTACTTGACTTGGAGCTGATGGGCCCTGGAAAAACACACTTAAAATAAAATAAAGAGTTTAAAAAAAAAAATGAGACTACAGCCAATCAGCAGTAATTTAATGCTATATTTCTCAAAGTGTAGTTCCAGGATCATTGCCTCAGAATCAAAAGGGAGCTTCTTTATATGCGAATATCTGGGTTATACCTCTCAGACCTACTGAACCAGAAGTCCCAGGGTAAGCCCAGTAATCTGAAATTTTAATATGTACCCTGAATGATTTGTTTCAGTACCAAAGTTTGAGATTCCTACTGTGTGCAAGGCATAAATTTTCTTTAATCTCCATAGGATAGCTCTTAAACTATTAATTTTATTGAAAATTGAAATACAAATATCTATTTTTGAAAGAACCCACCTATGTATTGCAGAAATCCTTTGCCTGTATATCAAAACATATTCATGGAGAGAGAAACAAAAGTCTTTTTATGGCCAAATAATACTCCGTTGAATGGATATACCACATTTTGTTTTTCCATTTATCAGTTGATGGATATTTTAAGTTAAAATCCCAGCCTATCAATTATGTCTCAATTTTTAAAAATCCTGGTCTAGAGTTAAATTAAGGGCTATAGTTAAAGAATTTCCTAATCGTTAGAGATATAGTCATGATCTTGTTTTATTCATCAGACTTGTGAAACTTGGTTCATGGTTGTGGAGTACATATGTCCCTCTCCCTTTTAATATTGCAGGTACTTCTGGCTTTACTTGTTTGTCTCACTGTTGTTCAATGTGTTATCCAAACTAGTAAATGTTTTCACACAGCCACTGCACTAACAGTGATTTATGATTCAAAGACAAAAACTAAATTTTGATAAAGTCACAATGATCAATGTGCAAATTAAAAACCATTATCTCCACAAAGGAAACTTCATATTTAAGAACAATCAACAACAGTGGTTGAAGATCTGGACTTGTCGTCTCTGTTGCAACTTTGGTTGAATGAGGACAAAAAGAGGACTGAGAATAAAAGAGTCCCCACAAATGTAAAAAAACACTGCTTATTAAGAAGCCATGACAACAAGTAACCATGAGAACTGGTCTTAATCCTGTTCAATTGATCAACAACTCACCTCAGAGAACACAATTTTAAAAGCCAACTCATCAGCATCAGCTCATCACTTCTGAAAGTCAGCCAATAAGGTATGAACTCACTCCAGCAGACATAACCTTGGAGGACCAAACAATCAACTACCCTTGAACTGATGACATTAATTCATGTATGCCTGTGAAAATCTGCCAGTCCTAACAGTCCTATATAAAAAAAATCCCTTTCTATAGTAAACAATGAATTCAACATTATTTTTTTACATCAGCTATTGAGTGTTGGTCTTACCATTTGACAATATGACCTGTTTTTAAAGGATACATGTGAAGCATTTAGAGTAAAACACATGATGCCTGCAACTTAAGATGGTTCAGAAATGTTCATTTATATGAAAGACAGAGATAAAGCAAATGTGGCAAAAATATTAACAATATTTTGTTAGTAAATGTAGGTGAAAGTTCATTAGAGGAGTCTATAACTTTTCTGTAAGTTTAAACTGCTTTTCAAAATTAAAAAACATGAACAAGAATGGTGACATAAGCAAGATGGTGGAACAGGAAGCTCCAGGCCCTTGTTCCCCCATGGAGATGCTGACTTAACAACACTATAGATGCCAAAATTGCCTTTGTGGGAATTCCAGAAACCAGTTAAGAGGTTGCAGCACCCCAGGTGAGTGCAAAGCCAAGCAGAGACCCATGGTCCTAGCCTTCATCCTCCCCAGCACAGCATCACACCAGCTATCAGAAGAAAACTGCCAACTCCCAGCTTCTCCCTTGTGAGGAAAAGAGAAGATGGAGTGTACATCTAATGTTCTGGCTTTTCAGAGGGCTGCCCGAAGTGTTGGTCTGGATTGCCTGACTCAGAGTACTGATGCGAACAGAAGGGAAGTGTACTTTGGATGCCATGTTGGGGGCAGCGGAGAACACTGGCCAGCACCACAACTTGTTGTAGCACCAGAGAGACTTCAGTACTGCAGATAGACACAAGGAGGAGAAAGAGATTATGGGCTCCTGAGATAAAGCAAGGCAAACCTCTTTAACTGGGAAATTACATCCACAAACCTGGAGAAGAGGAATCCCCAGAAAAGGTTTGAGTAGACTCCAGAATTTCTAGCCAAGTTGATTGGTTTTCAAATGCCTAAATCTCAACAAATGAGGGTAAAGCATACAAAGAAGCAGAGAAACACGGCCAAATCAGAGGAACAACACAATAAAAAGAGAATAGCCTAAACAATTTTGAAAAATAAGCAGGAATTTGCAAACTTTCTATTTTTAAAATTGTTATAAAGCTACAGTAATCAAAGGAATGTAGTATTGACATAAAGATAGACCTATAGGTCAATGGAACAGAATAGAGATAAGAAATAAACCTACACACATACGGTCAATTGAATTTCTACGAAGATGCCTATGCAATAAGATGCTGAAAAGGATACTTTTAAAAAAAAGTGATGCTAGAACAATTGGATGTCTATATGAAAAAAGAAAGGAAAGAAAAAAATGACAATAATTGATCTAAATATCAAAATAAAACCTATGAAATTTTTGGAAGAACACATAGGAGAAAATCGTACTAACTTTGGAAATGGGTAAATGTTTCTTAAATAGAACTTTAAAAAAATACAAACTTAAAAAAAGATAAGTTAGACTTTATTAAAACTTAAAATACTTGCTCTTCAAAAAACACTGTTAAGAGAATAAAAGAATGGTCTGATAGAAATATTTGCAAAACATATCCATCAAAGGCCTTTTATCCAGAAGAAAGAACTCTTACAATTGAATAATAAAAAGACAATAAAATTTTTAAATGCGCAAAAGATTTGACCAGACTCTTTACCAGAAAAGGTATATGGGTGGCAAATAAGCACATTAAAAGATGATCAACATTATTACCCTTTAGGGAAACACAAATTAATACCACTAGATATATTTTTGAATGGCTAACATTTTTAAAATTTACCACACAAAGTTTTGATGAGGATATGACCAAAGAGAATTTTTATTCATTGTTGGTGGGAATACAAAATGGCAGGCATTTTAGAATATAGTAGGCAGGTTCTTAAAAAGTTAAATATAAATTTACCATACAACCCTGTAATTTCCATCCTAAGAATTTACCTAAGAGAAATGAAAATATCTGTCAACACACAGACTTGTACGTGAATGTTTATAACAGCATTATTCATAATAGCCTAAAACTGGAAAAAGCACATGTCCATCAACTAAAGAATACTAACAAATTGTGGTATGCAACGAAATACTCCTCAGCAATGAAAAAAGAATGATACAAGCCTCATCATGAATGCATATGAAAAGAATTGTGCTAAATGAAAGAAGCCAGTCACAAAAGAATAAATAAGATGCCATTTATATTAAGTTCTAGGGAAGAGAACTGTAGTGATAAAAAGAAAAAGTTCAGTTATTGTCAGGGTCCAAGGGACAGCAGGAGAGGATTGACTGCAAAGAGGCAGAAAGTCACAATTTGAGGAGATAGAAATAGTCTACATGTATCATGTTTATGGTGGTGGTTATACAAATGTATACACTTATGAAAGCTCATTGAATTGTACACACATTTTGTAAATTGCATTTTATGTACAATATATCATGATACAGCTGATGACCATACATAAGTAAAATTAAGGTAGAGAGGAGTGTGTATAATATGCTGCAAAAAAAAGTGGAGTGGGGAAGGGAAAAAAGGTAATATATATGTGCACTTATGTAGACTGTCTTTTGAAGGATATCAAGACATTGAAAATAATAGCTCCTGAGAAGTAGATATGGGTAGATGGAGAACTGGGATAGGAGAAAGAATATTCATAATACATCATCTGTAAATTCTTTGCAAATATGTAAGTTTTGTAAATATGAGCAGGTAAACTAGCCAAAAATTAAATGGAAAGAAAAGAAAAACCTAGTTGATTAGATGAATAGGTATACAGGTAGATGGTCAATTGTGCTAAAGATACTGCTGTTAAAGCACAGAACACTTGTTGCTTTCCCCTTATAGCATTAAAACTTTAGCTAGGATGCTAATATTTGTCTAGCATCATCTTCTATATCACTTTTAAACTTGACAACCTATGACTTTTAAATTAAAAAAACCAAGTCATCACAGCTCTAATAATTTTTGCCTTCTAACCTTGTTCTTTCTGGTTTTGTAAGAAACAACTCATACACTGGAGCAAGTTTTCCTACTTCTGCCTACAATATGTGGAAAGAACTATTGATAAGATATACTTATCTGGTATATAAATTTATCAGTAATGTGGGCAAAGTCGATTTCAAATGCGACAAACCTTCTAGACTCAGCCTTCTGAGTTTTGCCAATGACTCCCCTCTATGCACCCCTCCCACACCTGATTCTCTGTGGCATTCTCTATGCTTTCTTATATTTTCAGATTGACTTCAGGGCAGAAGCTATGTCTCATATGTCCTGAATAAACTGTTATAAAGAGGAAACTGTGGGGTTCCCCTGGGAAATGGTTTGAGTTGTAACTGTGATTGAGAGCCCTTGAGAGAATGTTTAGGAGCTGTGTCCAAGAACATTCTGGTCATTTGGGATTAAAAAGAAACACAGCAAACAAAAATTTAAGTTAGGAGAAAATAGGCAGTTTTCAAGCCTGATGTTTTTCTAATTGACCTACGTTTTCTTAGACTTGCTGTAACTTAGACTTCTGTTTAAAGTACCACTTAATATTTTAAGCAAATCTGTATTACTGCAATTCAAATATGGATATTTCACACAAAAAATGACAATATAAGACATTTTATAATTGCTGCAGTTGACATTAAATGCTTCTAGTTCTAAACAGTCTTCTTTTTATCATTTTATCTTTGAATTTACCATTCTTGAGCATCTCATTAATTTATTAATACAGCTACCATTTGTAATATTTGAGTGAGTTTGTCCAGCAGATTCTGAGCACAGATGGCATTTTCAATTTAGGAAGTCCAAATACTCTGAATGCCTGCATGTTTCAGATGGTACCTCTGTGGAATAAAGTACTGACCTGTACCATGTAGTCCTCTAAGGATACATGTCTAGGGTAGGAAATACACATTTTCTCATCTATTGAAGGGTATGTAATATACTATAGTATTATGATACTTTCTGGACATAGATATTGTGCCAGTACTCAGATTGCTTCTCACCTCTAGTATTTCATTGCCTACCCTGTGAAAAAGGAGAGCCCTTTAAAATTTATCCTTTATTCATGTTGCACAATGTTACACTTTGTCAGTAGAGGGCAGTGGAGAGACGGGTGGGGTCAGGAGAGGGCTTTTTTTTCCTGGTTTCAGTATGCTTGTTTAGCAAGTTCCTGCAACACACATGGCTTCTTCAGCACCCAGCTCCTGCAATACCACCGGGTCAGCAGCACCCAGCTTCCCCTGGCACCCACCTCAGGTGATTTCGGCAGTGAAGGGTCTTCTGTGAGACACCTGTCTATGAACCGCTTTCTCCAGAAGGGTGCTTTCAGCATGTTCCACCAAAGCCATGTCACAGAGACTGCCACCTAGGAGCCATTCTTACCCTCTCCAGCAAGATCTGGATCTCAGTCCTGGGGGAACTCTTTCTAGGGTTCCCCTCTCAGCCGTAGAGGTTGTGGCTGCTGTACACGTCTGCTTTATATCTCTTTATATGTTTACTTTCCACTAGTCAATCTGTTGTTGCTCCATTCCCCTGTAGTAGTTAATAATTCTTTATATAAACTTTCCCTGTACAAGTTACTGTGCGGTTTCTATCTCCTGACTGGACCCTAACTGATGCAGATGTAAAACATACATTTTCTATCATTTAACTCTTGGCAGATAGTAAGAATGTTTACGATAGCTCATACCTTAACAGTTTTTCCACTTGGCTTTACGATTTTTAAGCTAGTTGTATTTTATATACCATATTTTATTCTAAGTAAAAGGCTAATGATAATCTGTTCCTTCATTTAATTGAGGATATTCTATGTGCCGGTTCTATTGCAGGGGCTGTAGATACAACAGTGAGGGAAAAAAAAAAAAGTAAAAATCACGGTTTTTATGGAGCTTACATTCTAATAGGGGACCAAACCAAAGTAAATAATTAAAATATATAGTATGCTAATGCTGACCTTAAATTAATAGAGAACCAGATCTCTAGCAGAATGGGCTTATTTGGGAACAACAAATAATTGCAATTCAAGACATGTGATCTAATGGCGAACCACAGCACAAATCAAGAGAACAAAGGAAAGGAACCTTCTTTTATAGAGGAAAGAGAGAGTTCAGAGGGCCTATTGTAAACAACAAATCCATTGGAGGAAACTGGGAGTTTGAAGTATATTGTCTTTTCATTGCCTGAGTTCTAACAGTCTTTCTTTGGTTGAGGGGTTGCTGGATGGGGAAAATATCCTCCTTCTTTCTGCTAGAGTACTAAAGAAGGAAAACAACATCTTTCTGTTGGAGATGAAAAGTAGGCCTCTTCCTGTTTGGGATAATTGACAATGAGTCGTAGGGTCTGAGAGCTACCCCTACAGGCCCTCCCAGCTCCAATTCAAATGAGGTTTCTGTTTAGTAATGTTCACATTCAATAGTAATAAGCTCTTAGGGTAATAAAATAGGGAATGGGGATATGAAATGTTAGGAGAAGATGGTTGAAATGAAGGGCCCAGGAAGACTTTACTGAGAATGTGACTTTTGAGTAAAGATCTGAAGGCAGGAGAGAATGAGCCATGTGGCTATCGGGAGAAGAGTATTCCAGGCACAGTGACAGCGTGGATAAAGGCTCTAAGGCAGGAGTGTGCTAATATGTCAAAGTATAGTGAGGACACCAGTGGGGTGGAGGTAATGGTGAAGGAGGGACTGAGGGGAGAAATAGGTGATGAGATGAAGAGGCCAGATCACGCTGGGTCTTCCAAGTCACAGGAATGACTGGCTTTGCTTCTGAGGGAGCTAGGAGGCTATTGTCATTATCATCATCCATACACTATTAATTTAAATGCTGTTGTTTGTGTTTGGAAAATCGTGATTACTAAAATTGGTATTTTAGAATAGAAAAACGATTGTTTAAAGATTGTTTTATAAGTGATCCCCATTCACTCTCACAATGAGAGCAATGTGAAAATTAGTTTTTGTCCTGTATTGTACATATAATTTTATTTTAAATGAATGTCTTGATCAATTAAATGTAATATCATGTAACTTTTCCTTATCATGAGGACCACTGTGAGGTTATTAATACTTAGGCAAGTAAGTCCTATTTACAACTGTTTGAAGGTCAAATAAATGCTCAAAAATTATGTTTTGTATTTTGTAAATACTGTTAAGGATATGGCTCTTCTAGTGGAATCCGAAGAGCCTGTGTTTTTAGGGCGTTTACTTTTATACATTTAGGTTTTTGGCATATGATTTCTTCTAGTGGTTTCCTTCACTGAGCATTTGTTCAGAAGGAAATTAAACAGCTGTGGATAGATGTTTTAGAACTATTTAAAGCAACACAAGACATGAAAACAACTTGCCTTCACAATAACAGAGCCTGGACAAAATGGTTTTTTTTTTGAGGGAGCTGAGTTATAAAGCATATTCCTAAAAAACTTCCCATTCAAAAAATGTTCTTCCAATAAATGTGAACTCGAGTGTCATATTAAATAGGACACTGAATATATGATGAAAAAATACGTTGAATGTTTAAATAAAAACAAACTTATTACAATAAAAGACATATTGCCATTAATTCCCCTCAGAATACTTCCCTTCACTTCGAACACACTTATCCCATCATTCTTGCCGCTTTCTGAAGCACTTCTGGAAATCCTTTCATGAGTGTCTGTAGTTGTGCTGTCATGGCTGTCTCGATGTCCTGAGTTGATTTCAAAAGTTTACCTTTCCTGGTCATTTTGACTTTGGGGAAGAGCCAGAAGTCACACGATGCCAGATCCAGTGAATAAGGTGGATGAGGACACACCATAATGTTTTTATTTGACAGAAATTGCTGTACAAGAAGCGATGTGTGACACGGAGCGTTGTCATGATGGAGGATGAAGCAAAGACACTCGCAAAAGAGGACGTCCAGAACTGCTTCATAAAGTGGCAAGAATGATGAGATAAGTGTGTTAGAAGCAAGGGAGAGTATTTGAGGGGGATTCATGGCAATGTGTCTTTTACTGTAAGAAATTTTGTTTTTAAATTTAAACATTCACTATATTTATCACACCTTCATATATACATATATCAACATCAGTACATTTGTTTTATTTTCAGATAATGATACTGAAAGAAAGATCACATTAAACTGCAAGTAAGGAAAACTTAAAAAAAAAAGGAACCTCAGAAACCCACACATAAACATGACAAAGAAAAAAAAGAGAAAGAAATTTTATAAATACATCTGAGTAGGTATTAAACTGAAAACATTCAATAAAGTGGAATTACTAGAACATAAAGAATACTAAAGTAGACATACAAAAGGATGTTAAATTGAATAAAGGAAGTTAAGTTTTAAAAAATGTTCTACACGGTCACTTAGCAATTTACTAAAGAAAACTATACTTACTGGAGGTGTCAAAAAATGTATACACATTTTAAGAGATGTATCTATGTACTACTTCTTGAAGTTGAATTGAATTGCAGTAGCAATGTGTAGCATGGCATACGCTCAGAAGATGGCGATAATCGAATAAATGCTACCATTGTGTCACCATGTGACAGGCAGAACAAAGAAATTGGTGGAAGCACGGTTGTGGTTGGAGGAGCACAAGACCATTTTGAAGTGATATATGAAATTTGAGAAAGTGGAAGTACAATGACAATGTACAATGACAATGGGGCATGAGGATGCAACAGAACCTCTAACACGCCTAACAATTGCACGTGTTCATAAGTTTGAGATGCATGGTGCTGTATGTCATGTGCACAAGGGAAGATCTGGAGGCCTCGCACAGCAACAAGTCCTGCTGCTTCTGCTGTGGTGTTGGAATCGTTTACACACTCACCACAAAAGTCTACCAACAATGTTCACCATAAGCAGAAGTGTCTGAGCGCAGACAACTGTTCCTGATTTTCCTCCTCAGGAGAACCTCCATCTATGGTGAATCACCATCCCTTGGGAGCTTCCCATAAGTCAACCCATACCTCTGTAAGACTCAAGGAAATTCCTCCAGCATCTCTTCCCTCCTCTAAGTTTATATGTACCAAGACAGCCATCTTTCAACCCAGTTCCTCTGACAGATACCACTTCTTTGACAGCGAGACTCAATATTCTCCCATCCTCTCCTGTAGATCATCTTCGACAAACTGCAATTGGACGTTTGCCTCCTCCGCACTGAAATTGCTCACCAAGGTCACCGATGATCCAATGATCTTCATATTGTTTAACCAATGGCCATTCTCAGTACTCATTTGTACATCTACTGGCAGTGTTTAACACAGTTGATCACTCCCTCCTGTTTGCTGTGTTTGCCACTTGGCTTCTAGGACCCCAAGGGATTTTCCTCCTAATTTACCTTCTACTCCTTCTCAGGCTTCTCCGCTGACCTTCCTCTTCCAGAGCTCAGTTCTTGGCCTTTGTCTTTTTGGTTGTTGTTTTTAAATCTATACTCATTCCATTAGTAGTTTATTGAGCAACACTTTATTTCTAACGTAGTTTACCAATGTATCATGTTATTAGCTGTTGTTTCTCTCCCCCCACAGAACAGAAGCTCCCCAAGCCCAGGAATTTTTGTTCCTTTCATTCTTGGATGTTTCCCAAGCGTCCTGAACAGTGCCTTGCACATAAATTTTTAATTACATTTAATTGGATGGTGACTGTTACCCCTCATATACAGAGTGACAACTATGACTTTTTCCTTCTAAAAAAAAACGAAGTCATAAATCAACAAGAATAAAATATAAATTAATAATATCTGAACTTTGAGAAATAGAGTGACGATATTAAAAAACCGTGTAACTGTGGTCAAGGTGCTCAATTAGTAAAAGAAATTAGGCTGTGACATAAGGAAACAGTTCTATTCTTGCTTTAACTAGTCCAGAAACTTAAACTTCTCAACTTTCCAGTCTTGTCAGTAGTTGGATGCATATCAGAGTGAGACAGGTTAGTTAGCATGTTGCCAGGTAGACAGGGGGTCCCTGATGGAATAAACAAAAAGCAGCCATATCCTGAAACTCCAGGACCAGGAATGTCTCTTTCATTCCAGGACAGAGACATGAGAATACGCCTTGAGGTTACTAAATTATCTCAAATCCCTTTTGGCCGGACAAAGGAGCAGATCTGATAGACAGGAATGGGTTATTTCGTTAATCCCTTCAGGATGGACAAACAGGACAAACCTGATAGATGAATTCCATTAGAAGGCTCCAGCCGCCTTCCCCAAGCGGGCAAGGGAAGGTATAAAAGTAAGAGCTTTTGCCTCAGTCACTGGGCTTTCCAGTTTTGGGTACCTCCTCCCGCTCGGGAGCTGCAACCTCTTCTCCATCTTTTAATAAACTATCTTCCTTTATGACTCTTTGCTTCTCCCTGGTCCGTGTGTCTATTCTTCGGTTTCACGAGACACGATCCTGGCCTACACCCAGAAATTGTCGACAGATCCTCCATTAAGGTCACTGTGCATTAATGCCTGGATATGCATCCCTCCCTCAGATGACCATCTGAATGACCACAGGAAGAAACTGTTTCGTCATCCAGACCACTGGACATTTAAAGTTTACCATCTTGGACAAACCCTGACACTAAGAATGCAAGACTGATTCTTCTTAAGAATGTATAATACTTTTTACTATAAGAATCTTCACCTTTTCTTTCTCCTTCAGAACACTTCTAGGTTTTGCTTAGCTGTGTTTCCAGGTTGCAAACTCTAAGATCCTTTAATAAATCTTTGTCATTTATTTTCTAACAAAGCCCCTTGACTCTTTTTGAGGTCATTCGACAACTTGTAATTGGAATATCCATCCTAAACATAAAGACAAAGGACTGCAGCAAAACCAGTAAGTATGACAGCAAACAAAATTTAACTTTCAGTACATTAAAAACATCATAAAAAAATCAAACAAAACTAAATTGCAATATATATGATAGACATGAAATTATATACCTAATATGTAATGATTTCTTATAAATCAATAAAAGAAAAGATGAAAAAAGTTTTAAAAATTAGTGAAAGATATGGAAAAATAATTCACAAAAGAAATAAAACTGGATAAAAAATATGTAAACCAACCATCAAATTCAAACCACGGTGTTACGTCATTTTTGCTTATCAAAAAAGAAAGTTCTATTTCAATTATTCTCTGACCCAGTAATTCCCCTTCTAGGACCCTATCCCAAATAATCAGAGAGCTGTACACATGCATATGTTCAAGGATGTTTATTGAAGCAATATTTATGAAAACCTAAAATTCACATAATACAGACAGGCTTATAGAAAGTATGGAACAATTATATCATGAAACATTTTACAGCTATTCAAAATCATGTTTTTGCAGAATACTCAGTGAGAGGGGAAAATGTTTAAGCCATGTATTTCCAGGTTTGAAAAAAAAGATACAAAGTTGTACATAGAGCAGAACTTAAAAATTTCAAATACAAATACATATAGATACATAATATACACATATCACAAATCAAAAAATGACTGAAAGAAAAATATATAAATGTTAACACTTGTTATTTTTGTGCAGTGGGATTATGAGAGATTTTATTTTCTCATTTGAAGTTTTCTGTATTTTCCAATTTTCTAAAAATTATCAGGTGTTGCATTCACATTTCAAAAAATAATAAATAAATGTTAATAACAATAATAATAATAATAATATAAAAGTGAGATCCAAGGGCTTCCGAAAGATACAAACATAAATACTAAATGTCTCTTTTTAAAAAATTTTTATAAATGGCTAAATCTTCCAGCTAAAAAGTTTTTATTTCCAGTAGTAGTACTTGTATTTTTTCCTTGACTGGATTTCGATATAGGATCCACTGCTACATATCTGATTTGGAAACCTCCTGCTGTCACTGAAGCATCACTTAGAAACTTCAAGGTCATGACATTTCCTGGAAAGGAGAAAGATGCAAAAGAACAAAGATGTTACTCTCCTTCAATTTAGCTGACAAAAAAATGTCACATTTCAGGCTGCCTTTTCACTCTCCATCTTTTTCTTTTCTCTTTAATAGGATTCTCATCCCCCAACTACCTCCCATAGTTCCTAAGACGTCTTCTTTTAATTTTCTGTTAGCAGAAAATATGTTCTCAAGAAAAGAACAAGAGGTAAACAAAAAGTTTAATAGGTTACCATTCCGAGGGAGATTGTAACAGAGTAATGAATTAATAAGTTTTAAGCATTAATCATTCAAGAATTGAACTAGTAGTTCCATCTCTTGTAATAATGACACATAAATGAGAATTGCGTGCACTGCAATGCTAGCGGGTGGGAGTAATTTAGCTCATATTATCTGAGCTTAAGGACTGTTTAGAAATTGCAAATCAATGTTTCTTTGTTTTTAGTTGCATAAGCATTGTGATCATTTTATGACTTGGAGGAAAAATAGAGCAAGTAAAAATGCAAACTACTAAAGCTGATGATTAGCAAACTACTAATGCTAATGGTGATGAAAATAAAAAGGAAAAAAGTTCTTAGCCAGAAAAATAGCAGTTTGGGGCAATAGCAGTGGTATTGCTTATTGAAACAAATTTATGCTACCACAGGACCTTTCTTGAGGTACGTTTCATGTAACAAAGTCACAAAATAATTGGTAGGAGGAAAAAATTTGGAAAACATTACCAATCATAGGTAGCCTTTTGAGATTTACTATTCATAATTAACATATTAAAAGCTCTGACATCTTCCCATAAAGAAATCTCTTTAACATTATTTAACCCAATGTTACCCAAATTCACTTGATCTTAGAGCCCTTTTCTCATGTAACACCTATTGAAAACATCTCACAGAACTGTGTGCTTTACAACTCTCCCTGGGGAATGTTGTACTAAAATAAAAATGCAATAAATATGGTGTAAAATTTGTTCAGGGACAGAAGGTATTTTTAACAACTTCATAAATTACTTCAATTCTTTATCCATGAAAAATTTTGGCCATTAATTACATTTTATGGAAATGATAAGCCACAGCTCTATTAATGGATTTGCAGATTCAAGATTACCTCAGACTGCATTTCCTGCAAATAACAAGTCTACAATTTTGTGCAATGAGTTGGCATAAATCTTTCTTTAAGTATAAAGAAAGTATAACGTAAAATTCTTTGAATTTTACAAGCTAGCAATCTACATCTGTCCTCAGTTCTCTCAACTTTAAAAAGTAAATAGTAATAACTACTGGGTTCTTAACTTTCAATGACACTGAGAAAATAAATCATAGTTTGGCTCCTGACTTTAGAGCCATTACCTGTACTAATGATGTCTTCTGGAAGCTCATCTCCACAGTATCTGAAAGGGAATTTTTGAAAAACAGAGGTCACATGTATGAGTATTATACAGCTATTGCAAGTAGCTCTTACTGATAAAGTACTTTATTTCCCCTAATGACTCATGTTCCTATTATTTTATGATGTTTTATTTTTTTTCAACTTGAATTAGTAAGGGAGAAGAGGTGTTAAAACATTGTTTAAAATAACTTCACAGTATTAATGAGATTCTTAAGAAAGGATATGTGGCATTTCTACTCTGTGTATCTACAACACTATTTGTGTAGTAGACAATTGGAATCTATTTGGAAAAATTAAAAAATTTGTTTTTGATTAATCTCATAAAGTTTTCTTCACAGTTTAAGGAGAATGGGTGTATGGTTGGCGGTATTAATATTTTAAATTCTAGAGCAGACTGAAATGTGGAAAAATTACATTTGACTTTATAGATAAAATACGGTTTGATTTTTATTTGAATCACGTCTTGAAAGGAACTCCCTTGCATGTTATATAAAAGGGAAAGGGGTTTTTTTGTTGTTTTGTTTTTTTGTCAGTTTCTCAAAAAATCTATTCTAAAGGTAAATCACAAAATATTAATCCAATAAGTAACAAATAGCCTGTTAAAAACCTTTTAAAAATAATTTATGATTTTATCTAGGGCTGTAATTGATTTCTGAAACTAGGTTTAGAATAAAAACATCTTAATTCCCAGGGTAGGAGTTCCAATTTTTCAAAAACTACTTTGTTCTTAATTCCTCCAACCAACTTTATTGTCTTCTTCAAACTATCTTTAAAACTTTTTGTATATTTTTCTATAGCAGTATTCTCAGCCAAAGAACCAACCAAGACAAAGGAAGAAACTCTTCCCCTCCAAAAACTGTTGTTCATTTATCCAAGAAATGCCTTTTTCTTTTTATTTAATTACAGTTTCGAAGTCAACATAAAAACTGAGTCTGTCATTTTTAATAGTCCCAACTCTCATATTCCCTCATTAAATTACTGTGATGGATAATAGAGCATTGATAACTGATAGTCTACTTGTATAGATAGCTGGTAGTTTAAAATACATGTTGTTAAGTGGGAACATGAATATATAAAACACCTAATTGTATATATTCTTTAATTTGCAATACTTTGTAAGGAGTTCAAAATTTAAGCTATATTAAAAATTTAGGGTGGGAACACAAAACTATTGTGTCCCAGCATGTTGAAAAACCAAGGGAGAAATATTGAAGAAAAGAAAGGAAGCTATATTTAAGAAGATACTCATTGTACGTTTAGCTAAATTGTATGAGAGAATTTTGCTTATTCACCTTATATCTTAGCACAATGCTTTGTACACAGGAAAAAGGTAACAATTACTGAATTTGTAATCATTTTTAGGAGCTTGACAGAAACTAGAACACTTAAAAACCCCAACAAATTTCTCATCTCATGTATCTTTCTTCCTCCCACTGTTTATCAATCTTGAAGTCTTTACAAATAGACTATTTAATTGTTATAATAATAATCAGAAAGCAGCTATCAGTATTTTAATAATAAGTAGCAGTTGACTATGGTTTAACGTGCTAAGAAAAATCTTTGTTACAAAAGGATATGGTGTTGCAGGAGAGTAGAAATACTGGAAAATCTATCTATTGTAGGGACAGTTGGGGTAAAATTAAAGAAATAGCAAACAAAATAGCCTATGTTCCTTTAACTTCCTGTATGGGAAAACAATATATACCTTCCCACAAAGCCATGGATATCATCGTAACTATCATATATTTCAACATAGTCAGCCAAGCAAGCTGGGTCATCTTCAAGGTCAAAGTCCAAGAAACTCAAGTGAACACGTTGACCATACTTGAGTCTAATGTGCCAGTAGCAGATTTGGTTATCATCATACTCATTTGGGAAACCTGGAGATTTAAAAATTCGCCTTGGATCTGTGAAGATACCACCACATTCTTTTGCTGAAATGGGAAAAAAAAAAAAAAAGATAAGAAAGCATTAGAAAAAAATATTCCTCCATTAAAATGATATCCACATCTTAGAGTTCATCTGTTTATTACTTTTTATAAAATAGTAAAAAATGGCTTAATATACAACATCTATAGCATATAATGTATAGTTATAGCTAAAGAATAAATGTATTTTTTCAGCAATAGTTGCTTAATTCTGTAAAATACATACATGTTTGTGAACTTTTAAAAAAGTAAAATAGTGAGAAAAAACAGTAATTTCATTAATTTTGCTCCTGGTTAAATTTTTTTTTGCTTCTTTTTGTCTTTTAAGCTTAGGATAGGATACACAAGTCTAATTTGTACACTTCCATGTGTGTTGACAAATACATACCCATGTTACTAACAGCCTAGTCAAGATGAGAGGGATATTTTGTCCTGCGGTGTCCCCACTGTGTCTTTAGGGACTCGAATACTTAGAATAATGAGTCTAGTAAATTCCTTTTGGAAAATCATTGTAGAATTTCAGGATTGCAAGAGACCTTGAAGGTCACTCTAATCCAGTTAAAAGGAATGATTTATAATCATCTCTTTTTATTGGTTTTAAACTAAAACTTTAATCCTCATATTTGAGAATTTGGTCAAGCTATTCATGTTTGTTTGTTTGTTTGTTTGTTTTTTGTCATATTTTATTTTATATATTTATGTTGTGTCATATAACCTGTTATAAGATCAAACAAACAACCTCTGCCAGAAGCAGTGATTTGAAGTATGACCCAGAGGGAAAGTTATGAAGGGGCCCTGGTTAATTTTAATTCCATATCCAGTAAGTGTCTAGTGTCTTAAAAAAATATAAAAATACAACCTGGAAACTCAAAATTAATCTGAGTGGTGCTGATGGGGTAGCATTCGAAGATATTTTTCATTTAATCAATTAGAGCTTTTTCCAAGAATATTCTCCTTTAACATAACTATATTTAAAAATTTTGTTAGAATCCTTAATGTCATAGACGCTAGGGAAGCTTATCTCCCTCCAAGGTAGAACAGCATCTTAGAAAAGCTGGGGAGTGACAAAAGGTCGGGAATATAGTCCAGGCTCTGTGACCACTCTGTATCTTAGTGTCTTCATTGGTAAAAGAAATATAATCATGCCTCTCCTATTATTTCACCCACAGAATTATTCTGAGGACAAAATATAGGCTATTCTTATTATGGACGTTATGCAAAATGTAAGCTATTCTTATTGTATAAGAATAAGAATAAGGACGTTATGCAAAATGTAAAATGTATGCAAATGCAAAATGTAAGCTATTCTTATTGTATTATTAAAATTCATACAATACATAGTTTAGATGTGTACATAAGTATGTACAGTGTCAGCTTTTGGAGTGACATGCTCTGTCCCATAACATCATCATTAAATTAGGAAAAAATTCAAATATTGAACTATTTTGGTTGTCTATTTAGCTATATCTATTCAGCTGTCGCTTTTATGTTAGATATAGTTGTTGCCTCATCTCTTGTTTATTTGGAAAATGACACATTCACAAAGCTGACTGGGTCCTTGAGGACTGTTAACTGGTTAAAAAGTTTTCACATAAAATGCAGTCAACCTCATGTCATACATTCAGAACTTGAATGAGCAAGTTTACTTCTAAACACTTCTTAAAGACCCTATTCTTTTGACTTCAGTCAGCTCTAAGTTGGTGATATTGAGTAACTCATAATTCTTGCTTTATTTTTTTCTGATATTGTTATGTTGTTTTCATTCCAATTATTTTCAACGAGCTATTCTTCTCCCAGTGCTAGTTCACGTGGGCCCCAGTCCCCCTCTGGTTAACCACATCCTAAATAATCAGCGTATCACTGAATTCAAAAGTAAGCTGAGAGTTGAGAAAGAACAAGTTTCCCAGGATTCTGTACACATATTTGTAGAGTAAAAAGTAGTCAGCTTCTATGAGAAACAAAAGCAGCTTATAAAATTTGCAAATTAAGGTAGCATTCTTACAAAAGGGCAATGAAATACTGTAAGACCCTTTCCATTAGCACTTCTTCATCTCTCTAGACTTTGACTTATGAAAATGATGGAATAGATGCTCAGAGATCCTAAAGTTCATTAAGCAAAAGAAGAATCAGAGAATATTTTGGAAATAAGAGTTACTCTTGAGAGCTAAAAGAGAGTTGCCTGTATAAATAGGTTGAAGAACAAGGAAGAGAGGAAGAGAAAGAGGGAGGAAAAAAAGATATATGAATTATTAACAATGACTAAGGATAGGACTAAATATATTATAGTACTGGATATAGGCTTAAAGTATGTCAAAGGGATTTAGAAGTTACAGTCCTATATAAATGCACTGTAAGTATTTATTCATATTTTGTCTCAAATGGGACTAGGGGATAGCTCTCAAAATTCTTTTCTACTTGAAATATACATTTTGGAATGCATATTTTGAGAGGTTATACTGGTTAGTTAAAAGCATGAGAAACTGTTCTCCAATGGTTAATATCATTAAATAATAAATTCTATAATAATGTGCGAGAACTTCACTATAACTCTCCTACTGTGTGCTATGCACTTTCTTCTATGGTAGATCCAAATGGGACACCACCTGAGGAAGTTAATGATCATAAACGCGAGAACAACTTTGTAACACATTGTAACACTTTGTAGTATTATCCTGGAGGAATTACATCCAAAAAGAAGTCTATTTTTTTTTCTCCAAGAACATGAACAAAGAGTAACTCTTTATAGTAATAATAATGAGTTAGTTTTTCTCTTTAAAGTTTTCCTAGCTACTATCAACAATGCAAAAAGATTATGAATCAAATTATACTATATAATAATAACTAGTATATCCAATATATAATTGTTAAAACAAACCTCAGAGTTGCTTAGTTTGGAAAGTTTAAGAATTTATGTACAAACATAAATCAGGGAGTTTGTTTTTTTCTCTCCTTTTCCCTGTTCTATCAAAAGGATGATTTTGAACAGTAGTACCACGTTATTGTTTTAGCTAATTAACTGTGACAAGTTCATAACCTGCTTTTTTTCCCTTTGTGGTCAGGAAGTTCCCTGGTACAGGAAAGACCTGAAGTCACTATCCTACCTGCCTCCTAATTATTGCCTGTCTAATCTGGGGTAAGTTACTTACGCTCTTAAACACTCCGTTTTCTGATTTCTAAAATGGGTATAACAATAACTCCTTGCAGAGTTGTGAATATTGAGTGATGGTGTCGATGAAGGAACGTAAGTCAGTGGCACATCATGATCACTCTATTAGCGGTACTTATTAATACTTATCATCACTGAATTGATTTATCTTTGGAAGAAGCGACTTCTTTTTAACAACCTCTTAGTAACACGTCACTGTTGTTGCAAAGTATAAAATTATTGTTTGTAACAAACCATGTGGGTTGTAGCAATATGCGTCCCATCTTTCACTCCTGTTGAGACGGACTCCGTAATCGATAATACCAGTTTTTCCAAATCCACAGTTGGACCCTGGCTTCACAATGGGGTATCCAACTCTGCCCTTGGCCATCCACCCAGCAGCACAGACGTGAAATCCTGCAAGAGAATGAAAGGGCCGTAGGCTTCAACTTGCTCAGCTGAGAGAAGTTCATTTTAACAAAGATGGCCCCTTCTAAACAGTGATAGTTTCTTAGCTGCCCAAATCCAGCTCATGTAAAAGGGGAAAAACTATTCTGTTAAAATATAAAATAGAATTGGAACACATATAAAATATAACATCTCATTTCTACTAGAAAATGACATCTTACTTGAAAAAAAAAGATGCAGATGAATTAGAAATCATAATACCATGGATATGAAAACAATCCAAGTTCAGAGCTGGCTTCTTTTCTCCAATGACCTATATCCAATGCAATGAGGTAATTTCTGAAATTACCATCAATCCTGAAAACGATTTTTTTTCAAATGATAATTTATTTCTATTTCTGGATCATTAAGATATTGCTAATATTTTCAAAAATTTGAAGAGGGATAAAAACACTCATACATTTCAAACAGAACCTCAGGCCTGTCTTTCTTGCTCAATGTTGGAGGCTTCTTACATATTTGCCAGTGCCATCCAAGAACAATTTTACTAGAAGTCCAGGGTGGCTAGTAATGGCTCTGGCCTTTGTATCCATCGCCCTAGGCACTGTCACACACAGCCCTGTGGGAATAGACTGAGCGTTACCTGGGGAGACTTTGCGGCATTTTAGAGAACACCTTTATTTTTGTCTTGGGCAGTAGAATAATAGTATTAGCTTTGCCAGGGATTTTCCTATCAGCAAAGGGGTTTCTTCAGTGGAGAAGAGTTCCAAATGGGCATGGCCTGTGGCTTCTCCTGGAAGTCCAGGAGATATGGTAGCAGCCCATCTTTTTTTAAATAAAGAAAAACATAGCACTATTTGTTTCCAGTTAATTACTGGGTTTTCCACCATGTCTCCTGACATTATCTTTCCAGTTTCTTTTTCCCGTCATCTTACAACTTGTTTATCTTTCTTCTCCTCATAGCTTTTGATCCTGAAGTACAAATACATTCTCACACTTAATGTAAAAAAAAAAGGGGGGGGGAGAAAAAATTTGAAAAAGAAAACCCCAAAACCTCTAAGTTCAATATTTCTTCTACCAAGTAAATTTCCTTGTAAGGACACATATAGTAACACCATTTAACAGCTAAGAAAACCCATAATCAGAAGTCATGAAGAGACTTAGTAGTATTAAAAATGAATATCAGTGGCATTAAAGTTAATAAGGAATTTAAATGATATCGAGATAATGTTTTCATTTCTTTTGGCTTATGTATTAGCTCACATTGGGTGTGACCCCCAAATAAGTTGCTATTACTAGTACCAGGAATTTCCCACTATTTCTAGGCGGAGAAGATGGGAAAAGCTGGAGGGCTGAGATGTCACAGGGGCTTAGAGAACTATTAGCAGGGATGGAAAGAGAAGTCTTATTATTAAGGGGTTACACGAAAGATAGAATATTTTTTCTCAAGGGTGAAAAAGAAGGAAAGTCAATGTCAAATCAGTTACCAATTTTTCTGGCTGCCTCTAGCTGCTTGTAGGTGGCGAGTCTGCCACCTTCATATTCACACACTGCCTTTGCCTCCATGTAGGTGAGCTTGTATTTGCCAGACCGCGCTTCTCTGTGGTACACGCCCGCTGCTTGTTCTGTGAATTCACAAAATGTGGTAAATGCACTATTATTCATTCTTATGGAACAAGGGGAAATTTGTGGCCTCAGCTGGAAGATTACATCAGCTACTGTTCCTGCCAAAGGGTTCCCTGGGTCGGCTGCCTTGAGTAGCTAAGTTTTCAATATTAGAAAGCTTTGGGGAAAAAATATGAATGAGGGAAATTTTAGGGGAATCAGGAAGCACAGACAGCAACTTGCGGCTAAATTATGTTTCTGAACTGATAGCCTGAAAGAGGTTTTTTTCATTTGTTTCTTTTTAAAGAGTTTTTATCCAACATTGTATTTGGAAAAGTAATTAATAGAGGGGAAAAGGAGGTGAAGGAAAAAGAACCCAATGAAAATCAATCCGTGATGTAGGCTCACAATGATGGAGCAAAATAAGCCATAACATCCATTTGAGGAAAATGACTAATGCAGTATAATTGAGAATTTAGTAAACAAATCAAAAACTAAGGAAAAGTTTGCAGGAATCCAAAGCAAACAGATATTGCATTAAAGAAAAGACAATTAGATTCAAACACAGCAGATTAAAATCTGGGTACCATTTCCTAAGTGCTTTATCTCTTTTGTCTTTTTTTAGTTCACATTTGTTCCCAAAATATTTCAGGTGGTGTTAAATCATACATGAGTTGTCTCCTAGTAGATCAGTGTTTAAATGGACTGTTTGAGTTTGGAGTGCATTTTGCCATGGCAACAATGTGAAACGATTCTCAGGACAATTATCGTAGCATAGCTCTAATAGTTCTGCGCTGACTGTCAGATTGTGGTTCAGCTCTTATACGCTGACCTGTGCCACCATCAAGACCCTTTCCAATGAGAACACACATTCCTTGACATGCAGCGACATGAATCCAGCAGTATTTGAAATATGGTTCCTTGCTGTCCTCCCCAAGCTGAAGGTGACCCTGCCACAGTTCAATGGGAGATGCTGCTTGGCATTTTCTTTGTTTTTCTGGACTCCACATGATCCTCCTCTCATCCACTATATGGTAAAGGTCCACCCGAAGGACATTCCTCAATCTGATACTTACAAGTCAGGAAGCACAAGGAACATCAAAGTTGTTTTCCCCTGTGAAAGTCACCTACTGCCCAAGGGCCCTCCACAGGGTAAAGCTACATTAACTAAACTTACACTAGTTTCCAATTTGGTTGTTTTGAGTATGTGCCACTAGGTGTTTTGTTAGGTGCTGTGAATCAAGTCCTGTTCTCCAGCAATTTGGACACTAGTGGGCAATGCAAATGCAGATAGTGCCTGATTTACGATGGTTCAACTTATGTTAAAAATAAACCTTAGGGACCCTCTATTTCAACCTACTCATTTTACCAATGTGTATCTGAAACCAAGACTTTAAATAAAGTGCCTTGTTCTTGAGAGTTGCTACCTAGCAGATTCCTGCTTTCCAATCCAACTCTCTTTCCTCCTTAAATAGTTTCTTATACTATATTCACCTAACCAACTGTAAACAATTTGTGCTAGGCTGACTGGTCAATAATTTGTCCCAGATTGAAGCAATGTGCAATTACCCCGAGCCTTAGATTTGCAACATACTATTAACAAACATTTGGTTTTCCTCCTCTCTACCTCTAGAAGAGAACTTCTATTGTCCAGGTTTATATTTTTTATAATATACAACATCACTTAAAAAAACAACAGCTCCAAATTATTTGACCATTAGCGAGTTTTGCAGCATTTCAAAGTTCATCCATATGGGTTTAATTCTTACTAGCTTCATGACAGTCTTTTTCATTTCTAACAAATATGTGTGTATTTCCTAAGTTTGACGGTGTACAGTGAAAATAAACAGAGACTTGTTCGTTCCTCTGGTAAATCCCAGGCCCCAGCTTGGCCAAATGGATCTCACTGTTCAGCATGAAACTAGTTCACTGGCTCAAGCTGAAAAAAGAGGCAGCATTGCAAATCGAGCTTTTAATGAAATCCTCATGGCTACAGTTATTACCAGAGAGAAACATGCTGAAAAGGAAATATTGTACAACTGTGTGTTGTTTAGCAAGCATAAAACCAAGATGTAGGTTAATTTTGCTTTCTTTTTTTCTTTATTTTATATAAAAATCCCTCAATTTTCTTCTTGAGAAATTCAAAAAAATTTCACTGTCAAACACAATAATGAACAAAAAGCAATATTAATTGATATCCTGAAAATTAAAGCATTGTATAGAGTGCTATAAGGGGTGTTTTGGATTTTCAGTATTTGGCTTTTTTGGTCTCTTGTTTATATTCACAGTAAGGCCCATGTTGTTTTCTACATCTAACAAAACAAAACAGCAAAAGAATCTTTTCCTGTCTAGCAAAAGAGGTAGAAAAGTATTTATATGGATAGTTTGAACAAAAGAAATCAAAGTGGTAAGAATGCATTCAGAAATACAAGGCTAAAAATTTTTTTCTCTGTATTACAAGCTGGCTTTGTCAAACTAATCAGAAGATATTTGGAAAAAAGCAAGATGTATACTCTAGGTCAGAATACACGGAGCAATAATTATAAAACTATTGATTTTTCAACTTACCTGTTATGATTTTGTTACCTGCTATGAAATCTGACTGCAAATGCATTGATATAAAAACAAAATAACATATTGGTGTTTTTGTTAAAGAAACATTCCCCACGTTATACTACCTCATCTGCTTTAAAATTTTTTAAATGTATTTCTTATGGAATATAAATATTCACCTCTTTCTACTGAACAGTTTATGAAATGCTATTTTTAAATTTTAGAAGGCAGGAACACTTTTAAAGAAAAATGATACATGCATTCCGATAGCGATCGTTCCTAAGCATTTTCATTGAAAATATCAGGCTTCAACAGAACAGAAAAATTTACTGCTTTGATTCACTTCTCTATGAATTCAAAGAAGTGGCATTCCCAACAACGAGTTCAATGAGAAAAGTTTCTTACCAAGCCATATGGAATTATGAAAAATTCCATTCTTGAATCCCCATCCGTGAGCCTCTTCCCACAGCAAGACAAATAGAGAAATTAAAATGATCATATCGCAGTTGTAAAGGAGTAATAGCCTATTAGGGGCTGCTCAGGAGAAAGTCTCAGAGCAGAGGCTGAAATGTGACTGAAACATCTGGTTTCCACATCTTTTAAATGGTTTTTTCAACTGTGAGGTCAGCAAGTACTCTCCAATGGCATTTCCCACTGTAGAGTTACACAATTAACTCAGTGTCTGAGGCAAATCCTGACTCATTTGCATTGGCAACCGCAACTAAGGATATACAATGATCATCCACATTCTATAATTTACTTACTTGGGAAAGGGTTCATTAATTCTGTCTGTCACCGACACTTTTCTATTAGGAAGTTTGTGTAACTTGGTGCAGATTCAGCAGTGATTAAAGACAAAACCCCAAACAACAAAAAACTTCTGTAGGAATTTTAAGAAAAACCCTGAGTGTCTAATTCGTAGTAAGTCAATTATAGAGTATGAGGTTTTGAGTTAAGCACTAATCTTGAACTTGACCTTGGTAACGTTACTTTAGTTTTCCCTAAACGTTATCAGGCTTGTATAGAAAACGTAAAACAAAAAGTGTGCCCAGTTTGGCAAATCATAAACCATCTCCAGTGATGTAGGGTTTCTTTACCCTCTGTTGGCGTTTGTCCTGGGGCGGGGGGTGTGTTGCAGTCCTTAGTTTATTGTGGTTAGCAGGTAAATACATCACCTTCCAGAAAAGTAATTCAGTTTCAGAGCTTTAGGACAGTGCAGCAGCTATTCTAACACAAATTTCCCCAGTCCACAAATCCTGGAAGCTTTGGGAGAAAGGTGGATGGGTATTTAGTCATCGTGTTAATAAAAATATGGTCCTAGCATCCCCAAACCATTCTAACTTTGAAGATGATCACAATAACAGGTAATAATGATAGTAAATTCACCATGTCTTAAAATATCCCAAACGTTCCTCTCCTTTTGTGTAGGGTCCTTCAGTAACATTTCTGGTGATATCCCCACTGCTCTTATGCTAGTGGCATTTCCTGTTTATTGACAGCCAATATTTTCAGCTTTTGCTTTTTCTCGAAGGTCATTCTTTTCTACTTAGTGTCTCATCTCTTGCTGCCAAACTGCTTCCCATTTTCTCTGATTATGTTCATTTCTTTCATACTTTCTTAGTTCCTCCAGTGATATTGGAATCCTGTAAAAAAGCCGACATTCTGGACACGCTCTGGTCTGAAGTTAGCCTTGAATCTCTTAGGCATCACTACATTGAAAAACACAGTCTTGCCCTGGGCCTATCTCTTTCTCAAAAGAGCAGTTGTACAGGTATGGGCTGAGGGTACAGGATTTACTGGATGCTCACTGAGGTATGCACAAAGTTAGTAGGGTTCAAAATCTTTATTTGGGGCCCAGGCAAATGAGACATGAGGGAGTTGTATCCCAGTCCACTGATAGAGTTAGAGAGTTTTAGTCTGGTGCAAAAGAGGATATAGTCAGCTCCCTTTTTGGTGCTGTGATCATGGAGAAGACGGGCATGGCTGTCAAAAACAGAATGAATAGTTGGAAGGAACAAAATGTGGTATTGTTCTGGAAAGTGGAACTGTATGAGTATTTTAGGTTTGTGGTTTAGGAAGTAAATATAACTCTACTTGCGCAAGGCTACTGAGCAAAACCTTCACAGCCTTCCCCATTCTTTGCCTGATCACAATTTCTGGCCATACTCTCTCTGCATCTCTACAAAGTACCCAATGTCCCCTAGTTCTTATTTATCAAAAATTACTCTCAGGAAAAGGTTGGAAATTAATCTTTACTTAGGTCAAATAACTAGCAACAGATACCTATCTTTGTTCATTTACATTTTAATGAAGCTTCAGGTATCACGGGGTATGAATGTTCAACTTGTTTTAACATGAAATTTTATTTATTTATTTTTAAAGATTTTATTGGGGAAGGGGAACAGGACTTTACTGGGGAACGGTGTGTATTTTCAGGACTTTTTATTGGGGAACAGTGGTGTGTTTTTCCCAGGACTACTCATCAGCTCCATCCAAGTCAAGTTGTCCTTTCAGTCTTAATTGTGGAGGGTGCAGCTCAGCTCCAGGTCCAGTTGCCGTTGTTAGTTGTGCGGGGCACAGCCCACCATCCCTTGCAGGAGTTGAACCGGCCACCTTGTGGTTGAGAGCACGCGCTCCAAGCAACTGAGCCATCTGGCCACCCGGGAGCTCAGCTGCAGCTCATTGACTTCATTCTAGTTGCAGAGGGTGCAACTCGCAAGCCAATGTGGGAATTGAAGCATCAGCTCTGTTGCCCAGAGCCAACGCTCTAACCAACTGAGCCACCCATCCACCCAACATGAAAATGTAATGATTGTTTTGATGGATTAACCCAATCCAGGGTGGAGGATTTCTTCCCCACCCCCCAACTCCCCATGCAGAGGACAAACATTTCCCCTCACTTCCGTACAATGTTTAGAAACCCTGTCCTTCTTATCATCTGGCAAATAGAAAATGGTACCTAATGATGTGCGTTCTGGTTTTGAGGGGGTGTTCAATTCTACTGTGGAAGAAAAGAGAATGAGGTTTTTACATAGAAAAGATACAGTGGGTGTGGGTGGGAATCGAGGGGAGAACAAGAGGGAGAAGAGGAGAGGAGAAGCAGAGGGGGTGTTGCTTATGAACCTGTCTTGGAAGTTGCCTAAGATAAGTAAGCAGCCCTACCCAACCCCTCGTAGACACTCCCCAGGGTGTGTCTGAGGAGTTGAGAGAAGATACACTGATGAAAGTTCCTTTCAGGGGCTCAGAAGACTCTCCCAGTCAAATGCTCTGCCTTCACGGGTGAATGCCGCTGCCCCCAGAACCCCCTATTTCTTGATCTGTAGGGCAGGGTGTACAGTGACTCCTTTTGCACATGCCAATCACTGGCTGAAAACCCAGCAAGACTGTTTTTTTGTTGTTGTGGTTGTTGCTTTTCCACAATATTCCAATGCCCATTAGCCTAACCATCTACTGAACACCTAAAGACATGGTGGGGAGAACTCCACATCTGGTTTGGGCTAAGACTGCTCTGAACAAGCTGAAGATCTCCTAAGCTGGCACAGTGGTTTAGTGATATCAGTATTATACAAACTCTCTAAACAAGTGAGACTCTAAAGTAGAATTTCAAACATCTGTCAGACAACCACAGGAGGAAGCGTTTTAAATTCTTTTAACATTTTTAATTTATTTTTTATTGAGGTAATATTGGTTAATAACATTTCAGATGTACAATATTGATATCTGTATACTCTATTGTGTACTCACCACCAAAAGTCTACCCCTTACCATGTATTTGACTCCCTTACCCCAGTTTCTCCCATCTACCCTCTCTGGTAACCACCATTCTGTTTTCTATATCTATGAGTTTCTTTTTATTTTGCTTTGTTAGTTTTTTTGTTATTTTTTGTTTTATATTCCACATACGAGGGAGATCATGTGGGTTTTGTTCTTTTTCGTCTGACTTATATGCTCAGTCTCTGCTGACAGGGAAAATACATGGGAAATATCAGGTAGATGTGAACATATGGGAGAAAGAGGGAGAGAAGGAAGAGAAACAAGTTCTAAGAAATCACATATCTGATTATACTTAAAGACTAGATTTGAATAGTAAGATATTGTAGGAAAATGAAATTTTGTGGCACACAGTATGAAATCATAAATTATATAATTTATTGATTATATTTTGTAATCTTGGAAAGAGAAAGAAAATGCAAGAGGAGAAGGAAAGAAAGGGTGGAACTCAGTGAATTACAAAATATGTCCACAGAGGACATCTTTACGAACACTGCCAGTAAGGCCATGAAATTCATAATACAGGAATGCTCCACCCACTGTAAAATTCCATAGGAACCAGGATGGGAATAAATGCAAAATAAAAAATAAAGCTCATGATTTAATACAATTGGAGAGAAATCCCGATGCATGGAGTAGAATAAGTTTAAAGAAATGAAATATGTGATATTCCACTCATTCATTCATTAAATACTTAAGATTTTGAAGTAGAATGCTGCAAATGTTACAGGGCCAGGGAGCAGGATAGAGTCTATATAGTACAATGGGAAATTTATGGACAAGTGAAACATTTAATTATTTTATATCAAAAACTTTAAAAAATTGATTACGACACTGGATAGAATAATGTGCTTTCAAGTTTATGGGAGAACACATATCAGAAAGAGATCTGAAGCTGACATCGAACTTCCCATATATATGGTGTGATAGTCGTCGGTAATGCCCACCAAGTATTTCTGGTTCTCCACCTCTAGCGGCACAGGAGTACTGTACTCCATGGCACTCTGTGGTTTGCTGGAATCATGTGATTATTCTGGCCAATGACATGTGAGCAGAATGTATACATGTTATCTCGGAGATGAACATTTGATTGCTGATGCTCCAGAACTCTCTTTCCCCCTGATGGAGGGAAATATTTGCAACAGTGGCTGCCCCATCATCTGAATCCCTGACTAATCCCTGATGAATAAAATATGGACCTTTATTGGTTTAAGTCACTGATATTTTGGGATTGTTCATTACTGTTAGTATAACTTAATCTGTCCTAATTTAGAGTAAGAAGTGAGTTCATATGGATATTAAAACAAAGGATGACTTCAGAAGGTTGGGGGATCTAGGGATATTCAGATGTGAAAGTTAAAACAAAGAGGAAAAAGAGGAAGAAGAGAAGAAGAGAACAAAGAGAAGGAGACAATGATAAATGTACTTAATATTCTCTCTCCCCCCACTCCACCTCCTTACAACACACAGTTCCCTGATAGGTCTATGATTTGCCTTCTAAATTTGTTTATCAGTATTCCCCCATATGCATTCATTCCAATCAAGCTGTTCCCTATGCCTTTGCTTAGATTAAATCTTCGAATTGCTTTGTGTCTCCTTCCACTCATCATCCCTTCTTTCGGTACTACAGGTGGAGTGAAAGGAAGGAGAGGAATGAAGCCTTCTCCTAGATCTTCTTTCACCACTGTTACCAAGCATCACTAGTGAGAAGTCTGAGGCTTCATTATTGATTCCTCTCTTCTCTCACAAATTTCGTCCAATCCATCTCCATGTCCTGTGGTCTCTAGCTCCAAAACAAAATGGTGGCAGAGATTGTTAGATAATTACCCAAACAGGTTCCCTGTCTACTTGGGCCCAGTCATAGACTACTTCTCTGCCACTTTTGCAGTATGTGGCTAGTTAGTAGAGTGTGGGTTAACCTGACGTATAAATGTTTCGAGCAAACCCATAGAAATCTCCCACAGGCGGTCACTTATTTGCCATCTGATGACTGAATGAGGAGGACTTTCATGGCCCTAGCGGAGAGTATACTGAAAAGGTCCAAGGAGCCTCATTCTCTATGTGACCACAAAACAAAATTCCAGTCAGAAACACAAAACAAAATTCTACTGGGATTTACTTGTTACCTTAACTAATACCATTATATTCAGTATATTACAGTAGTCCCTCCCATCCTTGGTTTCACTTGCCAAGGTGTCAGTTACCTCCAGTCAAAAATAGTAAATGGTCCAAAAATATTAGATGGAAAATTTTAGAAAAAAACAACTCATGTTTAAGATGCACACTATTCTGAGTAGTGTGATGAAATCTCACACTGTCCCTCTCCATCCTGCCTGGAACGTGAATCATCCCTTTGCCCAGGGTATGGACACTGTATATGCTACTTGCCCCTTAGTCACTTAGTAGTCATGTTGGTTATCAGAGAGAAAGACACCACATTCACGTCACTTTTATTACAGAATGTTATTATGATTGTTCTATTTTATTAGTAGTAATTGTGTTAATCTTTTACTGCGTCTAATGGATAAACTATTATAAGTATGTATATATAGTAAAAAACATACTCCTGCTCCCTACAAGTCATTCTCTTCATAGCAGCCTGAGTGATCTTTTAAAAGCGTAAACCAGAACTTGGCACTCCCCTGCTACAAAGCCAACTTTTCCTGTGGCACTAAAAATAACATCAATCTTCTGATCTTGGTTTCTAAAATCCCCCTTCTCTCTTTCTTGTCCACATCTTCAAAGCCACCTACCCTGCTCTAACTTGCACACGCCAAGCTCATTCCTACAATCGGGATTTTGAAGTTACTATTTCCTTTCTCTGGAATGATCTTTCCTTTCATCTTCTTTCTTATACTCATATCTCAACTTAATTACACCCTCTCAGTGGGGCCTTTGTTGCCCAATTTAAAGTAGCCTCCCATCACTTTCATTGTAGGATTCTATTTTTTTAAAGGCCAAGTTTATTGCGATATAATTTGCAGACAGTGAGCCATCCTTCATAAGGTGTACCATTCTATGAATTCTGACAAATGTGTACAATTGTGGAACCACCACAAATAAGATGTAGAACATAACCATCACCCCATAAAAGTTCCCTCAATATCACCTTAGTTTAAATCTCTGCATTAAGTTTATTGCAATCTAATAGTCTTTCTTGTCAACGTATGTATTCATTTATATTTTTCTCTCATTTGTTTGTTTTATTATTTGCCGTCTACTAGAATAAAGGACCTTATCTTCTGGCTTACCTCTGTATCCACAGTGCCAAAAATAGTCCCTGGTACATCACAGACTCTGAACAAATATTTGTGGAAAGGAGGCAGGGAGGAAAGGACCGAAGGAGGAAGGGAGAATGGACCTCTTTGAGTCGCTATGTTTTCATATGTCCAATGAGGATATGTAATAACATCCCTTTTACAGTATTTGTGAGGACCGCAGGAGATGTTGACTATAAAAGCCCTTAGCGTCATGCTGGCATTTAGTTGTGTTCAGTATGTAGCTTTCCTGTTCCATGTGACGCCACTTTACCGATCTTCTTTGGCTTGTTTGACACTTTCAATCAGACTGGTCTTATTTTTCTTTTTGCCATTTTATTCTGCAGTGCTGCCTTCCACTGATCCAGGGATTCTCGCTCACTAGAGTCAATTCTTCAGGTCAGCGTGGTCACTGACCTTTCTCAGCAACCTCCCTACTAGCAGAAGAGAGAAGCTTCCAGGTTCTTTCCTGGTCTGGCCAGTGATTACACGTGTTTGTTTTGCAAGACCTACCGTGCTACATAAGGAGCGAGATAAGGAATTCTCTGTTGTCTCCGTCTTTATGGCTCTAATGAGTCAGCAAACCAAGTGGCTCACCTGGCTGTGAGGTTCTGGGGTTCTCTTAAGGATTTACTCCCCCTATCTAAGCTCTTTTCAGTGCTCAACCTTGGTCCAAGCCTCCAGGGAGTCAGCACCCACGTGCCAGCCTGACATCCTTTTCCGAGGGAGCACTTCCTACAGCAGATATTTCACTTAGCTCCAGGTTGCAGTCATCAGATTTCCTATGGCATTACAGTGAAAACGCTTTGTCACTATTCTCTAGCTCTCATCTCTAGGGACTTTTTCCGCAAACACTGGAGGGAGACCTTTGTTTGAATTCTTCTTAGCCAGTTTGTGGTGGGACAAAGCTCAGAGCACAGATTTTTTTGCTGTAAGTAAAGCAGAGATACATCAGAAAATACACACAATTTCTTACGAGGGTGTTCACACTAACGTTGTGTATAATAAGACAAATTAGAAGCAACCATGATGTCAATCAACAAAGAAATAATTAAATAAATGATGGCTTGGCCATATCACAGAATTCTGTGCAGAGGTGCAAAGAATTAGAAGGAAGAATTCTAAGATTCATGGGGGGACATTTTTCAATCACTATTATTCAAGTATTTAAATGACAATGTAGTTCCTGAGTAATTAAATTAATCTAGAAATTAAAAAAACAACACCACAACTTACTTGATCTGTTATCTAATGTGAAACCTGGGAAAGAACTCGGGCAGTCTCTTTCTAATTCTCTCCTGTAGAGGGTACACCCTCAATGTCAAAACCAAGGCCCAGAGAAATGCAACGGTCTTGGCCTGTCAAGGTCATATTTATCAGAATCTGGACTAAGGCCAGAATCTGTTGAATCCTGTTCACACATCATTAATAGAGTCAACATGTTATCTCCTGGAGAGGGGCTGTGGGGAGTTTTCTGGAAGGCTTTACACCTATCTAATGCCCTGACACTGCACAGCCAAGGCTGCAAGATAGTGATGGCCCTGGGATCAAGGGGAGACTGGCGTGTAAATCACGCTGTAGAATCCTTGAAAAGGAAGATAACAGTGCATATAATTGGATGAAACATGGTAGCTAATCACCATCAATGCACTATCAGTTGGATTCTTTAAACAAAGAATTATCTTGAAACAGTATTTGAATGAGATCTTGAAACAGTAGTTGGATGAGATCTTGAAACAGTATTTGGATGAGAAACAGTGAGTATTTGGAAGAGATAAACTTGCCAGAGCCAAAAAGTTCCAAGGAAAGGGAACCACACATCTGGACGTTCAGAAACTGAAACAGCCGACTCCTTTGGAGAATAGCAAGTTCTTCCACCGAACTGGGGAATGGGGTATAGTAGGAGAAGGGGGACTTAGTCAGAGATGAGGTCAGAGGAAAGCACAAGCCAAATCTTTGCAAACTTAAGGAGTTTGAATTTTATTCTGCAAGTTAGCAGGTACCTCTGAGGGGCAAATTAATTAAATCGATCTTCATGACTTGTCTCAGGAGTCCTCTCTTGTTCATAAAGGTCTATGACTCCCTGGACCAGTTAAATGCATTTATTTGAGAGATTAAGGGTTGCAATCTGTTTTAAAGGAAGAGACTTTTTAATCTGACGGCAAAATGTGTGTGTGTGTGTGTGTGTATTACCATATATTCAGTATACATTGCCATCAGGTACTATTGGGAGAATAAATAGATAAAAATAATATACACAGCCACACACACGTATATACATATTTTTTAAATATTTATTTACCCATGCTTCAGTAGCACCCAATGCGTACCATTAGATTTAAAAGTCTCCTCCTTAGAAGCAGACTATAGCCCTTAAATGTTGCCTGTATAGAAATTCCACAGCTGTGAAGAATAATACATTCATAGAAAGAGTGAGAACCAGGCAAAATGCTGTCATCAAGCACAGATTTTGAAAAATTCCAAAGAGAAACAGGTGTGGTTAGCCAAGTAGAGGAAAATACATATACAAGAAAATATTTCTACTAAAGGTGGGATTGGTTCCAGGATTGCTCTGAACACACAGTAATGGCTGTAAGGAATAGAAAGATGCCTCCAGCAATCATTAGTGTGACTGGGGAAGCAACCACGTTGGCCCTGTCCTGGCAAGAGGAGAGCAGAACCATTCCCTCCTAAATGGAGAACAAGAAGAGCACTTGGTCTGGATGCAAGACAGCAACCTGGGTGAATTTTTACCTTCAGAAGGGAAGGGGAACTGGTATTTCCAGAAGATAAGCTACTGTGAAATCCCAGTGGGCATCAGATTCTACCCCTTCCCAACAATAACTGGTGCCAACTCTGTTGAACAGATGCAGAATTTTCCCAGACATGAAAACACGGGATCTCAAAGCACAGATGAACTTGAAACAAATATTACTAACCATTAAGGGAAAAATCACAACCATCAAAGAGAGGTATAAAACTTAACTTTAACAACTAACATCTGAGGAAGCTGAGTTTATAGATAAGAGATAAGAGTAGATTGCAACCATGAAACAAGAGCAGAATATTATGAAAGAAAACAATGAATAATGATGGCAATGAAAATTACAATTATTGAAACAAAAACTCAGTAGATGAGCTGAATAGCAGAATGGACACAACCGAAGATTGAATAAGAGCTGGGGAAGTGAAAAGTGGAATTATCTCAAGGCCTAATACAAAAGAACAGAAATATGAGAAATATGAGAAATGTTGAGACATGCCATAGCCCCATAATTTTCATATTTATTTAGGTAGATTCTAAAACGATGAGGTTGAATATATTCTCATATGTTTATTGATCATTTTTATTTCTAGCTCTGGAATTTCTTTTTTTATGCTAGGTTGAACCACTAAAGCTGGTCAAGTTTTAAGGATGGGCAAGAATGATAACTCAGACTTGGCCGAGGTTACCTTTGCACAAGATCAAGGACGTAATGTTGCAGGTGCATTCTTTTCCAGTGCACCTGACAGTTATCATGGAAGCATGTCTAAGGTTTTGTAATCTGTACTACCCGGAAGCACATGGAATCTCTCAGATCAGGAGATCTCAGAAGTGTGAGCCTTCTATCCCTCATTGCTTGGGGAAGAGGAAATGAAGGTCAAGAAGGTCAGCACTCATGAATCTACATTGCAGTCATAAGAGGGATTTCAGGTATCACAATGACATATTTCCATGTTTCATTTTTGCCCTGCCATTGGATCCATTCAGAGTTTCAGTGCTGGAGTTCTGCACATTGCTTTTCATACAACCTTTGCCGTTTTCCACTGGGTATTGTTATTTGTCATTTCCAAACATACCGCATACATCTGTTTCCCCTCTTTCCACCAGAAAAACATCTATTATTCAAGTTTTTGCTCCCTCTCCCTTATGAAACTTGCTTTTGTCCTCCTCCCCAGGTAAAATGAATTTCTCTCACACTGTCTTCAGAAGAGTTCATTCTTATGATAACCACATTTTCTGAATCAACAATGTATTTAGGACTATCATGGACACATGGTAAGGTGTGTTGAACTAAAGAACAAATATACTCTTTGAAAACAATGCTGTTTTGGAGAAGCTCTGCCAGAAACAGCAATTATTTCATTGAATTCATAGGTATGGCTTGAAAAATAGCACCTTCTACCTGAGAAGCATACCAATCAGAATAATAATGATAATTTATTAAGTTGGTGCAAAAGTAATTGCGATTTTTGCAATTGCTTTTAACCTTTTAAACCTCAATTACTTTTGAACCAATCTATATAAGAGAGAGAGACTGTATGGTGCTGGGAAGAGAACAGATTTGAAGTTATGAATTAGCTTTGTGACCCTAAGCATGTCGCTTTATCTCACTGAACTTCAGTTTACTTACCTGTAAAACGCAGGTAAATATGTGCTTTACAGGGTTCTGTGAGATTTAGGTGTGCTAACCACGCAGAAGAGCTTCCCGTACCAGATACACAACAGGCACTCAGTGAATGCTCGTTCCCTTGGTGCTTCAGAGCACATTTTTCAAAGTCCTCATCAAGTATTTCATTGGAGTATCACTTCTTAATTTTGGAAAATTAGTTGTGGTCCAGGACAACTAGTTCCTGAATATTTATTTCATTTGCAAGTTAGAATAAAACATGAGTCCATATCTTAAAAGGCCTTCCTTTTAAGTTTTCGTTTTCCTTATATCTCTTCCCTTCACCAGGAGAGCAGGATGCAGATAGTAGCATGAATGTAAACCATTGGCAATTGAAAAACTTCAAATTCCCTCTCCCTCCTTTCCTCCCCCACAACCCCCCCTTCCCCCCTCCCCCTCCCCCCGCCTCTTCCCTCCCTTCTCTCTCTTTCTCTCTCTCTCTCTCTCTCACACACACACACTCATAGGTTGCTTGAGAAAATACAGAGAAGCAAGACATTCCAGAGACAGATAGTATGTATTTAGGATGCTCCGAGTGGAATTTCCTCTGTCTTTCCTTTCTTGGTTTTTGTCCTTTTCAGTGATTCAGAGAAAATATGCACAACAGTCTCCTGAAGGGCACTCTGTACTCCGACTGCTGATTCAAACCCTTCTGTGTTAGGGATTTCCCAAATGAGAAGAGATGGGGAGATGGAAGAAGAGACTTTTGAGGGAGGACAGAGAAAATCATTCTAAACCAGGGAAGAGGAGGAAAGGATTCTCCACAGGCAGGCCGACAGACACATGTGCTGCTCTTTTTCCTTAGTGAATATCAGTTCCTACCACCTGCGAGACCTGCTGCATTCAGATCTTGCTGTTTGGTTTTTAATCGATTCCATATTCTCCTGAGTTGTGTCACTCTTCCTGGTGTGCTTATGGATGAATAGATGGTTATAGAAGTTTGTTTGTAAAAGTGGCAAATATTACTTCTTTATTAAATTGGAATTTTCCCCAAATAGTCAATATCATTATAATAAAATAAATATAATTATTTCATGCTTAAAAATGTAATATCATTTTAAGTGGTGGTGTACATCTCAGGCTACTTGCCACTGACTATCTCATGCCAGGTCTTCCATTCCTTGTTAACCTGGTTGCCCTTTTGTGTGGAACAAATTCCACCTTAGCTTCCTACGTATTGGTCTCTATGTCAGCCTTGTTGCTTTATCTTTTTTTTTCTTTTTTTTTTTTTGGCCAGTTTGGGTTTTTTGGTGGTGGGTAGGAGGAAGTGTTGCAGGTGGGCAATTGCTTCACTGTGATTTTATACATAAATCAATGTTTATCTAACTTAAAAGCAGATGTTTTTCTTTTCTTCATTGTCCATTGGTTTCCAAATGATGACACTTTATCTGCAGACACTATCTCCCTCCTCTCCAACCACATCAAAAGCCTCACTACTGAGGAAAATGCCTTGCCTTTCCATGCCTTGATGTTTTTGCGTAGTGATGTATAAATCAGAAGTGTGATTACTCCTGAAATTTTTCTCTCTGCCAACTGAACTTTTATTCCTTCTCCAAAATCTATCCAAATGCCATCTCTGTTGTGAGGTGACCTTTGCTTCTCTTGAGCAATGAATCACTTGAATCATTTCCGCCTTTGTCTTTCCATAGCACGTAGGAGGCATCTCTACTAAGCATGGTGTGATATCTTAACACATCTGTCTCCAGCACGTAGACTATAATGGGTATGAATGTTTTCAGGACTTTTAATATGTAATACCAGCTTGCCCTCTAGAAAGGTCGCACCAATGAAATGTACCTACCACCTTCAGTTTGAGTACCATTTTCTTCCACTCCCACAAACACTGGATAACATAATTTTTAAAATCTTTGCTAATTTGGTAGACCAAAATTGTCATCTCATTACCATTTAAATTTATATCACATTATTTACTTTTGAGATGGAACATTGAACTATATGTTTTGTATAGTAATGGCAATTTGTGTTTTGAACTAATCATATTTTGAGATCGATTCAATTCTATTATCTTATTATATGTGCCCCACCCTCTTACTCCATCCTATTCAGCTTCTGGTGAGTATGGTACTTATTATGAAAAACGTTGCACTACAGTGATCTGATCAAGTTACTTCATGGGAAGATGCTATTCAGGCCATAACATTTTCCTGGGAAACAGTAGTGCTGAATCAGTTCTTATCTCTGCCCACTACTTCTGAATTACACATATCTCCCAGTAAGTCCAATAAAAGTTTATTCCAAATGACGTGTGACTAATAAATTTGGAGAAAATTTGAGAAGTCTTTGGGAATCAGTGAAAAATTGTTTTTTACACTAATAAAATTTGACAATACTTTTTATATATTCGTATTAAAGAATCTTATTAAAGAAATAGGAAAGGGATTTAGAAAACGGTTAGAAAGTTTGTCAATGTTTGATTTTATGTGACTTTTTATAGTTCCCTCTTAATGACGATAATGATGATGAAACTAATAATAAGAATAATCGCTAAAGTATATTGGGTGTATAAAAGGTGATACGCATTTTTCTACAGGCTTTATACATTTTAACAAATTTAGTCTTTATAATTTTCTGGGAGACAGAGGTTTATAGACAACGTTGTTGGAATCCCTTGTCACCTGACCTTCAGGGTGTCTGGCCAATGGCAAACACCGGCAGGGAGACAGGAGGAGGAGGTTGGGGTAGATGTTTCTGGCCCCCTTCCTGCCAGAGCTACTAAAATGATGCCTTGTGACCCTCTGCATGCAGCTACCCTCTGGGTTCTGGTAACTTGGTCCTCCTTTTGTGCCTCAGTGGTAATAATGCTCTGCCCAAACCCTTACAGCCAGTCCCTTTATTAAACCTCCTCCTCGAGTGTACCATCTCTTGCTTGCCAGACTGATGCATTTGACTGATAATTTATAGACTTGTATAAATTAGAAATAATCCCCCTCAAAATTGCTTTAAGCTTCCAGTGTTGCTGTTGAAAAGTCTGATACAGTAGTACCTCGGTTTTCGAATGTCTCCGTTGACGAACATTTCAGTTTACAAATGCTGCAAACCCAGAAGTAAATGCTTCGGTTTCGAACACACCTCGGAAGTCAAACGTGTCACGCAGCTTCTGCTGAGGCCTAGCTGTCGGCTGTTGAGTCCTGAGCACCCGCGCGACACGGAGATGATATTTGGGCTTATTTGGTGACTGTGTGCAATCAATCTGTGCTCATCTCATCTCAGGAGCACTCTTGCAACTAATTTGTTTTTGTGACTGTGTGGAACCCAGTGCATAAATCTGTTTTCATCTAATCTAAGTAGCCCTTTTGCAACCAATTTCTTTTTGTGATTGTGTGCAATCAATCTGTGTTCATGTCCTCTCAGGAGCCCTCTGTCAATCACCCCTTGCTGTGAGAAATGGATAAAAGCTGCAAAGCCAAGAGAATCATTAACAGCACAACAATAGAGGTGAAGAAGGAAATTATTTCCAAACATGAAAGTGGTATCCGTGTATGTGATCTTGCAACACAGGTATTGCCAAATCTACAATTTGTACATCTTAAAAAATAAAGAAGCCGTTGAAGGAGCCAATGTTGCAAGAGCTGTTAAAACACAAGACAAAAAACACAGCCAATTGAAGAAGTGGAAAAATTGCTTTTCATGTGGATAAATGAAAAACAGTTGGTCAGTGACAGCATTTCTGAGAGTATAATTTGAGAAAAAGATTTACATTTGCATGCTGACCTCATCACAAATACCCCTGGAACAAGTGCTCAGAGTGATATTTTCAAGGCAATAGAGGGTGGTTTGTAAAGTTTCAGAGAAGTGGCATACACAATGTGGTGAGACATGGTGAAGCTGCCAGTGCCAACAAAGAAGACACCGACCAATTTGTTTTGGAATGTAAAGGCAGAGGGTTTCCTTCCCCAACAAGTTTTCAACTGTGATGAGACAGGCCTCTTTTGGAAGAAAATGCCGAAGAGGACCTACATAACAAAGGAGGAGAAATCATTGCCAGGACACAGCCCATGTAAGACAGGCTAACCTTTTTATTTTATGTGAATGCAAGTGGGGATTTTAAGTTGAAGCCTTTGCTAGTTCACCATTCTGACAAACCCAGGGTATTTAAGAAAAAAAAATGTCATAAAAAGCGAATTGCATGTGATGTGGAGGGCAAACAGCAAAGCTTGGGTAACCAGGCAATTTTTTATTGAGTGGGTTCATGAAGTGTTTGGGCCAAGTGTAAAGATACCTCCAAGACAAAAATCTTCCAATGAAGTGCCTACTCGTTATGGAGAATGCTCAAGCTCACCCCTCAGGTTTGGAGGATGAGTTGATGGAAGAGTTCAGTTTTGTCAACGTGAAGGTTTTGCCCCCCAACGCGACTCTTCTCATCCTGCCCATGGACCAGCAGGTCATATGTAATTTTAAGAAGCTTTACACCAAAGCACTGTTCCAAAGGTGCTTTGAGGTGACCTCGGACACAGAGCTAACCCTCAGAGAGTTCTGGAAGAATCATTTCAATGTCCTACATAGCTTACATCTCATAGACAAAGCATGGAGGGTTGTGTCTCACAGAACAATGAAGTCAGCATGGAAGAAATTGTGGCCAGATGCTGTCCCTGAATGTGTATTTGAGGATGTTAAAGAGGATGCTCATATTGTTCAGGATATTTTGTCTCTGGGAAAGTCCATGGGCTTGGAAGTGAGTCGTGATGATGTGGAGGAGTTAGTGGAAGACCACAAGACTGAACTCACCACAGAAGAACTTCAAAACATTCTGACGGAGCAGCAACAGGCGGCAACTGAGGAATTGTCTTCAGAGGAGGAGGGAAGAGAAAGTGTTTCTACTGTACTCATCAAAGAAATGTGTGCAAAATGGGTTGAAGTGCAAATTTTTGTTGAAAAATATCACCCTCATAAAGCTGCTGTAAGTCATGCCACTAACACTTTTAATGATAATGCTATGTCTCACGTTAGACAAATTTTAAAACATTGGAAAAACCAAATGTTAATTGAAAATATTTTAGTGAGGAAAAGATCCAGTGAGTTTAAACCAGGTGTCCGTGGTGTAAAAAAACCAAGGGAAGGAATGGCAGGAGACGAGTCACTTACTGTGATTATGGGAGAGGGCTACAGCACACCTGAACAACACTCACCTATTGTGATTATTGAAGGGGACCCCCCCATCCAAACCATGACTATCATCATCGCAGGTAAGAAACAATTACATTTTCATTTTCATCATCTACACTACTGTTTTTACATTGTGTTTATTTATTATTGTTTTTACAGTACAGTATATTGTGTTTATTGCTTCCATTGTGTATCATTTTATGGATCCATGGTATCATTAGATAGTAAAATTCATGCTAAATTGCTGTTTTAGGGGTTGATTTTAATGGTCTGGAATGGATTAATCCATTTTGTATTACTTTCTGTGGGAAACAGTGCCTCGGTTTTCGACTGTTTCAGAACTCCAACTGTCTTCTGGAACAGATTATGTTCGAAAACTGAGGTACCACTGTATTTGATTCCTGAATTTCAGTCTCCTCATCTTGTTAAATCTGTCCTGATGTTGTGAAATTTCACAAAATTGTTTTTTTGAGGGATTTTTGCCACCGTTGTGTTGGACAATGGGTTCTTAGAATCTGGATGTTTATGTCCTTGACTACTGGGAAGTTTTCTTGATTATTTTGCTGCTGATTTTATCCTCTCTGTTTCCCAAGTTCTCTCTTTCTAGCATTCATACCACTATATATTAAATATTGAAACTTCTTGTCTTCCTCTCTAGTTTTCCTGATCTTGTCTCCTGTCTTTTACACGTCTTTGTCTTTTTCACTTTCTGAGATATTTACCTAACTTTATTTTCCAGCTCTTCTACTGAGTTTTTCATTTCTGCCATCACTTTTTTTTTTTTTTTTTTTTAATTTTCAGGATCACTTTTCTTCTCCTGGAATGAACCATTTTAAAAGTAAATAGTTATGTTTCATGGATGTGATGTCTCCTTTTGACTGTATGAGGATATTGGTTATGTTGGATTTTGAAGTTTTCTTCTCCCTACTTAGTATGTTTTTGCCAACTTCCCTTTGTTTATTTATTTTCATGATTTTTTTTGGTATTAAATACTTTATCAATTTTTGGTAACCCTTGATTGTTTGGTTATATTTAATAATTGGAAGTAAAAAGTAAATGCAAGTCCTAAGTGCATGCATGGGTGAGTCTTGTTGGCCGTGATCTTCATTCTAGGGTGATCTGACTGGGCTGTGTTTTTGGGAAGCCTTCAATGTCGGTGTCTTAAGGTCTGAGCCCTTAAACTGGTCCAATTCCCCGATCAGAATCTTCCAATGACTTGCTTGGAAAGTACAGCTTGGCTGCCATACCTGGGAGTAGTGTGGGGGAAGAAGGATGGGCCGTCATCATTCATTATTTGAATACCTCTTAATCCCCCTGTTTTCAGTACATCACCTCCACTCTCTATTGTAATTGATTTTGTCCTGTCCAGAGATCCTCTATTTTCCCTCTTCAAAGGATAAAATCCCTCCGGTCTTCTATAGGGGAGAAGAAGAGCAGCAGCCACGTCAAGTTATGGCATGGATCTGGGAGTTATGATGATTCCTCAACACATTTTCAACCAATCCTCACATTGTTACCACTTCAACAAGTATATGGCGCTATCAATTTCTAAGCTTTTGTTTCCTTTTTCTCTACAGTGTAATGGTTACTCCTCAGATTTAGCTTTCTTGTTCTGCTAAGGTAGTTGCCACTCTCATATCTGCTTTCTAACTGCCAAAAGCTTCATGTTAGAGAAGGATCTTTTAAAATATAATAGTTCCCCCTTATCCAGAGGGGATACATTCCAAGACCCCCAGTGGATGCCTGAAACTGTGGATAGTACTGAACACTATATATACTGTATTTTCCTGTACTACATACCTATGATAAAGTTTAATTCATATATTAGGCACAGTAAGAGATTAACAACAATAAATAATAATAAAATAGAACCGTTATAACAATATACTCTAATAGAAGTTATATGAATGGCTTTGGGACCATTATTAAGTAAAATAAGGGTCACTTGAACAGAAACACTGCAATATTGCTACAATCTGATAATCATGTGACTAATGGGTGGGTAGTGTACACAACATGGATATGCTAGACAAAGGGATGATTCAAGTCTTAGGAGGGACAGAGTGAGACGACATGAGATTTCATCATGCTACTCAGAACGGTGCCCAGTTTAATTGGGGATTATTTGGTTCTGGAATTTTCCATTTAATATTTTCAGACCACAATTGACCATGAAACCACAGAAAGTTAAGCCGTGGATAAGCAAGAGACTGCTATATACCCGTTTAGTGTCACATTAGTGGTATTTCAGGAGGGAGAAAATATTAATGCATTTGTGAAATCCATCACCTTTACCTATTTAGAGCTGATTATAGCTTCCTATGGCAAAGAGAGAGAGAGAGAGAGAGAGAGAGAGAGAGAGAGAGAGAGAGAGAGAGAGAGAGAGGTTCATAATAGCCTGTTCTTTGCCTTTTATATACTTTAAAGCACTCCCTTCTCCAGTATTTAGCTATTTATTGATTACTAATGGAACAAGAGTACTTGATAATTGTTGAAACTGGTAAGATATATTATTCTTACATGGAAATGAGTGATCTTGTGAAGAAGCAACAGTGACTCGAGAACTGTGGTCTGATATCACTGTTAGAATACTATATTGACAAGTTAATCAATAATGTCTATAATTGGGCCAGATAATTGTGCCCTTGGCCATGGCCACAGTGCAAACTGTGGAATTTTGTTTTAGCACTCTCATCTTTCTTTCGAGAAATCTCCCAGTACACATATTTTCAGTGGGAGATAGTAGTCATCTTGGCTTTGACAGATTCAGGGGACACACGACTTTGGATCCTCCTATTGAACACTCCGTTCTTTGTCATGCAAGGCTGTGGGAACAGATGGAGGCCAGATTTATCACAGAGGCAGAGGCCTTGTTGTCCTGTTGGGTGATCGTTGCCGGGGTTTCTATTGCTCAACCTGGTCATACAGTCCTCCCTGAGATTATTCCCACTTCTTAAGCTTGGCCATCTGGCCTCTCATCCATTCAGTCAGCTTTGATGACCTTTTGACAAATTCCTCGTTTCCCTGAGATAGCCAGCATGTTTCAGTTGCTGACAAACATAAGCCCTGACTGATAAACATGATAACCATAGGAAGGCAAGTGCCGCAGAAGGCTGGGAGGCTGGGTGGACAGACACAAATTCAATAAGTCTTTAGAAAATAAATTTAAAATGCTTGGCACATTAGGAATGGATTACCAGTATCCCCTGCCTATGAAAACAATGGTGGACTTTTTACAATCTCTGCTGCTTACAGTCTGAGAGTAGGTCAGCGTTCACTTCAGTTCCTCTGAAACCCCACATTTGTTGTAATCAGAGCCAGAGGGAATGACTCACTAATGAGCACCAGATTGGCCTTTGTCTAAAATGCCAAGGGAGTTGTTTAGTAATATTTGGGAGCAATCCCTGAAAAACAGCACAAATCTAAAAGACTCTGATAAATTTGGTTGAAAGCTAAATTGATTTTCAGGCTGCCAATATTATATCACTCCTATACATTCAGTTCAATCAAATAGATTCGGTTTGACTTACAGTAAGAGTTACTTGATATTGGCAACAATCTAATCCAACACACACACACACACACACACGCAAAATCTCAAAATATTATAAGTACTAAAGAAATGCATGAAACAAGGTTATTGAAAAAATAATTTCAAATAATACGAAATATAAAGAGTAAAACCTGCAAGGGCTGTTCTCTAATCATCACTGTTTCCCAATCTACCCCCAATCCCATTCCCTCCACATATATAACTTCCGTTAACAGTTAGATGTATGTGTTCTTCCAGACCTGGCAGTGACTTTTTATTCCTACATATCTCTACACACATTTATAGATCTATATTTTTACATAGCATGCATGTTACTCCATGACATGCATTTTTTAATCCAGTATATCTTAGAGATCTTTTCATGTTAATACAGATAGATCTCCACTTTTTTTAAAGACTGCATAGTATTATATAATATGTTTAAACACAATTAACTTGGTGAGGCCCATGTTTGTTATTGTAGGCTGTGTGGATTTATCTCTATTACAAACAATGCTAACACAATATCCTGTGTTATATATTTCTATATGCGTTTAAGTATTCCATATGATAAATTACTCCCAGAAGTAGAATTGTTAGTTAAAGGCTATGCGTGTTTAACATTTTGAAAGACCCTGCCTCTCCCCCAACTCTCCTACGACTTTAATTTGTATTTCTATGCTTACTAGAGAGTTTGAGCATCTTTTTTCATGTCTTCATTGTGGAATTGCCTATTTGTACTATTTGTCCACTTCCTTGTTGGATTGGTTATCTCTTTGTTACTGATTTGATTGAATAAACCAGTTTAATGCTATGTAGTAGAAATCTATAAACAAACGGCAATCGACCTTCCTACCCTTTTTGCCTTAATTGAAGCAATATCAAAGCCTAATGGCTTACTCAACTTCTTAAATTGCAGTGCGAAGGAGTCCATCAGTGCCAACAATATTCACTACCCTAACTTGTACGAGATATCTCAAAATAATTGAAAAAGACAAACAAATTATGAAAATAACATTCTGTAAATTGCTCTTTTAAATTATATACATTTAATTAATTTAAAAATTAGTCTATTTGTAGACTTAGACAAATTTATTCTAAAATTTATATGGAAAGGCGCAGGAATTAGAATAGCTAAACATCTTGAAAAGGACAAATAAAGTGGGAGGAATCAGTCTACTGAATATGAAGGCCTACCATATAGCTATAGTCAAGACAGTGGGATACTGGCAGAGAGATAGGCACACAGATCAATAGAATAGATAAAGAAGCCAAAAATAGACTTGCACAAACCTGTCCAACTAATAGTTGATAAACGTGAAATAGTAATTCAATTGAGGAAAAATAGGAATAGACTTTCAACAAATGGTGCTGGAGCAACAGGACATCCACAGGTCATAAAATGAACCAAGACTTAAACCTCACATCTCATTTAAAAATAACTCAAAATGGATCATGTACTCAAAGGTAAAATGTAAAATGAAAACTTCTAGGAAAAAAGAGAAAATCTTCAGGCTCTAGGACTATGCAAACATTTCAGGATCAAGCAGTAGGTCTTAGACTGGACCCCAAAACACTATTTATAAAAGGAAAAATTAATAAATTGTACTTCATCAAAATGAAAAACAAACAAAAAAGTATTGCTCTGTGAAAGATTCTGTTAACAGGATGAAAAGACAAGCTAAGCTACAAACTGGGAGAACACTTTGAAATCCACATATCTGACAAAGCACTAATACCCAGAAATTATTAAAAAAACTCTCAAAACTCATTAGTAAAAAAACAATTAATCCATTAGAAAATGAACAAAACACATAAACAGAATGTATAACTCACTGAAGGAAGTATACAGTTGGTAAATAAGCATATGAAAAAATGTTCAGCATCATTAGCCATTAGGGAATGCAAAATTAATTCCACAATGAGATATTACTACACAATTATCAGAATGCCTAAATTAAAAAATAATAACAACACCAAATGCTAGTGAGAATGCAGATAAACTTGGAACACTCTTATATTGCTGGTAGGAATATAAAATGGTAAAGCCATTCTGAAAAATAGGTTGGTAGTCTTGTAAAATTAAACATGCAAGAGACAGCCCTCAGGATGGGAGAACGTATTTGCAAATCGTTTATCTGATAAGGGTCTAGTATCCAAAATATATAAAGAATTCTTACTACTCATCAATAAAAAGACAACTCAATTTAAAAAACTGAGAAAAGCATCTGAATAGACTTTCTCCAAAGAAGACATATGAATGGCCAATAAGCACATGAAAAGATGCTCAATATCGTTAATCATACTGAAAATCAGGACCACAATGAGATACACTAGAATGACTAGAATAAAAAAGTCAGATAATAAGTATTGATGAGGATATGGATAAATTGGAAACTTCATACACTGCTGGTGGGAATGTCAAACGGCATAGCCACTTTGGAGAATAATCTAGGAGTTCCTCAAAAAGTTAAACATGGAGTTAGTATATGACGCAGCAATTCCATGGAGTTACTATATGACGCAGCACAAGAGAAATGAATACATATGCCCATGCAAAATCTTGTATGTAAATATTCATAGCAACATTATTCATAACAGCAAAATGTGGAAACAACACAAACGTTCATCTACTAATGAATGGATCAACAAAATGTGGTATATCTATATAATGGAATATTATTCAACCATAAAAAGAAAAAAAACTGACATGTGGTAGAACATGAGTGAACCTTGAAAACATTATGCTCAGTAAAAGAAGCTGGTCACAAAAAACCCACATATTATATGATTACATTTATATGAAATATCCAGAATGGGCAAATACTATATAAAGACAAATTAGATTAGTGGTTGTTTAGAATTGGAGGGTTGGGAGGATCAGGGAGTGATAGCTCAGTGATAAAGTGATAAAAGTGTTTTAAAATTAATTGTAGTGATGGTTGCACAATTCTCTGAATACACTAAAAACCATTTAATTATACACCTTAATTGGATGAATTATAGCTCAATAAAACTATCACAAAAGATACCTAAATGTGCAATACTGGATGACCCCAAAATTGTACTCTTGGGCATTTATCTTAGAGAAATGGAAAACATATGTCACTTAAAAATCTGTACACAAATCTTCACAGCAGCTTTGTTTGTAATAGCCCCAAACCAAAACAACCCTCATGGCCTTCAAAGTGTGAATGGTTAAATAAACAATGGCACATCCATACCTTGGAATACTACTCAGAAATAAAAAAGAATGAATTATTGATATACCCAGAATTTGGGTGAATCTCTGGGGAATTATGCTGAGTGAATAAAGCTAATAGCCAAAGTTCACATACTGTATGATTTTATTTAAAAAGCATTCTATAATGACAAAATTATAGAAAAGGAAAACAGATTAGTGGTTGCCAGGGGTCGGGGATGGAGTTGGGGGACAAAGGGATGTGGATTTGACTAAAAAAGAGCAACAGGAGGGATCTTTGTGGTGAAGGAACTGTGTCATTGTTAGTACCCTGGTTGTGATATTGAACTACAGTTTTTCAAGATGTTACCATTGAGGGAAACTGGGTAAAGGCCACATGGGATCTTTCTGTATTATTTCTTACAACTTTACATGTGAATTTATGTTTTTCTCAAAATTAAAAGTTTATGTAAAGAAAAAAACTAGGCACAAGATCAGGAGTTTTGTTCAATGTTTAACAGAAAAATCAATTGATGAACAATTATGGTAGATATCTTCAAATTAACTTTACATTCAGAAGATTTCCTTCTAGGAAAGAAAACATTCATTTCAACACCCTTATTTTTTATTTAATTTTTAACTTTATCAGAGTTTTAAAAGTCAGATTGTTCCATAAGACTTAATATAGGGATGTCATGTATGACCTTTCTTTAACACTTCCCCCTATTTCCTACTTCCAGAGTCAATTATTCTAGCTTCTTTCAGTAGTTTCTTTAGGTATTTACCTCTGTATTTACCTCTGTATTATAATATTGCTATTTCCTAAGTTTTCACTTTTAGCTATTATCTGTTGATTTTCTGCTAACGATAAAGATTTAGCTGTCTTATCTCTTTCCTACCATCTCCACACTTCCTTGCTCCCATCCTCCCAATATACTATGTTTCCCTGAAAATAAGACCAGGTCTTACATTAATTTTTGCTCCAAAAGATGCATTAGGGCTTATGTTCAGGGGATGTCATTCTGAAAAATCATGCTAGGGCTTATTTTCCGGGAAACATGGTAGTTATATCAGAAATATAAACAAATATTTAAGTGCTTACAATATTATGACTATGTTAACACTTTTCTTAGCTGAGCCAGGTAGTGTACGATGGTTAAATATCCATTCTTCTGCAAGTCTTCACTTTCCTCTGAAGATAATAGACCTTTTCTTTTGTTGGCTTAAGTTTTCTTTGTATACATATATTGCTATTTCAGCTCTAAACTTCCAACAGAATTATAAAACTACTTTCAATATAGGCAAACAAATTAACTAAACTATCTGTTCAAATTTGCTGGGAGACATCCCTCCCAAAGCCGTCTGTGGAGGAGGGAGGTATCTGGCTGTGCAGTGGTGGTGAGGAGATGTAGTGGTTGAACTGCTTTTATACAAGCCATCAACCAGTCAGTACTCTTGTTTGCAGCCTTAGCTGCTTCCCATATTCAGAGACTGTGGCTCTAATTTCTGGTCTTTTAAGGGTTTGGCAGCCTTATCAGCATGCTTCTTGGTATCCCCCACCTTACCCCTACTGCAAGCATTTTATTTCAGCTTCCTCTAGTCTGCTCAGTCAGTTATTATAAGTCTGTTTTGTTGACATCTCTTTTCTTTAATATGTATATACCTATCATATCTTTATTCTTTCATCTATTGATGGACACTTAAGTTGTTTCCATATTTTGGCTACTGTGAATAATGCTGCAGTGAACATGGGACCACAGACATCTCTTTAATATCCTGTTTTCATTTCCTCTGGCTATTTAACCAGGAGTGACATTGCTGGATTATATGACAGGTCTATTTTTAATTTTTTAGGGACTTCTATACTGCTTTCCATAGTGACCTCACCAATTTACATTCCCACCAGTGCACGAGGGCTCCCTTTTCTCTACAATCTCGCCAACGCTTACCTTTTGTCTTTTTTTCCTTAAGATTTTTATTAAAATATAGCTAATGTACAATATGACATTAGTTTCAGGTGTACATCACAGTTACTCAACAGTACCCACCTGGGACGATACATAGTTATTACTGTATTATTGATTAGATTCCCTATGCTAAAGGAGTGATCACCGTAAGTCCAGCAACCATTTGACACTGTTCCATGCTATCACAATATGACCATATTCCCTATGCTGTAATTACATCCCCATGACTTATTTGTTTTATATGGGGAATTTTGAACCTCTTATTCTTCTTTATCTTTCCCCCCTTTTAAAATTTTTCGATTAGAGTTGATATTCAATATTATTTTATAATAATTTCAGGTGTACAGCATAGTGGTTAGACATTTATATAATTTATGAAGTGATCCCCTTGACTAGTACCCACCTGGCACTATACATAGTTATTACCATATCATTTACTACATTCCCTATGCTTTACTTTACATCCCCATGACTATTTTATAACTACCAATTTGTACTTCTTCATCCCTTCCCCCTTTTGCCTTAATACCTTGGCTATTAATACCTTTTGCCTTAATACCTTGGTTGCCTTAATATCTTGGCTATTGTAAATAATGCTGCAGTGAACATATGGATGAGGACATCCCCTTGAAGTAGTGTTTTGGTTTGTTAGGATAAATTCCCAGAAGTGGGATTACTGGGTCCTTCTTTGTCTCTTGTTATAATCTTTGTCTTAAAGTCCATTTTGTCTGCTATAACTATTGCTACCCCAACTTTTGTTTGTTTCCATTTTCATGAAATATCTTTTTCTATCCCTTTACTTTCAGTCTGTGTGGATCTTTCAATCTGAAATGTGTCTCTTGTAGGCAGCACATGTAAGGGTCTTGCTTTCTTATCAATTCAGCCCCCGTATCTTTTGATTGGAGCATGTAATCCATTTACATCGAAAGTAATTGTTAATAGGTATGTAGTTATTGCCATTTTATTATTCATATTATTTATTTATTTATTTATGTATTTATTTATTTTCGTCTTAAAGAAGTCCCTCTAAGATTCTTTGTAATACTGGTTTGGTGGTGATGAATTCCTTTAGCTTTTTCTTGTCTGGGAAGCTCTTTATCTCTCCTTTGATTCTAAATAAGAGCTTTGCTGCGTAGAGTAATCTTGAAGGTAGGTCCTTGCTTTTCATCACTTTGAGTATTTCCTACCAATCCCTCTGGCCTTCAATGTTCTGGCCTTCTGCTGTGTGACTACCTATGGCATTTTAATTATAATGTGCCTTGGTGTGGGCCTCTTTGGGTTTATCTTGTTTGGGACTCTCTGCACTTCCTGGACTTGGATATCTATTTCCTTTCCCAGGTTAGGGAAGTTTTCTGTCATTATTTCTTCAAATAATTTTCAATTTCTTGCTCTCTCTCTTCTCCTTCTGGTACCCCTAAAATGTGAATGTTGGTAGGTTTGATGTTGTTCCAGAGCCCCCTTAAAGTCTCCTCAATTTTTTGGATTCTTTCTTCTTTTTGCTGTTCTGATTGGGAGTTTTCTGCTACCTTATCTTCTACACTGCTGGTTTGATCCTCTACTTCATCTAATCTACTGTTGATTTCCCTGTCATGTATTCTTCATTTCCATTATTGTAGTCTTTATTTCTGACTGGTTCTTTTTCATGTTTTCTATCTCTATTTTTATGTTTTCTATCTCTTTGTTGAAGTTCTCCCTGAGATCATTGAGCATCCTTATAACCAGTGTTTGGAACTCTGTGTCTGGTAGATTGGTTGTCTATATTTTGTTTAGTTCTTTTTCTGGAGCTTTGTTCTGTTCTTTTATTTGGGACATGTTTCTTTGTCTCCCCATTTTGGCTGCCTCTCTGTGTTTGTTTCTATACATTAGGTAGGGCTGCTATATCTTCTGGTCTTAGTAGAGTGGCCTTATGTAGTAGGTGTGCGGTGGGGGCTCAGTGGTGTAGTCTTTCTGGTCACTTGAGCTGTGCACTCCAGGTATGTCCCTTGTGTATGTTGTGTGTATCCTCCTGTTGTAGTTGAGCCTTGGTTGCTATTTGCACATCAATGGGAGGGACTGACCCTCGGGCTCATTGGTTGTGAGGACTGCCCATGACTACAGTGGAAAAGATGTGGTGTAGGGACTGACCCTACAGAGCAGGATCTGCCTCCTCAGGGCTCTGGTGCCTGCTCAATCTGCCTCTTGGACATGTATTTCTTGGAGGCAACTGAGTGTTGCTCCAGCTCTTTTTGAAGCTGGCCACTGGGGGCGCCAGCCCCAGGACCATGTTGGAGGAGATCTGCTGTAGGTCAAGTTCAGCCACAGCCCGTGCCCCACCCAGATTCACCCGACAGGAGCCACAAAGAAATACAAAGATGGCTGCTGCCCATGCTGTGTTTGGAGGTGCTTCGAGAGGCCAAGTTGGGAACCAAATCTGGCCGCCACTAATGCCGGGCTTAGGGCTGCTCAGCCAGAGGTTCAGGACACACTCAAGCCAAATGCTGCTTGTCTGGGTTCTGTGAACCTTTGAAAGACCCTAGGAAAGTCTGCAGCATGAACCAAGGCAGGTGGTTTGTATAAAACAGCCCCTGGAAGAGGCTTGGGTGTGCCCAAAAGTTGGGTGGGGAGTGGTCTCGAATCACCAGGGTGGGGCAAACAAATGGCATTAGCCACCCTGATGGAGACTCAGATACGGCAGCTGCCTGTGTGCGTCTGCATGCTGGGAAGGGGGATGACTCAACAAAGAAACAATGGCCTCTGCCAACTCCTCTATGTGGGAGAAAACTGTCCCTCCAGTTCCCATCCCAAGACAGACAACTCAGTTCCTCATCTTATTTCCCTGCCGACTCTCCAGCTGCTGCCCCAGTCCTGGAGCTCAGAGTCAGTGATTCAGTTGGTGAGTAAGTCTGTCACGGTCCCTTTAAGAGTAACGGCTGGGACTCCAGCTGCTCCCTGTCTCACTCATTCATAATCTCCACTGGTTTTCACAACCAGAAATTATGGGGATTTTTCTCCCTGGCACTGGAATCCTCGGCTGGGGAGGGGCTGGGACCCCTTACTCCTCCCGGTATGTGTGTGTATGTGGGGAAACCTATGCAGCCAAGATATCCCTCCTGATTTTTAGTGGTCACGTGCAGGTGTGGGACCAGCCTGTTCTGCATTTCTGCCCCTTTCACCAGTCTCAAGGTGGCTTCTTCTGCATGTCCTTAGTTGTAGAGCTTCGGTTCAGTAAGATTTCAGAAGATTCTCAGTGATGGTTGTTTTGTAGTTTAGTTATAATTTTGCAGTGGTCGTGAGAGAACATATACATAGCGTTTACTTACTGTGCCATCTTGACAAGAACTGTTGACATCTTTTGATCGCTATTATCTCCTCTCTCATTCTCTCTGTGCTTGTGAAATTTTTAGATTTTCTTTTAAAAAGTTATTTACTACCATTTCAGTGAGCTTTTGAGTAATGACAATGAGGCTAAACAGATGTTTTACTTTGCCTTATTTGAATGGTCGTCTGAACTTTGTGCATTCTAGTATAAACATAAATGTTAATTGCTTCCAGATGATCAAGCTTATGGAGCACCTATATTCTTAGGGCATCAGAAACAACTGTGGTGCTGTCTGCTAATTGTTCCCCATTAATTTCTGGCCATTGGAATACAAAGGATTGATGAATACTAATTCTGCTACCTGGAGCATAGACATGGACAACATGGATGAAGGTGGAACCCTAGAGATAGCAGAGCAACAAGATAGAAAATCTGGATGCTTGAATTCTGTGGAGCTGTCACATCCTTATGCTTGGAAAGTAATGTGGGAGAGAAATTAACTTTGACTTCTATTTTGTACAAACTTCTCTTATTGCTTTTTATTTATTTGGTTGGTTGGTTTACTACCACCAAACCAGTATCTTACATAATAAACAATAATATATTTTTTTTTTGCTAAGGAAGTCAGAATATGAGAACAGTCATAAGCATGAAGGATGAAAAACAAAAAAGAAAGAGAATAACTTTTTCCTATAAGTGATTATATAGTTCATTAAAACAAAACATTCCTCTCAGATTTAGAGTACAAAAATTCTCATTCTTCTTTTGAAACCCTTTCTGAAAAGATCTTCTGTGTACCTTGTAACTTTGATTTTTTTTATATATATATAAAAGTTGCCAAAAATAGCATTATGTCCTACTTGGTAGTTGACTAATCTTAGGTTTATTTTTATTATTAATGAAAAATGGAACTCTTTCTTTCAGTCCTACATTTTAGTCAGACATGATATCATGCAAACTGGTTATATTTTGAAAACATAGCTTTTCTTTGGTGATTCAGCATCATTCTCACTTATTGCTCCCATGTCTAGGTTCTAGGGTTGGAAGAAGATGATGTTAGACTAATATGTTTTATTTAACGTTGACTAAAAGAGTTCAGAATGTTGATGTAACACATTTTGTTTTTAAGAAATAAGAGTGAAGAGGGAGTTGTTTCCTTTTTCTGCTCTGGCCGCAGCCATGAATATGCTCAGGCTTCAGAAGAGGCTTGCCTCCAATGTCCTCCACTGTGGCACAAAGAAGGTCTGGTTGGATCCCAATGAGACCAATGACATCGCCAATGTCAATTCCCATCAGCAGATTCGGAAGCTGATCAAAGATGGGCGGATCATCCGGAAGGCTGTGAGTGTCCATTCCCGAGCTTGATGCTGGAAAAACACGTTGGCCGTAGGAAGGGTAGTAATATGGGCATAGGTAAGCGAAAGGGTACTGCCAATGCTTGAATGCCTGAGAACGTAACTTAGACGAGAAGGATGAGAATACTTTGCTGACTGCTCAGAAGAGACCGTGAATCTCAGAAGATTGACATGTATCACAGCCAGTATCTAAAAGTGAAGGGTAACGTGTTAAAAAAAAAAAAGCAGATTTTCATGGAACACATCTACAAGCTGAAGGCAGACAAGGCTCGCAAGAAGCTTCTTGCTGATCAGGCTGAGGCCTGCAGGTCTAAAACCAAGAAAGCACCCAAGTGCTGTGAATAGTGACTCCAGGCCCAAAAGAAGGAAATCATCAAGACTCTGTCCAAGGAGGAAGAGACGAAGAAATAAAGCTTTACCTCTCTTACCTGTATGTAGTGACCTGTACTTAAACTTAGCTCTTCTAGCCATTGTCCAGGACATAGATCGATCATTCAATAAAATAGCCCTCATCTGCCAACCAAAAAAAAAAAAAAAAAGAGAGAGAGAGAGAGAGAGAAAGAAAGAAAGAAAGAAAGAAAAGACAAGAAAAGAAAAGAAAAAGAAATAAGACTGGATTATTTTTTTAAAGATTTCTTTTTTCTTTTTTTTTTTAATGGAGGTATAATTTATATAAAATGCAGACTTTACATATTGCATTCAATGAGTTTTGACCAAATAAGACACAGGACACTTCTATCACGTGAGAACTGTTCCTCATGCTTCTTTCTAAGCAAAACCCTTCAAACATCCATAGTTAAGCATTGTTCTGATTTCTGTCACCACAGATGTGTTTTGGGCTTCATATAAATAGAGTAATACAGTGTATATTCTTTTGGAGCTACTTACTTTTGTTCAACATAATTGAATAACAGGCCATTGCTGTAGCTGTCATGACTGAGAAGTTGGTCACAGCAGCCAGCTTCCAACAACACTGCCTCTGCTTAGTTTTAGGCCAGTAAAATGGATGCTCTGTGATTGGCCTCTTTTACCAAGTAATCTAATTTGTTAGCCAGTCTTGTGTGATGCATCTGACTGGCATAATTTATCTCACATATCTTCACCCAGCAGCTAGGAAGTTGGAAATTATGTGTTTGGATTCTTCATTAAGATGGAAAGAAGTCTATCATGGGTAATTATCCAAACACGAAGAATGGGTTCAAACGATTCTGATTAGTCACAAATGACAGATATCTGCTGCCTACCAAATCTTTCAGTAAAGTCTAAAAAACTTTTATAATGGTGAGTGGTGGTCTTGTGAATAATAAAGGAAAAGAGCAGTAAGTGGAAGTGAGGTTTATCACACATTTACCTGATGCGCAAGCGGAGGAAATAACATACTATTTAAAGCCTATGCCCAAGAACCCAGAAAATAACAGCAGAGTGGTGGTCCATGAGCAACTTGAAGCACCAGAGAGAGTACAAGATTCCAGACTAACAACACACTAGAGAAAGATTACCTGTGTTAAAAATTAATTTTTATACTATCATCAACAAGACAAATAATAACAAGCATTGAAGAGGCTGTGGAGGAAAAGGAACCCTCATACACGGTTGGTGGGAATGCAGACTGGTTCAGCCGCTGTGGAAGGCAGAATAGAGGTTCCTCAAAAAATTAAGAATAGAATTACCACATGACCAGCAATCCCTCTTTTGGGTATCTACCCAAAAAATCTGAAAACATTTATTCATAAAGATATACACAGTCTGACAATTAAGTTCATGAGCTTGCCACTGTGTGCTTACATTGGCAGCACTGTACAAAGAGTTCGGTAAGGTTTCATAACCTTGGTATATCAGTGTCTCACAGCTGTGTTCATGTCGACGTGTGGTGGTGTCCTGCTGAGTGGCGTTCATTACTGTTATGAGTTTTTGTATGCTGTCATAAGATTGTCTGAGCTTGAATTAGAGCAATGTACAAACATTAAATTTCTTCTTAAACTTGGCAAGAGTGGAAGTGAAATCAGGGACATGTTAGTCCAAGTTTATGGGGATAATGCCATGAAGAAAATGGAAGTGTACAAATGGATTAAACGTTTTTCTGGAGTGGAGAGGAACACATCATTGATGAAGAGAGGTCAGGGCGGCCAGTAACAAGCAGAACTGACAGAAACATTGTTGAATTAGTCGAATTGTGTGTCAAAATTGTTGGCTGACTGTGAGAAGCATAGCAAACCAAGTAAACATCAACAGGGAAACAGGGAAATCTTAACTGAAAATCTTGGCATGAGAAGGGTGTGTGCAAAAATGGCCTCAAAGGAGCACACCGGTGAACAAACGTGAAGGAGAGTCAAAGTTTGCCAAGACCTTTTGGAGAGGCAAGATGATGTTTTCGGCCATTTTATCTCTGGTTATGAAACACGGATGTACCACTATGACCCTGAAACAAAGCGTCAAAATGCACAATGGAAGTCAGCCAATTCTCTACTACCAAAAATGTTCTGTCAGTCTAAATGAAGAGTCAAAACAATGTTGCTAACCTTTTTTGATATCAGAGGGATTATTCATTATGAATTTGTACCAACTGGAAAAACAGTTAACTATGTTTACTACTTGAAAGTGCTGAAAGGCTGCGTGAAAAAGTTGGACAAAAATGACCTGAACTTTTCACCAAAAAGTCATGACTCTTGCATCACGACAATGCACCAGCTTACACGGCACTGTCTGTTAGGGAGTTTTTAGCCAGTAAACAAATAACGTATTGGAACGCCCTCCCTACTCATCTGATCTGGCCCCCAATGACTTCTTTCTTTTCCTGAAGATGAAGGAAATATTGAAAGGAAGACATTTGATGATATTCAGGACATCAAGTGTAATACGATGACAACTCTGATGGCCATTCCAGAAAAAGAGTTCCAAAATTGCTCTGAAAGGTGGACTAGGCGCTGGCATCAGTGCGTAGCTTCCCAAGGGGAGTAGTTTGAAGGTGACCATAGTGATATTCAGCAATGAGGTATGTAGCACTTTTTCTAGGATGAGTTCGTGAACCTAAGTGTCAGACCTCGTATGTACTCTAATGTTCATTACAACTTTGTTTACAGTGACCAAGACATGGAAACAAACAAAGTGTTCTTCGATAGATGATTAGATAAAAGAAGATGTGGTATATACACAATGGAATACTACTCTGCCATAAGAAAAATTCAAATACTGATTCATCCAATCAACCTGGATGGATCTTGAGATGATTATGCTAAGCCAAATAAGTCAGAAAGAAAAAGTCAAGAACTGTATGACTTCACTCATATGTGGGATATAAAACTGAAAGCAATAAGGGAACAAGACAGAAACAAAACCTCAGAGACACAGAAAACAGTTTAGAGGGGAAAGGGGAAAAGGGAATGGTAGAAGAAAGTAAAGGGGGTCAAATATGTGGTGATGTAAGGAGAACTGACTCTGGGTGGTGAGCACACAATATGACGTATAGATGATGTATTATAGAATTGTACACTTGAAACGTATGTAATTTTACTAATCATTGTCACCCCAATAAATTTAATTTAAAAAAATAATTTTTGTAAAGAATACAATCATAATTCTCAAATAAATATGAAATGAGCACTATCAAAGATATTTAACTCATTAATTTATTGAAGAAATAGTAAACCTTAATTGAATAAAAGTTAGAAAATACAAATAGACACAAAGGTAGAAAATAAACAATACCCATAACTTTGCTTTCAAAGAAACTATATATTTATGTAGCAACTATATATACATATATATAATATTATGTATATTATATTATATACACATAATATGTATATATAATGTATATATATGTATATATTATGTACATATATATAATATTATGTTATATAAATATATTATAATATAATATAATATAATATAATATAATATAATATTAGTATTAGATGATATATACCAAGGGTGCCAAAAAAATGTACACATTTTAAGAGATGTTATCTATGTATTACTTTTCAAAGTTGAATTGAATTACAGTAGCAATGTGTAGAATTACATTCGCTCAAAAGATCTTGTTAATCAAGTGAATGTAATTCATTGTATTACAATTTTAATACAGTTTCTTCCTTTCTTACAATGTGTATACTTTTTTGGCACCCTCTCTTTATGTATAATTCCCATATGAAATACACCACACATACACACACAGACACACACACATATATATTTGGGAGGGACCATATATGGGATCATATTAGACTTAATGTATTGTTTTAAAATAGAATTAATAAATGACAAGAATTTAAGTTTTAAATTAGAATGTGATTCTTCTTTTTTTTTTTTCCTTTTCCTCTTTTCCCTAAAAGTAGTTTTCTGTAAAATCATTTTATGGGCCCAATTGGAAAAAATGAGTGAAAGATCACAACTAAGTAAGATGTCAGGCTAACTCGAATAACTGTATAGAGAGGATTCAAGCATCTGGCTGACTGTTGGACTAGAAGACCTCTCAATTTTCCAACACTGAAGTGACTAATGTAAGGGAGTTTTGGGAAATTAGACTGGAAAGTCAGATTTCAAGCTGGTTGCATTTATATCTTGGATCCAAAACTGTGGATATGTAAGTGTGTCAGGGGAAACTTATGGGAGCATATTTTCATAAAATAAGAGTGCCAAAGTCAGTATTTTTTTTAATCTTTTCTTTCTCTTCTTCTTCCTCCTTCCTCTTCTCTTTTCCTCTTTTCTTTACTTTTACATGGAATGATCACATTCTCTCAACTTTCTTAGAATTCCCATATGAAACAACTTGGGTTCACTTCCCAGATAATAAGGGGAAGTTCAATGCCAGATATACAACTCTGTCTTCTCTTTTCCTATCAGTCTGAACATAATAAATCTTTGTAAAAACAGTGACTAATCTTACCTACATCATTTTACAATATTATATAAAGATTCACATGCAAATAGGACTCACTAAAATTTTTATTTTATTTTCATTTTTTATTTTTCTTAAAGATTTTATTGGGGAAGGGGAACAGGACTTTATTGGGGAACAGTGTGTACTTCCAGGACTTTTTTCCTAGTCAAGTTGTTGTCCTTTCAGTTTTAGTTGTGGAGGGCGCAGCCCAGCTCCAGGTCCAGTTGCCGTTGTTAGTTGCAGGGAGCGCAGCCCACCATCCCTTGCGGGACTTGAGGAGTTGAACCGGCAACCTTGTGGTTGAGAGCCCACTGGCCCATGTGGGAATCGAACCGGCAGCCTTTGGAGTCAGGAGCACGGAGCTCCAACCGCCTGAGCCACCAGGCGGGCCCCTAAAATTTTTATTTTTAATTGTGGTAAAATACACATAATGTAGAATTTACCATTAGCCATTTTTAAGTGTAAAATTTGGTGGTATTAAGTACACTGACATTGTTGTGCAACTATTACCACCATCCGTCTCTAGAACCCTTTTCATCTTCCCAAACTGAAACTCTATACCCATCAGACAATAACTGCCCCTATCCCTCATCCCCCAGCCCTTGTAACCACAATTCTCCTTTCTGTATCTGTGAATTTGACTACTCCAGGTAACTCATGTAAGGAGAATTATACAATATTTGTCCATTTTTGACTGGCTTATTGCACTGAACATAATGTCCTCAAGGTTCATCCTTGTTGAAGCCGATGTCAAATTTTACTTCTTCTTTAAAGTTGAATAATATTCCATTGCATGCATGTACTACATTTTGCTTATCCATTCGTCTCATTCAAATTTTTTGAATGCTATTCCTGTAACCCATCCTCCTGTTAAGGCCTTGTCTTACTTTTGGAGCCTGGAAAAGTTACTGGTGTTCTACTTGAAAGTTTCTCAACATTTCCAGATTTTACTTGACAGCCTAGCATTCTTTGAGGGTTGTTTTCTTTTGTTTTCATTTTTTATTCTCAGACATAGCTGCCGTTCTCCCAAGGAGCAAGCCATCTCAGGGCCAAGGCTTCGGTGTGAATAGAAAAAGAGTGAGGTCAAGGCCATAAATCGCTTCCGATTGCCTTATTCAACAAATATTCACAGGCTACTCCTGTGGAGAATGTACCACCTTCATTGCTGTGGTGGCCACTCTTCCCACATGGGCTGATGTCCATTTGGTGGAGACAGTGGACCTAAGTGCTGAAATAGTGGGCTTCATACGACTTACGCTCTGTGCTCAATGACCAAGATACATCACTGGAGGCAAGGTGAGCTTTTCACTCACAGACAGGGGTTGCCACAAATCAAGAAACAGCAGAAGATGGACAAGTAACTCTTTGCTTCCCCCGCCTCCCGACCACCCCACCCTCCTCACCCCAACTCCCTGCTTCTGGTAGCTTGGTTTTGTGACCACCTTGTAAATTAGCTCCACAAGAAGACAAATCCTTTCTCCCTGGACCACATGAGCTCCCCTGAATCTCACATTTTCATCATGGTATTTTCAATAAGGAACTATGGGGTACAGGCACCACCCTAGATGGAATGACCTAGAATTAATTTTCTACTTCCAGACACTTTCATTTGTTATCACAGTTGTCAAAGCATGTGAAAAATAAGTCACAGTCTCCTCAATTGCACACCCTCTCTTCTACATATGCCAGAGAACTGATGTAATTTCTCCAAAGATTTCTTGGAAAACAGTGACTTTTTGTAGTGTCTCCTAGCAATACTACTTTGGGCTATGGCCGGAAAAGCCTAGGTTGGCTCTAATTTTAATTAACATTTATTGAACTATGTTTTCCTTAGTATTTTCTTCTGGGGTTCTCTTCATATCCATTTCTAATGTCTTTGACATAGTAGTGGGTTCCAAGAAGTTCCATACAATAGAAACCAATGCAACGATTATTAGTACATAAAAGATTTTTTACTTTTTTCCCAAGAAGTGAAGCAAATCAGTATGAAATATGAGAAAGTGTAATTTTTCTCAACTTTTATGTCTCTGCCATAGCAGGGAGCTTCCCTTGTAATTAAGTTCTCTTCTTTCTTCCAGAAAGAAGATTATTACAAGGAGGATACTTAACCACCACGGGGAGTTGAAGTCCCATCTCTTTGAGTCATGATGCGTAACTCAGTGGGAGTCAATTCCGCACAGAGTTTTAGTGACGGTGAGCTCACTGTTTTACACCTCATGTCTACACTTCTGATTACGCACGAAGTTGCTTTCCCTGATGAACAAAGTCCTGTCTAAGACAAAGTTGACCTTGCATTTTCATCTGTCCCTTTCCTCCCTCAGTTAGATATGAATCACACTCTTCATACGTAGGCATGTGGTACTTGTTAAATAGTTCAACCAAATAAAAATGGTTCCACTCCAGATCGTTATTGGCACTTGTTATTTCACATCTACGAATATAACCAGTAGTGAGTGTACTTTAGTTGAATCCCTCAGGCAGCATTACAACATTCCCAGAGGAGTCTGGGCCACTGCCTCCAGCCCGTGGGTCCTACTGCTCTTCTGCCTTCCAAGTAGAGGCAAGGAGATTGGTACTCTCACTTAGATGCTGTGATCCAAGGGATGAAAAATGATGAGCTCTCCTAACGTAGATCCCTCACTGGAATATCTAGGTAACATCAAAGTTACTCTTTAATAGTGGGCTGTAGGGTTTTAGGGTGGTCTAAACTGAGATGCTACAAAGCCTTATTAAAAATGTTTGGATGCCCCATAAAGTCCTACTGTATTCAAGTTTACCAGGACATTTGGGTAGGAATGGGGTTGATGGGCTTCGCTACTTATAAAATCAAGCGTGCTGAGAAAGCTTTGAGTCCTGGGTGCATATGGTCATCATTAACCAGCTTTACTTGGAGTGCACATCAGATAACATGCTATTCGGGCTGTAACTTTAAGAAAGTTCTGTTAGATGGGAACATGGACTATTGCTGTACACTTGTATAAGTTCGGTTTCCTTCATGGCAGGAATAAAAGTACCTATAAGGCACTTATACTTAATTTTTACCTATAAGGTATAAAAATTAAGAAGTTAGTTCTTTAACTTAGCATTCTAGTTCGATAAAATTCCATTTAAACCGTGGTCCTTAAGCTGGGTTCCATGGACTCCCAGGCTTCTATGAATGGCTTAGGGGATAAGTGAGACACCTGAAATTATATGCACAATTTTGTGTAGCTATAAATATTTCTCGGAAGAGATACCTTAGCTTTTATCCATCTCAAAGCTGTATGTCACTCCTTCACTCTCTAAGTGATTTGAAATGACTACATTATGATGTATATAGTTCCTAGTTATTCAATTAATCAACTTTCATGAATAAATACAAGTGACCACCGAAGAAAGGCAGTATATTTTACATTTAGGAAGAAACAAAGATACAGTGACTCTTGTTTTGGAAAAATATTACCATCTTCTTGTGATGAATTGCACAATAATCCTCCAACAAAACAATGAACAATGCAAGGCTATAAATGTAAGTGGTATGGGAAACATGCTAAATGATTAGAGTGGGGAGGGATCACTGTTGTTGGATGAGGAGCTGAAGTTGAGCCTGGAGAGACATCAGCAAAGCCTGACACTGGTGTTCAGCCAGTATGCTCTGGGTGTTCATATCGGATGTTAAATAATGAGATGTTTTTGTGCCAAATGGTTACAGTTTTCCCCCACACCCACTCCAGGGTTTCCAGTGACATGGCCATATCTGTCCCTCCACCAGGAATTCCCAACACTTCTCCCCACCACACACCCCTCCCCCCCCGACCACCACCTTCCTAGGACCCAGTACCTGCAGTCGATGCCTGGCCCAGAAGGAATTCTCTAGGACACCACTACAACACTAGCTAGAGCCTTTCTGATGGTTCAGTGTCCACACCAATCGGTTCATATTTTGAATGTCACCACTGCCTTTAACGTGCGATATGTGTTTGTTGGAAGTTCACTTGTACAACTATATGACTGAAATAATAGCAAGGACAGGAAAACACGTCAGGAAATGGAAGTGGTCAGAGTGAGAAGAATCGAGTTTGTTGGTAAGACTCTTCTGGAGTGGGATAGCTGACTAATTTAGTTGGATACAAGGAAGAGTCATAATGGAGGATAAAGTTGTGGGAAACCGTTTGTGGGAAGCTTCCCAGCTGTTGTGGGAAGAATTTGGGAATTTGGGCTGTAGATATTAGGCGTCATCTGAAAATGCTTTTAAGGTATGGAATGATATGATGAAATGGCACTTTTAAAAGAATAATCTGGCAGGGATGTGTAGGATTAAAGGACAGAGGGGATCATTGGCAGGATAAATTCCAGATGTAAATTAGCCATCATGAAGGTCTGTGGAAATGAAACAATCAATGTTGAATTTTAATGCAAGAGGGTGTGGAGGAAAAGAGGCACTGGCTGTGGCACATGAATAAAACTGGGTAGAATATTTGAAATGGAGTCATAAGAAACCTGGGCCATCTGGTCACATTACTCCTAGCAAGAGAGCAGATCAGGTTAGTGGCCACAAAAGGGAGCTCTATGAAGGGCAGGGAAAATTGCATTGTGGCTTGGAGTAGCTTCAGGGTAGTATCATGGAGGCTAGATTACAAAGATGCTACTCAACAATTACCAAATCATAAGATAATATGACAAAAATGAGAGACAGAGACAGAAAGAGAGACAGAGAGAGAGAGAGAGAGAGAGAGAGAGAGAGAGAGAGAGAGAATATATCTTAGACTTATCATTTGACTGACTTGTTCTTTCCTGTTCCATCCAATTCTAGACCAACAACCAAGCAAGTCTTGGCAGCCCAGAACCTCTCCCCAGCCTGCACTGCACAATTTCAGGAAACAACAGGAGTCATTGTACATCCATATGGTTATGTGCCTTGCACTGGTGGCCCCATGAGACCCTAAATTTTATTTAAATTATCTAGTTATTGTCTCCTATCTTAAATCACCCCTGAAAATCAACTCTTCTAATTGGAGCTTAAAACCAGAAGACAATATTATTAGTAGTAATGTTATTTTACTTTACATTTACTGTTCAAAAAAACATTATTATGTACATGAGCTCATTTAATCCTCCTAAAGCACCTTATAATTGTGAAGTAAACATTATTATCTTCATTTTTCCATTTGAGGAAACTGAGCTTCAGAAAGTTAAAGAGAAATATGGTGGGAACTCACATTTTTTGAGCACCGATTATGTGCCAGGCCCATTACACATGTCCAGGTTCACAGAGCTAGTAAGGGTCAGAGCAGTCGGCCCTGCTGTCCTGGTGATTTTCAGGTGGTACGATTTCCAAGACATGCCAACAAGCTAACCTACCAGCCATAGTTCACCCACCTGAGAAAACTTTGCTTTGACTATTGGCACCAAAACTAGAGTTTTTATTCTTCAAGTGGTTGAAAAACAGCTGAGGTCATCCTCCCAAAAGGCAATAATGTTTCCAGTCCAATTTATAAAGTCGCCAAGTAATAAGATCTGAAGGACACTGTTTTGTTTTATTTTTACTGGGGACAAAGCCTGTTTTTATTTATAATTTCTCTGGAGGAGTTTAAGCACAGAGAGGGATAAATTACCTTTGGCTTTATGGATCCAATATCATCAAACTGCCCCATGCAGATATTATGTTATTAAAATGAGAGCTGTCTGTGAGATCATTCTATCTTGTTACATTGTATACTAGGGCAAACTAATTTAAATAAAGTGAAATGAATAATTAATGAAAGAAAAAATATTCCTTTCAAAATTCCCAGATACATTTGTCCTGTTCTTTTGTTCTAGCTGCTCGTTATTTCCTCTTTCCACATTTTTGCATCATTTTGACTTCTTTACCTTCATGGTTTATTCCTTCGTTTCCATTTCAGAGTTGCCATAATGGCAGCCTAGCTGCAGACAAGAAGCCATTGTTCTCTGTAGGAGACGGTGTGGAAGACAGGAACAGCTGGTGTGGAAGACAGGAACAGCTGTTGCTCTTTCTACCCCGGACACCTAGAAATGCCTTGTTTGACATCCGTGGACCCACCCACCAGGCTCATACACGGGTGGAAGTCCCCGTGCTCCCTGACTGAGCCAGGACAGTACAAGTACCTTTCCACTGGGATGACTATTTCTGGTCACTGTTTGCTCTTTTTTAGTGAACTGGTTAATCTGTAGCCTTTCTACTGAAAGTGCAGTCCAAGGAGCAGCACCACCATCAGGATCCCCTAACCATATTTGAAATGCAGAAACTCTGCCCTACACCTGTGGAGTCAGGATCTCCATGTTAACAAGAGCCCTAGCTGATGCATATGGACATTAAAGTTTGAGAAACACTGGCCTACAAGACACCCTTTGGTCCACAAACACATTTTCCCTTTCTAGTAACTGTGGCACACGTTGCAAGGGAAATCAAGAGCAATCATATACTATGCTGAGATATAGCTTAGTAGAAATTATGTCCCTACATACAACTAGGCTAAGACCAACTAGAAAACAAACTTAACTAAGAACAAAAAGGTGAGCTCTTTTGCCTGATATGTTTTTAATACTCTGAGTAGATCAGTGAACTTCCTTACTGCAACAATTTGACACCTCTTGTAGAGTACTATTCAAACCAGAGAAATAATCAGAAACAACTTATTCAAGCACCAACCCAAATCTTGCTTCTTGGCAATTTCTATCATTTCTTTCTCATACAGTCCTTCAGGTAAAAACAAACTACAAAATCGCAACTCAAAAAACAAAGATAGTCAAGCAAAATAAATTTCTTTTAATATTTCTCTAGCTGTGTTCAGTAGGCTTATGCATGTTCTCTTAACAGCTGAGCTCCCTAGAAGTTACATTGATTTATTGTCATGCGGGGCGGCCTGCGGGGTCTCTGGTCCCGCTCCCCACATAAGAACTCAGAATATGGTGAGGCCAAAAAGGAACACCCAGGGAGCCATAGATGGGGGAGTCATTACCACTATATTCTCACTGGCGGCATCCGCCTCTCTGCAATCCGCTCTTGCCAGCTCAGCCACCATCTGCTTGCTAGCCCCCATTTTCTGCTAGCGTAGCCACAGCAGTTATATTAGTGGCCAATGGCTCACTGGTTACAGCTGACGGCCAACTAGCCACAGCTGATGGCCATCCAATCACAGTTGATGGCTATTTACTACCTGAGTGAGCACCTTTCCACGTGAGGCCGAGAGCCTGGAAACTGCACTCCTGGCTCTGTCCCCACACTCCACCCCTACAGGGTCTCGCCTCACAATCTACACGACTAGCATCTTCCAAGAGGGGACCTGTGCGAGGAGCCTGGTGGTGAATGCAATATCCTAGACACAGCCAGGCTCTCTGGATACAGCCAGGGTTTCTCAGGGCACCACCAGTGCTTCTGGGCACAGCCAGACTTACTGGGCTCAGCCGGTGTTCTCAGGGCACTGCCACTCTCTCTGGGCACAGCCAGACTTCCTGGACTCAGCCAGGGTGTGGGGACGGAGCCCCAAAAAGCAGTTTCCAGGCTCTCGGCCTCACATAGAAAGGTGCTGGCTCAGGTAGTAAATGGCCATCGACTGTGATCAAATGGCCATCAGCTGTGGCTAGTTGGCCATCAGCTGTAACCAGTGAGCCATTAGCCATGAATATAACTGCCGTGGCTAGGCTAGCAGAAAATGGGGGCTAGCAAGGAGATGGTGGCTGAGCCTGCAAGCGGCGCAGTGAGGGTTGAGAATTGTGTTGCTCCTGGTTCCTGTGTCTCCAACCCAGCCGCCAGCGAGAATATAGTGGTGTGACTGCCCTACCTATGGCTCCGTGGGTGTTCCTTTTTGGCCTCACCATGTCCTGCGTTCTTATGTGGGGAGCGGGAGCTGAGACCCCGCAGGCCGTCCTGCATGACACATGGCGCAGCGAGCAGGGTCTCCCGTACGACACAGGGCTCTTAGGGCACTGCCACTCTCTCTGGGCACAGCCAGACTTCCTGGGCTCAGCCAAGGCCACTCAGGGCACCGCCACTCTCTCTGGGCACAGCCTGACTTCCTGGGCACAGCCAGGGCCTCTCAGGGTACCACCAGTCTTTCTGGGCATAGCCAGTCTTTCTCACATATTCTCCATGGCGGCTGGTGGAGACATGAAAGCAAACATCCGCCAGTTCCACTACATGGTGGTGTGTTCCCAAGCAAACAGTCAAGCGGTCCATTAAATTAGGGATAGAAGGCCATTCCCCATAGTCCACAGTCATTCGCCAGGACTGTGCGTTAGATGCTTTGCCCGATTATTTGTCCTTTGGGATTTTTGATGATAACAGAACCAGAATTTAATATTTTTATTAAATATTTTCCAACATTACAAGTCTACACTCTCTTTAAGCATTCTGAGAATCTCAAGGCTCTTTGAGCTTTTTCTCTCCTGTGATTGTTTTAAAGTTCAAGCCAAACAATTAGGTTTATCCTATCATCACTTCATCCAAAAAAAGCTCTGTCAGGAACAGCATTCAGTTTGCAATCAGACAAGGAAAGCAGGAAAAAATCAGCAATATTCTCAGATTTCCTTAAAATAATTTCCTTAATATAATATCGAGGTTTACTGCTTCATATCTTACAGGCTTGAATATTAAGGATCAATCTTTATTTTTGAACCTCTTGTTCATGAACAAAACACTCAATTGTCCCTTTTCTAGCATTGTCAAAGGCAGTGGCATCGTTCTCTAAACACTTTAACAAAACAGAATTTTCTGACTGATCAATTATGTTTACATGATAAATCGGTGGCTCAAGATTCAAGAAGATTCAAGAAGATAACATCCTTTATTCTTTCATTTTATTTTTATTATTTGGTCGAACTATTTCTAAATATTTGATCTATCATATTTTATTCACTTATACAAAGTTATTCGTATACACTAATGTAAAAACCTGTCCATTGGAACTATAATTTAATATATATAAATCTATCTATCTATCTATCTATCTATCTAGTCACAGGATGTGGAGTATAGCATAGGGAATGGAGTCAGTGGAATTGTAACAGCTATATACAATGTCAGAGGGGTAATAGATTGGGGGAGGGAGGTTATCACTTTGTGAGGGGTGTAACTATCTAACTATTACATTGTTTTGTACACCTGAAACTAATAATAATAATAAAAAGAAGTCAACATTTTTTAAAAACCCCAAAACCTGTCCATTGGGACCAGCACATTAGATGCCTACTCTTGTATCTAACCACTATGTATAGTCACTGTACTTGCAACTGTAGGTGAAACAAAAGAAATAAAAAATTGTCTTTGTCATCAAAGTACTTCTCTAGGTAGGAAGACAAAGCAGAAGAAGTGTGAGAGAGAAAAATGGAAAAAGTGTCTCACTAATGTAAAGATGGTAACAGCTACCATTTGTTGAGCACTTGCCATGGGTAAAGCACTGTGCTTAGCCCTTGACATATAACACGATCTCAGTCACAACAGCTCCATTTTACAGATGAGAATGCCGAGGGTGGGAAACTTTGGTAACTTGAAATTGGCATTCAAACCATCTGATATCAAAACCATGCTCTTAACTATGTAGTACTGAGTGGTACAGAGTATGAGATGGAGTACTATTTTCCTTTACTTTTTAAAAAGTCTGTTGTCTACTATATTATGTATTTTTTCCAGTTTTATTGAGATATAATTAGCATTTAACATTGTGTAAGTTTAAGGTGTACAACTTGTTGATTTGATACACTTATATATTACAAAATGATTACCACTACAGTGTTAGCTAACAACTTTATCACATCACATACTTACCATTTCTTTTTTTGGGGTGAGAACATTTAAGATCTACAACATTAGCAAGATTCCTTTACTTTTATATATTCCCATTGCAAACGTCTTGAAAACTAGAATGATGTTACAATGCAGGGCACATTTTAAGTGTTCCAACTTCCCCAAGAGGAACTGCAATGGAATCACCAAAATCTTAGCAACGGCAGTGTAAGCTTAGTGTCCAAGAACTTTCTTAAAAAAAGAGCAATAATACAATGGATTTCAGGTCGTTTTCTCATGGTTTGCACACCGACTAAACTCTTAATTCCTCTCAAGTTGTTTCATGCCTTTGCAATTTTTCACCTGAACTTTTGCATCAGTCTGCTTCCTCTAACTTTAAGACTCAACGCAGTCTTCACCTCTTTTGTGGAGGAATCTTTCCCTGAGAGAGAGCGGACTATTCTCTCCTTTGTGTTTTGCTACTGCTGGTATCCCACCTCTTCATAGCATACATTGTACTGTATGAAACACTGGTGTGTGTGTGTGTGTGTGTGTGTGTGTGTGTGTGAAATTATAGGGAAGTCTGGGAGGAGAGTTCGTTGCTTTCGGGTAGGGGAGATAAATGTGTAGCATATATGTATATATCTCATGTCATGGCAGTGTAGATTTACATAAGATGTCAAGGCATCTCATGTGCAACATAGTATTTATTGAGTGTGTTACAGACATTCCGTAAATAATAACTTTTATATTAGGAAATAATATATTATAGTGTAGTGTAGGAGAAGGTTTCCCTCTAACTTCTTAGGGTCTTGGCTGGGTCTGAAAATAAAACTGACAAAAACAGATAATAGGAGAAAAGCATACAAATATGTTTAATGTAAGCTTTACATGATATTGGAGCCTCCATAAGGAAATGAAGACCCAAAGGAACAGTTAGATCTGAGTATTTTATGCTGGGTTTGATGAGAGTGTACAGTCGTGGAGAAACATGATGGGTGCAGGTGTATGAGGTGAGTGTAGAAACTGGGGAAACAGCAAGACTTGTTTGTTTGAATTCTTCTCAGCGTCCATTTGTCTTTGGAGGTAAGAATGTACCTCTCACAGGAGGGTTTTATGACCTGTTTCAGAGGAGAGTGGGAGTGGTAGGGCAAAGGCCAGAATGACATTCTTCTCCTGTTTTCTCAAACTCCTTCAGCTTAAATTATTCAATGTGCTAAGAGGCACATTTTGGGGTGGCATGTCCAGAGCTCCATCATTCATAAAGCGTTCCTCAAATTGCCCCATTAGAAACTCTTCAAGATTTTAATAGCTGCTCCATGAAAAAAAATGGATTTAACGGTCAAAGTAGTTGGAATAAAGTTAAACTTTTTAATGTGTCTTGATTTTTCCTACAATACTTCTCAAAACTCTTAATGTGCGGATGTGCATTTGTGAATCCCCAGAAGTGAATCCAGTATGCACCGTTTCCCAATCCTATCTGGCGATAGATGTCCTTCTCTATTCACCACAGAACACAGTGTGGAGACAGATTTCATGGTCAAGAGTAAAGTATGATACCAATGTCATCATATGTTAATTGCTTGATTTTGGATCATCTCTTCAAGCCTTAGTGTCCCTATCTGCAAAGTATGGTAATACCTGTGTCTCATATTGTTGTTGGCAAAATAAAAAGGTTTACAAGATGCCCAGGAGCTCTCAGTAGGTGCTAGCGATTATAATTGTTAATGTCCAGGAGCTGACTATTACTCATCTTTAGAATCCCAGCGCTTTGCAGAGTACTGGATCTCAAGGTGAGATGAACTCAGGCTGTTGTTACACCTGGCCTGGTTTTAGCATGAAGGTGGCCCAAAGGGCTTCTTTCTCTACTACCAGCATCCTTCGCCCTTTAACAGGATCTGAGTCAATATTAGATATGTCCTGTTCTGGTCATGGTCCTGCTGCTTATATCCTTCTTATAAAAAACAAAAATAAGACAAAAGAAGAAACGAGGTTGAACTAGGTAACTTCTAGAGTTCATGCTCTTTGAAATTCTAAGGTAGAAGAGAAGTAATTCTCAAGTTGCAACAGATGGAGTTTTTGTACTTAACTGGACTAATGAGCACAACAGTCATCATACACCACTTGATTTTTTTGTTAGAAGAGCCACTTTAGATTCCCATCAATATTACTGATATGAAGGAATTTGACTTTTATCAGTTATTTTAGACCACTGTATCGGTTACTATATATGACTATATATCGGTTACTACATAGCTCTACAAATTAGAATTTATGCCTGGAAATTAATTTGGTACATTTACTTCCTGTCCTGTATAAGCAAGTGCAGCTGTGGGGTGGTTCTTTGTGTAGGATTAAGAAACACTGCAGTTCTTGAAATAAGCCAGATGGTTTTATTTTCAAAGGAAAGGATCACACCTAGTGAAGAATTTATTTACAAGCTTCACAACAAAATAAAAGATTAAAAGAAACTTTCAAGGGACATGGGTCATAGAAACCCACTGAACACCACAGCTTCCCAACTCCTGGGCCCAGAGGACATTGCAAAAGACACAGAAAAGTTGACCTTGTGCTGGCTGTAAACATTTGTAGATTAAGGTTATAATGACCAAGACATTACAATGAGAGTTATACAATCTGAATAGACTCCCGTTTTGACTTGGTTTCAATCCACTTTTCCAACAGTAGGTCCAGTAACATACACACACACAAGACTGGTTTTGAATGCATGTCCTAAAATTAGAGTTAATGGAAACTTCAGGAATACTTTTGGGATAGATACCCTCAAAACAAAAACGAAACAACGACGTTTTAAAAATCGAAAGTGAAAACTGTAACTTGTTAGCGATTAATCATTGGAGACACCAGGTCTGGTATTCCGAGCAATGGTTGGTTTTAAAGAGAATCACCATTTGAGCTGAGTTTTCTCTTTCTTTTTTAAGGACCCAACTGTTCATCTGAGCGACACCCACTCCGGATAAGGCAGCGCCAGCCTCGGGGACCCGCACGTTCCCGCCCCGCTCCCGGGCTCCGGGCGACTCGGCGGCGCTCCTCCCGCGCGCGGCCGCACCAAGTTTCCGGGAAGATCGGGCACTTTGGGCCCCGGGGCGCGGCGCTCGGCGGGCCGAGGCGGGTGAGTGGGGCCCCGTTTCCCGGTCGCCATCCCTGCCCCTAGTTGTCGGGGCTAGAGGCCGGGGGTTCGCAGGGAGCTGGGTTCCACGGGGGCGGAAATGGCGCGCGGAAGGACGGGCTCTGCGCCCCCCGCGCCCCTGCACTGCCCGCTGCCCGGGTCGCTGCGGCGACACTGCCGGCGCGGGGGCGCGCCTGCCCCCCGGCCACTGTGCCTTCTCGAGGCCGGGCCGGCCTCTGCCCCAGTCTTCTTAGTTTGCTTTGCTTCTTTGCGGAAACGGAAACTTAAAATGGTTTGCGTTTCCCCTCTGCTCATGCAGCGTCTCTAGAGATAGTTCTTAGAAAAACCGATTCCTTAAGGGATTTTTACTCTCCTTGGCAGGTGCAGTGTTTGGCAGTCGTGCCTTACTTTGAAGAATATGCAGGGAAAGTCTTGAAAGAGATATCCAAAGGAGAAGACGGTGTTTCCCTGTCTGTACGACGCACAGAAGGTTTTAAAAAACTATAAATGTGTATCACCATTTTACTAATCACCACCTTCTTCCTTTCCCTCGTTTCCTTCTTTTTGCTGCCAGGCATGCATATGGGAAAATTCGTTTCTATCATGCTGACACCACAATAATATGAGTATATCAGAAAAATAGGTAGTAGATGGGTGGAGGTGATTTGTATTGTTTTTTGTTTTGTTTGTTTCATTCGCTGGCATAACAAATTGCCAAGGATTTAGTGGCTTAAAAACCACATTTATTATCTTAAAATTCTGTAGGTTGGAAGACCTACCTGAGTCTCGGCTAAAATCAACTTGTCTACAGGGCTGCTTTCCCTCTGGGAGGCGACTGGGGTGAAATCTGTTTTCTTGCCTCCCGGTCCTCTCCCCTCCCCGCTTCTTTAGGCTGTCCACCTTCCTTGGCTCAGTGGTGTGCTTTCTCCATCTTCAAAGCCATTAAAGATTACATCTCCCTGACCATTCTTTTGTTAGCACATCTCACTCTGACTGGGGTCTCTTGCCTTCCTCTTTCACTTTAAAGGACCTTAGTGATTCCTTGGGCCACACTGATAATCCAAGATGATCTCGGTATTTTAAAGTCAGGTGATTGGCAACCTCAATTCAATCTACAACCTTAATTCTCCTTTATAGTGTAACCTAACATATTCACAGATTCTGGGGATTAGGATGTGGACATCTTTAAAGGGGCCACCCATCTGACAGCATCAAAGGAAGGCTATTACTGTACATCCCACTCATGCAAATAGGGAAAGTATCCAGATACTAAACATGCCATAAGAAGTTTGGGGGATATTTATAGAGTTAAATATATTGAGAGTCTTTATTATAAGCTTTTACGAATATTGACTTATAAAACAAATAATGTTGCAGTTTCTGCTTTCTGGAAATGTAATAAGAGAACTTCATGTGCCTGGGATGTCCTGAGCAGAATACCTGAGTCAAGATACTGCACAATTTTATAAATTTTGGGTGTTTTCAGTGTGTAAACTTGTATTGTGCTCTGAGTGGGTATAAGGAGGAGTGGACTTGGTCTCTGGCCTCAAGGTTGTGACCTTGGAAAATAACACAGGTACATAAATAACTAAAGCTCCTTTTGGGGAGATAAAAGAAGGAGAAGTAACGTCCTTTGGGGGAATCAGAAAAGGCTTCAAGAACTTGGGGGGGAAGTTTGGGATGGATCTTGAAGAACTCTAGGATTTCATTCGATGGAAATTAAGGAAAGAGGAGAAGAAGGATGTGACATTTTGAGAGGCAGAGGGAAAAGAGCCACCCTTTGAGGGCTCGGTGTGATTAAGGGACTTAATCCAGGAATCGTCTAAATAAGACTGGAAACTAAATTGGGTTAGACCGGGTAAAACCTTGGATGAATGCTGAATGGCATCATAAGGATTCTGCAGTTGTTGGTAGAATAGAGAGCTATGTGTAAGGCATATATCTTTTTATTTTGAAACCATCTAAAACTTACAGAAAAGTTGCAAGTACAATACAAGCAACTTTTTTTCCCAGTGAATTATTTGAAAATACATTTCCAACTTCATGACCCATTGCCCTAGAATTCTTGAGCATATATTTCCTACAAGAAAGGTGTTCAAAATCAGGGATTTAATATTGGTACATTACTGCCATCTAATTCTTGGATTCAATTCAAATTTTGCCAGTTGTCCCAATCATATCCTGTATAACAAAGGACCCAGTTCAGAATCATGCCTTGCATTTAGTTGTGATCTCTTTAGTCTCCTTCTGTGTAGAACAGTTTCTCAGTCTTTTCTTGGCTTTTATGAAGTTGACACTTTTGAAGAGAATAGGCCAGTCTGTGTAATGTTTCTTCATGTTTAGATTCAGATTATGCATCTTTGGCAGGAATATCATAGAAGTCATGCTGTGTTCTTAGTGCAGCCTATCAGATGGCACATGATTTATCTCCTTATTTACTTTGATTATTTCATGATAGTGGCGTCTGCTTGGCTTCTCCACTTTAAAGTTACTTTTTTCCCCTTTGAAATTAATCAGTTTTTTTGTATTTTGAAACTAAATGGTCCTTTCCTCACCAACATTTCAATTTATTTATTTACATCAGTTATTTCACTCAGTGGATTTAATCATTGCTGTCATTATTTACTCTTACAATTAATTTATTCCCATATTTTGGCCAGTGACAACCTCCTCAAGCTGGATCTTTTGTCCTTTTGACATGGCCTCATTATTCTTTGAGCACTTCCTTGCTTTCTGGCACCAAAAGATGCTTGTCTTGTACTTTTCCTGTCTCAGTCCTAGAAAAAGCTAGAAGACTAAAGTAATAGTCTTTTAAAAGGGAACATCATAATACGATTGAGATGTTAACTACAATGGGATGTTAATGCCCATTGTATTCTATTGGTGTGTTGAAAAGCAAAGGATTTTTTATAACCCTTTTATATATTTGTAGGTGTGAAATTATTGAATTATAGACTTTGTTTGCATATAAGCCACATGATAATAAAGACTTTGCTGACAGGAAAAAAGATGTAGCAAAGAAGAGATGTTTTGCTGAAAGGGTTTTAAAGGTTGTCATTTTTGCTTATTGAGTTTATGTGTATATGCTATTTTTAAAATATTAAACATGTTATGATAATTAGGGAATCATGGCAACTGGTGAAGACAAGGAAAAACAAGCTCTTAAGGCGGATTGGCATGATGACAAACCTAAGAAAGATGAACAATACCAGGTAAAAAGGAAAAATTAAAATTAATTTATATCTATTAGTTTTACAGTGAAGCATGTTTTTTATGTCTTTGCCCAACATTGCCTTGAATTTGGGAGGATATTAGGGTTTCCAAATTTTATTTTTACTTCCATCATTCAAGCCTTACAAGAAGAATCATATTACTACTTTGTCTTACAAGGCTTACAACATTAGCTACTTTTTCACTCCCTCATTTATTTGATTTGTACCTAGAAGTTAAGAGCTTACTGTGTTTCCCTGAAAATAAGACCTAGCCAGATAATCAGCTCTAATGCGTCTTTTGGAGCAAAAATTAATATAATTGCTGGTATTATATTATATTATATTACATCACATTATATTATTATATAAGACCTGGTCTTATATTAATGTTTGCTCCAAAAGACGCATTAGAGCTGATTGTCCGGCTAGGTCTTATTTTCGGAAACACAGTAGTTAACAATTATCTGATCAGACCAAAGAGGGAAGGGAGGCTCAGGTAGGTTAAACCATTTACCCAAGGCCATGTCTGGACTGTCAAAGCAGCTGTACTATGCGAATCAAAGCAAATTTTTAAAATTGCCCCAGAGTAATATACGTGCAATTTAAAAGTCATATTGTAGTCACAAATAACCAGGAAGGGAGTTGACAGAACACTGAACTTAGGTTCAGATCAGGGTGTCAATCCTTGCTTTACTGTAGAAATTTCTGTGATTTGATCAATGTGAAAGGTGGTTTCCTTGTTTGTATAATGGAGATAACAATATTTGGAAATGGTAGGAAATGATATAAAACATCCAACAAATTTATTATTCATGTGATCATACTTATTTTGAGGCTGTCTCATGTCTTTCTTGGCCTTGTTCAGGGTGAAAGACATTTAGCTTCTTTGATTCATGTAGAAAAATGAGGTCATGCGCTGTTTAAATTTTTGGTGCTATTTGAGTTTTTTTTTTTTTTTTTTTTTAGAAATTAATTGATGAAATGGTGAAGGAAAATGTTCAGTTAAAGGAGGAGATCCAAAAGCTTGAAGTTGAGTTACAAGAGGCCACCAAAACCGCTCAGGTAACCCCTTTACTTATTCTGTGTATCACATTTTTAATGACACCATTTTTCAGAAAAAACTATTTTATTATATAAAATTCACTTTTAAAACATTATGGTCATCCATAGCACCACTATTTGTAAGAGTCTCAAAGTGGAAACAACCCACTATCTGTCCATAGTAGAGTGAATTAATAAATTGGGGTGTATTCACACAATGAAATACTACATGCAATGAGAATGAACAGACTGTAACTACATGCAACAACATGGGTGAATTTCATAAACACGGTATTGAGTCAAAAGAGATAAAAGAAGGCATTTCATGTGCTTCCATTTAATTAGAACACAAAAGCAGGGTATTAGAAATTAGCATGGTGATTACCCTTGGGGGCAGATAGGAACTAGAAGGAAATCCAAGGGGCTTCTGGGGTATTGGTCATTTTGTTTTTGATCTGCATGAAAGTCACACATGTGTGATCATTTTGTAAAATTTCATCTTGATGTATACTTATGATAATGTCCTTTTTTCTATTTACGTATAGGTTAATAAAATTTACAAAAACAAAAAAAAATGGTCATTATCAATCATTTTTGGATCAAATTCTTGGTCGTCTCACTAAATTCTTTTTGTTCTCCTCATCCAAGGTGCTATAGTAATTTAAATGTGTTTCAGTTAAAAAAAATTGGATATCTATCTTTACCATTATTTTCTCCTACAGTTTTTCCTGTCTTTGAATTAGACATAACTTTCACCTCTTTTTTCTTCATAACAACTCATATTGTTAAAACAAAATTCAGTTTATTTACATGTTTAAATGCTTAACGCATTGTCACTTTTTGTTTCTGAAATGGGGGATAAGATTGAATATCAGGAAGTGAGGTTTCTCATGTTTGAGACTTAGAGAAGACTCTATTAAGATTCTGGTTACTTTTCAGACTGGAGACAGAATTATTTATTTAGTTTTACATCTCAGAGGTCCTTGAAAAACCGGCCAGCTCAGTTGATCCACATTACAGAGGTCTCTAGCTGTGGTCGGGAGGGCATAAGGGAATTGCTGTCTGCCAAAGTGTGCTCAGGACTAGAATCAGGCACTCTCACTCTCACTCCAAAAGGTCTCGATTTCTCTAGGTGCAGAGATTTTGGGGTTGAGTTCCAGACCACCACGATAAAGCGAATATTGCAATATAAGTGAGCCACACAAATCTTTTGGTTTCCCAGTACATATAAAAATTATGTTTACATTGTACTGTAGTCTATTGAGTGTGCAATATTATGTTGAAAGAAAAAAAATGTAATATCTTAGTTAAAGTATACTTTATTGCTAAAAGATGTTAAACAACATCTGAGTTGTCAGCAAATTGTAATCTTTTTGCTGATGGAGGGTCTTATCTTCAATTTGTAAAATACCCAATATCTGTGAAGTGCAGTAAAATGAAGCACGATAAAATGAGGAGTGCCTGTATACAGAATATCTCCACATTATTGGGAAACACTTTGCTTTTCCTTGACGTTACAGATTGTTTTGAAATCCGAATTATGGTAATCAGAAATTCTGCTGAAATTACATGTAAAGATAGAAATGAACAGAAGAGTCGATCAAATAACTGAATATTTCTAATCTCTTTGTGATAAGAGCTTTTATTTCAGCATGTAAATAACTATGGGAAATAGAAATGCAAACACCAGACTCATTTGTGCATTTCTGTGTAGTTGTATAGGTCCGTTGATCCCAGTGATTTAAAGCAGCTGAGTGTTAACCACTTAACTTTATCTTCCAGATTACAAAGCTTGTTGATAGTGTCCCTTCACAGTTTTATAAACCTAAGTTGCGGTAATGGTTAAAAAGTTGATTTGCAGGTGTTAGGTAAGGGGGGATTTAAATTTGATAAATTTTAAATCATATAATTCATGAGTCTTTCTTTTTGGATGAAATTATCTGGGCATGCTATGAAAATAACTACCTATAGTGTACTCCTGACTTCATGTTGTACCTCTTTGCAGTAAGAGTAAACATTCTGTCTAACGATTTCCTTGTGAGCTAGCCTATTATTGGCACAGTTATTTAAAGGGTACTTATCTACAGGAGTGATGTAGGTTTTAGAATTGAACATCATCAAATATTGACCTTTTTCAACATTGATTAGAAAAAGTGAGAGATTATATACTTATAATTTCATTTGTGAAATGGTATTAAATCATCAGCATCTGATTACATTACCGAGTACTTACCTGGCAGAAGCAAATACTAAAGTTATTAAATAAGACTGTGGGGTTCTGAAATCAGTGGTGAATGAATTATTGGATGATCACATTATCAATGGAAGGACTGAAGTTATTTCTTGTCAATTTTAATCTAACATTTCTGTTTGAATTAGGTTCAAGAGGATATTCCTGAAACAAAGTTGAAATTTACATCTTTAGAGAATCCTGAGAATTACCGCCAGTTTTTAAATACCTGCTGTTCATTTCAAGTGAGCCCCCACTTTACTTATGAGCTGCAAAAAGGAGAAGCGCTTATCACCTTTGAAAAAGAAGAAGGTATGACTAATGTTCAATAATATGACCAACTTACCTTTGGAGAGCGCTTGAACTTTCAAAAGCTTTCTTAGATATTTGGCTTTGCTTTGCAATTTTTACACATATTTCATATAATCTTTATATTGAAACTCTGAGGCAGGTATGATAACCCCTATTTCATAGATGATAAAACGGACTCTAAGACATTAAGTGACTTGAATATGATCACTCATTCAGAACACAATGGCCCTGGGACTCCAGCGCAGGTATTGTGATGTCCAATACCTGTATCTTTCTATTCCACCTGCTACCTCTAATAATACTAGTAATAATGTTTCAAGGACATAGAGCTCTACGCAGTGCTCAGGGAGTTTTCACTGACATTATCTCATTTTATACTCACTTGATTCTATGAAAGCGATAAGATAGGAGAGTTACTATTTATATTTTATAGCCAAGAAAACAGATTCTTAGGTGATTAAGTGATTTACCTATGGGCACATAACCAGTGAATGGAAAGAGCCCCGGAATCCGAGATTTGGAATAGAACCTGATGTTTCCTAAGTTCGCCATGGTGTTGGACTCTGTTCAGAGCTGGTGGCGCCTTAGTGAGGAGAATCTGGCTTTGTATGCCAGCTTTGCCCCTTTCTAGAAGTGTGATTTGGGTTGGGTTCTTTATAAATCTCAGATCTTTATTACATTTATTGTTTATTATATGTCAGACACTGTGCTAAGTATTGGTAGGCTTTGTGGTTGTACCTACCTCATGGGGCTGCTTTGAGTATTAAATGAGAAATGTTGATAAAATACTTAGCACCGTGTCCGACACATAATAAACAATAAATGTTAGCTGTCATTATTGCTACATGTTAGGAATTTTCCAGATTAGGAAACAGAAACTCAAAGAAGATAAAGAATTTGCTCAAGGTCTATACAGTTAACAAATTGCAGAGCTGAGAGCCAACCCCTGAGTACCCATGTACTTTCTACTGGACCAGCATTCCTCTGAGCGGGCCACCATATGTCCAGTTATGGGGCAGGACCAGATGGTCTTCCAGAAGCCCTTCCAGAGCTCAGATGCTGAGAACCTATTATTATGTCTCATGTCTCCTGATGTCTGGTCCGTCACTATAACCTGAAAATAAGTGTCCAGAGAGAAAGGGATTCAAGAGAGCCGAGGAACAAACTTCCAGATATAAAATAAATCAGTCATGGGGATGTAAGGTACAGTGCGGTGACTCTGGTCAGTAACATTGTGTTGCATTTGAAAAATTGTATTTGAAAGTTGCCAAGACAGTAAATCTTTAAAGTTCTTAACATACACACACACACACACACACACACACACACACACACACACACATTTTTGTAACTTTGTATGGTGGTGGCAGATGGTAACTAGACTTAATGGTGATCGCCTCACAGTATATACAGGTATTAACTTACAGTGTTGTACACCTGAAGCTAACATAATATGTATGTCAATTTTACCTCAATAATAATATTTCAAAAGCCTTCTAGCAGGTCAGTATATGCACATACTGTTTGTTCACTCTGGGTCCACCCCTGTAGCTGAGGGTGGAGGAGGAGACCATGAGCCATGTCGGCAGTTGACACTGGTTGTGGAGATGGAAGAGAGGGTTTGGGAGGCAGCGAGTGAGCACAGGGGTTACCTGGGAATGCTGGGAATAGGATTTTCTTCAGAAACAGCCGCCGCCACCTAGGCATGACTCTGAGGTCCTGCTCCCCCGGGACAACTTTGGGTTTATACAATGAAATGAGTTGGCTTTTGATAGCATCACAAAAGTTGAAATACAAGTGGTTCCTCTCAGCTGCATCCGATCACCAGATGTTGGCGGTTTGGGTGTGGGGAGTGGGAGGGAAAGAGCATCATCTAAGTATTACTTCACTGATATGTTCTGTTATTGCCTGTTGTCATTTACAAAAAAAGAGTCATAATTCAAGTTATAGAGTCCTGTCGTGGTACAATGAGTGGGAATTCGCACAAGACAACGCCCTGCCTTCGAGCCCTGTTTCTCTCTCCCTCCAGCTCTGCTGTGCTAGCTGATTGTCACAAACACAGGTGAAGTTTATAAGACCAGGTGTAGGTATCTCTTATTTTCATGACAAGCAGCTCCAAATATTAACAACTGAAGTGTTATAAACTCTCATGTCACACAATTAAAAATAAACTCACCCACACAACTGACATATAGTTGCTGTTTGTAGTTCTAATGATTTTTGGCATAATTATGTTACTGAGCTTCTCCATTTGCATGGTAAATTAGATGTGATCGTTTTGTGATCAGTATAGCAAGGTTATCAACTTTTTTTTCTTTTTTTTTATTAGTTTCAGGTGTACAAAACAATGTAATAGACATTTACACCCCTCACAAAGTGATAACCTCTTTCCCCCAATCTGCCATCCCTCTGACATCGTATATAGCTGTTATAGTTCCACTGACTATTCCTTATGCTGTACTCCATATCCTGTGCATATGCATATATACATACATACATACATATATATACATACACGTATAGTTATCATCTCACTTATAGTTGATATTATAAGTGAGATCATATGGTATGTGTCTTTCTCCGACTGACTTATTTCACTTAGCATAGTGTTCTCTAGGTCCATCCCTATCATTGCAAATGGTAAGATTTCATTCTTCTTTATGGCCAAGTAATACTCATTGTATAAATGTACCACAGTTTCTTAATCTAGTCATTTGCCGAAGGGCATTTCATTGTTTCCATATCTTGGCTAGTGTGAATAGCGCTGCAATAAATATAGGGGTGCATAAATTTTTTTTGAATTAGCGTTTTGGATTTCTCCGGATAGATACCTAAGAGTGGAATTGCTGGATCATAAGGTAGTTCCATTTCCAGTTTTTTGAGATACCTCCGTACTTATTTCCATAGTGGCTGCGCCAATCTGCAATCCCACCAACAGTGCACAAGGGTTGCCTTTTCTCCACATCCTCGCCAGCACTTGTAGTTTGTTGATTTATTGATGATAGCCATTCTGACTGGAGTGAGGTGGTATCTCATTGTGGTTTTTATTTGCATTTCTCTAATGATTAGTGAGGTTAAGCATTTTGTCATATGTCTGTTTGCCATCTGTATGTCCTCTTTAGAAAAATGTCTCTTTATGTCCTCTGCCCATTTTTAATTGGGTTGTTTGTTTTTTTGGTGTTGAGTTGAGTGAGTTTTCTATAAATTTTGGATATTAACCCTTTATCAGATGTATCATGGACAGATATCTTCTCCCATTCAGTAGGATACCTTTTTGTTTTATTGATGGTTTCCTTTGCTGTGAAAAAACTTTTTAGTTTGATGTAATCCTGTATGTTTACTTTTTCTCTTCCCTTGCCTGAGGGGATGTATCAATAAAAATATTACTAAGGGTAATGTCTGCAAACTTTCTTCCTATATTTTCTTCTTGGAGTTTTATGGTCTCAGATCTTACATTTAAGTCTTTACTCCATTTTGAATTTATTCTTGTGTACGGTGTAAGGAGGTTTTTCCAGCTTCCTTTTTTTGCATGTGTCTTTCCAGGTTTCCCAGCACCATTTATTGAATTGACTGTCTTTAAGCCCAGTGTAAATTCTTTCTTCCATTCTTGTAGATTAAATGGCCATATAGGTATGGATTTATTTCTGGGCTCTCTATTCTGTTCCATTGATCTATGTGTCTGTTTTTATGCCAGTACCATGCTGTTTTGATTACTACAGCCTTGTAGTATGATTTGATGTCAGATATCGTGATACCTCCCACTTTGTTCTTATTTCTCAAGATTGCTGTGGCTATTTGGGGTCTTTTATGGTTCCATATAAATTTTAGGATTATATATTCTATTTCTGTGAAAAATGTCCTTGACAGTTTGATAGGAATTGCGTTCAATCTGTATATTGCCTTAGGCAGTATGGACATTTTAACTAAATTAATTATTCCTATCCATGAGCATGGTATGTGTTTCTATTTATTTGCATCTTCTTTAATTTCTCCCTTCAGTATCTTATAATTTTCTGAGTACAGGTCTTTTACTTCTTTGGTTAAATTTATTCCTAAGTATTTTATCGCTTTTGAAGCAATTGTAAATGGGACTGTTTTCTTAATTCTCCTTTTGATACTTTATTATTGGTGTATATAAATGCAACTGATTTCTGAATATTAATTTTGTTTCCTGCTACTTTACCAAATTCATTTATCAGTTCTAATAGTTTTTTGGTGGAGTCTTTGGGGTTCTCTCTCTATATATATATAGTATCATGTCATCTGCACATAATGACAATTTTACTTCCTCCTTACCAATTTGAAGGCTGTCAACTTTTTAATGAATGATATCGAAAGCATTTTAGTGAAATTAGAATTCCTCATTAAATATGGCAAATAAAAAAGATTTATGCTTGGATATTCAAGCCTCTGAGGTCTTTAATATGTTATTCAAGGGAAAGACAGAAGAAAAAGTAAATATTTATTTCTGTGGTGTTTGTAACATTTTAAGGAGTGACAAATGATAAGATTGTCAGAATGACACTGACCAACAAGTTTTTCCAGCTTACTCAACATGGAAGAAATTTCTGGCTGTGCTTTAATGTTCTAAGGGAATTATCTGGTAATTCTGTCATCAGTGCAAAAGAAGGGTGTGGCTGTGCTGAAATAATAAGGGAATTTCTGAAGAATTATCAGGCTTATCTCTTAAGAAATGAATCTAGAACTTGATGAGAATTTCTACATTGTGATTTTTGCTGATATATTTTGACATTAATATACGCTACTTTGATGGCAAAACCATTACACTGGGAAATCCTAAGAAATTTTAAAAATCAGATCCTTTAAACCTAAAGCAAATTGAAAATGTTTAGGATAATTTGTTCTTAACCCGAAAGGGTAAAAATGTACTGAAATATTGGAAATTAATACTTCCCAAATTATTTTTTAGTTGCCCAACGTGTGATCAGAATGGGGAAACATCATGTGCAGATACAGGATGTATTTGTGGAGATTATGGCCAAGCCGGTTCCATTGAAGTTAGGAGTCAGATTCCAGGTAACACGGTGATTAAAGATTTTCAGAATTCTGTCAAGCATGGACCTTTTCTCATTTATATTTCTGAATATGAAATAATTTCCCAGGTTCACGTAGAAGTGTCTAAGATGAAGATCAATGTTACTGAAATTCCTGATGAACTCCCTGAAAGTCAGATGAGAGACAAGCTAGAACTGAGCTTTTCTAAGTCCCGAAATGGAGGTGGAGAAGTGGAATGCGTGGAGTATGATAAGCAGGCCGGAAGTGCTGTCATCACCTTTGTGGAAACTGGAGGTATTCACCCCTTTAGACCGTTAAAGAATACCCTGCCATTTAAATTATATTGTGCCATTTTTGAAAGCATTCCTTTTCTCCTTCTTTTATCTGGAATTTATTAGACAATGTGATAATAGGGGATTTTTTTTTTCAACCTTATAAAATGGTAGAGTCCTGAAAGTGATTTTCATGAATGCTACTGAGAATGATAATATTACAAATAACGAGCACATAAATCTTAGTGCATCCTTGTCACGTGGCAGGCATGGAGCCAGGTGTCCTATACGTTTCTCTCCTCTGATGTGCCACACAGCAGTGGATGTAGGGTGTTAGACTCATGTTATTGATGAGGAAACTGAGGCCTAGGGAGGGTGAGTAACTTACCCAAGATCACACACTGGGTGTATGGCAGAGAAATGTAAATATATTTATAACACTATCTCTTCCATCTCACCTATTAGGATTGACAAAGTTCTCTTAGGTGGAAGGAATTGATTCCAGGGAAGACCAGGGGTGAATGGAAAGGACAGCTAGATATCTGTTCCCTTTATAGGTACAACTGGACTTTTACCAAATCATCTGAGGAAGGTTTATATTCTTATGATTGAAAACAGAAGATTCTACAGCTGCTTCTGTTAATATGTTCAAGTGATGCTTAATATAAAAACCTCTTGCTCTAGTTCTTAGGGCTTCTCCTGGGTTTGCACATATAAATCTAACTGTACAGTTAAAAAACATTGATTAGGTTTGTTCATAATAAAGTAATCCATGCTTTTTAAAGAAAATTGAAATAATATAGAGGAGCTTTAATTTAGTAAAAATTGAAACATTTTCTTAATCTTCTCTTTCTTCCGCTATGTAGTTATATTTAGATCTCTCTGGAATTGCTGGATCAGATGGTAATCCTGTGCTTAATGTTTTGAGGAGCTGCCCTATTGGTTTCCACTGTGGCTGCACCATTTCACATTCCTACCAGCAGTGTACCAATGTTTTAATTTCTCCATATCCTTGCCAGCAAGGGCCTACGTTCTTATCCACTGTGCCATACTGCCAGTCCAAGGTGGGCTGGAGAGAGGGGAAAAAACAAAGTGATTGACTAGAAATTCCTCTGTTAAATTTTATGTTATCTTGGCACATTACCTTTTTTTCCCTCTAGGAGAAAAGTGCCGCTAAAGATAAATCTGATTATTCTTTGTTTTGGAGAAAACTGATGCATTTTTATTACTTGCCTTCACTTTTTCTAGATGACATCCAACACTCTCCCTACTCCTTTGGTTAGCATCATTATATCGGTTTATCGAATACCTTGTATTTGTTATAGGTCTAACAGACGCGCGCGCGCGCACACACACACACACACATAAACACACACTATAGTAATATAATAATTTATTATATATATGTGTACACACACATGGTTTTATATATATATATAAATAGATAGTATATATATACTATTTTAATCATAGTTTTCCTTTATAATTCGTGAGAAACTGGGAAGCAGTCTTGTTTGGATGGGTGCGTTACTTTTTGCTGAAGGTTATTGCATTTTCTATAGCTTAAAGTAGGTCTATCTGAGGACATTGCAGACCTCTGTGCTTTGATTGACTGCAGTGGATAGTTCAAGAGAGAAGACTCTCTTTAAACCTCATTGTGTGGCCTTATGTTTCTCAAAATTATGTACTGTGAAGTCTTTAAGTGAACTGCAGAATTTCTTAAAAATTAATCACTCAGTTTACTGTTTATTATGATATTGTTCTGTTTAAAGGAAGTTTTTTTAACTTCGGTTAAAAATGTTTATGACATAAATAAAATAATTTTTTAAAATTTACTTCTAGTTGCTGACAAGATTTTGAAAAACAAAGACTATCCTCTTTATATAAATCAAAACTGCCATAGAGTTGTTGTTTCTTCATACATAGAAACACACTTGAAAAAGTTTCAGGTAAAGTCATCTCTTTTCTTTCATTTTGGGAATTTACTGCTTGGCCCCATCCCACAAAAAATAAAGAAAAAGTTGGGAGTCTGTTACTGTTTGAATCTTACTAGGGAGGGATATCAAAATAGTTTCCTCATACCTGCTTGGTGAATGAGTTTGTCTTTTAAAATAATATTTTAATGCAAAACTGTACCATATTTAATTTACCATATACTTTTTAAAACTAAAACTACTTAGATATGGCACAATATTTTTGTATGTGGCGACACAGCTACATTTCTCTCGTGTGTTTTCTATCATGGGGCATTAAAAATATTTTTTTTGCTCAATTTCTCTGAACTCATTGTCTTTACCCCAAACCTGCTTCCTTTTCTGCTCTTACTCAAGTGTTAAATGTTACCACCATCTACCTAGTCCACCAACCTGAAAGCTAGAACTCTTGCTTAACTCTTCATTTTGCTTCTCCTTGAGCATTCCTTTGGTCACTCAAGCATGTCACATTCACCTCTGACTACCTCTCTAACTAGTCTATTGGTAGAGTTGCCCTCCTTCCCTCTATTTGTCATAATGCCGCCAGCGTTGTCTTTCTGAAACTCAGATCTCACTCTGATATTTTCTTGCTTGAAAAATCTTCCTGAGGCTCCTTGTCTCTCCAAAGAGAGGTAACTCCAAAATATTCAGCAGAGCTTATTATAAATGTAATGTTTTGCAATTCAAAGCTCTTAGATAATTTTCTATTTTTTTTACTTTCCTTCTTAGGTATTTTCAGGAATATCTAAGAGGACGGTGCTTCTGACCGGATTGCAAAACGTTGAGGTGATGGATGAAGAAACTGTAGAGGATTTAGTTAACATTCACTTTCAACGAGAGAAGAATGGAGGTGGAGAAGTAGATGTGGTCAAATGTTCTCTCAGCCAACCTCACATAGCGTACTTTCAAGAATAGGCTCATGGAATCACATGAAAATTAGAGCTTCTGTGCCCAAATCACTGTCAATGTTTGACAGAAATGAATATTTTTTTTCCTTAAAAAATGAAAACTTTAATTCTTTAGTGTCTGTATATTCTTAGAGACAAAATGTATTTTAATTGTTTTGAATTTCTCATTTCCATTTACAAATGCAATAAGCGCACTGTATTAAAAACAGTTTTGTTCATAAATTATCTGGATTGGTACCATGTCTGTTGAAATCAACCGTAAGTGATACAATTGTCCCCCTGCCATGCTGGCTTATTCTGTCATAGTCATGTGGGCCAATTCTGTTTTGCACCAATATGCAGACTTGACTCAACATTTCCCCAAAGAAATGTTACATTCAGCAGTTTGTGATTTCTGTAGACTTTACTGAATTTTCAAGGGACTTCAAGAGCAATCATTTCTCGCTTTCCATAGTATTTCACTCTGCAGCAACAAAGGTATTTCTCAGGACCAAGTAAAGTTGTTTATTTTCTTGAATTTTCCTTCACCCAGTGTGCCAAATGACCCCTATTCCTTCCAAGACATCCCCTCTCTAAATAGAACTTGTAAAGACCAGAATTTTCTTTCTTTTTTATTTGTAACAGAAATAAACAGTTTAAGGGATTGAAAACCTTGGAAAAAAGAAGTAAATGCAAAGCTCCTGGCTCATCACTTACCATGTTAGGTGCTGGGGGATGGATGCCTGAAGGCACTTGCCCTTGAAGAGCTAAAAATTTAGTTGGAGATCCCCAGTTTATTAGCATCCCACTGGTTTAACTTGCAGAGAATTGAAATGGTAAAATTCAAGGTTCCTACTTGGGGCAGGTAAAATTCTCTTTGGTAAAGAACGTGTGGATCGCTTTTATCCTAATATCGTATGTTTCGTGAAGAGCCAGCAGCACAATTAAATTCATATTAAAAGGCTGGCAGAAGTGAACTGCTTTTAGAAAAGATTCTAAACCTGTCTAAAGTTTGCCATCTAAATTGAATGCAGAGAAAAAGCTTTAAATAAAAAAGCTTCATTTGCCTTCATTTTATGTTGAGATGTTAAAGTTGTTATGCTACCATCAGAAGTACTCATTACTCCCACATTTCTCTTTGGAATGAGAGATTATGCCTAAAAACTGGGCATTTATAATAAATCTTCATTGTTTTAGGAAAAAATCTCGCTCATTCTGTCATTGTTCTTTGGAAATAGTAAGATTATGTCAAGCTGCCCAGAATATAAGAAGATAAATTTAAAGAACCTCATTTAATTTCGACTGGTTCAATCTCACTAGAACAGGGGGTGTCATTTTTAGTCTGGGCAGACCGCCAATCAGAAGGAATTTTTTCCTAATATTTAGGACAAGGTTTGAAAAAGTCAGTTTTGTTTCCTTTGGGAACCTTCTTCAGGCAGTAAAGTGGATAATTTCATTCAATTCTAAATTTTCAAAATGGTTTTTGATAAATGTTACTTATCTTAGAAAATTATACTTTTCCTCTTTGCACTGCTCCACACGTGTGATCTGGCTGGATCTCAGAAACCAAGCATTGGCTTTCCTGCTTATTTACAGAGGTTTAGAGATTTTACAGGAGGGAAGTTGTCTTTGAAAATTTACCACATTGTATTAAACACATTGTATTTTAAGTTAGAAAGACTTAAATTGTGTGTCCAGGATGAGATAGCTCTACTTAATGTGTGAAAAGACATTGTTACTATATGTCAAGAAAGATAGATATGTCGAGTTACAAGTCCCTCTTGCTGTGTGGAGATTTATCAGTCACAACAGACTAAGTTTCCTGTCATAACAAACTACCTCCCAAATCTCATTCACATTGAACGTCCAACACAGGTTGGGAGGGGACTCTGTTTGTCATAGTTGCTTAAGGCCCCATCTCGACGCGTTCTTCCAGAATCATGGAGGTGGGAAAAAGTGAAACCTGGAGATTCTTGCACCAGCAATAAAATGCTGTGACCCAGAAGTGACCGGTGGTGTTTCTCTCGCATCTCATTGGCCAGAAATAGTCATAAGGGGACTAGAAAATTCTGTCTTGTAAAAATGAGGCGAACCAGATACAGTTGAGTCAGAAGAATAACGAACATAGTCTGTCCTGTCCTACTAATCGTCAATATTTGGATCACTCTTTTTCACATACAAAATATACCCCATCCCCAAGGGAGAAAAACGAAAAATTCCCCCAATCATGGCAGCAAACTCAAAGTACATGAACTCTAGGTGACACGTGGTAGTTTCTATATCAGGTCTGAATGTTACTCCTCTTTATCTGGAGACTCCCAAGATACAGTGATGGAACTGGAACAACATGACTGGAATAAACTACACATTTAGAAAGGGACAGAATGAGGGGCACATAGCAGTCACTGAGCCAAAAGCCATCCTGAAATCCCATTGAGTAGATGTGTGTTCCATATCTGGGATTTTGATTAGGCCATGATTCCACTCCCTGGAAATTCTTCTCAGCTCGTTGTCCTCATACCTCCTAGACAGTCTTCTTTTGCCAATACTTTCCTTGGCCATACCTAGAATGGACATTTGAAATACATCTTTCTTGGAGGCTGAAAAGCTTCCACAGTCAGTACACTTCCTATAATCAATGTTTGAGACCAAAGTTTTTCAAGTTTTGAACTATCATAGTCTCTTTACTCCACCAGGTGACTAGTTAGCTGATACAATTCAAAAATTTACTTGGCTTCTTACCTATTTTATTCTGGTCAGCTTACATGTGGTAATAGCATCACTAACAGTTTTTATCTGGACTTACTTGCTATAATTCTCTGTTTTCTTGACCCCATTGTTCTCTCCACTAAATTACAGGTACTTTGGGTGTATCAGGCCACTTTTGGTTTCTTTGCTCTGAGCCGGTTTGTCCAGTTGAAAGGGTTTATTGACTTCCACAAACTTAATTGGTATTTTTGCTTTGAGGGACTTTAATATGTTCAGAGATTTAAACCTTGATTTAATTATTGATTTGATCTCTATGATAAGGTGGAGTTCTAATCAGCCTTTGTTACTCAAAGGTCTTCTCAGTTTTATCATTTGAGAATGAGAAGTGTTACTTCCAACCCTACAAGTTCCCATATTTCTGGACTTTCTCTATTTCCTTTCATTACTGCTTTCAAACTGGTTCATTTCAATTCAAAGCTCTTCTCTTTCTTATATTAGTTTGTCAAATGCTCCCAATAATAATAAACATACTGCTGACTTTGATGTTCACACTCTTTTTTAAAACATACTACAGGCTAATTAGGTACATTATCTGCCTTCCAAGCTAAAATGTGTGAGTTTTACCAAATGTTTTCCTACTACGTAATGCGGAGCACCATCCTTCTGATCTCCAACAAATATTTTCTAATTACCTGCTAGTTGGCCCCTAAGCCAAAGCCGTGTATTTTATATTATGCTGTGGATTGTGTGTGTGTGTGTGTTTTGTTTGTTTGTTTGTTTGGCTGTAACAATACTCCCTTTCAGAATACCAACTTCTGTATCAATCTGGAGAGACTATGTGATGCTGGTATGACAAATTATCTCCAAATTTTAGAGATCTAAAACAACAAAAGTTTAATTGAACCAGAGGTAAGGATGCGGCCCTACTCAACCATAAAGGATCTTGGATGTTCAATCCTACCATATGCTTGGAAGGCAGAAAGCCAGAACTGTATAGTGAATAGCGTTAATGATATTTGGTTGGTATTCATCAGGAAAAGATGCTTATTCTTGAAAAATATGCAAAGTATAATGAAGATAAAAATCACCAAAAATCCACCCACAGATATAATGGTAAATATTTTATGTTCTCCTCTCCAATCTTTTTTTTTTTTTAAACCATATCACATTTCATTTTGTGAATATACCGTATGTTGTTATTTTCCTGTTGTTGGACATTAATGTTATTTCCAATTGTTTTCACACTTATAAGAGCTATGATGTACATAAAGCCTTGTATATCTCGATATAAAAATCTTTTTCTGCAGTTCTCCTGACCTCATTTCAACCAGGTTGACAAGTTAAAGGATATAAATTCTGTTAAGGATCTTGATACCTGTGGCTACAATTGCTTTCCAGAAAGTTAGGCATTGGTCTGTACTTTCATTAATAGTGCAATAAAGGGCTATTTCATTGCTCCCTTTCAGCAGTGAGTACTACTTTAAAAATAACTTTCTTTTTATCCTATTTTTAGAAATCTTCACAGTGTATGCCATATCCTGTGAAAGCAAATAATTATCAAGATAGTACAGGCGAAACATCCCAGAATGGGTTTTGTTTTTCAGTATTACAAATTTAAAACATTTGGGAAAATGTCAATCAATTTGATTTTACTTAAGCTGTGAGACAGAGACAGGTACAATGAGATAGGAGGCTTTATAATTGGGTCCATAAGAGATTAAAATATTTTGTTGGATGCAGTTTCAGTATTAAGCTGCTAGAATTATTTTGGCCACATTTGGAGTCATGCTTCCTCAAGGACAGTTTGGCACTATAGGGGAGAAAAACGTTTTCCTCAACCCTCTTAGAGTCCTTGGCTAGATCTGAAATTTAAACCAACAAAGACAGATTAGCAGGAGAAAAGCATACATGTTTATTTAAGATAAATTTTATGTGACATGTGAGCCTTCATAAGGAAATGAAGACCTAAAGAAATGGTTAAACCTGAGTGTTTTCATGCTAGGGTCAATGAAGTATGTAAAGTCATAGAAAGTGGAAAAATGGTAGGACAGAGTATCAGCTACTGAGCTAGGGGGAAATTTAGCAAGGCCTATTCTTTCAGATTGCTCTCTCTGTCCCTTGGTCTTTGGAGATAAGGAAGCTCCTTTCCTCAGGATAAAAGGAAGGCATTTCTCATTGGAGGGTTTTATGACTTGTTTTGGGGGAAGGTCAGAAAGTCCTTGCACATTCCATTTCTCATATTCTTTCAGTTTGAAATATTCACTATACTAAGTTGTCATATTTGGGGGTTAGCATCTCCCGAAACCTGTTGAGACAGGTTAGTTTGCATGTTGCTAGGTATAGAGGGGGGTCCCTGGTAGAATAAACAAAAAGCAGCAATACCCTGAAACTCCAGGTTCTGGAATGTCTCCTTCACTCCAGGACAGAGACATGAGAATACGCCTTGAGGTTACTAAATTATCTCAAATCCCTTTTGGCCGGACAAAGGAGCAGATCTGATAGACAGGAATGGGTTATTTCGTTAATCCCTTCAGGATGGGGAAGCAGGACAAACCTGATAGATGAATTCCATTAGAAAGCTCCAGCCGCCTTCCCCAAGCAGGCAGGGGAAGGTATAAAAGTAAGAGCTTTTGCCTCAGTCACTGGGCTTTCCAGTTTCGGGTACCCCCTCCCGCTCGGGGGCTACAACCTCTTCTCCTGCCTCTAATAAGCTATTCTCTTTTTAAAACTTTTGCCTCTCCCTGGTCCGTGTGTCCATTCTTCGGCTTCATGAGACACGATCCCGGCCTACACCCAGAAATTGTCGACAGATCCAACATCATTTATATCACTGTCTGTACATACAAGTTGGTATAGTTGGCACATACAAGGTTAAGGGTTACTCTGTCAAGTTCAATGGCACAGATGGGTACACTTGCATTCTTGACTCGAACACTAGAGCTCTATTTCCCAGAGAGGACCCTACTTGGATTACGGTTCTGATGTTCATTTACAGTTAATCTTTGTTCCCATCTCCAGCCCAAGGCACCACTTTTCGACTTTGTCTTTTCAACGTGTGTCCTGTCTGGTTAAATGGAATTAAACAATATATGACATTCTGTGTCCAGTTTCTTTCACATAACATGATGTTTTTGAGCTTCATTCTTGTTGTAGCATGTATCAGTATTTCATTCCTTTTTATTGCTGAGTACTATTACATATAATTTGTATCTATGTATGTATATATAGGAGAAGTCCTCAGGTGAGATGCTTGTTGTGTGATTGGAACAGAAGCTGTGAGGTCAGTGCTACGGGATCTGGCCAGAAAAAACAGATCAAGGCCATTTTGCTTTGCAGGTGAGGTATGTAAATTTTATTTCAAGTTCAATGGGAAAACAATGAAGTGTTTAATCAGGGACAAAAACCCGATTTGCATTTAAAAAATATCATCCTGGGTGCGGTACCCAGAATGAATTGAAGGGGAGTAAGGCAGGATTCAGACTTGATTTGGGGAGGGTGGAGGTGGAGTTGGAGAGAGTGTGCTGATGGGTTTATGGGATGTATTAATAGAGCTAAGGAAAAGAGAAATTAAGGAAGGCAAGTGAATCATGAGCTTGAGCTCCTAGGAGGGTAGTGCAACACTTTAATGAGGGGGTAGAAAGGGAGGAAGGAGAGTTCTGCTTGGTCTTGTTAAATCTCACATGCTTATTAGACTTTCAAGGGAGCATTTAGGTATAGAAATCTGAAGAGAAAATATAAATTAGGGAATTACATATAGACCTCATTCTGTTTTACAATCTTCATAGCCTTAGGCCTTTTATATGTGCCATTAGCCATATAATAAATAGCGCTATTTGTGGGTTAACTGGGTGGATCTTTTTTTTTCTTCCTTTTTTTTTTTTTTATAAATTATCTGTATTACCAGCAACACATAACTTAAATTTCTGTACAGTATCTTAGTTCCACCTGTGCACTTTAACGTTAGTGCAATCCTGAAAGTGGAATTGCTAATCTAAGGATATGTACATTTTCACACTTTCTTTTTGCAGTTTACATTATTTAAAGGTCCAAATCCTTAGAAATGTTTGCACCTGTCTTTGCTTGCAGCCACACTGATAATGCCGCACACTGGCTAACATAAGGTATTAGCACACTAATTTTTACCTATCTAATCGCGGGGAAAAGGGGATCTCATTATGTTTTCAAACTCTTTATTTACTTAAGAGTGGAATTGAGCTTCATATTTGTCAGCCAATTGCTGTTCTTCATGCTCTCTTTGACTTCGATTTTGAAGCTTGGTATGTAGATTCCCTGGGACCCCAGGTGTCCGACTCAGGAGTCCTAGTCTGGCGTGGTAAGATGGTGAGCTCAGTTGGCAGGGACCGTGCTCTTTCCATCCTGTGCCCTGCGCACCTGGCTGAGGCCCACTACGGGCTCTGTGCTTGGCAGGTGACAAAGAAGAGGCGCAGATGTGGTGTGGTGTGATGATAAGACAGCTGTGGAGATAACGAGGGAGTTAGGAGGAATGATCCAGACGCCATCCAGCATAGGCCAGACGCAGCCCCGGAAAATCCCCGAATTCCCGCCAGGGAACTCTGGTTGCCTCTCTCCAACGTGGTTTCAAAAGTTGTGAAACTTCTGAGAGCATCCGGGCAGGCGCTGGCAGGAGCCGGTGGGTGTTGGAGCTCCCACGGCGGGGTGACCAGGCCGCAGAGCAGCCCGGGGGGGGGGGCACCCCGGGGGGGGGCCACCCCGTGCTGTCGTGGTGTCCTAGCGCGCGGGAACAAAAAACCGAAAGCAAAAGCTGCTTTCCGGCCCCGCCCTGCAGCCGGCTCCGCCACATTCGGGGGCTGCTAACCGGCGAGGGCGCGTCTCTCCTCCGCCATGGCAAGTTGCTTTTGCTTTGGATTTTGCTGGGCAGGGTCGTCCCCGTCCCACGCTACGGTCCCCTAGAAGGATGCGGGGGCGGGATAGGGCGCGGGGCGGACCCGGGCGGCGCGCGGAGGGGCCCGGGGCGGGCGAAGAGCCGCCTGCCCTGGAGGCCAACCAGCTGGCAAATGTCGCCCTGCCTTTCGGCCCTTGCCCACCTGCGCGTGTGGCAGCTCGAAGCGCGCCTGAAATTCACAGCGGGCTGGGCGACAGGCGCAGCCCCAGAGGAACGGAGCGCCGCGCCCACGTCCCGCACCCAGTGTCCCATCGTCCGGGATGCAGACGCTTCCCGTCGAGGAGGCGCTTCGCAGGCTGCGTAAGGGCTTAACTGTTGTCCCCTCGCGCCTTAGGGAACAAGGAAGGAGGGAGTTACCCAGAAATGGAGGCCATACTTCCTTTTGAAAAGGGCCAGCAAGAAGAATTCACCCCAAGGAAGCAAGTTGGAAAGACATCCTGATGTCTTGTCTGCATTAGTGGGAATTCTCTGTTGCGACCTTAATTCTTTCTCTAGACACTGAGGACTCTGTGTTTCCACCCTCTCTGCTGGCTAGCAAGAACAGCTAGCAAATTCAAAAGTTAGCCTTGCGTGTTCTTTCCATCAAGCGTTTGAAAGCAGTGGCTTGGCCTTTAATTCCTGGTCAGAAATGTTAGGGTCCCGGAAATGCCAAAGCAGTTGTGAGGTGCAAGTGTGATTTTGTTTACTGGGTGACAGTAAAGGCAACGCCAGTGAAAATAAACAACTGATTTTAAGAAAAAAAAAATAAACGAATGCACTCAATGAATCTTATTATCTCTACGTAGTCCCTTAGTTACAAAAATAAATTCAGTTTTTGTTTATATCTTTGTTTCTGATAGGATGGTCAGAAATGTTTTAAAATCTATTATTGGTACAGGGAAAATGCCATCACCTTAATACCTCTTGGCTGAAGTGCTGCTCTTGTTTCAAAATCCTGTATCTATGTGGTAGTTCTTGAAAGAGCTATCTCCATGATATCCCTTTCTTAAACGTGGATGAAAGAGATTAAGAGCCATCAGAGAGGAGTTCCTTTGTTTTCAAAGATAAATGTAGACACTTGAATAAAGAAATATGGCATTAGTATTGATGAGGGAGAAGTGGAGTGAAATTTTCTGAATTTAAATTGATTGAAAGTTTTTCTTTGACGTTGATGAAGAGCAAAAAGAAAGTTAATTCACTAGCCATTTACCCATTGAAGTTGGTGTGGACCGTTAGAGCCAGAGGTGTAGTAATCAAGACAAACCTGTGAAGTAAAAGTCCCTGAAAGTCTGACAAATCTCTTGTTGTTTTTTCCCCCCTGCTAGGAAGACTTGTTTTGGGATAATTACATCTTACCTCTTGCAGCCAGGATGGAGGAACACTTTTATATATTTTTATGGTTTTCTATGCAATCCAGTTGTCCTTGAATATTTTAAGAAACTGTTTTCCTGCGTTAAAAGTACCTTCCATAACAATTAGTGAATAGGTTATTGAGTTTCCTTTCCAGGAGTCAGGCCCTTTACTTTATGTATCCCAACATGAGCCATTTTCATCTCCATTTTCATGCTTGATTCTTTGCTTTTGCTGTGAACTCTTGCACTTTTAACTAAATTTGACCATTCACTAAAATTTGACCCCAGCTTCCAAAGCCTCTCTTTTATGAAACCTTCTTTGACTGCTTTAGAAGAATTCCCACTAATCTTGCATATATTTATTGGGTATTTTGGTGTTTTCTGGTGAACGGTTTTGTAGCCTTCTCAAATTGTTGGGTGTTGGTCTGTTTCCTCTTGTAGAGAAATACATCTCTTTTTTGTGTGTGTGCTTACCAAGCTTTGTTGAAATGATTAATATAAGTGTCTGCCTCTCTCTCATCCATAAGGTGAAGGTCATTTTTTTTTTTTAAATGTTGGTAATCCTAAAGCCTGTCCCACAGTCCTGTACATAATAAATGCTTAGTAAATTTTGTGGTGGAACTGAATTTCAAGGCAAGGGATATGGTTATTTTTTTGTATGTGTTATCTGTGGTACCCAGCATATTGCCAAGCATAGAACACATGCTTAATGAATACTGTGTTTGTTAATTGATTAGCTAATTTATATATTATTATATTTGGTTTAATGCCATGTGTATTTTTCATTTTTCCATTTACAGAAAAATGTTCCTGGTAGCTATGTCAAATGGATTCTCTCTCACTCTCCTGGTATTACATAATTTACTCCAAATCATGGCACATTTTAGTATGCTTATGATCTTTAAGCTGGGGCCCCTTCAAATGCCAGAAAACGGGGGGACTTACTTGCTCAGGGATGCCAGGACTCATACTTAGCAGGTCAGGTTCTTCTAAGGTTGTTGCCCATCTGCCTTCACTGTGTGTGCGTGTGTGTGTGTGTGTGTGTGTGTGTGTGTACACATATGAGTGAAGAATGTGGAGAGACACTGGAACAGTTTTTTTGCCACTAGACTTGCAACTAATCTTTCTGTTTTTGGTACCTTTTTTCATTTCTGAGGTTCTGCCATGAAGGTTGTCACCTTTCCACTGCAATCTCAGTTCCTCCTTCTGGGTTAGCTCCTTTCCTCTGCCTTGTTCTTCCACATACTTCGAAGTATTTTCAGTCTTTCAGAAATAAGTTGCAATCTCTCCTATGCTGATTGCATCCGTTACCTGGGTTTATTCTCTTTTTAATTCTATTACTTTCATTTTAAGGTGCTCTGGGGATGGACAGGACACTGTGTGGGTGCTTACACTGTCTTCTTAACCTGGGAGGTCAGAAGTAGTTTTCCTATTCCCAGTAGTTTTCCTTTTTCCTATTTCCTATTCCCTGAGTATAAAATACTCTCAACTGATAGCCCAAAACATCTTTGTGACCTATTAATCATTACTTGGGCCCATAAGACATTTGTCCTTCCTAGGGATTATTTAGGATAAATTATGTCTGAGCTCTGGTACAATCAGGCTGGACTACCTGCATAAGCATTGGGAGAAGCATATGGGTCCACTTCTTTTAATGGGCTTGGGAAGAAATTAAAACATTTAAATAGAAGCCCCTTAACTGGATAATTCAAGAAGTTCAAAGAGAGCGAGCCCAGGGAAAGATTTATTTGCAGTTGGTACTTTGTGCCCTGCATGATGGTAGGGTCTGCAATAGCATATACTCGAAGTGGGTAAATTCCATCTTAGATATGTGCTAGAAGGCAGGATTTACTCCACTGCAGTCCCAATATCATTGCCAGGGTGTTTTTTTTTTTTTTTTTTTAATGTTCACTTTTTCCTGATTCTGAATAAAAAGTTTGGGGATGTGTTTCTTATTGGCTTATGTACTCTGGATTCCACAATTAAGAAAACGTACAGCCATCTTCAAACTACCATATTTTGTGGTTAGCTTGACTTTTTAAAAATTTAAAAAATTTATATCTCTTGATCTTTTTCTTTGTGACTTCCAATATTTTTATGCCTTTCTAAAATCAGACAAATATTAACCAGTGTTTTTCATGTATTATAAAAGAAGGGCCAGCCCCGTTGGCTCAGGTGGTTGGAGCACCGTGTTCCTAACTCTAAGGAATCGTCTGTTCGATTCCCAGATGGGCCAGTGAGCTGCACCCTCTACAGCTAAGATAGTGAACAACAGTGCTCCCTGGAGCTGGGCTACCGGGAGCAGCCGGAGGTTGGCGTGAGCTGCCGTGGGCTGCTGTGTCCTGCTGTGAGCTGCTGTGAGCGGCCAACCGAGGACCGGCGACCGACTGCCTCAGCCAGGGGGAGCACAAGGCTCATAATACCAGCATGGGCCAGGGAGCTGTGTCCTACACAACTAGACTGAGAAACAACGGCTTGAACCAGACGTGGGGGGGCGGGGGGAAGTGGAAGCAGAGGGGAAAAAGAGGTTCACTTTTTACATTTAATGTTGAATTTCATATAGAGTTTATATTGCTATATGGTATGAGGCAGGGATCTATCCTTACTATATATATTTTTAAAGTACCTTATCAGCTGCACTAGTACCTTTATTGAATAAAATAGGCTCTCCCACTGGTGTGTGATGTTGCGTATATTAAGTAGAATCTTCCATATTTAAAGAGCATCCTGCTATTTTTATTACAGGCATCGGTTTTGAATGTCAGTGAATCCAAAGCATCTGAAAGAACAGTTGTAGTTGCTGGTCTTCCTGTTGGCGTTTGGAACGATCTGTTACTGTCCACAGTAGTGAAGACTCACTTCCAAGATATTAAGAATAAGGGTGGCTGTGTTGAAGATGTGATATATCCAACAAGAACCAAGGGAGTTGCGTATGTAATATTCAAAGAAAAAAAAGGTATTTTCAAATCAAATTTTTGTCATGTTAGAAGTGCTTCTGTAATGAAATTAAAAATTGAATTTCATTAAAATGATTCAAGGGATTGATAAAGTTTAAAGTAGCTTTTTAAAAAAATGTTCTATTCTGAGTATAAAAGTGGCACACTATTGCACTAGAAAGAATATATGGAAAAATGGCTTGTGATAAAGTTGCTAGTAACTGGCAAATTCTTGAAGGCTTCTTTCTATATTTTGAATAGTCTGTGTTGGGATAAAAGTGATACAATTTATTGTAGAAAACTTGTATAATACAGAAAAAGATAAACAAAACCCACAAAACTGATCTCTAATCTCACAAAATAATCCCAAACAAGATAACTACTTTGGGAATTTTGAGGTGGCTTCAGCAATATAACTATACTGTTTGCTTCTCTTTATTCAAACCAACAACTGGATAGTCTAATGTAATGTCTGCTATATTACTGGTATAGTTGGGTTGCAGAGATATAGCTTGGAACTCAGATCAGGGTGAGTGATTGTTTCCCACCTCCATCCCTGATATAGGTGACGAAGTTGGGTCTGCTAGAGCGTACTCACCCCTCCTGCCTCATGGAGGGGCAGCCTTCCTTACTGCTAAGTTGGCTGGCAGCATAAATTGCCAGAGAAAGATGGGTGTCCATACAAGTCTCTTGGAGGTAAAAGTACTACGTAGGAGAAGGAGGAGAAAAAGAACTTGCTCTGCTTGAGGAAAGACAAGATTCAGAGAGAGAGATCCAAGAAACCAAGGATTCTCAGTGCCTTTATCTGTTGTCATTAGTTAAGTCATTCTTTTTCAATGGGGATGCTCAAGTGAGAGATGGCAGGAAGGGTTTCTTATTATTTCTCTAAGGGGATTATAGTGTTTTCAGAAGTTGTATATTGAGTTGGTAGCTCAGAGAGAGAGAGGGGTCATTTATTAATTCACGAATATTTATTGAGTGCCTGTTCCATCTGAGCTATGAGTGAAATGATAATGGTTTTTGTCCTTTTCCGTCTGACTTATTTCACTTAGCTTAGTACTCTCAAGATCCATCCAGGTTGCTCAACTTCACTAGCTATAAGGGAAATACAAATCAAAACTACAATGAGATACCATCTCACACCTGTTAGAATGACTATTATCAATAATACCAGAAATAAGAAGTGTTGGAGAGGGTATGGAGAAAAGGGAACCCTTACACACGGCTGATGGGAATGTGAAGTGGTGCAGCCACTATGGAAACCAGTATGGAGAGGTATCTCAAAAAACTAAGAATAGAATTCCATATGACTCAGCAATCCCTCTTCTGGGTATCTACCCGAAAAATTAGATAACACTTATTTGTAAAGATGTATGTACCCCTATGTTCATTGCAGCATTATTCACAGTGGCCAAGACATGGAAACAGCCAAAGTGTCCTTCGGTAGTGATTGGATAAAGAAGATGTGGTATATGTACACAATGGAATATTACTCGGCCATAAAAACATGAAATGCTGTCATTTGTTTATATATATTAATATATAATATGAGTGCTATGAAAAAACATAAAGAGGAGTAGAGGGATATAATGTGATGGAGAGTGCTACTTTAGATAGAGTGGGCAGGGAAATACTGTTTAGGTGTCATTTGAGCAGAGACCAGAATCGAGTAAGAGAATGACTCATGTAGATAAGGGCATAGAAAATTCTTGGCCAAGGGAAGGACTGGGAAAAATTCTCTGAGAGGGCAGCATGCGGTCCGTCTTGAAGAACAAGGAGGCCTGTGTGGCTAGAGTGGAATGAGTGAGGGGGAGAGTAATGGAAGATGTGGTCAGACGGGTAGCTGGGGGCCAGTTTATGTTAAGTAGCTTATAGGTCAAGGCAAGGTATCTGGATGTTTTTCTGGGTTAGAGGGAAAGCCACTGGAGTGTTTTGAACGGAGGACTGACAAAATGTGACTGCCTTTTCTTGGATGGTCAGTCTGTCAGCTGTGTGGAGAATTAGGAGCTGCTAGTCAGGACTGGTTTTGATTGGGGGGGGAGCACGGCAGGTGATTAACAACTGATGGGTTTTCAGGATTTGCTGAAGGATTAGGTGTCATTTGCTGCGAAGTGGGACACTGGAGGGAGAGAGTGTGGGGTTCGGGCCTAGTTCAAGAGTTGAATTTCAGTCACTGAGATGCCTGTTAGGATAATGCAGCAGAGATTTCCATGGGCAGGAGGGAGAAAGGTTGAGGCTGAAGATAGAATTTTGGAAGTGAGACGTGTAGAAATGGTAACTATGGGAAAAGCTGCTGATCACCCAGGGAGTGGGTGTAGGTTAGCAAACAGGTCTGAGGCCTCAGGCGTGGGGCATGCCAACATCTGGAGAATGGGAAGAGAAGAATTAGCAAAGGAGACTGAGTAGGTCAGCCAGTGAACTAGAGGAAAACCAGGACAGTGTGCTCTCCTGGATTCAGGAAGGTAAAGTCTCCTTATAGTGATAATTAACAAAATGGGGGATTGACTTTTAGGTGATACACACACACACATACACACACACACACCCTACCTACCTACTATGTGTGTTTTTAAAAGTATAATTAGGATCATATTTACACATTAAATGAATGTTAATGTTTTAAAGTAGAAGGGAAAACTTTTTAAAAGTTGAATTTAGAGGAAAACTGTAGGAAAAAATCTTAGGCATTTTAAACAGTAGAGTTGAACATCTTTTATTTAAAATAATTGTTAGTGTATTATGCCACAAACACTTCTGATGACAGTGTTTCCACTTAGTTGCAGAGAATGTCATCAGAGAAAAGAAATACTGTCTTGCAGAGAAGTTCGGATCCGTGGAACTCACAGTCTCTCATTTTAGTGAACAGGTAAGGTGTGGTGCTGGTAACGCTGGATCCCATTTCTTCTGCAAAGTGTTCCTTACTTAAGAGATACAAAGCACTCTTACCCCGTGACTTTTAGGAAAGAAAATGCAAACTCTCTAACCTGAGTCAGTGTGAAAGGCCAAATCCGTGTGTTAACATGTTTTGGTTACTACCTGGTCTGTTTTCATGTTTCTATATGTCCCACCTGATGCTTTTAAAGTGAGTGAGCTTTTTGGCTCTCATGGATGAAATCAGGTATCTACCGCAGGACTTCTTTTGGGAAAAACAAAAACCCAGTTAGGCTGAACGTTAAAAAGAAACTTTGAAAAATGCAGGAAAGTTTTAAATAAGAGGAAATAGTTAAAATTCAAAGCAATGGTTTAAAACTTTATTGGTTAAGAAACCCAGGGTACTGTGCAGCCATTTGATGAACTTCAAACTTGGAGGACTCTCTAGGGGGCTCCCTAAGCACAAAGCAGAACCAGAACAGTATGTATCTATGGGTGTTGCTTAAGACTTTGTTTCAAAAAACCGTTCTGCCTCTAAAAAATATTTGACCACCTCTGTTTCGGGGAATGCATTGAGGGACTGTGAATCCCAAATTGAACATTGTGGCCCGGATGGGGTTGTGGGATCCCTTTGGTGGGCAGCCAGTCTGTGGTAGGCAGTTGGGGCCTGTTTTAGGGCAACTGCAGCAGAGACAAAGTGTTAGAAAAGGAATGTGTTTATGTAGTCTGCTTGGCAGTGTTCTTTTAATGTCTCTCTCTTTAATTTTAGGTCTTCAGCTCTGTAAAAGCTATTCTTGACCTATCCGTTTTTCAGAGTCAAGTTGTTCTGGAAAATCTGGTAATGGACCTGCAAAGGAAAATTCCAACTTTATGCTTCAGTCCTTTGGAACACAATGGAAGGATCTCTGTTCAAGGATCATTTCTGGCTATCAAAAGTCTCAAAGAATCTTTGCTATTAACAGCAAGGCTTCTTTTAGAGAAAAACAGGAGTTTTATCAGTGAGGGGGAAAAGTGGAATAGACAGAGCCCCGGAAGGAGCCTACAGAGAAGTAGTACTTCTCTGGAATCACTCAGGTCCTCCTTACCTGACACTACTAGAAGTGGAGAAATGCTTGTTCTCGACACAGATGTTTTTCTTTACCTGAAAAAGAAGAGCGAGTTTTATAAAGACACATTGAAAACATTTCATGTTCTGTGTCAGGAGAGAGTGGATGGTGAAATTACCACACTTTGCCTAAAAAATGCTCAAGATGGTTCTTGGCCAAACAATGAAAAACTTGTAAAAGAGTTCATTGAGAAATATTCTCATAGTCTACACTTTGAGCTTAGAAAAGAGACATTTGTTTTGGAAGGAAAGGACAATAGAGAGAAAATAAATATTAAGTTGGCATGTGAACAACTAAGTTCGAGGTACCTGAAGGTTCTGACTAATTTTTATAAGACACACATTGACATTATAGGATCTTCTTCTGACACTTACTCATTTAAAAAAGAGGTCATGAAATTAATAAAGCAAAAAGTTAGGTAATAGAATCTCAGCAATAGTGATGGCAATGGCTGCTGCTTTCCTTTACCAAACAGTGAGGACGCCATGCATGACGCCAGCTTTACCCACTTTATCTCGTTTAATCCTTGAGACCATCCTTCATCGTAGGCACTGCTTTCCTCATGTTATAGGGGAAGAAAGTAGGATTTAGGGGTTATCCAGATGCAAGGAATGGGGCTGAGGTCAAACCCAGTCTCTGATTACAAAGATAATATCTTAGTTATAAAACTTGGACAAACATCTCACTACACTTGGAAGAAATCTCACTTTCTCTGCAACGGCAAATTCTTCAAAAAAGAAGTAGCTTATTTCTAACATATAAGAAGTTCAGATAATGATGACTATGTCATTGGCAATTTCAAACATTTACAAAGTTTGTGTTTACTCCAAATAGAAAAAGAATGCTGGCAAAAGTCACTTGAGAAGTTACTTAGATGGAAAGTATTTCTGATGCAGGTAAATCATTACTTGAGTGAATCTCATTGGCACAAGGCTACTGGACATACACAACATTTTTATTGCTGGTTATTTACCTAAGTGATTATATAAAATCTTGGTTCTCTTGTTATAATTATGAGGAAAGTGTAGTGTCTTTTTTTCTTTCTTCCCCCTTTTATAATTGTGTTGTTAAAGTAACAACATTTGAGAGGTAAGCGTATGGACGATAAAAATAATTACAAGTGCTATTTGCCAGGCATAATTTTTAGTGTTTTATATATCTTTATTCTCATAGCAACCCTATGAGGTAGGTGGTCTTGATCCCATTTGCTTAGATATGGAAACTGACGCGCACTGATGTAATTTAATCCGTGCTCTTAATTATTGTACTGTGCTTCTCCCTTTTATAGAACTAGTATTCCACAATTCTACTTAAACAGTTGAGAAGTCTTTCCTTAAAGGTGGCAGAAGGATTTGAAAATTCTTTAGTAAAGAAGGGAAGCCAGAGCTTGTAAGTCATTCAGTTGTCTATGACTCCCCTGAATTTAACTTTGGGTTTAGCCAATTTTAAGTATGGGGCACTGCAGAGACCCTCCTAGGATAATAAAATGTATACATCGTGCATATCTCTAAGTAAACAAACATGCTTATGATGGTTAGAATTGTTTCAGTAGAAAAGTGTAAGAAAAATCTCACTATATGCTTTCATTTTTCTCAGCCATCTAAATCTCAAATATATAAATAAGTTCTATTTCTTTAAATACGACGTTTCATTTCTGTTTGAGTACACACTTTTATCACAGGAAACTGCTATTTATGTCAAGCGCCCAATAATGCATCTTTAAGTTAAAAAGGGGTTTCGTTTTTATTTTGCTTCAAGGACTTTGTTTGTCTTAGTCTGGATCCACTCAGGAGAGAGAAGCCCCCCAGTAATTGGAACAGGGAAAGTGTAATATAAAGAATTGTTAATTATAACGGATTGGAATAAAGAGGGACTGGCTAGCAATAAATAAAGAGACCTCTAAAAAATACAGGAATAACAGACATAAGGAGCAGCTTAGATAGAGCACCCAAGGAAGAGCACCCATGCCCCCCACCTCTCCCAGGACTGAGAGCCAGTCCTTGCTGGAGGGCTTGTGCAAGGAGACTTTGCTTGAAATCCATCCTCTAGGATGCTGGAGGAATCTCTTCACAGGGGTACCTCACCAGGGCACTCCATTACGAAATGCCTGAAGGGGTTGCACAGGGGAGCGGCTAGTGGCTGGATGACACTGGCTACTGTGCACTGCAGGCCTGGAGTGCTGGGGAGGCCTGTGTGCCAGGGGCTGGCCCCTAGAGAAACTGCCACGCTGTGACTTGGGTACTGGGGGAGCCTCCGGGGCTGAGGAGCTGGATTCTGGGTAGGCTGCCCAATGAATGCAGTGAAGCAGGAACAGACTTCTCTCCTGCAGTGACTCTCCAGTGCCCTCTACTGAGAAAGCTTAACGGCCTGTCAGCTACGAAACAGGCCCCTTTTTAAAGGGCCCAGAACTATTAGGGAGTTAGGCACATAAGATGAATTTAAGGCTGAGTCAATAAATTGAGAGCTGGCAGAGTTTATATTTGATACGTACCAAGGCTTTCATTATTACCCCAAATTTAATATCAATAAAAGTCTTTCACCAAAGAGCTGGATCAGAAGAGTCTCATTCCATGATGTGATAGAAATTGAAGACTAGTTGATTTAAAGATACAGGTATAACATTTTCTCTGAAAAGATTATGTATTTCAGGTGTTTTCTACATTTTGTTGTCCAGTTTAGAGTTTAACAGCACTCTTCTTGTAATACGCTGGCTGTGTAACCAATTTCTGTTCTTAATAAAAACTGACTTTTTTCCCCCAAAAGTGGTATTAGTGATTTTTATTAAAATTTAGTTTTGAAGGTTACTGATGCCCAGGCAGATGGTGTGAATTCCATCTTGTAGTCAGGCCAAACCCTGTTGTATGTCTGCCATTGAGAGAAAAACCTATTCTTTAATTAGGTCATAAGTTGATACTTTTCAAAGAGGCTGTAGGTAGTGAGGAGAACCGTTATCAGGTTACAAAAGGAGATGCAGGAATTTAAGATCATGATGGACAAAGGAGAAGAGTCAGAGAAAGGACTCTGAGGCATTTGGATACCTTCATTCAGGAATTTTTGTAGAGCTCATCCTCTGGGCCAACTGTGTGGCTGGTTTCTGGAGACAAGTGGGGCATCAGACAGAATGTTCACCAACTCCTTAGAAGTTATGCCTAGTCTGGCAGAGAAGGCAGGCGGACCATTAACTGCTTTCATAGTGCTTGTTATAGAATAGTGCTTGGCATAGGGTTGGGGGGAGTCAGTTCTTACCTGGGATGTGTTAGTCATTTCCATATTATTTCATAATTCTCATAGAAAAAGATAGTATGTGTTCAAGTTTTATTTACCTTATTATTGAGGAGTCAACTAGCAGGATGCCAAAACTGGTTCAAAAAGAACACTAGATAGGGAATTAAAAAGTCACTAGGGAAAAGCATTAATAAAGATTGCTAAATTAGGAACAAAACTGATCAATGTCCTGATGTCGCTTGAGCCTCACGGGGACATCCAAGAGAGGACTCAACCCAGAGCAGCAGTGACCAGGCTCTTGTCTCAGTGCAAGAAAGAATTCAAGATCAAGAGCGAGACAGATGCAGGAAAGCGAAGGCAATTTATTGAAAAGGAAAGCACACACAGGAGAAGAAAGGGCTGGCGAACTCTGAGAATGAGTCACGCAGAGGAAGTCCCAATTAGGGGTATTTATCCCTCCCAGGGTGGGACTTGGTGACCTCCTAGTGATACATTTGTTTGTCTCCTCCCCCTGGGCAGGACCCTGAGATGCATGATGGGAGTCTTAGTAACTGCAATGCAAATGACATTAAAATTAGCTAAGTCAGGTCCCCAGTTATAGGGATTAGCCTTGCTGGATGAAACTGGTTTCTTATTTTTCTCCAGCTACAGGTGCCAGCTACATGGTTTCTTGTTACTTGTGTAACCGGTGAGGTACCTCATGTTGTACGCTGAAGGGGTTTGTCAACTTCCTAGAGTACTTCTGCCTTGCTATAATGCTGTGACACTGATTTGGGTGGTTATTTTTGCTGCTAGACAGAAAAGAAAATAATCACACTTTATCAGTCTTTTCTAGAGTTTAAATTTCTGACTTTACAGAGTTGTATAATGTCATTGCCCTAATTGATTCTGCTATTAAATGAAACCAAATGACATTCCCCCAAAGTGATGACCCACAGTGGGCTTATTAGAGCATGTCTAGCATGGCATTAAAAGGTCACATAATTATTTTTTGCCTCATTTCTGTGTTGTGAGTAATTTTCTTTAACAAGGGTCAGGAGAAGCTTCCCAGAGGCTGAGAGCCAATGGATGGGTGTTTGCTCAATGAAGGGATGAGGAAGGAAGGCAAAATAGCGCTTGGTTTGGTAGATGAACGCTAACTTTAGGGCTGGTTGAATTTTGACAGCTTAGTTCTTACAACTTTTATTTGATGGACAAGATTCCTTGATTTTTCAGAAGATTCACACATACAGAAGAGTGGAGGGAAGGAAATGCCCAATTTGCTTTGTGAATTTCTCCTTATAAACCCTGTTCGTGACAATATATAGTTTCCAAGAGATAGTAATTTAAGGAACTTCACTCACGCCTGGATTTCATTACTTTTGGACCACTTCCTGGCATCAATATTGGCAGAGGAAAGTAACCCTTTCACTTGAGTAAGTTCTCTTCCCTATTCTCCACTGACCCCATCTCTCTCATCTTTCACCTCTTCCAAATCTTACGCCTTTGGCCTCAGTGTTCTCAGCCGTAACCTGAAAAGAGTACCTATTTCACAGGGTTATTATGAGTTTCAGAAATCATGTTAAGGAACAGATATTCAAACCTAGTAGTTATTATTTGAAGAACTTGGTAATACCAACACCCCAGTAATACCAAGGCGCCCAGTGCGTGGAATGCCTTATCTCAGGGCTGGCACCAATATGGTACTCAAGGTCGGAAAACAAACAGTCGCTCTGGACTTTTTTCTCTTTTCTCCATTTGTATGGCCACTACCTTAGGCCTGTGTCATTTCTTATCTGAGTTAGTGGGTTCAATAGCAGCCCCCACCCTCCCAATTTGCATTCTACACTACTGTAATTAGCTCCTACCTGAGCTGTTGCAATATTCTAACTGGCCGGCTCTCGCCACCCCCATGCTCTACATTCACCTTATACACCACTACCAGATTAACTAACGTGTCTAAAATGATGAGTGGTATTTGGGAGGCTTAGACCGGCTGGTGTTAATTGTCCTACCCTGAAATTTCATTGCAACATTTAATCTTCTCTTTCTTATCCATTTACAGCATGTGTTACCTGATGGGAACAAATTCCTTACGCTCATAAAAGTATTTTGTCATATATTAACTAATATTTGGGTTTCTTTAGTGTCTAATTTTTAGTGTGAATAAGTTTTTCCTCCCCCCCAGAGCTAGTAAGTATCACTTACAGGCAGCACTCTTGTCAGAAAAACACTGCGTATGTGGCAGAGATTGTGAACATGGTTTTTGTAGCTTGATAGATGTAAGATTGAATTTTAGCAACGCTACTTACTAGCTTGGGACTTTGTTCTTTCAGTTTCTATATATATAAAATGGGGATAATAACTATGGCCTCATCAGATTTTGTGATAATAAGATGAAGTCCTGAGCCTGGGGCTTGGCTCCTTGGAGCAAATGGAAGCCATTCCTGTAATTCCTGTGAATTGTAGGAAAGAATGAACCATAGTTCAGAGTACATACAATACAATGATTTGAAAAGTATTTCTTATGTTATGGGAGTCTTGGTTCTTCATTCCTACGCAGTGAAGAATCAGAGGTCAGCAAGCTGATTAATATGCAATCAGGGTTTATTAGCCATACATTCTCAGGGCAGAGCACGGGCCTACCTGGGGTAAGGGAGAAGGAGAGATGGGGAGACGGAAAGAGGGAAAAAGAGAGGAAGAGAGAGAAATAAAGGGGGAGAGAGCACAAGTGCCATAGAGCGTGACAGCCCTTGTCCTGGTGACCTACAGTTTGCTGGGTGGGGTGAGGGAGTTACTATTGATTCGGTGGGAAAAGTGGTACATGCTCTTCCATGGGAGGGCGTGATCTCCTAAGATGGGTGAAGGTCTGTTGACTGAGCTCTTTCCCTTGCTCCAGACCACCTTTTGTCATCTGTTGTTGTAAAAACAGGTATGAGGCTAGAGGCAGTTAATCAAAGCTAGTTATGGGCTTTTTCTGCAGACACTATGGACTCCCTCCCATCTGTCCTCCTCCTCCTACATTTTCTAACTTCTACCTAACACTTATATTTGCTTTTGCTTCAGGCCTTTATCTATAATAGAAGGAACATAGTAAGAAAGACCGCGCTTGATGTTACAAAAGATCTCATGAAAGAGAATGCCCTCGGAAGGGGTCTCCCCTTAAGGACAGAGGTGTAACTGAAGCAGTGTTCATTGGTCCCCAGCATTATTTTGAGAGGCAATATCAGAATGACATCGTGATGTTTTTCTTGCCTGGGGAAAGAGGGAGTGGTTTGTGTCCTGGTTGTCCGCAACAGGTGCCGCCACCTCCTAATCTCCTAAGAGGGAGAGTTCTGGCTTTATTATGTGAAGCCACACTTGACTCCTAACTTTCTGCCTCCAGTTTACGGATTGTCTTAGTTTTCAAATTTCCCCTTTGATCTTCCTTCCTCGCTCCCTCCCTCCCTACCTCCCTCCCTCCCTCCCTCCCTCCCTTCCTCCCTCCCTTCCTTCTTTCCTTTCTTTCTAGCACTGAGAGGCAGGGGGCAAGGCACTGGACTCCCACAGCTGGCATAATGTCGTAAACCATGCCACACAGTCAGGAAATTGCTTTAATCCCTTTCACTGATCTGTTGTTTTATCATTTGGGGTATAAAATAAGATTATATTCTTTTAAAATATTTAAACGAATGATACCAATCGTTTTATCCCCATTGTGAGAAGGCCCTTCTTTTTTTCTGGGCTCCAGTGTCTGTAACTCTAAAAGCCCAGGGATACTTCCTTAGTAGAATCGTTAAGGCCTGATGGAAAGAAAACCTGGGAAGCCTGCCAGCTTGCCACAAGAACTCATCCGGTTCACAGGTTGTCTCTAGTGGTCTGTCATTTCAGCGTGTTAACCGAAATAAAGAGGTAAACTGAAGCAAGCTCAAATGACCAGAAACTTAGTTTATTGGGGAATAGCAGAGGAACTGTAATTTGAAAAACCGCATGCCCCAGCAAGCTACAGATGAGTCTATTGCAGGTTTGGGGAGGGCTGTATTTGTGACAAGGAGTGCAAAAAGGGGGAAGTCTCGCCAGAATCCAAGCAGTAAATTCATTGGCTTGAAGATGAGAAGGGAATCTTCTGGGATGTTCATCGATCAGTAGATAAGTCGGGGTCTTTTATAAATCAGGCATTTATGGGAAATCAGCTTCTCAGTTCTTACCTTCTGTTCTTCTTAGGGCGCATGTGTGAGATTCTCCATTTCCTATCCTCCGCTTCCATTTCAGGTTGAAATCCTTTCATTAGTGCGGTCGTTGTCCTCCAGGGGATCAAGACCTGTGACCATCGCTGATCTGGTAATAGTAATAGTTTCTGCTGGTGAGGCAAGAAGACTCTGCCTGGGCAATCTTCACTACATGCCCAGGGAGGCCGGTTCCCAGTGATATGCATCTTTAGGGACAGCGCTCTCTCCTCTTACATTATAGTTGGTTGTCATTATTCGTGGATTCTGTGTTTGTGGGTTCACCTACTTGATAACATTTATTTGTAACACCCATGCCCAGACACGCTCAAAACTTAAAAATGAATTGAGTGGCCTGACAAGCACATTCCCAGCTGGGGCTGAATAAGGTGACCCTCTGTCTTCTTATTTCAGCTCTCTCACCGTAAACAAGTGTCCTTTCATGGCATTTAGTGCCATGTTTTTCACATTTCTGTGCTTTTTTAGGGGTAATTTTGCCATGTAACATGGCCGCCCAGTGTAGTGCCATCTAGTGTTCCTAAATGTGAGAAGACTGTGACGAGCTTTACGGAGAAACACGTGGTGATACACGTCAGTGAGGCGTGAGTTACAGTGCTGTCGGACATGAGTTCAATGTTAATGAATCAGCAATAGATATTAAATAGGGCATCATTAAGCAGGAAGACACATAAAGCAAGGTAACGTATTGATGGGTTGATGAAAGTGTCGTGATCGAGGCTTGTTGGCACCTAACCCTGTATTTCTCCTAGGAGTGATGGCTCAGTATTATCCGCCAGTTCAATGTTCCTGGTAACTTGATAGGACAGGACTACCTGGAACAAAGAGAACTGACATTAATGCAGTCATTTTCCTAAGTGTCAGGGAGAATGAGTCAGAAATTATCCTTCTGGAAGACTTGTGGGAGAACCAGACTCTTTTAGTTTCCAGAGTGTCAGCCTGCCCCTCTTGCTGTTCTCCTGTGGGGACAGAGCCCCAGAAAGCAGTTTCCAGGCTCTCAGCCTCATGAGGAAAGGTGCTGGCTCAGGTAGTAGATAGCCATCAGCTGTGGCTGGTTGGCCGTCAGCTGTAACCATTGAGCCATTGGCCACTAATATAACTGCCGTGGCTACGGAGGGAAGTCGAGGAGAGAGGAGGAGAGAGGAGGAGACTGAAGGAGAGTGGAGGAGAGTGGAGGAGAGTCGGTCGGTTGGCAGCAAAGCGGACAGCAGGTCGCACGTCGTGTAAACCCAGCCTCCAGTGAGACCATAGTGATATGACTCCCCTACCTATGGCTCCGTGGGTGTTCCTTTTTGGCCTAGCCATATCCTGTGTTCTTGTGTGGGGAGCGGGACCAGAGACCCTGCCTGATGCCCCGCATGACATCTCCAGTGGGCTGGTACCATGGAAGGGGCTCTGTCTTCCTTGCCACTGCCACTAGCTGGGGTGGGTGGTGGGAGGTGTGGCACGGGTGGGAGGAGTGAGTGCAGCTCGCCTCTCTCAGGCAGCCTTCCACCAGCCCCACTCCTCTGGTCTCTCCTTTGGGCTCAGATATAGAGAAGATTCCTCATTCTGGCCTTAGAGTGATTTCTATTGGGAATATTTACTGTCTTGCTCTCATCTCCCCTACATATAATTGCAAAAAATAAAGCAATCTGACACTGGTACATTGCCCAAGATCAGAGCTGTCTGTCCAGTTGTAGCCAATGTCACCCTGATAGAGAATGATTTAAACACTAAAAACAGTTATCCGGAGGTCCTATTCATATTATTCCTAGAATAAAACCTGAGGCTTTATTGCAGAGCCAGGAGTAAATCAACACTGCACACACTCAAGTCAGGTTTGAGCCGGGCTGGAGATTGAATTAATGTTTAATCAAACTCTATTGGATTTGTTACTGAACCTTAGCTTTTAATAAAGGATGCAAAAGTGGCAATGTTCTAAATGTGGAATTCTCTCGACATAGTTGAAAAGATTTCTCATATGTATAAGAGACCAGTCTTGAATTGCTAACTTATTCTACGCTGAGTATTTATGTATGAGGAACTTTGAGGACAATCACTCACTTTTCAAGAGATGGGGTACAATAGCTGTATATCTTCTCCCTTTCCACTTTAATTCAGCTTCTTCCAGGAATGCATTTTTAAAAAAATGGCTTGTGGCAGAGCAATGACAATCTTAAAACATAAACAAAAATATTTTTATAGCTTAACATTTTAGCAGGAAATACATGCATATTCATATACTCACAGATGTGAAATTTATTCAAGGTAAACAAGACTTGTTTGATTATGTGTATCTTTTCTTGCCCTTGCTTTCTTTTTTATACCAATAACACTTGGTATAATCAATTATTATTTTCAAGTATATTAATTTAGTATATGTTGATTATATTTAAGTGTCTATGCCTCCCTTTTCTTGCGACTGGTGCTATGTCTCTGTCTTAAGGATTGTTATAATCTGCGTGTATGGTTTTTTTAAAATCTCATCTTTCCTGTTCTTTCATCATCCTGTGCAATGACAAAAGCAACTATAGATGTCCAATTGCTTTTAGAGAAACTCCTGTTTACCCTGCAAATACAGTAATGAATAAAATGGAACAGTAGCAGTTTGAAATAAAGGGGCTGGTGAAACAATAGGGGTATCTTACAAATGGCAGCAGGACATTCTAGTGTAAAGGATAGTAATGTTGCTTTGAATGATGGACTAGGACATCTTCCATTATAGAAAATATCATAAGGAATTGACTCTGACCGTGGCATTTACAAACTGTCGTTTATCTTTCATTACAATAAAGAAGAAAATAATTCCTTTCTCATTGCTGAGTAGCGTGTTGTAAGAAATATGCAGCTACAAGGTCATGGAGCATGGAACTATTTACATCAGGATTATTTTTCTGTTTCTTAATTGGTTTGAGAATTAAAGACAGTTACAATTTGGAAAAGCACTAGAGGGAGCCAGAACCCTTTGTGAAGTATTTTTTGTTTGTTTGTTTTTTTTTTTTTTATTGTCCTGGATCTGGAGCACAACTCTAACCCACATTTAGATCAGCTTGTAAATTTGCGAATTCAGTGCTCATCTCAGTCCACAGATGTGATTACATATCTATTTGAAATTTAAAATCACAGAATTTAGAGAGTAGCCTGTTATGCATTAGAAGGGTCTTAAGAGACCTATTATCTAAATACAAACTATGGACCTTGTTTGGATCCTGATTCAAACAAACCAGCCTTAAAAAGATTTGTGGGACACCTAGGGACAGTTGAATGGGCAGTGAATATTATATTTATGGAAGTATTGTTAATTTTATTTGGTGTGCTAATGGTATCTTGTTACTGCTAAAAAATTCCTTTTAAATTATATTAAAGATACATGTGGAAGAATTTTTGCACAAAATTATGATACCTATAATTCATTATAAAATATTCCACAATAAAGTATGTGTGTCTGTATGTGTGTATGAAATAATAGATGAAACAAGATTGACATCTCAATAATTGCTGGAACTAGGGTTCATTATATTACTTGTTCTACTTTTGTGGGCGTTGGAAAATTTCCATTAAAAGTAAAAATAAAAAAGCACAAACATTATTTTCTCACAATTTATACTGATGGTCTAATTTATGATAATTTATGGCTGATGTATATTTCTCAGGTTACAAACTCAGGTATACAAGAAAAGAATAATCTCCCCTGAAGGATGGCAGAATATGCCATTCCAAAATATGACTGCAGGAGTTTAAGACATTCTACCCCAAAATATGCAGCTTTGGTATATTGATTATTTTGAGCTGTAGGAACTTGAAAAACAGCAAGTGCAGGGAGACACTTTCTCCAAGTCCCCTTACCTGCCTAAATTGAGTTCCTCTAAAAGGAACTCAATTGCCATACATTCCCTCTCAGGAGTTTCATCAACCTGGGAAGATTAACTCTGACCACAGGAGAGGAGACTAGACGTCTACACCGCACCCAGACAAAATTTGTCACACACTATCAGATCTCCCATCTATTCTTCTAAGGGCCCATTCATCTTTTTTTTTAAAAAAATCATTTACTCCGCCCTAAGAGGCCTGCCACCCTCCTTCCCTTTCCCGATTAAAGTGGCATTTAAGGCTGCATCCTAAGCTATCTTGAGGAGTATTCATTTTTCCCTGGGTATCTCTCATGTATATATGAGTTATTCATGTTAATAAACTTCTGTTTGTTTTTCTCTTGTTAATCTGTCTTTTATTACAGGGGTCTCAGCTGAGAACTCAGAAGGCTTGAGGGAAAATTTATTTTCCACCCCTACAACCCTATTATTTAATTAATATTTTGAGTTTCTATTCTACTAGCAATCAGAAACTAAATATCATTTAATTAAGAGTAATCTCACATTGCACTGAGTCAAAAACTTCACTCAGGATAATGTTAGTTAATTCTGGCTTTTCCCACCTCCATCTGCACTGCAGGGTCTACATCCAGTAGAATTGCTGAGCGAAAGCCAGTGAGTGGGAAGTAGTGATGGTTGAGGTCCTGGATTGTCGCCTCTGTAGTCAGACATACAGAAAGACAATCTCTCCTGTCAGTTTGTCCTGCAGGTGACAGCCACGTTGCTTGATAATCATCAGCAAGACCTCTCCAGATCTGCCTCTCCCCATTATTGCCAAACCTCTCTTGGAATGGGAAAAAAAACATCCAGAGGTTTTCCTGGCTTCCTTACCCTGGCTGCTTAGCCATTTCTACTGTACTCTTTGTCATGGAAGGCCCTGAGGGATTTCTTTAGGACACTTGCCTCTCCACAGGCTCTATTTGGGGACAAAGACACAATTACTTTCTGCTTTCCAATCTCTTTACAAATCTGGGGCTTCAGGACATTCTCAGAACAGAGGGACATACACACGTCCCCTTCTTAAGGAAATAGCACAATATCCATCATCTCTCCCTGAAGCCTGTGGTGTCTCTGTCTGCTCGGGTGGGCAGTCTTAGCAAATAATCTTCTATAATGATTGCTTATGGCATAAACACGCCCAAAGTCCTTCAGAGTGCTGGATGCAGAGGAGGGTCAAGGGTTAAGGAATTATGAAGAAGTGTTGTCATCAATTAATATAATAAAATGTTATCTATTGAATAATAGATATTGAATAATTTTAATGTAAACTTACCACTTGCTTCTCATACAGAAATAAGTTAGGGAAGCAGTAGGTAAACAGTGGTTACGAATGTGGTTTCTGGATTTAGATAAGCCATTGTTCTAATCCTGCCGCTGTATCTTTCTAGTAGGGATCAGGTACAAATTTGTTTTTTGAAATTTCCATTTTCTTATATATAAAACAGAGGCAGTAATATCTAAAATGTTTTGGGGAGGGTAAACAGAATATATAGAGAAAGTGCACAAAGGCAATTTGGCCCTTTGTATAAAACAAGTAAATGTCAACCATTTTTATTCAGAATAACAAAAGCAGAAAAAGCCACATATGTAATTTTTGCATGTGGTTATTGGACCTTTTCCCTAGGACTTCCCAAGTTATTAGATCAGGTCTTGCAGGACCACAAGGGAATTTGGGTGCAGCCCCAGGAAACAAACTGTTATAATTTAGAAAAAAGGTTCTGTCTCTAGTATCCCACTTATAGGTATATAGCGACTACATTCTCTTGGTATGTTAAGAAATAACTGCTTAACTTTCATTCCCAGTGTGGCCCATCCTTTATGAACTGTCAGTGGAAAGGAAGCAGATGAAAGGAGGAATTCCAAGAGTATAATATCACCATGGCCTCATGAAACAGGCGGGAAGAAACCAAACAATTTATAGTGGACAAGCTTCCAGATGTTTATAGCCAGGACCTTGGGCTCAGAGTGAAAAGAAAATCCAAACAAATGCCATGTTCCTTTCCTGCACTGTAAGAACAAGCAGTTGCTTTACTAGGCTTTCCCCTCCCACCCCCCATTTCTCCCTCCTCTCACCTTTCATTTGATGGCTTTGATATTCTGGTTGGGGTGGAAGATAAATTGCTGTTCTATTTTCCTGGGAGGCCTTGACAGTGATTATACGTTGAACTGGCTTCTGATTCCCCTTTGCTCTTGGACGTTGAATTTCAACCCTCTTGGTAGAGATGTCCAGCTTTGTAATTCTCTTCCTTCTAGAGGTGGTGTGGTGTTGGTAAGGTGCCAAGAATTGGCTTGGAGTAAGAAAACGCACTCTCAGGTATACATATAGACTCTATCCAGATACAATCTATTAAGTATTCCTGTGTCCTCAGAGTGTTACATTAAATTTTAATGCTTTACTGTTAATAAAGTTAGTTCTATGCAAAAATGTCACTCATATTCAGAAATCAGTTGCTCTCATAATCCTATTCAACACAAAACTCGCAGATGGAGGGTATTTTATAAAAAGTGTCTTTGGTGGGCACTTGCATTGGTTTTTATTGCTGCTGTAACTCCTAAAATGGGTCCATCCAGGTAATCCCCACATCTCAAGACCCTTAATATCATCATATCTGTAAAGTCACTTTTGCCATATAAAATAACATATTCACAAGTTTTGGGGACGAGGATGTGGACATCATCGGGGGCCATTATTCCACCTACCATAGTCCACTCTTTGTCCCCTAAAGATTTCCCTCCATCCTACAAGGAAAATACATTCACCCCCATCCCAACATCTCCAAAAATATCATCCCATAACAGCCTCAACTCAAAGTCCAAAAGCTTATCAGCTTAAAAATCCCAAATCTCATCTGGTATGGGCGAGGCTCTGGGTACTCCTGAGGTACAATTAACCTCCATCTGTGATTCAAGAAACAAGTTACCTGCTCCCCAAATACAATGGTGGGCTAGGCATAGGATAACAGATGTAGGCATTCCAGTTTAAAAGGGGAGAAAATGGAAAGAATAAAAGAGTCACCAGTCCCAAGCAACTTTGAAATCTGGCTGGGCAAACATTAGGTTTCAAGGCCTGGGAACAATCCTCTGTGGTTTGTCCCTTCACCCTCTGGACTCAGGGCTCTGCCCTTGGAGTCATTCTTTCTTCTTGTTCGGGAAGGATAGCCTGTGTTTGCAGATGAGTAATTTCATAAGCCTGTTTCCTGCCTGTGGAACTTTGGGGATCTGACAACCTTCCTTCATTTCATTTTCCCTCTGTCCCCTTAGTCCAACCTGGCAGTGTTTCTGTTGCTTTAATATTGTCAAGCATCTTGTGGATCTCCTATGTATGTCATGGAGATTTCCTTCATTAGACAAGAAGCTACTCTGCAGTCCTGGATAATACAAGCTCTATTTCCTATTCCTGATTTCTGCTGAGGATCCATGAGTTCCAAGCCTAATCTTGTTAAAGAATTCTCTGTGTGACTGACTGTTGTGAACTTCTGAACCTTCTGAATCTCAAGCAAAAGCTGTCTAGCCACACCTTCAACTTTTTCTTCAGAGAATGATTTCCTGACCTTAAATCTCCTAATTCTAGTGTCTTTTGAAATCTGGATAGGTAAAGTATTTCCCAAATCATCAAGTCCTAGTTTCTCTTTAGCTGAACAATTCTTTCAATCTATCTTTTTCCTCTAATATTTACTATAAGCAGCAAGAAGAAACCAGGCCATACCTTCAATGCTTTGCTTGGAAATCTCAGCTTCATAGCTTAGTCCTTCCTTTGTAAGTTTGCTTTCTACATATGCGTAACTGCAGGATACAATTCACCTAAGTTTTTTGACATTATATAAGAAGCATCCCTCTTCCTCTAGCCTTCAGTAATATGTTCCTAATTTCCATCTGAGCCCACAACAGCAGCACCTTTAATGCCCATATTTGTACCAATAGTCTCTTCATGAAAATTTAGGTATTCTCTGAGACTATATGTGTTTTCTTCCTTCTGAGTCCTCACTAGCAGAATCATTGGCACCCATATTTCTATTAACAGTCTGTAGGCAATCTAGGCTTTTTCTATCATTCTCCTCATTGCCCAATTCCAAAATCACTTCCACATTTTTTTATTTTTTATTTTTATAGCAGCACATCACTTCCAGGTATCAAAATCTGTATTCTTTTCCTATTGTGTCAGATTTCCGAAAACCTAGTGACTTAAAAGAACACAAATTTATTACCTTATTGTTCTGGAGGTGAGAAGGTATGAAATATATCTCATGGGACTAACATCAAGGTATCAGCAGGGCTGCCTGTCTTCTGGGCGCCAGGGAGAATTTATTCCTTAATTTTTCCAGTTGGGAGAGGCTGCCCACCTTCTTTGACTCATTGCCACGTCACTCTGACCTTTGCTTCCATTGTCACACTTCCTTCTCCGACTCTGACTCTCCTGTCTCCCTCATTCACTTATAACGATCCTTATGATTACATTAACCCCACCTGTATAATCCAGGATAATCTATCTCCCTGTTTCAGGTTCCTTGGCATAATCACATCTACAAAGTCCCTTTTGCACTGTATGGTAACATATTCTCAGGTTCCTGGGATTAGGAGGTGAATTTATTCGGTGGGCCATTACTCAACTTACACATACCTGATCATATTGAACCTCCCAACTAAAGTGGCTCCAGCGGGACATTTTCAATGGCTTTCTACTTTTTCCCACATCAAATCCATATTTATTTTAATGCCTTTTAAAGATTGCTATACTTGGAATCACCCCTTCTTTCTAATTGTAGCCCTCACTCCTTTCTTGCATTTAACCTCTTTATGGTCAGGCCACTCTTTGCTGGGCTTCAAGTTCTGGGCCCTTGTTTGTGTTTGTTCTGTCATTGGGATGCCTACTCTTCAGTCCATCAAAATCCTACTCATTGTTTAATGTTCATGCTCAGATTTTGCCTTTTAGTTGAGATTTTCCCTGATGACCCCGCCTTCTTTGGTTTCTCTCTTCGTCTTCTAAAACATTTGTGATTTTTATACACAACTTTTATATCTATGTTTATGTATATAATATTAGGTTTTTGCTTCTACTGGAAATTTGCATAAAGTAGAAAATGAGAAATAGAGACTGACACACAAAGAGAAAGCAATAGTAATAATAATAATTATTATTATTTCCCACATTTGCTGGGTTTTTTTTCACTTTCTTAATTAAGAGAAATTGTAAAGTTAAGTGAAGTCTAGTTTATTGATCTTTTCCTTATACTTAGTTTTTTTTTCCCTTTATGCTTAACATTTTTGTGTTTCTTTGAAAAAATTTTTTGCCTGATTTAAGATCAGGAAGACATTTTCCTGTGTAATCAATCTTCTGGGAGGATTAATGCTTTGACTTTCACATTTAGGTCTGTGATTCATTAGGAATGAATGTTCACATACATGGTGTGAGGTAGAGATCAACATTTCCTACCTTCAGTTGATCTAGAACCGTTTGTTGATATAATCAATCTTTCTCCACAGTATTGCAATGACATTTTTATTATAAATTAGGTGACTGTAAATATCTAGGTCTATTTCTGGACTTAATTTTTCCCCCCATTTGTCTATTCTTATATGGATAACCAATTTTAATTTCTATATCTTTGTAATACATCTTGATATCTGGTAGTGAAGTCCTTCAACTTTGAAGATGATCTTGGCTATTTTATTTTATTTTTTTTATATTTATTTATTTATTTTTATTAGTTTTAGGTGCACAAAACAAAGTAATAGTTAGACGTTTATCATTTATATCCCTCACACTGTGTCAACCCCCTGGCCCCCATCCACTATCCCTCTGACCTCACAGACAGGCATTACATTTATTATTATTTTTTTAATTTTATTGGGGAATATTGGGGGAACAGTGTGTTTCTCCAGGGCCCGTCAGCTCCAAGTCATTGTCCTTCAATCTAGCTGTGGAGGGTGCAGCTCAACTCTGAGTCCAATCGCCGTTTTCAATCTGTAGTTGCAGGGGGCGCAGCCCACCACCCTATGTGGGAATTGAACTGGCAACCTTGTTGTTGAGAGCTTGCGCTCTAACCAACTGAGCCACCTGGCTGCCCCTCTGGCAGCTCAGCGGCAGCTTGTTAAATTGTGGAGGGCGCATCTCACTGGCCCATGTGGGAATCGAACGGGCAACCCTGTTGTTGAGAGGTCACACTCTAACCAAGTGAGCCATCCGGCCGCCCAATCTTGGCTATTTTATAATCATTCCCTACATTGCCCAAAATTGCTAGCATTTTGATTGGAGTTACTTTGTTTTGTTTTGTTTTTTTAAATTAATTTATTTAGAAAAAAATCTAAAATTTTCAGTTACACTTGACATACAATATTAAATTAGTTTTGGGTGTATAACCTAGTGATTAGATATATCTAACTTATGAAGTGATCCCCTGATAAAACTAGTACCCATTTGACACCATACATAGTTGTTACAATATTATTGATTATATTCCTTACACTGTATTTTATATCTCCATGACTATATTCTAACAACCAATTTGTACTTATTAATCCCGTCTGCTTTTTTCTCTTATTCTTTCATTTGGGATGTATTTCTTTGTTTCCCCATTTTGGCTGCCTCTCTGTGTTTGTTTTTATGTATTAGGTAGCTCTGCTATGTCTCCCAGTCTTGGCTGGGTGTCCTTATGTAGTGGGTACCCTGTGGAGCCCTGGCACAGTCTCCATGGTCACCTGCTCTGGGTGCTCCAGGAGTGTCCCTTGTGTTGGTTATGTGTTCTCTTCTGTTATAGTTGAGCCTTGATTGCTATTGGCACATCAGTGAGTGGCGCTGGCCCTCAGGTTGATTGGCTGTGGGGTTTGGCCACATCCAAAGCTTACAGGCTGCTGTGCCAGGGTGGGGGAGGCTTACCCCACTGAGTGGGATTTGCCCCAACAGGCTCTGGTGCTACCCTTTGTGTGTGCACTTGTGGGGCTAATTTGACAGTGCTTTGCTGTGGTCTGAAGTCAACCTCCAAGTATGTTGGTTCTGGTGCCTTTTAGGAGGAGCTTCGGTGCAGGTCCAGGTAACCCACTGCCTGTGACCAGCCAGGACTACCTGGTAGGAGCTACAAAGCAATCCACGGTTGTTTGACACCTGTGCTAAAGTTGGAGACATGTGGGAGAGGCCATGCTGTGAACTGAGGACGGCTTCCACCACTACCAGGCCTGAGATAACTCTGCAAAAATCATGACACCCTGAGCCCTGCTGCCACCTGTCGACTCCCTTAAGGTTCAACCACTGATAAAGCCTTGTTCAGTATTTGAGTTTGGTAATCTCAGGGAGTCACTAGAGTGGGAAGAACTGTGGTTACCAGGTTAATGTAGACTCTAGTTTGGTGCCAATGCTAATTGTGGAGCTATTGAGCAAAAGTCTCAAAGCACACTGAGGCCAGTTGCTGCCTGCCTGGGGCTCACACACTTCGATAGTTTACCAAGAAAGAGTGCAATGTATGCAGGGCTGGCTTCTCTCGAGAAAGTGTCTCTGGTGTTGGGGGAGTAGGTGGGGTGAGTTCCCAGTGAGTCAGGTTGGAGCAGTGGAGCTCACCAGGCCAATCAGATTTAAAGTGGGCCATGTGGGCGGGCTCACCATTAAAGATGGTGCCTGTCTGCCGGCTGCAGGGAAGGAAGAACCCACCCAGGGAAAATGGCAACTGCCCTCCAGTTCTTAACATGAACCCACACACCTCAGCCTGTCTTTCATATGCCTCCGACATTCCCCAAGTCACTGTCACTGCCGGAGCCCAGGGTGAGTGCCTGGGAATGGGAGAGTTTGTGCGTGGGCTGTTTAAGAGGACGTCTGTGTTTCCTGAAGCTTTCCATCCCACCAGGTGGGTCGGAATCCCCACTCTTTTTCACAGCCATATGTGGGAGCTCCTCTTCCCAGCACCAGTACTCCAGGCTCAGGAGCCTGGTGTGAGGCTGGGGCCCCTTATTCCTCTGGGAGGAAACTCCATGGCTGAGATATCCCTCCTGATTCTCAACCGCCACACAGAGATTTGGGGTTAGCCTTTTACCTATCTCCATCCCTCCTACCAGTCTGGACGTGGCTCCTTCTTTATATCGTCAGTTGTAAAACTTCTGTTCAGGCAGACTTCAGAAGGTTCTCCAGGTTGATTCTTCTATAATGTAGTTGTGATTTTAATGTGTTCATGGAAGGAAGCATCCACAGTGTTTTTCTACTCCACCATCTTGGATCTCTCTATTGAAAACTTTTATACTAAGTGATAAATTGCAGTTCATGTCAGCAGAATTATGATTTACAAATAGTTTATTCTTAGGTGTCAAACAGTTCATTTAAGCACTTCCAGATATCACTGATAGATGTTTAGTTTTGACATTTAGACAAAGACAGGCTGCTTATATTTTAGAGCATTCTAAACTTGAATTCATCCTTAAATCTGATTTTATATACATTTCACACAAGATTTTATTCATATGTAAATAAAATACAAAGTAATGGAAAAATCCTTGACAGGTTTTGCCATTAGCTTATATAAAACGATAACAATGACTGCTACATCAACATTATGCTGAAACTCCTGCTATTGCATGCCATAAGAAAGAAATAGAACAAGTATAGGATGGGAAAGCAAGAAACAAAATGGTTGGCATTCATAGGTCATGTGATTGTCTGTGTAGATCAGGGGTGTCCAAACTGCGGCCCGCGGGCCAACTGTGGCCCATGATCCATTGTTAATTGGCCCGCAGCAAATTCCAAAAATATATTTAGTTTACTTAAATAAACCAGGTGAGGCAATACGTACTTCACCTCGAGTGAGTGGCCCGGCTGTTTGTGTATTTTACTGCATATGGCCCTTGGTGAAAAACGTTGAAAAAAGTTTGGACACCTCTGGTGTAGATGGTCCAAGAGAATTAGAACTAATAACAAGTTTCTTGATATAATAAATTAATAAAACAGTTAATGGCATTTTATTCAGAGACAAAAAGGAATAAAAAAACGTAATTAGAATAGAGATCCTATATACAATGGCAACAAAAATTATAAGGAATCTAGGAATGAATTTAACAAAAAATATGTAAGACCTTATTTCTAAAATTATGAAATTTTATTGAAAAATATGAAAGATCTAAATAAATGAGAAGCACTTTGTTCATGGATGAAGTTAATACCATATGGCAACTTCCCTAAATTAATTTATAAACAATGGAATTCAAATGAAAATATCAATAGAGGTTGTTTTTTTTTCATTTTATTTTATGAAACTTGGTAGCCTGTGCTAAGAAAATTTTGAAGAAGAATAAGGGTAGCAGTTCTGCTATTAGATATTAAGAGTTAGTTACTTTAAATGTACTATTAAGTATAGTAATTCAAGCAAAGTACTGTTGGTGCAGCAATAGAAAGATCTTTGGAACAAAATTGTAAGACCAGAAATACATCCATATAAGTGTGAAAACTTGGTGCATTTTGTCACTCAGTACTTATTTAGCACTCTCCTTTTTGCTAGTATGGGTTTCTTCAAGTTGTCTTCCAGGTTCTTTTGACAGGATCCTAGTAGTCATTGATAGCTTCCTTACTTTCTGGTATGACAAATATTCCAGACTCACCTGGTACATTTCCTGCTCCTAATTTGGAATCAACCATTTTTCCCCCCCAAGAATCCCTGGAGATAAAACCCGCATAAGTTCATACTGATATTTCTAATTCTAATTCATGAATACAAGGTTTTTATAATACTTATGTTCTCATAAATTAAATCTGTATCTTCTTTGAAATTTAGAATCATTGTTGTCAAGTACAGGAGGGATGAGAAATTTATAATATCCTATCATTACTGGTTTGCTTCATTCTCTATTACACAGAGAATCAACTCAGAATAATAATAATAATAATAATAATAATAATAATAATAATAATAATAATAATAATAATAATACAACCACTACCAGTATGATCACTGAAAACACTTAATTTTGTTGTATATACTGTCTGTAGCTTTTTGGTTTTATTATGTAGTTTTGTCTGTTTTCATGTGGGGAAATGGGGGGATTCAAATCTATGCTGCTACTCCCATAGCTCAGAATTCCCTTTTGTAAAGTTCTGAAATCTTCTCTGTATAATTAAAAATATATAAAGAGTAATCCAATTGGCTGATGATTGTTTAATTCAGTCTAGGATGTACTTTGTGGTTTATTTCTAAAGATCATTATAGTGAAATGAATTCATGTGGTGGCTTCTTCAGGCTGATCCTACTGGGGGTTACAGAATTAGGTCAAGGAAACTGCAATTGAAAGCAGGGGTCTTTGGGATTGTGGTCAGTAGAGGGGCAAGGTGTGGCTTGGAGAGGTTTAATATAACCAGTAATCCTTTAGCAACCCTTCAAAATTACACAAAGACATAACCTAAGTCTACGAGGACTGACAATTAAGTTCGCGAACTTGTTGCAATGCTGTTGCTAATCTTTTTTTGACATCAGAGGATCTATTCATTAAGAATTTGTACCAAGTGGACAATTAACCAAATTTACTATTTGGAAGTGCTGAAAAGGCTACATGAAAAAGTTAAACTACCTGAACTTTTCGCCAACAATTCATGGCTCTTACGTCAGGACAATGCACCAGCTCACACGGCACTGTGTGTGAGGGAGTTTTTAGCTAGTAAACAAATAACTGTATTGAAACACCCTCCCTTCTCATCTGATCTGGCCCCCAATGACTTCTTTCTTTACCCAAAGATAAAGGAAAGATTGAAAGGAAGACATTTTGATGACATTCAGGACATGAAGGGTAATACGATGACAGCTCTGATGGCCATTCCAGAAAAAGAGTTCCAAAATTGCTTTAAAGGGTAGACCAGGTGCTGGCATCAGTGCATAGCTTCCCAAGGGGAGTACTTCAAAGTTGATTGTAGTGATATTTAGCAATGAGGTATGTAGCACTTTTTCTAGGATGAGTTCGTGAACATAATTGTCAGATCTCATATAGCTTAGTAACATTAAGTATTAATATATTTATATTGTTGTACAGTAGATTTCCAGAACATTTTCACGTTGCAAAACTAAAACTTCATATCCATTGAACAACTTACTCCTCTCCCCCAGCCCCTGGCAGCCATAAATCTCTTGTTTCTATGAGTTTGACTACTATGTATACCTCATATAAGGAAAATCATATAGTATTTGTCTTTGTGACTGGCATATTTCACTTATCATAATATTTTCAAGGCTTATCCATGTTCTAACATGTTCTAAGAAGGACAGGATTTCCTTCTTTTTTAAGTTGGAATAATATTCTAGCTTTTAATAAACTTTTAACATTACAATGTTAAAAATGTGTGGAAATTGTACAATTACCAAATATCAGAGGAGAGCCTTTTGCCTGAAAGACAAAGAGACACAAATAAATACGAAACATCAGACTATTCATGTATAAGATAACTGTATAAAAACTATTAATTAAAATGTCAGAGAATTGAAGATATCCTACAGGAAGCAAGAATAAGATACTTATTTTTAAATAAAGGAACAATAAAAACAAAATCAAATAAAACAAAAAGAGGCCTAGGGAAAACTCAAAAGAATGGTGGGAATTTCAAGTTGGGGAAATTTCTCAGTAAGTGGAAAAAAAAACAGATGATAAATGAAAGAAAAAAGATAAAATTAGGGCAACAGTTCAGAAAATTCAAAATGCAAAATAATAAGAGTTCTAGGTAGAGAGAACGGAGAAAATGGAGAGGGAAGAAATCAACAAAATAAAACAGAAAAATTATCCAGAATGGAAGGGCATGAATTTTTCAGTCGAAGGACCCATAAAGTTTCCAGCAAAATGGCACACCATTATGAAACCTCAGGACACCAGGCACAATAAGAGCGCTGTACTCATTTATAGAGAGAGAGAGAGAGAAAAAGAATGGTTTAGAAATTAGAATGACATTAAGACTGCAATAGCAATGCTAGAAGCTGGACGATAATGGAGAAATGTCTTCACAACTCTAATGGAAAATTATCTCCCATTTAAAATTCTGTAGCCTACTAATTTATTAATCAAGGTCTCTAATAAATATTATTTGTGAGTGCCGAGGCTCTGCTTTCTTATTTCACTTGCTGGGATCTGTTGGAGAACTGAAAAGAAGACAGGTCACTTCTCTGTATTTCCTCCTTGTTCTTATTGTTTTTAAATAAAATTTTAATTTTAGAGTAGTTTCAAATTTACAGAAAAATTGTGAAGTCGATAGAGTTTCCATTTTTCCACACCCAGTGTGCTCTTTTATTAACATCCTACGTTAGTGTGGTACATCTGTCATAATTTATGAACCAATATTGATGCATTATTTTTAACTAAAGTCCATACTTTATTCAGATTTCCTTAGTTTTTACCCAGTGTCCTTCTAGGATCCTATCTGGCATACCACATTACATTTAGATGTCACATCTTTTTAGGCTCCTTTTGGCTCTCACGGCTTTATAAACTTTCCTTATTTTTGATGACCTTGACAGTTTTGAGGAATACTGATCAGGTGTTTTGTGGAATACCTCTCAATTGGAATTTGTCTGACATTTGTCGTATGATTAGACTGGGGTTATCGGCTTTTGGGAAGAAGACAGAAGTAAAGTGCCATTTTCATCATATGTCAAGGATACACAATATCAACATGACTTACCATTGTTAATGTTGACCTCGATCCCCTGGCTGAAGTAGTGTTTATTAGGTTTCTCCACTGTGAAGTTATTCTACCGACTCCTGCCCCCTTATTATTTTACAAGTGAAAATAATATTCTTTATATATATAGCTTATATTCTCTTTCTTGATCTTATCCTAATGTTACCTGTGTTTTCTTTTTCTCTAATTAAGCTTACCAAAGTTTGTCTATTTTATTGGTCTTCTCCCATAACCAGTTTTGTATTTATTTATATTTGATTTATTTATTGATTTCTACTATGTTAAATAAACAAGTTAATTCCAAATAATCATTTAAAAAACTTAATTCTTTTTGGAAAAAAAAAATTGACTAAAAATGCATTGGTAATTGAAAAGGAAGTCCAAACAAGTCCTGGGTCCTCTCACGCCCACAAAAATAGAAGTTCTGAGTTGCTTAAAATGTTCTATTCTCTTTTTTCAGTAGGAGAGGAACTTTATTCTATAGCACTGTTTATAGATTTGCAGATTTTAAAAGGTGTTAGGATACATCCCAAGAGAATGTCAAAGGTGTGTTGTGTTTAACAAACAGACTTGGATGAAACTGGAATGATCCCACGCAAGAGAGATGACTGCTGTTTTAGTTGTCACTGTAGACCTCTCCCGAATGCATAACATTATAAGGTGATAAGGAGACTATATAATGGACAGGGAGAAGTCTCTTGGGGGTAAACCAACTTATATAGCAAAATAGGTAAATGATTTTGCACTAAAATTATGCATCCATTTTGAGCCCGCCCCTAAAAGGCACAGAAGACTGGCTTCTTATTAGTATTTGAAAATAGCTATATTAGTTCTATTCTGCCTCTGGGATCCTTTTATGACTATCCCTGCAGAAAAACATCAACAATGAGAGAGAAAATGAAAACATTTGCATTTTGAATTAGTTTTGCCCTCATTTTCTGTCTTGCTTCTTTATTCTTACTTGTAATCATTTGTGCAAACTTCAAAGCCAGAATTGATTAGCACAAGAATTTTGTCGCCCACACAACGCATGCTAAATCAACACTCTTGCCTGGAAGTTGGACATTTATCTTTCCAAGCCAGGGTAACACCTAATTGTCTCCACATTGTGGGTAGTGTAAAGGCCGTCATGACAATGGGGTAGAAAGTTTAGCCAATTCAATTTATTTAACACCTCATAACACTCTGGAGTTTTTCTTCACTGTCCAGCCTTGTAAAATTTATTATGAAACTTTAATCCCTCCCCCTGCTTTCCTTAGAGTTTTAAAGTGAATGTAAAACAACAACAAACAGCCTATAAAAACATTTCCACTGTAGCAGCACATGTTACTATGTCCTGTGACTATAGGTTTGTCATTACCTTGAAAAATCCATTTCAAATGTGTTAGTCTTTCCAGACATTCCTATATAGACTTTGGCTTTCTTATGTGAAAGAGATGTTAACAGCAAGTCAGCATTTGTATGGGTTATATCCTCATTCTGTCTTTGCTCTTTAAATGTTTTTCTTATAAAGATAATACAGTCACATAATAAAAAGAAAAAACAAACATTATTATTTTTACCATAAAGACAGTACATTCACATGGTACATTCACATGGAAAAAATTTAAAGCACTACAGGAAAGAATAAACCAAGAGGTAAAATTTCCCTGTTCTTTATCTCTACTTTTGCTTCGAGATACTTTTTGATATTTTTCAAAGTGTGATACAATGTGAATAAGTATTGACTGAGTGCCACCTGATTACTTCAAAAGATTGGACTATATTTACAAAACCAAAGTAACTAGTCATCAGTAACCAGATTCTAACAGCAGAGCCATAGCCAAAATACAAGACAAAGCAACAAAACAAAAAACAGGAAAATTCCTATAATGTCTGATAACTAGGTATCATTTCCAAAAGCAAAAAGAAATGATGGCTTATGTTTCCTTCTGTCCTTGTAAAGAATTAACAATGCAGGCCATTGCTCCAAAGCGGGGAAATTCTTTTTCTGGAACATATAATTTATCGTACAAACAGGGACAAAAACCATAAACCTGAACAATCCTGGATAAACCAGGACACGTGCTCATACCATATAGTACATTCACTCTATTCAATTTTAGCTTTGATTATATACTACCTTGTGACCCCGCAAATAAGACCTAATCAGAAAATAAGCCCTACCATGATTTTTCAGGAGGATATCCCCTGAACATAAGCCCTAATGCGTCTTTTGGAGCAAAACTTAATATAAGACCCGGTCTTATTTTCAGGGAAACACTGTACGGCCTGGTACTGTTATTTTGTTTCATATATGGAGTCTCGTTTCATATTTTAACTCAGTTACTTATTAATTTATTACTTATTAACTCAGCAAGTCCCTTGTCTTTTACTTTTTTTTTTTCAGATTCTAAGGTGCAGCTAATAGAATGATTAGTAAGAATTGATATGTATTCATAAAAATTAAATGATTAGTAAGAAAGGAGAGTAAGAATTTGATAAATGCTTTTTTCTACATCGATTGATCAGCAAAGACCTTAATAATGTCTAAGGTTTTTCTGTCCCCGCCTCCAGACTATCAGAAACCTCCTACCTGTAGTTCTGTGGGTTGTTGGATTTTGCAGTTTTTTTTCAAAGCCTCTGAAATTGCATTGAGACACGCAGAGGACGCCTCCATACCTGATGCTGGGCGGTCCGGAGTGGCTACTAATTCTGTGGCCCAGAACGTCCAGCAGCCTTTTCAGAGTGGCTGGCTCTATTCCTGAGCTTCTAATCTGTTTCTCTTGGATATCTGTTTTTCTTGGATGTAGTATAGTATCTATTGCTTGTTTGGTTGGCATTTAGGAAAGCTTCAATCCCAAACAAATTAACAACAACAACAACAAACACAGATTTAGAAGGAGGTAGGGCAAAAGGGAGCAATGATGACTGTTGGAGGAAAAACCACATTAAAAGCTTCCTTTCTGGTGGGTGGCAGTGCTCTTTTTCCTTGGAATTTCTTTCCTTGCCTTATTAGGTTTCAAGATGATTCTGCCCTCCCTCTCTCATCCCCTTCAAAGATATATGAGACAGAGTCCCAGCCTGTTAGGAAGACGGTTGGGGACACAAAGGCTTGAGCACGTAAATTACCACGCAGTATTGTAAGAACAACAATAGACAGACTTACGAGCATCCGTGGAGAGAGTGACAAGCTCTATTAGGGTGGGAGTACTGAAAGGGGTATGATGTCAGGGCAGGTGGGGACTGATCAGGGTTTCGAGAGACGAATAAACCCGTAATGAAGCATGGGCATAAAATGCTCACCAAAGACTTGTGTGAATTTAGAAATCTCATAATTGAAGGGTTGGGTGATAGAAATTATTGTTAAAATTGATTTCTGTGGTTAAGTTCTTTCCCAGGAGATATGAAGATATGGGTACTCTCTTTTTATACCACATGCTTGTATAAAAAACTGATGCAAATGGTATCTGAGTGACTTTGTGGTGTTAGTAACTATGATATAAGACATACATAATTCACATAATTAAAAATACAAGAACATATATATGTAATATATGAAATATACATTTTTATGACCCACAGTTAGATCCTTTCTCCTAGTCATCTGTTTTCATTTTTTTAAAATTGCTGTTTAGATCTCCGTTGAGGTGCTATATTTTGCAACGAGGTAAAGTCTTTGAGGTGCCCCAAATTCATAAACCTGTGTCCAGAGATTATAACTTCCTTAGTGAACTATAAAACACATTTGGTCAAGTAATTAAGGGCACTTGTGGGGTTAAAACATGCTTGAAATTCCCCAACAAGTTTGTAAGCACTTTTCCAGAGAACTACTTGCCTAAGAAAGGGTATGTGAGTTCTCAACACAGCGATGATTTGCACCAGTGAACGCAGAATACCTCACGACTAGCTTCCCTCAACACAGAGGTTAGATCCTTTGTTTGCTTCTCTACGCTGAGGCTGTATTGCTGAGCTTGCGGTGTGGGGATACTGTGACTTAGTGAATGATGGAAATAAGCGTTTTAATTTCCCTGGGTCGGCTTTCGCACTGTTTCTCGGTGTTGCTGTAACTAAATCTAGGGTGTCTTCCCAGAGTAGTTTGATTTTGGTTTGCTCTCAGGGATGTAGGCTCAGTGGTGGTCTGCGTGGATAACTGATGGGTATGGCGAATCTACTTCTCTTGGAAGATGTCATGGCTCTGGTCTGGGGCCGGAAGGGACTCCGGTTACCCTGGAGTGGACTTATTCCCTTTGTTCAGTTTGTCTAGCGTCACTGTCTCTAATAACTTCTTCTCACAAGTCTACCAGGTTCTTTCCTTTCTTTGGCCCTTTACTTAGGGGAGAAGGAAGAGATGTAGCAGCCCCCCACCCCTGTGGGAATTGGTCCTTGGGGGGAGCAATGCAAGAAAATGCTGATATTCTGGTCCCTGCTGTTATTGTCAGTAATAGTCTTTTATTTCTGACCTAGGAGTCTTGTGTCTTCTACTAGCACCCATGAAACTGTGGCAGATTTATGTGTTAGCTTGCAAGTTGGATAAAATCAGACTCTTCATAGTTCTTGACATTTCTGTTCCACTTTCTTTGCCCACCCATTAAATATAGTTGTTTCCCAGTTCTGCATCTGGCTTACTGTTGTTCTCTTCCTTCATCCTTTTCCTGGGTGACCTTATTTAGATTCATGTATGTATTTCTAAGTGATAGAGAACACCTTCTAAATCTGCATTTCTAGCCGCAATGTCCTTTGAGCTCTGGAGTCATACGTTCATATATACAACTGTGATGCTCAGGGTACCTCAAACTTAACATGTCTCATACTAACTACTTGTACCACTGTTGCCTGGGCCCTCACCTCCAGGGTCTCTACCTCAGCTGGTGGTGCATCCATTCACCTAGGTACTTGAGCTAACTGATGGTTCTTAACTCTTATCCTAATCTCACCTCCCCACATTTTAATCACTAGTATTGCTTATTTTTCTTGTTAAATCATATTCACTTCCACCTTTATTATCACTAAGTCCAGTTTGAGTCCTTTCTATGCATGTCTTGGGCCACAACAATAGTGCATTAGTCAGGGTTCTACGGAGAAGCAGAATCAATACTATATATAGGTTACATAATATATACATCTATTATTATCTGTCTATGTATCTATGTGTCTGTTTATCTATCATCTATCTATCTATCTATCTATCTATCTATCTATCTATCTATCTATCTATCTATCTACCTATCTTCTATCATCTATTTACCTATCTATCTATCTACTTATTTATCCATTTCCAATAAGAGATAGATGGATGGACAGATTTATTATAAATAAGGCTTATGTTATTATGGAGGCTGCTAAGCCCAAAATCTGCAAGGTGGGTTGATGGTGTGGGAGACTCAGGAAGAGTCAATATTTTAGTTTCAAGTCCATCAGGCAGGAAGAACCATTGTTGCAAATGAAGTTCGAAGGCAGTTGGCTGGAGAATTCTCTCTACTTGAGGGAGGATTGGTCTTTTTATTCAATTAAGGCTTTCAATTGATTGCATGAAGCCCACATTATGGAGAGTAATCTGCTTTACTCAAGTCCACTGATTTAAATGTTAATCTCATCCAAAACACCATCACAGAATAACGTATGACCAACTATTTGGGTACATTGCAGCCCAGCAAAGTTGACACATAAAATTAACCATCACAGATAGACTCCCAAGTGGTCTTCTTGTTTTCAGTTTTGTTCCTTATAAATTTGTCTGCCAAAGTCATCTATCTAAAAAAACAAATCAGAGCACGTGACTCTGACTACTTAAAACCCTTCAGTGGTTTCATATTACCTCCAGAATAAAGTCCACTCCTAAACCTGGCTTACACCTAAGGATCTAGGAGCTACATTTTCCCCATCTCTCTGAAAATTAATTTTCTAACCCCCCTCACCTGACATGTTGTGTCACATGGTGACATATTCTGTTATAATTTCTTAAACACACTAAGTGTAGACCTCTGCTCTTTCTGTAACAGGAATTCTCTCTTGCTTCCTTTGCACTTGGCTAATTTCCACTACTGACTAAAACATAACTCAAGGGTAAACCACAGGAAGATTCCTGGCTCTGCCTGATTTTCCAGGCTAAAGGGTGTGCCTCCCTTCTGTGCATAATATACTGCCCCTATTTCTCCTACTATTTTGCTACACTATATTAGAAATAACTGTTTGTTGGTCTAAGCACAGGGCCGACAAACCAATCTCTTCTTTATGGGAAGACGCTATGTCTTGTTTATCTTTGTAACCTTAATGTCTGAATAGTGTCTGATACAGTGTTTATACATATTGACTGACCAACTGACTGATTTCTTCAAGTCCACAAAAACTCCATATTGGAACGTGATGGAGGAAATAAAGGAAGAGAAAGAGAGAGCTCCTTTCATGAAAAAACAAAAAGAATCAAAACTGAAATCCACCCCTAAGTTTCAGATTCTTTAAACAAATCAAGGGCTTACTGAGCATTAAGAATACCTGTAAGACCAGAGGCTAGCTGTGACTTTCTTTGTCATTATCATAAGGGCATTTAGTTCTCTGCTAGATATCTGTGGAGGGTTTGGTTTTTAGTGCAGGGCTAAGTGATGGCTGCTGCACTAACAGGTACAATCAGCTGACACTTGAAAAATTATTATTAATCAGTATTATTGTTATTTTTGAAAGAACTCAAATACCTGAAAACACTATAATTAGTTTTTTTTTTTTTTTGCCTTATACTTAACACAGAGTCATTTTTGTTTCAAGGCAGTATTTAGTCCATACACCACATTCTGTCCACCTGAAACCATAGCAACCATGATTTCTGATCATTCATAAACAATTTAATTTGGCTTAAACATTTAGAGGCATTATTTTGCCAGTGATTTCTGGAAATGATTTTAAAAACATTTCAACAGGCGTAATTTTTTATTTTATTTTAGTGTTTTTCTCCTGAACCATTATCTCCCCCCTTTTTCAGATTCTAAAGGTAGAAAACAATTTACAGCCATAAATCTAAATGTACCATTTACTTAGTATTTGAAATCTGGCTCAAATAATTCAGTGGAGGGCAGAGACAGGTATAATCTTTTAAAGAAAATCATAATGCCCCTTTCTCGTTTTCCTCTAACTTAACATCCTAAGGGGGTTCAAATAATTTAAATCCTAAAATGCAAACTGAGATTAAAAAAAAGATAATTATTGATGATTCTATATGTATGTCAGGAAGTGGGATGGTATCATGATTTTTAAAAACTATTAAGTATAGGTGGGAAATACATCTAATTTCTAATAAACATCTTTTTATCCAATCTCACAGTAGCTTTTTCGTGTACATTGGCTGAATCATCTCTAGATTACAAAGACTGACATTGCAAAATAGCAGGCCGAATTTCAGTCCTAAAAGCTCAATAACTAACGTCCTTCACAGGCCTGTCACAATTGAAATTTAGAAGCTTCCATTCAGAATGACTCAAGATGAATTCCCTGCGTTTGTCAACACTTGTGGATATATATGGAACATTCTTCTTCTATCCAACTTGAAGAAGACAGTTTTGTCCTCTCTCCTAGTCAGTGGGTGGGAGAGTGCTAAAACTTCTTGTTGATAAAATATTTATAAGGCAGTTTTCAAAGTTATAATTGTGATGGTAAACACATTTTTACAAAATTAAATGAGGCCAAGTGGGAGTGTAGTTAAATATCTTCTCAGGAATTTTGGCAAGTTACAGTAGAGATTAAGATTTTGAGTCACTTTAAATCAGGATTCAATAATTCATTATTTTTCAACCCGTTTTGTAATTGTAACTGGGGAGGCATACAAATAACATAAATATTAATAGTATCTATGCAGATATTTGTTTGGCTTGCCAGTAGCTATATAGCTCGTTTTCCTTTGTTCAGACCACCTGCTAGACTGCTATCATTTGCATTTTGATAAATAGATTGGGGTGTGTTAGTGGCAGAAATATTTTTATAAACAAATTAGAAGAAATTTTAAAATGTTTCATTTCTGCATATAAACATCTATTGGCGCAAATAACCCCATTACCCCAACAGTACTTTGGTACTATGATAGAGTTTTGTAATATGCAGTAAAGCAGTATTAAGAAATTAGGCAGACAGTTCAAGGAGTTTTGGTTAGGGATTTCTTAGATAATCCTCCATGGGCCTGAGGCCCTTCTAAGCAATTGTTACCAAGAATTGAGATTTCCTTTCTTTGGTTTCCAGATCATCCCCTACATTGTACTAGAAGCCCATAGACCTTAAATATAAAATTGGCTGGTGCCAATTACTTTAAAAAATTCACTTTGATTTTTGAAGCAAGATGGTATGATTGACTTCAAATCATGCATTTTAAAAGCCTCCCCCCACCTCCCCCACCCCAATCCCCTAAGAAACTTCAGCTTCTGTCTGCCTGACCATCCCAATGTGCTTAGGGAAGTTGGCTTCCCTCAGTGTGTCTAGGATGCCTCCCATTTGCCGGGCCGCTCCTGATAAGTCAGATTCATCTCAGCTGCCTCATTGCAAGAGAGGCCTGATGTTCTCTCTCTGAGTAGCATTAAATGGTAGGATGTATACTTGACTGCTGTTTGCATCTGATGGGTCCTGCTGATGGACAGACAGACTTCCCTTTGGTCAGATGGATGATAAAGTGCCCAGTTTCCTGAGGACCTGTGACTCAGAAGCTGCACCTATTCCCAACTTGACTTCTCAACCATCATTATGTCCTGTCTGGAGTACTGAGAAAGACTTATCTCCCTTCTTTGGCTAGAGGTACTCCCTTTCTTTCCCATTGGATTTGAGAAGTTGGGAGGAGGCATTAAATCCTGCATGTCTTTTTATCATGTGCAGTAAGTCTGTGTTCCTGTGTAAATGTGTATGTATTTTCGATTCTTGGTTGGGAATCTGCAGATGTGGAAAGCCGACAAGTTATAGATTTTTGACAGCTCAGGTGGCAGGCACCCCTAACCCCTGCATTGTTCGAGAGTCGACTGTACATCCCTAGGTGGAAAAGAACCTGTTCATGGCTTCACCTTGGACCTGGAAAGTTACTCTTAAATCAGGCTAATTCCCTCTGCCTGATATGGTCATTGTGATCTTATCCTATTCATTATGTAATTTCTCAGTCGTTTTCATAGTGGGTCAGCTTTCTACCTTCTGACTCCTATGTTTACATGGCACTAGTGTTAGTAAATGATTACAAATTAGATGGGTAAAAAACAAAGCTCTATTTCTTTAATAGATCTTGATTTCTTTTTAAGCCACTAGTCTTACTTGGCAGTGAGTCTTACTTGTTGCAGGAGAAAGGAAGCTGAAATCATTCTATGTCTCAAATTGCAAGTTCATGGAAAAGTATGACAGGTAGAGAATTGCTGGAGCAATTTCTTAAACAGGAAGAGGGGATGGGAGTTGGTGTTGGGTCTGCCTGCCTGGACCTTGCTTTTTGCCTTTTAGTTAGAAGTTTCCTGCTTTGTCTTCTCTTGCCCAGTTACTACTTTGGGCATTCTGAATAATGTAGCAGAGTGGATGAGTTAAGTATCAGAGAAGAAATCAGAACTCCTGAGAGATACAAATTTTGGACTTCTAGAATTTTCACAACTATATATTGTGAGTTTAAAGTGGCAATATTCAACTAAGATAAAGCAATAAAAACTTCCAGATAATCATGGTCAGGTTAGATTATATACTGATTTGTTTTCCTAAACAAAAGTGTAAACTTCTATAATGGCAATTATTAGTATTAGAATTGTGAGAACAGTTGGGGCGTGGACTCAAGATAAGCATATAGGACCAAGATAAGTGTATAGGACCAAGATAAGCATATAGGATTAGAACAAGGTAGAGAATGTCTTGTTGAAAATTATGAGTTTATTTCTAAGTCCAGTGAATTGTTTTAACATCATTGACATTGAAGGATATTATCACAACTCCCTGAACTTGTAAAATATGCAGCAGTCTTTCCTGTCTGGGATGAACATGATAAGCTATGTGCATCTGTGCTTTGCTTTCCAAGAATGGAAATTATGATGCTTGTTTTACAACTGTATAAAGTTTAGCATAATTGAATATGAAGGTAACTGCTTTAAAATACTGCTCCACACGAATGATTTCATTCTGGTCTCAGAAAAAAAGGGGTAAGAAATCTCCTCAGACTTCAGTTGCTGCATAAACAGTCTTTAATGGACTGTCTACACATATCAAGAGTCAGAAGCGGGTTGCTTTATGTGGAGGGATGTGATAGACCAGCAGGGCTGACACCAGATTAGGTAGACCCGCTGGGGAAGGTCCAACAAAGAAAACTTTTGTTACTTTTAACTAACACATTTTTAACCAACAATGTGATGAGATCTAGCAAGAGACAAAGACATCCAGGTGGAATGAAAGAACATGTAGCCAGGAAGCCCTGGTGGGGTTGGAGGTTGAAGACCAGAGAGCAGGGTGGAACTGAGGCTGAGGCTGGTACCAAAAGGGCCCATTAAGGGGAAAGGCAAACCCAACAGTTCTCACAGGTAGAAACAAAATTTTGACTAGAGGCCTGGAGAGGGGTGAAAAGTAAAGTGGTCAGAATCCTGTCAAGAAATTCAGTAATAGCTATGGGGCATGAGAAGCAACAAAGACCATAAGCTCAAAACTTAGGATTCTGAGCTCAAAAATCTTTCTGGGATAGAGACCGGAGGTCTCAGTGTGATGGAGAGAAATAGATTCATGCAGTTAAGGCAAGGAAGGTGGGCAAAATATTCCAACACTCGGCTCTCTAGAATATTGTAAACACATCTTTGTACAGAGAGAGAGAGAGAGAGAGAGAGAGAGAGAGAGAGAGAGAGCGCTTTAAAAAATTAGAGAGCAAAATATTCACAAATTTTCTCTTAGAATTATGAGGAAAATATGGGTATTTTTTTTCTTTTTCTTTTTGCTTGTGTATGGTTTCTTAATTGTCTACAGTATACATGTATTATTTAAATAGTAATAAAGCAAATATGTTCTTTAAGCAAATCTACCCGAATGAACTGTAGTGTGTGTGCAGATAGTGAGATTTTGTTCAGTGACTGGGTGACTGGTCCTGCCTAGATGGGGCACAGATGTAAAACCAAATGACTGCAGGACACAACAAATTCTCTTGGAATTGAGTACCTGTCCATACCCAATCCGCTGGCCTGTTATCTTCTAGTGGGATTTTTTTGATTGACTGATAGAATAGCCACTTTCTTCCAAAAGAGTCATTTATTTTGGGGCCTATCTGGGACAAAATGAAATAAGAGTTGGAAATTATTGAGAAATAAGAGTTGGAGCTGAGGTGACTAATTGGAAGGATTCTAACTGAATAAATTAAGATTGGACCCCAATCTATGTACCCAGCTGGATACTTTTTATTGGCCGATTGAGCCCATAATGGGATAATGGAATAAGAAGAATGTTGGGCTTTATTTTTCAGTTCATTTTACAAATGAGAAAAGCCTTAGGCAAAATTCCTTTTGTTCTTTATGCCAAAATATTTCACCATTAACTCAACCTAAAATGTATTAGATAATAATTTTTTAAGAACACTGGACCAATACACCTCATAAAATTTAAAAATGTTTCTTTCCTGTCTTAAATATTTTCATTAACCTCAATGATATAAATGGAGCCAAAGCTAAGAATAAGGAAAAGATAAACAAATCCTATTCTCAGTTAAAGCTTTTATTCCTATTTTAGGAATTGGGTTGTAAGAAAAGAAATATTTGGTTACATGAATAAAATTGACCATCCAAATTTATTATACATACATACGTGTCTATTATAATTCTCTGGTCCAGTTGGAAAGTCAGTTGGAATGACAGTCATGATTTTAATCTATTCTTGTTGTGTATGTCCTCTGAATTTTGGAGAGCCACAGTAATAGCATGATTTGGGCATAGACTTGGATGATTAATTAAAGACACTCACGTGCTGTGTCTTTAATTAATGCATGACAAGTTATGTGGGCCTGGGCCATTGTCGGGTTCAATAGGTTCATATCACCCTTACCTATGAGTTGGGTGGATAAAGATCCTAAAGGAGCCCGTGAGGAATACAATGATGCTAAACGGACCCTAAATGTGTTATTCTGCACATAAGCACCAATTGAGTTTGTAGTATGGAATTTATCAGGTCTCTGCTAATTACGCATCCTTTCTACTCATGGCTAGAATAAAATAATGGACCTCATTTAATATTGTCATTAGCATGCTGTGAGCCCAATTAGTCCCATACAAAAATAGTCTCAGTGACTAGTGATCCCTAGGTGGGTGGTGGACGTGCATGTGTTTTCATTCAGGTCTTTGCTCTGTCATTAGGCTTTGGGTGAAATAATTCAGGCTGAATGGAATTTGGTTGTTAGAGGACAGGTCTGGGATGAATTGGCCAAAGCAGCACCTTTCATTTAGTGTTTTCTCCTCCTTTATGTTCACTTAACAGATGTGTCTCCTGATGATACCAGCCCAGGGACACAGATGTGTCATTTTTGTCTTAGTGGATTCTACCATTGGTCCTCTCCCATGTATTTCCATAGGCATTCTTGCTTCCAGCTGCTAGTTAGGAGACTACCTTACTCACTCCCCTTTTATGGGTGGACTTGGGGACCCTGAGCCCTGCCAGTGCACCCTTGGCTGCCCTATTTCACCGTCACTGATCTGTTGGTACTGACACATTGCCTGGGCTGTGGTCTCCACCTGGAACAGAACTGGAGGCACTGGGATCGCTTCCCTAAACTTTATTCCAAAGCAGGGTGTCCTTTCCTTTCTTTTTCTTTGCGAGGAGTTAAGCTGCTCAGGCCTAGACTCCAAGGTACATGGAATCCCACTGGGCCTTTTTCTGTGTGATCCTTTATTTTTTGGTTCTGAGCAACTGATGGAACCTAAACAAGCTTGTCTCCATGCCTTCCTCATGTCCCCTTGGATCAACTATCACTGAACGCAGAGCTGGGCGGAGATGGACACAGCAGCTTCTTGTGAGCTGCTGTGAGCTGGTGCCAGCTCGCCCCTGTCTATGGGTATCTTGCACTTTGCTCCTAATTATAGCAAGAAAGGAAGTTAAAATTCAGTGGAGTCAACATTACACAGGCATGCCTTGCTTAATGCAATAGAAACAACCCTGAAAATTGCACCTGAATAGAATATTTATTAATCATAAGGGAGGTCATTATTTCAGAGAAAACTATAGCGAACAACTTAGTACAGCAAAGATTTCATTTTTGCGAAATAAACCAGGCCTCCTGATTTATCTGACTTAGACATTTGGAGTTAATGTTTCAGATGGTCTTTAAGTACTATATGCCTATAAAACAAACAAGCAAACAAAGGACCTTAACGGTTTTATGGGGGACTGGGGCTTGAGCAGGGATCTCTCATATTTCTTTCATTTTTAAGTTGCCTCCTTCCCTTCAGATGGAAAAGTCACTGGTCTCTGGCAGCTTTAGACAGAAAGTCACCTGCAAGGACATGCCATCTGCCATGGAAGAATCTGCATTCTGTAGACTTTCTATGTTTTGCTTTTTTTAAATGTACTTTCTCTGTTCCTTTGAACAGAGACATAAGGAAGCAAGAAAGCTGAATTTTGGTCCTGGTTCTACCCTAGAGGGCTGCGTGATTTCAACGAATCAGCTGGCCTCTTTGGGTCTCCTTTCTTCTCATCAGTAAACTGAGAAGAGTAGGCTTAATGATTGTGAAATTCGCATCTGGCAGTGCAATTTTAAAAAACAAAAATAAATTTTAGCGTCCATCTTTGAAAACACCATCAAATCATGGATTTCCCTATTCATATTTAAATGCCAGCTACCAAGGACACATGTGTTGTTCTTTCATGCAGGCAAAAAACAGCACAAAACTTTTGGGAAACATTTATTTAATAGAGCTAAACGATTCATGCCCACTCGTGGCAAACCTGCATTCTTGAGTAATGGTGGAATATATTTTCTCAGGTGATAGCTTAAATTCAGTCTACTGGGGCTTAATTAAGGAATGTTGTCTGTAGTCATGAGCAATTTTGTGGAATAAAATCACTGAAGAAACAGATTTGCCCCATTAAAGCAATGCTAGTTTTTGGCATTTGAAGCATAATCTGGTTTAGTTAGTTTGGATTCTTACATGTTGAACGGACCAGGGGTGAATCCCACTGGCCTTGGCCTGTTGCACAGAGCCCAGGAAGGAAGTTTGTCTGGGCTATTGGGCGAGTTCCCAAAACCAATTTTGTGTTGGAAATAGTACGTATCCTTCTGGCAATAAGCTGCTTGAGCAAGGAGCTGTCACATTTCAATGCAGAAGCTTTTGTTTGTTTGTTTGTTTGTTTGGCAATGAGAAACTTTAGTTCTTAATCTATCAGCGATCTATTTAGAAATTCAGCATAAATGCATTTGGAGTGTACTGGGCTTTTCACAGGGGAGCTAAGGTCAGGGCAGATTATAATGTGTTTTTTTTGTAATTTCTCATCTACCCCTCCTTCCACATGCCATGTTTCGATATAGGAAAAAGAACACCAAGGATGACCTTGAACACCAAGGGTGACTTTGAACAGCAAAGGTTCCCAAACACAGTATGTGCAGAGTGCAAGGAAGCACACAGTGATGTTCTTTCCTTCCCTTACTAAGGGAGAGTGGACAGTGATTTAGAAGCTAAATCTGCATATATTAGATGTTGAGGTTTTGTTGGCTTTTGCACTAGGTAAGCTTTATCAGCCTTCTCTGCTTTAAACATCTATGATACTAGGACAAAACTGAAAGTATTATAAAGGATATGCTCAGAGTCAAATTGCTTGCAGATTCATGAGGAGAGACCATCCACTCCTATTTATTTTTAATTTTTTATAGTATAAATTGTCCATCTGTTCTTATATGCTACTAGAATGGTATTCAAGTACATTTTCCTAATAGCATTTTGTGATTCTCTATTGCTTATGTAAGACGAAACAGACATGAGAAAATTAGATTGTTTTTAAGGTGGCTTAGATGTAGTCTTCTAACATAGAGCTTTGTGTAAAATGTAACCTGAACAGAATCATGGTGCCTTCCTTCCTTTCCATGAAATTCCCGTTCACTTATCTTTATGTATGTACCAACAGAGACCAAACTGCAGCTTTTCTTTATATTTGCTGCGTTCACCTAACCTTTCAATAACCCTTTTGAATTCAACAGAGCATGTAATTATTGGACCATATAGAAACAGTTGGGGGAAACAAATGGCATAGTGCAAAAGGTGTAATTTATGGAGGTAAGTCATCCAGAAAAATGTGGAAAGAATGTTCAATTTATTTTAAATATCGTAATACTATTGCCTTTGTTCCTTTCAGTTGTGCACATTCAATTCTTTGTGTGACACATGAAAAATTATTTAACACATGCTTATATAAAAATCCAGCAGAAGTTGCTATAAAAATTAAAATGTTTCCATTTAAATGACAATAAGAAACCAGCAGAGTTTAAGGCATTTATTTCCTTGGTTCAGATTGGTGACTGCAATTAGAATCAAGACATTTTCATATGTCAACAGCTCAAATAACTTCTTATAGTCTTCAATCACAGAAAGATGCAAAGGTGAGATTCCAGCCTTATAGAACACTAGCATGAAGTGTGTGTGTGTGTGTGTGTGTGTGTGTGTGTGTGTTTGTTACAGTGGAAGAACTAGTGACATTTCCATGTTAATTTTATATAAAAACCTGATTCATAGAATATAGGAGTATAATAATGTAAAAAAAATGTATGTACACAGGCACACTTATATATGTTTGTGTATATGTATATGTACATATGTACACATACCTTGTAAATTTATGAGTAGTATTCTGACATATTTAATCTTGGAGTTAGGATGTTCAAAATAAGCAGAAATAGAGTACAGTACATGGGGAAACATTGTTTCAAAGTGTTTACTTCAATACTTAGGTTATTTGGCTTTTATTAAATCCCCATGCTCAGCTATAGATTTCTCCCATCGTTCATCTCAGTAGCTCTCAACACGAGATTCAATAGAATCTTCTAGGGACCGTTAAAGAAAATTCCAATGCCCAGATTTCATCCCTGGAGATTCTGAGTTAATTGGTCTGCGAGTGGGGCTGGGCATCGGCAATCTTTAAAAGCTCCCTTGATGAACCTAATGAGCAGTCAGGGTTGACAGCCACTGCTTTCGCCATGTGTTGACAAGCAATCACTGGTAATATGAGGGGTGATCAGAAAATACGGTGAATGTTTAAATAAAAATAATATTGCAGGAAAAGACACATTGCCATCAATCCCCCTCAAAATACTCCCCCTCGCTTCGAACACGCATCCCATCGCTCTTGCCACTTTCTGAAGCAGTTCTGGAAGTCCTCTTTCGTGAGTGTCTTTAGTTGCACTGTCGTGGCTGCCTTGATGTTGTGAATCGATTCAAAATGTTTACCTTTCATGGTCATTTTGACTTTGGGGAAGAGCCAGAAGTCACACGGCGCCAGATCCAGTGAACACGGTGGATGAGGACGCACAGTAAGGTTTTTATTTGACAGAAATTGCCATACCAGAAGCGATGTGTGATACGGAGCGTTGTCGTGATGGAGGATGAAGTAAAGACACTCGTGAAAGAGGACTTCGAGAACTGCTTCAGAAATTGGCAAGAACAATGGGATAAATGTGTTCGAAGCGAGGGGGAGTATTTTGAGGGGGATTCACGGCAATGTGTCTTTTACTGTAATAATTTTTTTTGTGTGTAAACATTCACTGTATTGTTTGATCACATCTCCTATCTAAAAACAACTACATGGTGATCCTCAGTTTACTGGGATCTTTCCTTCCTCATCATGACTGTTGAAACCCAGACCTACGGAGGTCTGCAAAAGGGTGCCATTTATAGCTTGTGGCAAAAAGCCAGGAAAGGAGCTGCAGTGGAAATGACTCAGGGCAGGCGAAAAGCCGGGTGACCTGCCCGAGATCATAAGACTAGGTGGAGTCAGGTCTTGAACCCAGATCTTCCGTAGTGATATGGCTGTGAGTGACGCTCTGGAGTCAGCCTGCTGAGAAGCGCATGTCAGTTTCAGCATTGGCTGGCTGGTGGAGTGACGATGGACAAGCCATTTATTTGTCAGCCTGGTAAATACTTTGGACTCTCCTTAGTTCCTAAGCCAGTTATGTTTGGGGAAGAAAAATATAGTACCAGTCTCTGTTGTATGTGGCAGGCCATAGTTACTTCTTTTGGCCAAAGTGTTCATACCTATAAAACGGAGATTATTATGTCTATTTCACAAGTTGCGTGGTTGAATGATATAATAAATGTAAAACCTCTTGTAACATTATTTCACATATAATATCTCTTCAGTATATGTGAGCCATTATTATTTCGTTATTTGATACCACATCTTAGTTTCTTTCTACTGTACTATGCCACTTACTCAGACTGTGTATATAAACTTCAATTTTAAGTTTTGCTTTTTTTTCCTCATGATCTGGAATCTTTTACTTCTAGGACCTGGACACTAAATCAGATTCCTTACCTTAACACTTATCTGAATGATGGATTAGTTTTCTTTGAAATACTTCCTTAGATGGTTTCAGTTGCCTTTTCTTCTAAGCCAATGAAAGATGCAGAAAATACATTTCTTATTGCTTACTTTTCCTTATGTACTAGAAGTAAAAACAGACTAAATGTAAATAGAACTAATGTAGATCCACGTAAGTGCTTTGGAAATGCAACTCTTGCTGTAACAATAATAACTGTTATATGGTGCTCACTATAATTTAGTGCCAAGGATAATTTAAAATGTTTTACATAAAATATTTGAAAGACTTTTTATTATGGATACTTTCAAACACAAACATGAGTTCCTGTGTATGGAGAGTATATGAATTTCAGGATTCATTTTTAACTCGTATTCTCTCATGGCCAGTTTTGTTTTGTCTATATCTTTCCCAACCCACTATCTTAATATCACAAACATTTTTCTCTAAGTAGTTCAGTATGCATCCTGAAAAGATGAAGACAAAAAAAAAATGTTCTCACAATACCAGTATCACACATAAACATAACCCTTATAAAAACCCCACTTGTTAAGTAGTATTATTATCCCTGTTTTACAGATGATGAAATTGAGGCATGGAGAAGATAAGTAACTTGCTCAAGGTCACACAGCTATTAAGTAACAAAAACGAAATTTGAAAGCAGATGGTCTGGCTACATAGTCGGTGTTCTGAACCACTCTGATTTACCAGCTTCTCTAATGCAAAAAAATACAATATACAATTTCTTCTCAATGCATTTGAGGTGTCAGCTTTTAGTGTTCTTAATATCCTAATTAGATGGGTGTCCTGTTGGGCACCAAGATCTGATTTTACTCTTTGCAATCATGTGGACTCAGGTTTCAGACAGACCTGAGTTTGAATTCTGGCTCTACCATTTATTAGCTATGTGACTTTGTGCCTGTTTACTTACCCTCCATAAACCACAGTTCCTTTGTCGGTTATGTGATGATAGAATAATACCTACCTCATGGAGTTTTTGTAACCTGATGTATGCAGAATACTTTGTACCATGCCTGGCATGTATTGATACTTACACACTATAATATGGGTACATAAATAAGGCAGGTAAATATCTTTAGGAAAACAGGTGTATATTTCCAAATGTTTGGGGTATTTAAATGTGCTAAGACTCGGAAATGGAAGTGTCTTTTTTCTTTTTTTAAATCTTTGAAAGGACACAGTATCCTTGATTAGACTGATTCTCTTGACCTGATTGGTTAGGCAGCAGTCCCTTGAATGGTCAAGAAAGGCCTTGATGAAGACTTAGTGCAACTGACTTAGAAGTGCCTCTTAATGTTCGGCTGGGAAGCTGCCAGCTTGTTAAACCAAACTAAATGTTACGTTAGCTCATATGAGCAAAGAAACACCATTTTCAAGGAACGATTTCTCTCTCTTTGGGCTACTCTAAAGTCGTTTGTCAACATCCATCCTAAAAATACAGTGAAAATGCTCACGGAGCACGTGTGCATGTCTTTTGTTGCCTGGCTTCTTCCATTCCAGCTTTCAGCTGGAATCCACACTGTGAACAGTAGGATGGAGTGTAAAGAATGTTAAGACCAGTGGAGAAGTGTGTGTGTGTGTGTGTGTGTGTGTGTGTGTGTGTGTGTGTGTGTGAAATAGAGATTGAGAGAGAGAGAGAGAGAGAGGCTGCTTTCTGAAATTAAACATGTTTCTTAAGTACCAACTATTTTGGAATTTATGTACATTCCTACATACCACTAATTTGGATAATCAAAGGTTGATCATACAAAGAATGTTTTATGGTATTTTTCCTTTGCTCTGTAACATCTGATGTTCAGAAAGTGTACCTCATTCCAGATCTTCTGTATTTTTTCCCTTGTTCATATTACTCCTTCCTGGCGTTTATATTGAACAATTCAATGCTGTCAAAGAAGAATCATGCTTTCCCAATATTACACTTAATTGTGTGCGCTGTTACTTCTAACCCATGTGATTTATATACCTTGCACTTTTCATCAACAATGGCGTTCCGTCTAGTATTCCCACTTGGTAAGAACACCACCTCGTAACCTTGTTTTCTCCCCCTGTTTTTTTCTTTGTTAGGTAAAAGTGAAAGGGTTGTTTTGATTTATAAGTAGCAGCTGAGCTTGGCTCTCACCTTCAAGATATCCTTGCACAGAGAAGAAAACAAATGTTATTTGGCTGTATAAATGTTATAACAGAGAATTTTCTTCACATGTCCTTTCACTTCCTGCCCCAGGTTTCAAATGCCCCTCTAGACACACAGCGACAATTGTGGAGGACGCTGATTGTTGGAAATTCTCTGTTGAAACCAAGTTTCTTGCCTCCAGCAGTGTGTATATATGGGAAATTAGGCTGCTTGCGTTTCCTATAGTTGTGTCAAGGTAAAAATTCGTGCTGTTGGATCAAACACTTGGCAGGGCTTAGATGACATGCTGGCTTTTTTGAATTTTGCATTAACAATTTCTGAATGAAATGAAAACTCCAAATTATATCCAGTTTAGAGAGTTCGATCCTGGGTATAAAGTTAGAAAATTGCAAATGGTTTGTCACTTGGACGAGTTTGATTTGCATTCAGCTGATGCTTCATTATCTATCTATCTATCTATCTATCTATCTATCTATCTATCTATCTATCTATAGCTATCTTCTTACAATCACCTTTTTGAAACATATTTTTATACATTAAAGTGTATCAATTTTAAGTAGAGTTTGTTGACAGATGTATATATATACATGTTGACAAGTGTATACATCCTGACCAAGTTATAGAACATTTCTGTCACCCCCAATCTTTCCTTTAGCCCCTTCCAAGGTGATAAGAACCCCCTTCAGAGACTGTCATTCCTAGATGAAGACACATCCTCAAAAGCCAGTTGTAACCGTGTGGCTAAGACTGGCTTTCTAACAAAAGCAACATTCACTGTAATTAATTATAAACTGAAACATGCAGGCCCTGAAAGAGTTCTTGCTCTTGACTGGCAGCTCAGAGAGGAGGAGAGGAATGGGTGGGAGTGAGTGGGTGTTGAGCAGCACTTTATACCCCTGCAGTCGGCTCAGGATATCGGCATCTGCGGCGAGGGACCTGGCTTTCAGTGGCTTTAGCAAAGGGGATGCATTACAGTCAAATATCAGACGTGGTAGAGGTTAGAGAGCCTTGTTGAATTGTCACTTAGCAGAGGCAGGTGTGGTGCAGAGACCAAAGGCAGCTGCCGGAGAGTCAAAAGAGGTGAGAGGTACGTGTTCAGTAATGCAAAGTATACACAGTGCACACTGCATATACTGGGCATCGTGTTGTTGGCCCTTTATTACATCACAAAATTCTGCCCGGGCAAGGCAGAGGGAGGACGTCAGAGCAGTCGGCACAATGAGTGAGGATGTGAGACAAAGGCAAGGAGGCTGGTGATCCCAATTAAACAGGGTTTATTTTTCATGAGATAGGTCTGAGTTCGTTTCCCACCACATCTTTGTGGGCGTTGAAGATTGTTCAGACAGCTCAATTATAGGACTTTGATGCCTGTAGTGGCTCAATCAATCATCTATAGGAAGGTTTGGGTTGTTTGCGTGCTGTAATGTGCTGATGAAGATGGCAGGTAGCTCTTTCATTATAAGAATGGTGAGATAGCAGCAGGGGAAACATGAAAGCTGTTTCTGATTTAAACGGCCCGCACACACTTAAATCTGAAAAGAACAGTTTGCAAAGTGCATTAACATGGAAGCCTCAGTTTTGCCCATATGCGAGGCCTGATTTATTTTTGGTTATTTCATTTGCGCAACATTATTTAAATGGAAGTACGTGAGCCTTGTTCCTAAAGACATCTCAGGACTTTTCTGGAGAGTGGATTTAGAGCAGTTAAAACCAAATCACGTAAGGAGGTAGTGTGGAGAGTGCAGTGGTTACTGTGGTCCAGTTTCACGTCCAAGTTCAGATGAATTTTCCAAAGCAAGAGGATTCCGGGGATGCCAGGACATTGGCCCAGTCTCTGGGATTCGTGGCACATTGGTGTTTGCTGCCATCCTACCAAGATAAAGTGTCAGTGATGTAGTGGATCCAATGGGCCCTCCTTGGGATACCTGAATTTCTCCTTGAGATTGTGTTTTCCTGAGAAATTCCGTCCATCAATTTTTATGGATAGCATTCCTTTGACCTCCTCAGAAATATGGTGAGATGTACATTTTCCAGTCTACTAAAATATTCATTATCCATGCCACATGGCTGATTATTATTATTTGAATAAAACAAATCATTCTTTCATATGCAAGCACTTTTTGCATAGACATGTGTATGAATTACCAACAGTTTGTTGTGTTTTTTGTTAATTCAGCAAACAGGAATGTTAGGTCGTTATGTTTCTCCTATGAACAAGCCTGTTATTTCATTTTTAGTACCTGCTAATTCTCCTAGGACTAGAGTTCATTTCCTTGGATACAGAGTAAGAAAATCCCGAATTTATCAGGATCAGAGTATCGTACAACTTGGGAAATTTTACTTATGATTTTTTCCCCCAACCAAAATTACATTTCAATTAAGCAAAATAAACAAAAAAACAAACAAAAACATAAAACCAAAACAAAACACATACAAACTTCCCATCTCATTCTCCAAGTCGCCTTTTATTTAGCTTTTTAAATTTTTCAATTAGAGTTGACATTCAATATTATATTGTTTCAGATGTACAGCATAATGGTTAGACATTTATACTATAGCTTACGAAGTGATCTCCAAATTGCCTTTTAAATACAAATCCTTTGTCTTCTCTCTGCCTTGGCAGAGACTAGTTTTCTTCTTTCTCAGTCTTCACTGTCTTTATTCTTTAAATGTGGCTGGATCACAATGACTTTAACTTTCCACCTTACAGCTATCAAAAGCCCTGATGTTGGTCCGAATAAAAGAGTTATGAACCATGCCCTGCTAAAATGACTTCACCGTCCTCTCTCTCCTTTCACCCTGATAAATTCCCTTGGTGGGTGATAAAGTCCTGAATTGAAGCAGACACAGTCGGTCTCTGTTAAAGCTATTTATGGTGATTTCTCTGCCGCAAGCACAATACTTAGGGCAACCAGATGCTCCTCTTTTGGGGTCCGTCTCGTAACATATTCTCTCAGTATTCCAAGAACTCCTTTGGGGCCAGCAAATTATCCTCTCTCTGCAAGTGCATTTATATAACATCGCTCCATCCAGGAGAAGCTGTGCAGTTAGGGAGGAAAAATAGCCCAATGGGAAAGCCACCTTTAGTTTTTTTTTTTTTAAAGCATTTAACCAAATACCATTCATTTTCTCTTTGTCTATGTGCTTAGCTTCCTATCATGAGGACCTTTAGAGATGGGCTGGCAGTTGTCTGGAGAGCATGCTGATGTTTATTTACTCTTTGCTCTTGTGTTTCTGAAAGGATGCAAACTGGACAAGCCATCTAAAGGCTCTGGTAAACAGACTCCATGCCTTAGAGTTTACTCTGAGATCCAATATTTTGTTTTTCTGATGAATATATTGCCCTTTTCTCCACTTATCCTTTTGATGATTATGACATCAGTTAAAGAAACTGAAAATCAACTCCTCACACCACCCCAGTCTTCTCCCAAAACATTAGGCTTTAATGCTGCTACTATCTCTTTTTATCCTAATTATCTCTTTGAACAAGACATTTCTGAAGATGTATTTTATTTGTGTCTTTGTAAGATCAGGATGATATACTATAGATGAAAGTTTGTTAATTGGATGTTTGGTGTTATGTCACCTTCTGAAAGTTTCAGCACCACTCTCCAAGGCCTACATTTTTTTTTTTTGAGACCAAAATTAAAAAACAATAGCACTAGTAATATTGTTAAAACTGCAGTTTCCTTAAGTTATTTGAATCACAGATGAGTGCTTAATGTAAAGCTCCCAGGAACACAGAGAATTTCATCTTTATTCCTCCCCTAGTTGAGTTGTCCGGGATCCTAGAAAGGAGCGGAAGGGTGTGGAAACCAGAACCTTCCTTTCCTCTTCCACCTCACCAGACACCGTTCCCTCAGTTCCACAAGCAAATTGCACAAGTGCCAACTCTAGAAAACAACATCTCAGAACAGACCATCAGATTTCATGGAGGCAAGGTATTTTTCTTCTACCGTTTCAAGAAAATAATTTCCTTTAGGAGTGATGGGAAAGGGAGAACTGAGAATTATATGGAAACTTTCTTCTCACAAGCTGTGAAAAGTCTAGTCTGCAGAAGCAGATTTAAAAGAGAACATCTATCTGTTTCTGTTTCTTCAGGGGAGAAATCAATGTGAATATTAGATGCTCTATCCTAAAGCCATTTGGAGTCCCTAGCACACTGCATAGCACAAAGTAGACATTCAAATATTTGCTGAATTTAAGTTTCTGTATTAAAAATATCTATGAACTGGAAAAATAAAAATAACATTTTAAAGTATTAAGTTCCAATAGTTCGTGTTGTAGGAAGAAGACAAAATGATTAATGTCAATACATGCATATACATTCAGAATGTTTATATACTTATGTTTAATATTTATTCCTTTTATGCTATGATTGGATGAATTTACCTTGTTATATATCTTGATCTTTGACTGTTTCCATTGCTTACTTTGGAACTGACTCTCAGGATCCAAGTTTCCTGTATGTAAACATGCCATATTTAAAAATTGTTTTGGAAGCCTTGATATAATCTTTTGGAATTCAATTTTCTGAAGTGAAGTCTGCTTCTGGCAAAAAAATCCTCCTTGGGAAATAGGATTGTCTTTATGCAGTTGAGGCATAATTCAAACAAGGTTGTTATATCATTCAAATTAAATTTGAAGAAATACAGAACAGTCTCATAGAAAAATGATAGAAAAATAACTACCAAGTTTGGTGAGCTCTTACTCTCAGATAATTAGATTTGATTTGATTTAGTTATACTTAATTCAACTCACTAAACATTCATATTGTGCCAGACACTGTGCTAAGTGCTAGAAATACACAGATGATGTAGATACAGTTTATATCCTCCAGGAGCTCACAGACTGGTGGGGGGATAAATGATTCCACTAGAATCTAATCTCCATGAGAGCAGAACTTTGTTTTGTTGACCCTTGTATCCCCAGTGTCTTGAATAGTTTTTGGCACATAGTAGGTGTCTTAGTCGATTTGGGATGCTATAACAAAACACCACACAGTGGGGGGCTTAAACAACAGAAATTAGTTTTTTCACAGTTCTGGAGGCTGGAAGTCCGAGATCACGGGGCCAGCATATTCAGTGTCTGGTGAGGCCTCACTTCCTGGCTTGCAGACAGCTTCCTTCTCACTTTGTGCTCACATGGCCTTTTCTTGGCATGCTCATGGAGTAAGAGGGGAAGGAAGGGAGGGACGGAGAGGGAGAGAGAGAGAGAGAGAGAGAGAGAGAGAGAGAGAGAGAGAGAGAGCGCTCACTTTCATGTCTCTTGCTCTTATAAGGGCACTAAAATCATCATGGAAGCTCCACCGTCGTGACCTCATCTAAACTTAATTAACTCCCAATGGCCCCACCTCCAAATGCCATTACATTGAGGATTACAACTTCAACATATGAATTTTGGATGGGGGATAGAAACATTCAGCCTGTAACAATAGGCGTTCAATTAATAAGTTTTAGATATAAAGTAATAGATGGATTATTATGTTGAAGGAAGATTCTCAATTATCATGTATTTGCATGACAGACGGTCACTAGTAGGTCTATTGGGCCCTTTCCTACCCAATCCCCATCATCTTCTATAGAAGTTCATCAAAGTTGCTGTTCTTTTCAAATTCTATGTGATAGCCTGGAATATTTGGATTGGTTGGGATGTAAACTTCACATCACCTAGTGTTATGTTAGGGCTATCCTTCTGCATAGGGCAAAACATAAATGAATAATTTCTTTAAGAGTGCTAAGTCTCTGGAAATTCTCCTGCCAAGCGTTGAATTAATGGCTCTCTGTCTTATGAACAGAAGGATGAATCCACATCATGGTAACTGGCTTGGACAGCAAAAGTGGTCTGGGAACTCTCGATTAACAACATCCAGACACAGGCCACAGATACAAGCCTGTCCCATGGCCACATCATCCAGAGCAAGAGGGTTTCTCTCCAGGAGAATTGCAAGAGCTGGTCTGCTATCTGATATGACTAGAACTCAGGGGGCAGTCAGTTAATTAACCAAGTCAGCTAAAAGTGGAGAGTCATAAAAAAAGGATGCATGATAACTTACATAATTTATTTAAATGTGCTTTACAGTGTGTGTATGCGTATTCATCCTTCAATATTTTGATATGGAGTCAGGGCATTCTTTAATCACTGTTCTGCTATTGTGAATACACGTTTTTCTTTCTTATATAAAATGTTCATAATGCATCTTCCATAATTGATGGTGTTTGAGTCTTTAAATGAGATCAAGAAATTCATTACAGTTAGAAAGCATTTTGAGAACAGGATTTTTTTATACTTCTATGATATTTTTGCAGTTTTATAGTTTTAAACCTCCTAATTCCTCACCAATTTGCCCCATTGAATCTTTCAAAAATAATAAATTCTTTTTACATTAGTATTTCATTGGTTTTCTCCAATATTTTACTAATTTATGCAATTGCAGTAACAATTACAACTGTCGTAATAGGTTTCAGAACAGACACAACGGATTCTTGATAAGAATACATCTCCATGGGTGGGACAGAAATTGCACATTGCAAAGTAGCCAATTTTCTGTGATGAGGAAGAAGGATTTGTAGACTTGGCACAAACTTTGCCTTGAGTGGCCTGTAAAACCGTGTGTATTAGGAAGGATCTATACTTCCTAACCGTGTGACAAGAAACAAGATGTAAGGATTTCATTGGGTGAGGAGGTGTCATTCATGCTTTTAATACAATATTAAAGTTATTTCAAGAAAATGTAAAACATTACACTTTTGTAAGCTGGCTGGATAACTCAGGAGGGATTTGTTATTTGTTCTGTGAGAAACAGAATAATATAAAGAATAGTTGATTTGGAGTCAGAAAACCTGGCTCCAAATCTCAGCTCTGCCACTCATTCGCAGGGTGAGCTTGGGCTTCACTTGAACACCCTCAATTCGACTATGTGCCCTGAATAAAGATTTAGACTCAGTCCGTAAGGGTCCAAAACAATCACTATTATGAGAGGAGATTTTGGAGAAAAGCATCAATTTCATATAAAATTTATTGCATTAGTCAGAGCTCTCAGTTGCAAACAATACGCATCAACTTGGAGTGGTTAAGAAAGAGTTTATCCAAAGGATGTGTGGGCAAACTACAGAATCCTTGGGAGGCCTGCCGTGCCAACCCAGAGGCAAAGGTGCCAGAGTCAACATCCCAATCCAAGCCTCAGAACTGGTCTTAAGTGGCCATCAAGATGTAAATACGTGTACTACTTCTGTACCAGGAAATTGCTTTTATCGTAACAAATGCTGAACCACTGTTGTCAAGGACACAACCTTGTAGCCAGTGCTCCTTGCTGGCACTGAACACCAGTGAGTGTGTCTGTGTCGGGGAGGGGAGACGGGGGAGAGAGAAGAAGACGGAGGGGGAGAGAGAAGGAGAGGAAGAGGGAGAGAGAACGCTTTATTCTGTTATGCTTGAGTCCCTAGATCCTGAGTCCAGTCTAGTGTGGATGGGTCTTTCTGCTTGGTTACATACTTGAGCATGTTATAAATAAAGCTAGGAAAGTAAGTACCTAGACTTTTTAGCTTTGATAGCAAGCTGTTCAGATAGGAATGCACCAAACAGAGAAAGAGTTTAGATTCTGAGTCTCTGAAATGAATGTCAAATATCTGCCCAGGCCCAAAACAACTGTGCTGGGCCACCATGAAGTGCGGGAATGCTCAAAGATGTATGTCTAAATGAAAATAAAGTGTCCAAAAAGCAGATCAAGGAAACCTCTGTCCTCATTTTTGGAGGAGGCCAGACGTTGGATCCTTCAAAGCTTGAGGGAATTCTGTCTCGGTGGAGACAGCCAGGAATGGCAGCTTTGCAATTGTCCTCAAGATAAGGAGAACAATTGAGACGAGTGTCCAGGCCTTAATTAATACTTTTGAAAGGTGATGAACGAGCACTTCTGTCTGCTTGCTGGAATGGAAATAGGAATAGGATGTATTCCTACTGGGATAATGGAGCAGTGCTTCAGTACTTCAGCTTCCCAATTTCCGGAGGATTCAGGCAGCTGTGATTAACCTGACAAATCAAGGAGAGGATGGTTTGAAGGGATCCAAACAGCTGAGCCAGCCTGGCACTCCTTCCTCCTGCCTTCTCAAGGGTCTCACCAGACTATGGCTCAGCTCCACCTTTGGTGTAGATTCTGTGTCGGGCATTCAAGGCAAGGTCCCACTGACGCTGAATGCTGAAATCAGAGCCAAGATAGTGTTGGCCGTGGTCCTCTGTGTGTCTGTGGAGGCCGTTCCTAATCCTGTCTGGGAATGGACTGCAGCAGGGAAGTGCTCATTCAGAGATGAGTAGCCAGCAGTTACTGCACCCAAGGCGGCTTTTGGATTACTGGCCATTCATATGTACAGCAAACATTTATTGAACACCCACAGTGTTTAAGATGCAAGGCTAGAACTGTGAGGGGGTAAGAGAGACAGAGAGAGAAGAGGAACGCACAGCTCTGGCCTCAGGAGGGTGACAGGACAGGACGAATATATTGTGTGGCATGCCATCTGGAAGGGACTCTTTTCTCTGTTCGTGCAACAGAAAATAGTTTCTATTTTCATCACGGGCTCCCCTGGACGGTGGCAGGCATTCCTCCTCAGGGAGCTGGTGATATGTGAGTGAGCCGATGACTGCTGGACCTGCTAGGCTCCAGCTAGCAAGGGTCGATGCGGCTCGCAAGCCACAACTCCACCTTCTGGAATCAGCCACAGCCAAGTCCCAAATCTCTGGGTGTGAATGCCAGATCTACTTAGGACAGCCTGGTTGGGGTTTTTTTAGTTGTCAGTTTAAGGTTAAAATAATAGTCTTTATGTTTCAACTTCTGCAAGCCTGACTCCTCTGCTATTTACTTTGCCTCCTTTAAGCACATGGAAAAATGAGCTCAGGTGGTCAAAAGAATTCTAATGAAGTCAAGTTTCTACTTCAATTGTTTTGTGTCTGAGACTCTCCCCTAAAGAGAGGGACTGTTTTCCGTGGGTCCTGCCAACTCTTTTATTGTAAAAACAAGAAAGCTCATCCCCTGCTTTCTACTTTGGAAAACAAAAGCTTTTATGCCATCGAGACTGATTCTAGATACAAGCCCGAGGATGGGGAACACATCCTGCTATGGTGAAAATTCTTCAGAAAAAATTGGGGGGCTTTTATGAAAAAAAGGTCCAGGCACTACATGAGGCGGAGTATGAGTATGCAGTGCTGTGTGTGATGAAACGCCTAGATTCTCTCACAGGACGATGTTCATGAGTATAAGCTCATACCCCCGTGGGGCTTCTTTGTCAAGCGCAGTTCGAAGTATGTCCATGATTTTGAAACCTACGGCAGCGTCTATGAGACCCATTCTGTTATCATCCCTCCTGGATAAAGAGACTAAGGTTCAGAGAGGTCAAGTGCTTGCCCAAGGTTCGTGCAAGCAAATGTAAGAGCGGGCCATTAACCCAGGGCTTGTACCTTTCACTACTGTCTGGGTTTGCGGGATAGTTTTTCTTGGGAATAGAGGAGACAGAGTAATTGGACAGTGAATCTGTGACGCTGTGGGCCAGGAATTCTGTTTCATCATGACCTAGTGGCCTCGCCTTTTTATTTTTTTTTAATGTTTCAACAAGTTTTAAAGCAATTTATTTTCAATTATAGTAGACATACAATATTATATTAGTTTCAGGTGTACCACAGTGATTAGACGTTTATATATCTTACGAAGCAATTACACTGATAAATCTAGTACCCATCTGACACCATACATATTATAGTTGTTACAATATTATTGACTATATTCCTTATGCTGTACTTTACATCCCTATGACTATTTTTTTAAATTAGAGTTGACGTTCAATATTATTTTATATTAGTTTCAAGCATACAGCATAGTGGTTAGACATTTATATAATTTATGAAGTGATTCCCCTGATAAGTCTATTACCCACCTGATACTACATAGTTTTTACAATATTACTATATTCCCCATACTGTACTTTACATCCCTGTGACTATTTTGTAACTACCAATTTGTATTTTTTGATCCCTTTACCTTTTCCACCCAGTCTCCCAACTTCCCTTCCATCTGGTAAACATCAGTTTGTTCTCTGTATTTACGAATTTGTTTCTGTTTTGTTTGTTCATTTATTTTGTTTTTAGGTTCCACATATAAGTGAGATCATATGGTATTTGTTTTTCTCAGTCTGACTTATTTCACTTAGTATAATACCCTCTAGGTCCATCCATGTTGTCGCAAATGGCATGATTTCATTCTTTTTTATGGCCAAGTAATATTCCACTGTATATAGAGCTGCATCTCCTTTTGATTCCTTTATACAGAGATCAGCTGCCCTATGTGGGAGAAGAGATGGATGTAACAGGAACAAGATCCAGTGTGTCATTCCCCCACCCTTCCTACTGTGATTATTCTCAAATTAGTCTTTTAAGTTCCTTGAGGTCAGGGTTGACGTCTTATTCAGTTTTGCAACCCTTTATTAGCCTTGGCATGCAATGTGTCATGGGAATGACTGAAACACCCTGCCTGGAGTTCTTCTCTTTACCTATGGAGGGTGGGCCCTTGGCCTGCTATATGAATATTTGATGAGAATACTCTTGCTCATAGACGTGTTCACAAATCTCTAGCACTTTGGGCATCATTGGTGACATGGATATTTCATGCTAATGATTTGATGGAATTTGCAATTCTTGCAAAAGAAGAAACAGGTATTTTCTCTATATCCTGGTTTATTGATCCTGTGCCTAGGACTGTCCTGACATTCTTTATTATAGTGAGAGCTTAGGCCTTGAGTGGGGATGTGATATTCAAATCCAGAGGTGGAATATACATTGGGAAATGAGCTCTTTCCTTTTTCTTTCCTAATGGAATGCCAATTTTATGGGGAGAGGGATGGTTATATACCCAGCTAAAAATTATAACCTTTCTGAACAATTAGAGGTGGTGATTTTTCATAGTGCCAGCCAATGAAATTTAACTTGGGTTTTATGACAAACTTTTCAGTTTCTGATACAGATACTTTCCCTTCTTCCCTACTTTGTTATTGTTTCTGTCTGGAATAATGACATAAGGCTGAGAATGCAGCATCCATCTTTTTGCAATGAGACAATAGACAAGAGAACTAAATCCAACATGCAAGTGATGGCAGACTTTAAAGTAAGAGTCTGGATCATTGACAGCATACTTGAAAAGCTACAGCCGCTCTGAATTGTTTCAATTCAGATTTCTTATGTGAGAAATAAATCTGTAGTCAAGGCTTCTATAAATCCAGGTTTTTGTTACTTTTAGATGACTCCAAGTGGCATCACCAGACCTTGAAATTAGTAAAATGTTGATGACTGAAATAGAAGCTAACAATGATCATTGTTCAATGAGTGGAATTAACAACCTGCCGAAGTAGCACATTGAAAAGATCTGTTGTAAGCATTCTTTAAAAATGAGGGAATAGCATGTTTTCAAATAATTTCATCGGGACGGCTTTAATCTAAAGCCCAAGTAGTATACATTAAATTTTTGAGAATTATAATGTGAAGTAGAGCTGTCCCATGATGGATTGACTGATAAAGAAATCTTAATTTGGAGAATGAAAAATTGTGGATTCCCCACAATCCAGGGGAAGAAGGACTTTGGTTCTCAATTCCAATTCCAGTTACACAGACAACTAGATCCATCAGTGGACAAAGATGATTCATCTAGTTCCCTTGACTGGGGCCTTGGGCCAAAGCAGTATCATATAGGAAGTTGTAAAAATGCAACTTATTGGGTCTTACTACAGACCCACTTATTTGGAAATGCTAGTGTGGGGCCCAGCAAACTGTTTTAACAAGCCCCCTAAGTCATTCTAATGCAAGCTAAAGATTGAGAATCAGTGCTTTCAATTAATTTCCAGGCATTAGGCTAACCTGGACTGTTTCCCCCACTAGTCCCAGGGTCATTAACATCTTTCTGATTTGTGACTGGGTCCTCTGGTGACCCTCTCCAGAGGGAATATCCTGTGATGGCAAACTAAGGAGTTGGCATTCCGCTATCTAAGTCAATGTCGTGTAAGATGTTCTCCCTTTCTCCCAGGAGCCCTAGGTGAACCACTAATATCACATTTCTACACCTGAGTTAATCTATTTTACTGAGGGAGGTCTGTCTGAAGCAACTGACCTCTTTTTATTCATTTTTTACTATAATAAAAGCACTTGAAGTCATACTAAAGTTTTTTGTTTTCCTTTAATTTTAAAGGACTTTTTACAGATTTGCCAGCGCTAATCCAGAATGTGAACAATCCAGCATTAACTAATTGCCTATTGACTATAAGTAAACAACAGGAAAAGCATAGCAAATAGGTCTTCCTGGTTAGTTAAGATATCTTGCTGGTTTGAACACTTTACAATAGGTTAACTCTACATTTAAATTCAACACGCACAAAGAAGGTAAATGATATATAAGGAGCTTTGTTTGTACGTTTACTTACGATAAAGCTGTCAAAAGTAATGACCTATTTCTTCCCTCATAAAAAGTCGTTAACATGAAATGTACCTACCTTTAAATTAAGCCTGATATGATTTACTCTGGAGGGGAATGTCTTAAACCTTCCCTTCTTCATGACTATGTTATAATTCTTTGTTCCCCCAAATGGAAACGGGTACATGCAAAAGAGGAATTCGATGCTAGCACAGCTTTTGTTAAAAAGGAAAAAGTGGGGGTGTCTGGATGGCTCAGATGGTTAGAGCGCGAGCTCTGAACAAGGTTGCCAGTTTGAAAATGGCGATTGGACTTGGAGCAGTGCTACGCCCTCCACAACTAGATTGAAGGACAATGACTTGGAGTTGATGGGCCCTGGAGAAACACAATGTTCCCCAATATTTCCCAATAAAATTAAAAAAAAAAAAAAAGAAAGGAACAAGTGCCTGAGTGAGAAACGTTCAGTAGGAGGTGGTTAACTTTCTGATCAAGATGTCTGACTTTTAGGAATAAAATTAATTTCTGATTTGATCATATGAATTTTTTCTAGTGTTTATGGGTGTTTTTAAGGGTGGTAAGGTGTGTGGGGATAGTATGACAGTTAACAACAGAGAGTAGTAAGTACTAAATATATATTAAATTCTTATTATAACATAATCTACCGTAACAGTGCGTTTAAAAGAACACAAGTCTACCTGGACCTCTTTAACTGTGGCATAGCTATAAACACACTAGTAAACTTTCATTTTACTCTATTTCCTGGAATCTGGAAACCTATTATTTTATTGAGGATTTAAACTGTTTATGTAATAGTGTGTGTCATAAATGATGGACTGGCGTTCAGATGGTAGGTAGCAGTAGGGCCATGGGTCCCCCATCCTATTCCCGTCATGGCATCTTGTAGCTATCACTCCTGAGAAAGCACAACCTGAAGAGCATATAGCAGAGAATGCAGAGCTCAGAGAAGTGAATGAGGGTAATTTTTCCAGCTTGTCCTAGGATCTGGAAATAGTTTTACTGTTGGACATGCCCATATAGGACACAATATTTTTTTTATGGTTATAGATTATCAACTTTATTAACATATGTTATTCAAAGTATTCTTATATATTTTTTTATTTTTATTTTTTAAAATTTATTGGGGTGACAATTGTTAGTAAAATTACATAGATTTCAGGTGTACAATTCTGTATTACATCATCTATAAATCCCACTGTGTGTTCACCACCCAGAGTCAGTTCTCCTTCCATCACCATATATTTGATCCCTCTTAACCTCATATCCCACCCAGAGCACAATATTTTGATTCCATGATAGGAGTCCTGATAGAAAATGGTGTTTAAAAGTAGGGAGAGAAAATCTTTAAGTGAGGAAAGTGGGTAGAGGTAGACTAACAATTTAACTAAAAAAGTAATCAGGCAGAGTGAAGGGAAGAAACAGTGATGTTCAGGGTATCCAGATAATCCCACATGGGCATCTCCAGTGCAGATTTACCTAGCTTTTGGGCCAGATGTGCCACCTGCGTATATTCCCAGTTGTATTCCTTCATTTCTGTGCCTCCTATTTTATAGAGATCTTATGTTGGTTGGTGATATAAGGTTTTAAATCTAATAATCAAGCTACCCAGCTGTAAAAGTCTATATGCCGCAGAACCCAGTTTTAGGCATGTTGACTTTGATGCTCAGATATGAAGGTACTTCTGAGTCTACCTTATTTTGACTTGAATAAAATAAACACAGAGATGAAATGCATGGGGCAGTGATTTACATCTCTGTAGACTTGTGCACAGAATGAAGACACATTCATTCGTTTTCTGACCAAGGCACCTCTACTAGACATCATCCCTGCTCTCTGAGTTGTGCTGAACTCTGCTGGTAGTTCATCTGCCAGCAGCTTGCAAAAGTTGGAAACCAAAGGATAGTCTGATCTCCTGTTTGCCAGTGCTTAATAAAAATACCTCAGTTCTGTTTTTATCATGTAAAGAGCAAGCTCAGCTTTTTGAGTGAAAAATTTTGATTCTCAGGGCTAGTGAAGTTATCCAGTGATTTGCAAAATATAATCTGCAGGGCCTCTTAGGGAGTAAGGAGTAGGGAGTAAGGGGAGCCCCAATTTGGGGAGGGGGCTTACTGCTCTTCCCTTAGGAGCAGGTTTTTTTTTTTTCTGCTTTATAATTTGATTTGCGATATGATTTTGTTTCATGACAGTGTTTCTATACTAAAAAGAAAGTGTGAAAATCATTTTTTAAAGAATTTTATTAAAAAAAATATATAATATTATATTGGTTTCAGGTGTATACCATAGTTATCTAACATTTACATACCTAAAGAAGTTATTGCCATGGTAAGTCCAGCAACCATCTGACATGGTACCATGCTATCATAATATCATTGACTACTGTATTTTCCCGAAAATAAGACCTAACTGGAAAATAAGACCTAGCATGATTTTTCAGAATGCTCGTAATATAAGCCCTGGCTCCAAAATAAGCCCCAGTAAGATTGTCAGCCAGATGGATGCATTTAGTACATTTGTTGCAACACACGACAAACATATTGAATTATAAAATAATAATATTAGTTATGATGAGTGTGAAAAGAAAGAGCTATTCTGTCGAGTATAAGAAAGGAATCATGGAGGACTCTCGGGCCAAGAATTTTATGGCTTTCTGCAAAGAGAAGAAGTTGGATCTCTGAGTGTTCCAAAAATGGCAAGCAGAGTATGGTAACCTCAGGCAACAGATGGACAAAGGAAATGCTAAGAAGCGCGTGTGGATCTAGTCAGCAACCATTATTTCCTGAGCTGGAGGACATCACCTGTAAATGGATTGCTGACAGGAGAGCAAAGGCTTTGGTTGTGCACAGGACTGATATTCAAGCATTTGCCCTTACAATGACACCACAGTTAGAAATATCCCCAGAAGAATTCAAAGCATAACAACACTGGCTGGATTGCTTCCTTCAGCAATATGAACTGAACTGTCTCTAAGATCGACAACACTGTTCAAGCTGGAAGATACTGAAGTTATTAAAGGTGCACTTGCATTCAAGTCCTTTGTTGATGGCATCAACTTTTCTAAATACCAGCTCTTCAACATGATTGCTATGGATGAAACTGCAGTGTTTATGGGCCAAGGATCTCAAACGACAATTGATCAGACAGGTGCCTTGTCAATCTACATTCCCTCACTGGTTATGAAAGTGGACGTGTTACCTGTATTTTGGCAATTAGTCTGGATGGAAAGAAAGCCACACCTCTAATCATCACTAAAGGCAAGAAAGATAAGGTTGAACGTGTTTCAGGCATTTATGTTCTTGAAACCGAAAAAGCCTGGTGCACACAAGCAGTTATAAGGAAGTAGGTCGATTTAATGCTGCCACTTGTTTTGCGAGGTGGCCAAAGAAGTCTGCTAGTATGGGATTCAGCCGGTACTCACTGCGCTAAAGACGTGAAGAACTTCCTTGCAGAGAGAATAGGTCAAATAATGATTCCCACAGGAATGACTGCCTATCTCCAGACTCTTGATATTGCAATAAACAAGCCATTCAAGGACCATTTGTACATGGAAATCAATGACTTCACTGAAAATGCAATGTAGAGAAATCAGCGTGGAAACTTTGTGAAGCCTAGCCTGCAAGAGGTGACTTGGGTGAAGACTTCATGGGATAAAATCACTGACAACTGTGTTGCCAATTCACCACAAGCAGGCTACATGGAGAAAAAGTGCTCATTTAAAAAGAGCTCTATTACTGGACATGAGAGATTGGGGCCAATGGTTCTACAGGAAATGAAGTCGCAAGAAATTCAATCCAGAATTTGGGGTTTGGAGAGTTATGACGATGTTCCAGAAGAAGATGACATGACTGTATTTGAATAAATGTAGATTTTTGTACATGAATAAATGTAGATTGTTATACATGAAAAAATAAGACATCCCCTGAAAATAAGCCCTCATGCGTCTTTTGGAACAAAAATGAACATAATAGACGGTCTTATTTTCAGGGAAATATAGTATATGTTGTACATTACATTTCCATGACTTATTTGTTTGATACCTGGAATTTGGACCTCTTTTTCCCCTTTACTTCTCCCCTCCTTTAAAAATTTTTCAGTTACAGTTGACGTTCAATGTTATTTTATATTAATTTCAGGTGTACAGCAGAGTGGTTAGACATTTATAATAATTTAAGAAGTGATTCCCCTGACTAACCTAGTTCTCACCTGGCACTATACATAGTTATTAACATATTATTGACGATATTCCCTATGCTTTATTTTAGTCATGGGGATCCATGACTATTTTGTAGTGACCAATTTGTCCTTCTCAATCCTTTCACCTTTTCTACCCTGCCCCCCAACCCCCCTCCCATCTATCATCCTGATAAATTTAGTACCCGTCTGACACCATACATAGTTATTACAATATTATTGACTATATTCCTTATGCTATAACCTACATCCCCATAACTACCTTTTAACAACCAATTTGTACTTCTTAGTCCCTTCCCCTCTTTCACCTACTCCCACAGCCTCCTCGTATCTGGCAACCATCAAAATGTTCTCTGTATCTATTAGTTTGTTTCTGATTTGTTTGTTTTTTCATTTTGTTCTATAGATTCCACATATAAGCAAAATCACATTGCATCTGTCTTTCTCTGACTGACATACTCCACTCAGTTCAATGGACCCTTCAGGTCCATCCATCCCACTGGAGATGGAAAGAACCCATTCCCGACCATGGCTAAACAATATTCCATTGTATATATGTACCACCTCTTCTTTATCCATTCATCCATCAACAGACACCTAGGATGTCTCCACATCTTGGCCATTGTAAACAATGTTGCAATGAACATATGGATACACATGTCCCCTTGAAGTAGTGTTTTGGGTTTCTTTGGATAAATATGCTTAAGTGGGATTACTGGGTCCTTCTTTGTCTCTTATTATAGCCTTTGTTTTAAAGTCTATTTTGTCTGATATAAGTATTGCTACCCCAGTTTTTTTTTTTCCATTTCTATTTTCATGAAATGTCTTCTTTTATCCCTTTACTTTATATGTCTTTTGATCTAAAGTAAGTCTCCTATAGGCAGCATATGTAAATATCTTGTTTTCTTACCAATTCAGCCATCCTATCTTTTGACTGGAGCATTTAATCCATTTATATTGAAAGCAATTGTTGACAGATATGTAGTTATCGCTATTTTATTATTCATATTTTTGATTTTTTTCATCTTAAAGAAGCCCCTCTACATTTCTTATAATACTGATTTGGTAGCAATTAACTCCTTTAGCTTTTTCTCGTCTGGGAAGCTCTTTATCTGTCCTTTGATTCTAAATGATAGCTTTGCTGGGTAGAGTAACCTTGCTTGTAGGTTCTTGCTTTTCATCACATTGAATATTTTTATGCTAATCCCTTCTGGCCTGCAAAGTTTCTGTTGAGAAATCAGCTGACAGTCTTATGGGAGCTCCCTTGTAGGTAACTACTGTGTTTCCCCGTAAATAAGACCTAGCTGGACAATCAGCTCTAATGCGTCTTTTGGAGCAAAAATTAACATAAGACCCGGTCTTATTTTATTATAATATAATATTTTATTATAATATAAGACCGGGTCTTATATAATATAATATAATATAATATAATATAATATAATATAATATAATATAATATAATATTGGGTCTTATATTAAGTTTTGCTCCAAAAGACACATTAGAGCTGATAGTCCGTCTAGGTCTTATTTTCAGGAAAACAGGGTAACTGTTTTTCTCTTGCTGCTTTAAGATTCTCTCTTTGTCTTTAACCTTTGTCTTGGTGTGCGCCTGTTTGGGTTCATCTTGTTTGGGACTCTGCACTTCCTGGGCTTGAATATCATTTCCTTTGCTAGGTTAGGAAAGTTTTCAGTCATTATTTCTTGAAATAGGTTTTCAATTCCTTGCTTTCTCTTTTCTCTTCTAGCTATGATGAAATGTTGGTATGCTTGATGTTGTCCCAGAGGTCCCTTAAACTGTCGTCATTTTTTTGGGATTCTTTTTTTTTTTTGCTGTTCCAATTGGGTATTTTATGCTACTTTATCTTCTAAATTGCTGATTTGAACCTGTCCCCGTGTCTGGAACTCAAGCCGCAATATCTCTGAGGTATGTCTATACCCTGTCAAATAGCAGTTATAGATCACACAACATTTTTTTTTCTGTTGTTTTTTTCCTGCTGCATAACCCAAAGCCAAGTGGGCTAAGGCAGATTCAATTTTCACTGCCTTAGAGAGCATTAAACATCATCATGGTGGCTCTGCTCACTATTTTGACTTGCCATTTGATTCCATACACTAACTGGATCAAAATGTGCCAAATAAGTGATTAAAAAATGAAAATCTCAATCACCTGGTGGCTTTACCTAACTAATACCAAGCCACCAATTTTACTGCTTTTCTTTTGTATTTTTCCCTTTTTATAGAATTGATTTGTGGGTGTTTGAGGGATGGTGTCATGCAGATATAGCACTTAGTTAATTTACTTCCTTTTGCTAGTGGGTAATAAGAGAAATACAATACTTCAAAATTAACAGAGATGGGAAAATTCTTTAAGGGAATAGATCTTCTAGATGCCAAAGGACAACTTGAAATATGTATTAGATTTCTCTAGAAATAAGAGCTGCTAATAAATAAATCAGCTTGGTAGTGATTTTGAATGTATCCAAGATGAGGAAGTTTTTACTTTACTTGACAAGGAAATAAAGACAGTGAATAGAGCTGCTGTTCAGTGAGCTGCTGATGTGGGTTCCCATCCATTCTGGCAGGTGCACTGTGTTCAAATATACATGATAATGGTTTAAATGTAAATAAGGTTAATGAATTTTAATATTCTTCTGAATCGTGTATTCATACTTCCATTTGCATAGTGACTTATTTCTCCAGTCCTTTTGTAAATATTGTAATGAAATAAACATAAGAGGAGAGCACAAAGGAGCGCATACAATTAGCTCAGCAGACAGCCTTCTGTGAAGGCCAACTGGAATCATATCACAGGATGACAGACCTCAGGGATGGACGAGTCCCACAAGTCACCCAGCTGATCTTTCTTTTCTAGTGGGGAATTATTCTGTTTCGCAGGTTTTCCAAAAAGTGCTTGGTTTAACTTTCTGTGCCTCCAGTGACGGTTTCTGAACTTGCCTCCCGTAGGATATTTGCTGTGCCTCCCTCTGAAGCAACCGTGGTCCTGGGGATGCGGTGTGAGGAGAGAAGGAGAACACAGGTGCCTACTCCAGACGGCTTCGGCGTGAACACTGTCCGATCTAGAAGGAAGCCTGTAGCCGCTGGGCACACTCAGGCCCCAAAGTTAATCTGGGTGGCCTTGCAGCGCAGAGCAGGACTCACTTCCCTCAGCACAGCTTTCACTTTCCCTATCATTGGTTTTGAAAAAATAATTTAAAAAAGGTTCCTTTTCCCCTTCACCACTGTTGTCCTGCAAAGAGAAGCCACACTGGTCTTAAGTCTTGCTGATTAAAGAATGCTATTTACATTTAAGGTGGCTAATAAATGATTCTCTCCTTCAGCTCTTTGGTTACCCTGAAATCATTACCTAAAGGACAACACGTCACATTTCTGCTCTTTGTCGAATGCACTGTTCTCTTTTGTGCCTCAGTGTTTGTGCCTCTGCTGTGACAAGATAGGCTCATGGCGGGAGCCCAGAGGCTGGAATCAGGACACCCACATTTAACTCCTGTGTGTAACAGGAATATTAATAGTAGCTACATCACAGGTTTGTGGACTGGGGTAAATGAGTTACTCCATGTAATATGTCTGGAAGAATGCCTCGCATTGCTAAGTGCTCATACCGTAAGCTTTAGCTCTCACTAGTTTCTCTGCTTGAAATGCCCTTTCTCCTCCTCTATACAACCTTTGCACTTCCGGTCAAACATTGCCACCCTCTTTCCCCAGCTTTCTAATTCAAGGCAGAGTTAATTGCTTATTCCTCTTGTTTCCTTGACACATTTCACAGATTTTTATTATTGCATGGTATTTGTCAAGGTGTATTAAATTTAGTCCCCCAATATTTCTCTTATCCCCAAAGCTATAAATTCCTTGAGAGCTGGGCCATCTTTTATTCATCTATTAATCATCCTTCAGCACCCCAAACAAGCACTGGATAAAACAGATGCTTGATAGTTCTTTGTTGGATTACCCATAAACAATGCATAAGCATTCATTGTTTGAATAAGCCCGACTGAGCATTTACTCCATTTCAGTATCGCTCTGGATGTGTGTGTGGATAAAGAGAATGCTAATTGCTTTCTCTTGACTGCAGGACCTGAGTCACTTGTGAATGTAATTGTGCTTTAGTAAAATGCAAGACCAGGGCATGGGGGCCTGGGATTCTGCTTTTCTTTTTCTTTCTTTCTCTTTTTTTCTGCTTTTCGTTTAGCAACTGAAGTCTACATTTGTGAGATCTTCGGCTGCCCATTCATTTTTGAATAGCTTTTGCATATTTGGGGAAATTCCGATATAATGAGTCTCAGTTATGTCTCAGTATCCCTTATAGTTCGGACAGAAATGTGGGATGCTTGGGCTTCTAATAAGACATGCCTGTGTGGGGCTTTGGTTTGAAAGAGCATAAGGAAAAAGGGCAGTTCTGATTTCTATTCTCTGGCTTGCATGGTTGTGGAGGACCCCCTCAGAGGTGATAAGAAGCATTTATACTGGAGGTGGTAACAGGTAAAGTCAAGTCCTGGAATTAATTCATGGAGATGGCATCTGTGTCTTTTTTAGGCTAGTTCTGTGGCATCGTTTGGGACATTTTCCTGGCAACTGAACCTCTAGTTTCCCTATGATTTTATAAATTACCTAATATCCTTTCACAAATCTCTTTTCTGCCCTAATTAGTCAGAGCGGGTTCTGTTGTTTTCCACCGGAAACGGATAGAGCTGCTATTGAACCAACTTCTTTTGTCCAGAATTTTCAGGGGTAGTGATGATAATAAAGTGGTTTGTTTGGAGTTGAGGACTGAGGATCAGAGCAAGTAGCCTGCGGGTTCCTCCAGACGTCAGCAGCTCCCGAAGGAATATTAAAATCATATAGTCCAGTTAGTTTCAGTAGAGTCTTAAGAAAATCTCTTTTCTTATTTATAAAAGGCTGGACCCATAGAGTCTAAAAGGTGCCTTCAAGTTCAACCGAGTAACGTTCTTTTCTACCATCACGGGAGGTTACAGAGCAGGAATGTGAGTTGGTGCTTTCATCGGATGTCTGCCTAGACCCTTGAAAGCAAATTGGTTACAGTCCGCAGAGGGAGCTAGAATCAGAAAACTAGAAAGCTGAAATGAAATGAAGCGAGAGTTTCCAGGGGGAAAATTATCCAGCATAAAAGAAGGTCAGGAAGAGTTCAGCTAGGATTCTCTGAAGGAGAAAAAGATTGGGAGAAAGTAAAGAGATCAGAAAATTGTTATAAGAGTAATAATAACATTAAAAAATGGGGAAGAATTAAAGGTATGATTAACAGCTGTCACTACTTCAGCTGACAAAGCTGGTTAATTGCCCGTGTAATCCTAGCATATAATTTCCCACCTAGTATACTTCACTCCTGAGAATCGTAAATGAATTGCATATGTTACTTTTGTTAGGCTGCTGAGGACAAGAATCCAAGCAATGGTTTTAACTTAGAAGAAACAACAGTGGTAAAAACTAGGCTTGTGTATACATATGAAAGGGTCTTTCCTGTTTATCGGTTGAAGGACTTTTAGAACTGGGATTGAAGAAGACAGGATGATCTCTTCATTATGTAGATGCAAAAGTAAGGCCCAGGTAGCTGAAGTGATTTGCCCAAAACAGGCTTCCTGGAATGCCACACATTGTGATGTAAATAGCAGGAAATTCAATATTAGACTTCTTGCTTTATACCAACTAAACAACCATCACATAGAAGTCTGAAGTCTAAAAACCTTCCTCCTTAAGTACACGTTCAAATCCCTTTCTCCCCCTTTATTTCCTCATTTGTTGATCACCTGGGAGAAGACAGTGATCTCCATGCCTAGTCTGATGCACGTGGGACAGAGACAAAGCCTAAACAAAGCACTGGGATGTGTTTTTTATCACCCTCTTTTGCTTTTGCCCTTCAGTCCTTGATACTTGACAGATATCAAATGCAAAGAATAGCAGGGTGAATGCAGAAGGCTTTCTCACTCTATTAAAGCTTGGGCACACTTGGATATTTTTTAAAAATATTCCAGTCTGCAAATACTGGCAAAGGAAAGCTCTTCCCTTGCATTTCAAGCATACAGAGTTTTTTGTTTTCCCCCAACCTATACTAGAGAACATTTTTTTTTTCTTTATGTGTCTTTGGATTTTTAAAGATTTAATACGTTCCAGGTGGAAAAGAAGTTTGTCAGATTTTGGTATTTGGCTGAGTCTTTGAGTTGGTGAGAAAGACCTGTCTACTACCATCCGTTAGCAGTTCCTATATAGTTGCAATCCATAGGACTAGACTTTCATTTCAGTGTATTCGCCGTGTTAGCATCACCGTGCTGTAATCCTATCACTGTAATTTGCCACCATTTCTTACGGTGGCTTACTTGGACTGGATTACGTTAGTGATTCTTTGAAAATCTTAAAGGCATAACAAGAGTTATTTTTTAAAAAAGGCATTTTTCTTGGTTATTGCTCAAGCTTTTTCCTGGCTTAAACTCTGATTTTGGCCATGGAAACCAAAGCTTGTTTACTGGTACAGTAAATGAAAATTGTCGTCACATTCTGTGCTTTTCTATTTGTTTTTTTTTCAATGACTTAAAAAAAATTGGGGTATGTTTTCTTGGGTGCTGTAGCAATAGAATAACTTAAAAGTAATTAAGATGTCATTTATAAAACTACTTACTTATGGCAATAATTCTGCTAAAAAGATGGGTAGAATGAGAAGGACTCTTGCTCTTGTACATCAGAAGTATACTATTAAATAGACCACCTACCTTCAGCAATCCCTCAAAGACACAATGTGTATAAGGAAGAGTTGATTTGATTTATACTTTCTAAGGCATGTTTAGTTGACCCTCTGTACTTGTACCAGCCATTTTTTTTAAAGGAACCTTTTGATAATTCCATGATGTTGTTTTCTGAATGTTAAATCTTTCCTTTTAAGCCATCAGAGTCTTTTGATGTCTTTTTAAAGCTTCCCAAGTATATTTATACACCACGTGTTGAGCTTTGCATCGTTATCAGAGAATCAGTAGCAATTGATCATTGTCCTTGACGGATTTGACATTTGCAGTTTGCAGTGATTTCTCTTGGATCTCAGCGTCCATGATATGTACTTTATTGCAATTTTGAAAAGGTGTAAATTGTAGTTGGGTAAAGGATAGTAGGTGATAGCCCAACATTTGCTTTCCTGTGAGCCTAGACAGTTGCCTAGCTCCTGTATTTTCTTATAGTTTTAAAACTTTGTTGTTCTTGCTAATTTTCACACACAATAGCCGTGTGTGTGTGTGTGTGTGTGTGTGTGTGTATGTGTGATGTATGTTTGAAAATGGTCATTGAATGAGAGGGTAAAACTTGAGTGGGGTAAAGATCTGCCTAGGAAACGTTTGGATGAAACATGATTTGGAAGAGACCCGGAGGTATCAGAAGCAATTCTGATTAAAAATTTGGGAATTTATGAATATTTGGGAACATGTACTTATGAGTGTCAAAGGGCTATTTTACAATTGTTTTTAAGAAATCTGCGAATTGTACAGGTTGACTTACCTGAAGTATCCCGCAGCTTCATGTTAAATTATTTATTTCTTAATGGGCTTGTTCATTTGTTTATGTTGGATAGAATAGATATTATAAAACTCAAGGCATTATTAATAGTATTTTCTTTAAAACATAAACTTCAAGGTTTATTTATAAAAAATTTCAATTTGGGTATGCAGAGAGCGAGTCACTATACTCAGAAGCATGGATAATGTTTTTTTCATAATTTTTCACTTTGCTTTTGAGACATCCTTAGATTCACACATACTGGCCAGATTATAATACACATGATGTGCTTCACAGGTTTGTTTGCTAAGCAATTTAACTAGCCTGGAGGGGGGAGATCCCTCTAAAGACAGCTGCTCATCAGATCTGGTTGCAAAAAAATGAGAGATGTCATGAGTCCTTCCTGGCCTTCTCTGGTCTAAAGAGTGCCTCTAGGGTATCACGCTGGCCTGCCTTGATTCCACGATAAGTGTGAATCTAAAACTTAAGAGGGAAAAGGTATTAAGCATTGCCATTACAAAGTGCTGATTCAGTGAGTCTAGTAAAAAATCTATTACACCACAAATAATTTCTTCTCCAACATGTATATGGAAAAATCCCTACTGGGAAATTCTGTCCTTAGCACATTGACTTCACAGGATAACAGCTCATCAGAAGTAGGGGTTGTGGTCAGATTAGTACCTTGGTGGCTTGGTCTAAAATTAACTAGATGTTTAGGTCAGCCAAAAGCTGGCTGGCTGGTTCACAAACACATATAGAGTATTTACTACTGGAAGGATATAATAAATGAAAGCAATTTTTATAGATTTTTTTTTTTTTAAAGAAAGGAAGCTTAAATAAAAGTCCTAAAAGATCCTTGTTTTTTTGTTTGTTTGTTCTGCAGTATTAATGTGATCCAGTTATTCAGTTTTTAGGTTTCAAGTTTCCTTGGGCCATTTGTTTATGAAAAGTTGAAATTATTTCATTATTTGTTGCTAAACCAAGCAGTTAGAGAATTGACCTCGTCATTGAGTTAAAATTTTTAAGTGTTTTTTGGGTCTTCTTAACCAGATCAGATGCTTGTTGGTGCCATGGACTACATCTGACTATTTCAATCCTCATGCCACTTACTAAAGAGTTCTAAAGGAATTTACACTTCAAAATTTTGTATACTTTTCCTTAGAGTTTTTTCTAGGATATAAAGTTGTATTTACACTATTATTATAATGATGTTAAAAGATCAGCACAAATGTATAGATGTAAAGAATTTAGGAAAATACCAAAATAGGCATTGAGTATATCAGACAATAGGATTATGGGTGAGCTTGTTTTCTTCTGTCTTTTTTCAATTTTATTATAATTTTCTTGTATCATTCAAGGGTGCAAAAATTAATCTATTAAAAATAAAATATACTTCTGTTTCTGGCAATAATGGAAAGCTTGTATCTTGTATCTGACCAATCCTCTCATCAGATAGAAGCGTATGTATACACACACACACACACACACACACGCACACACACACACACACAAATAGTTGCCAAATTAATCAGAAAACAACCAGGACATCCAGGACTTGAGGGGTCAAGGGGCAGGCCCAAGGGTTTTGGCTTTCTTTAGAGATAGGGAAACCAGAAAACCCCTCAAAACAAACAAACAAACAAACAAACAAACAAACCAACCAACCAACCAACCAAAGCACCAACCAACCAACCAACCAACCAAAGAAACAAACAAAGAAAAGAAACCTGGAGTTCAGAACCCACTAAGGAGGAGCGGCTGTAGTAAATGCCCGAATTGAGACTGTTGAAAGACCAGACCCTAGGAGAAACCAAAAAGGGACCAGCCCTTTCAAAAGGACTCTAGTCTCAAAACATCACAACTCCTAACTGGATCTGCCTTTAGTCTAATTGCTTTTCAGAAGAAAGTGAAATACTCTCTGGAGGAAGCTAGCGTATCCTCTATAATTTTTTATACAGAACACATGGCAATTTAGAGTTAACCGGGATCCCAGGACACTGGGCCACATGACTGAAAAACAAAGGGGAAACAGGTAATAGATTCCTGGGTGATTCAAATATTAGAACTATTAGATAAAAACTCTAAAATGTGATTTAATGTGCGCAAGCACAGTGATAAGATAGACAATTCTATAAAAAACAATCACAGGAAAAACAAATGAATGTGTTGGACTGGAAGTTCCTACGGTTTCTTTGGGTTCTTAAAAAGCATATCTCGTTATGGATTTTTTTCCTCTTACTTTACTATTTTTTGTTTTCCTGGTTGTGGGCTCGTGCTTCTGGATTCTATCATATTTCCTTTCTGTTGAGCTCATCCATATCCAGAGGCCCACCTCACTTATGAAAATGTTAGCTATATTGAAGAAGATATTCCAAAACTCACACCTTTCCCTCCCCCAGTCCCCAAGTCATTTCCTATTCTGTGGGCTCAAACTTGGCAGGGATATATATGTAAAGCAAATTCCATTTTATACGTGCCAACTTGCTTCTTTATCCTTGGGAAGTATGTTCTTCAACCGAGCAAACGCTAGAATGGTAGTTTTATTCTCAGCTCTGTTTCTCGTTCTGAATGACCTGGGACAAGCATAACCAAGCCATCGAGTCATGGTTTCCCACTGAGCCCAGATGTAGCTCACCAGTCTTTTCAGGATCACGTCCAAGACAGCTAATACCAAAGGATGGAGGTTGCCAAGGAAGTTAAAACTTATTTTCTATCCTTGAGACAGATTATCTCTGAAAGCTCTTCTGGCTTTAGAATTCTACACTTAAATCTAGTAGATGGTTTTCAGTTGTTGTTCAGTACACATGTGGGCGAGGACCATGAAGGATGGATGAGTGGCAGAAAGGAATGATCTCCTTATAGTCATTGATGCATTTGTTTGACCTAAAATTGTATCTATCTGTTCACCCTTTTCTGCCCTGAATAGTACATTTGGTAAGATGGACCTTGCTACAATATGTGTTAATTGTCAAGTTAGTTGAAAGTTCTGGTCTGGACTTTTTCGATCTAGTGCATTTTGTCGTATTAGACACAGCCAAACCCAAACCAAACTCCCTATCCTTCAGACTGGCACCTCATCAAGCCAAACCTGCCACAATGTCTTCTCTGATGTCTGCAGCCGTGCTCTGGAGCTTTCGTTTGATTTACACTGGATCCTTGGAGCGATTCAGCTGAATGCTCTCAGTGTCCAAAACCTGGCTACCGGTGTGTCCAGAGTCAGTAACGATTTCAAAGAACTCCAGAGAATACGAGGGGAAAGGCTTTGTTCCACCAGATGGACAAAAACCTTTTTCTCTTGACTTAAAAAAAGTTGTAGGAAAATACACACAACATGAAATTTATCATCTCAGCCATTTTAAAGCGTACAGTTGAGGAGTGTTAAGTATATTCATATTGTTGTGCAACCAATCTCCAGAACTCTTTTCATTTATTTTTTAAATTAAAGTTTATGGGGTGACAATTGTTAGTAAAGTTACATTGATTTCAGGTGCACAATTCTGTATTACATCATCTATAAATCCCATTGTGTGTTCACCACCCAGAGTCAGTTCTCCTTCCATCACCATATATTTGATCCCCCTTACCCTCGTCTCCCACTCCCCATCCCCCTTACCTTCTGGTAACCACTAAACTATTGTCTGTGTCTATGAGTTTTTGTTTCTCATTTGTTTGTCTTCTTTTCTTTCTTTGGTTTATATACCACATATCAGTGAAATCATATGGTTCTCTGCTTTTTCTTTCTGACTTATTTCACTTAGCATAATCTCAAGATCCATCCATATTGTCACAAATGGTCCTATTTCATCTTTTCTTACCCCTGAATAGTATTCCATTGTGTATATATACCACAACTTCCTTATCCATTCATCTATCGAAGGATATTTTCGTTGTTTCCATGTCTTGGCCACCGTAAATAAAGCTGCAGTGAACACTGGAGCACACTTGTCTTTATGTATAAATGTTTTCAGATTTTTTTGGTAGATACCCAGGAGAGGGATTGCTGGGTCATGCGGTGATTCTATTCATAATTTTTTGAGGAACCACCACACTGCCTTCCATAACGGCTGCACCAGTCTGCAATCCCACCAACAGTGTATGAGGGTTCCTTTTTCTCCACAGCCTCTCCAACACTTGTTACTATTTGTCTTGTTGATGATGGCCATTCTAACTGGGGTGAGGTGACATCTCATTGTGGTTTTTATTTACATTTCTCTGATGATTAGTGATGTTGAGCATTTTTTCATATGTCTATTTGCCATTTGTATGTCCTCTTTGGAGAAATGTCTCTTCAGGTCCTCTGTCCATTTTTCAATTGGGTTGTTTGTTTTTTTGTTATTGAGTTGTGTGAGTTCCTTGTATATTTTGGATATTAGCTCCTTATCGGAGGCAATGTTTGCAAAAATCTTCTCCCATTCAGTTGGTTGCCTCTTTATTTTGTCGATTGTTTCTTTCACTGTGCAGAAGCTTTTAAGTTTGATATAGTCCCATTCATTTATTTTAGGTTTTACTTCCCTTGCCTTTGGAGTCAAATTCATAAAATGCTCTTTGAACCCAAGATCCATAAGTTTAGTACCTATGTTTCCTTCTATGCAGTTTATTGTTTCAGGTCTTATGCTTAAGTCTTTGATCCATTTTGAATTAATTTTGGTACATGGTGACAGATAGCAGTCCAGTTTCATTCTTTTGCATGTGGCTTTCCAATTCTGCCAGTACCATTTATTGAAGAGGCTGTCTTTTCTCTGTTGTATATTTTTTTGCTTCGTTGTCAAATATTATCTGTGCATATTTATGTGGTTTTATTTCTGGGTTCTCAATTCTATTCCATTGGTCTATGTGTCTGTTTTTCTGTCAATACCATGCTGTTTTGATTATCGTTGCCCTGTAGTACAAGCTAAAGTCAGGGAGTGTGATACCTCCAGCATTGTTCTTTTTTCTTAAGATTGCTTTGGCTATTTGGGGTCTTTTGTGGTTCCAAAAAATTCTGATTATTTTTTTGTTCTATTTCTTTAAAAAATGCCATTGGGATTTTGATGGGGATCTCATTAAATCTGTATATTGCTTTGGGTAATATGGCCATTTTAACTATGTCGATTCTTCCAATCCACGAGCACGGAATGTCTTTCCATTTCTTTGTGTCTTCTTCAATTTCTTGAAAAATTGTCTTATAGTTTTCAGCATATAGGTCCTTTACATCCTAGATTAAGTTTATTCCTAGGTATTTTATTCTTTTTGCTGCAATTGCAAAAGGAATTGTTTTTTTTTAATTTTTTTTTCTGAGATTTCATTGTTAGTATATAGGAATGCAATGGACTTTTGTACGTTGATTTTGTAGCCGGCAACTTGACTGTATTCGTTGATTGTTTCTAATAGCTTTTTGGTGGAGTCTTTAGGGTTTTCTATATATAGCATCATGTCATCTGCAAAGAGTGACAATTTAACTTCTTCATTCCCAATGTGGATGACTTTTATTTCTTTCTCTTGCCTGATTACTCTGGCAAGGACTTCCAACATTATGTTGAAAAGCAGAGGTGATAGGGGACAGCCCTGTCGTGTTCCTGAACGTAGAGCAAAGGGCTTCAGTTTTTCACCATTAATTATGAGATTAGCTGAGGGCTTGTCATATATGGCCTTTATTATTTTAAGGTATTTCCTTCTATACCTATTTTATTAAGTGTTTTAATCATAAATGGATGTTGTATCTTGTCAAATGCTTTTTCTGCATTAATTGATCTAATCATATGATTTTTGTCCGTTATTTTGTTTATGTGGTGTATCACATTGATGGATTTGCATATGTTGAACCATCCTGGTGCCCCTGGGATAAACCCCAGTTGGCGTGTTGAATAACCTTTTTAACGTATTGCTGCATTCGATTTGTTAAAATTTTGTTTAGGATTTTTGCATCTGTATTCTTCAGAGATATTGGTCTGTAGTTTTCTTTTTTGTGTTGTCCTTACCAGGTTTTGGTACCAGGGTAATGTTGGCCTCATAAAATGAGTTAGGGTCTTTTTATCTTTCAAAACTGAAACTCTATACCTACTAAACAACAATTCCCCATTCCCCCTCCCCAAGCCTCTGGCACCCACCATTCTACTTTCTGACTTTATGAAATTTGACTCTTCTAGGTACCTCACATAAGTGGAATCATACAGTATTTGTTTTCTTTCTTTTTTTGTTCTTGTGTGACTGACTTATTTCACTTAGCATAATGTCCTCAGGTTTCATCCATGTTGTAGCATGTGTTGGAATTTCTTCCTTTTTAAGGATGAAGAATATTCCATTGTATGTAAATACCACATTTTGTTTATTCATTCCTCTCTTGGTAGACACTTGGGTTGCTTCCACCTTTTGACTACTGTGAATAATGCTGCTCTGAACATGGGTGGACAAATATCTCTTTGAGATAGTGCTTTTGATTCTTTTTTGTATATTTCATATGAATCAGCAGTCATAGGGTAGTTCTGCTTTTAATTTTTTGAAGAATCACTGTACTCTTTTCCATAGTGGCGGCATCACTTTATATTCTCAACAACAGTGCACAAAGGTTCTAATTTCTCCGCATTGTCACCAACACTTATTAGTTTAGATAGTAGCCATCCTAATGGGTTAAGTTAGGTGGTGACAAAAGCCTTTTTGTTGAACTAATGTCTTGTTGTATTTGAAAATTATTTTTTTGCCACTGTTTATAAAAAATACGTAAGGACAACAGACACTGCCAAACTCATTAAATTGCTGCTAGTCACCAACTTTTAAAACCTGTAGTTTAGTTTCTTTCTGAAAATTTTATGTCAGCTATTTGCTATGTAATAATTGGCCAAGGAATCCAGGGCTTAAATGAGTCTAAGGATGATATTCTGTTTTTTACTCATTAGGGTTTCAACGTATGGGTGGATTGAGGCAGGCAAATGGATGAGCAATCAGAGTAGAATCATTAAACTCTAGTATTTCTTCCACATTCAGCTGATCATATTTAAGGAGATGAGAGCTGTATGTAGTATATTCCTCCAAGCTGTTTCAGTAGATACACACGTCTTTCTCCAGCTATGAGGCAGGGACTTCCCAGACCCTGAAAAACACTCCATATGCTGAATGAATTATAAAGCACACCAACAAGGTTGAATGATCACCATGCTGTAAGACAGACATAATTTCTTGCATTAAATTATGTGTCTTTTGAATTTTGAAGATTGTAAACATCTAAAAAACGATATAAGAAACATAGCACTGACTTTTATTTGTTTCAGGACTATTTTAACATTCTAAAAAGTTTTTTTTAAACCCAAGCACCCATCATTATTTGTAAAGGATTTTAGCTATTCCTGGAGTCATAGATTGGCTGTGTTTTAGACAGACGAGTCAGGAGGAGGGACTGGTTTACCACAGCTGGGTCTGTAATCAGGCCTATGTCCCCTTCTCAGCAGGAAGGGAGGTTGGCACAGGTGTGTACAATGTGCCTTTACCTGCTTTTACCCTGGCTGGGAGGGGCATCCTTCTCTGCCTTTGAAGTCTGTGATTTTCATCCTCATTTCCAAACATGGTGTTCTATACAGTTTGGCTTCATACCTTGACGGCTTCATGACCTTGACCAAGATAGGAAAGCAATTCAATTTTACCTGGGGGCATTTGCCTTCTAGTGGTGGTGTTTCTGACAAATTTCTAGAGGAAAACTCAGAGTTTAAAAAATGTGTACATAGAGACAGGCATCAAATATCAAATTGCCTACAGGCTACCATGACAATTGATAAGCTTCTTTTTTCCCAAATTCTCAGTTCAATTTGGAAAGAAACTTCAATGTACGTTATGAAAAGATCTTTGTATATGGAATGTTTCAAACCTATACAACATAAATAGTATAATGGGTTTTCATGTACCTACCATCCAGTTCAACAACTGTCAACATCTGCCATTCTTATTTCATTTTCCCTCCATGTGTTGCCCTCCCCCACTCAATAATTTTGATAAATGGGCAAAATGAACATATATATATATATTTTTTTAAAAAAAACCTTTGTTCAATGAAACATTGAGAATTGCTATTGTGGATGGAGACATAAGGTTTGATCCACATTTTATCTTGTCACTGTTCTCTAAAACCATGTGAAAACAAACTGTTTCATATACAATCAGTTAAGATTTAAAAGAAATCAATTAACCTCACAGTAGCATTGAGTCCTCTATTCATTTTTTTGGTAAATATTTAGAGCGCCTACTATGTTCCAAGTAGTTTTCTAGGCACTGGGAAGATAATAGTGAACAAACCCAACAGAAAATCTTGTCTTAATGGGGCTTATATCTAAGACAGAGAGGGAGAGAGAGAGAGAGAGAGAGAGAGAGAGAGAGAGAGAGAGAGAGAGAGATTGAAGCTGCAGTATTAAATAGGGGTATTAGAAGGGGATACTGGGAAGATGCTATCTGAGCAGGAGGTGAGGGAGCAAGCCATGTGTAAATATGAAGACTGTCACCACTCTAGTCAGAGGGAATGGCAAGCACAAGGGACCAGGATTTGTTCTAAGAAGAGCAAATAGGCCTGGATGGAAGTGGGGGTGAGTGAGCAAAAGGACGAGGGAGAAGGAACTAGGAGATGAGATCTAAGAGGAGGGCTGGCAGATGGTTTAGGGATGTCCAAAGGACCTACACTTTCCTGGGGAAGCTGAGCATGCGTGAGGGTGTACCTTGCCAACTGAATGAGGTTGAGGGGCAAAGCATTGGTCTGATGGAGACAAATGGGACCGAAGATGAGACAGTTTATAGTTTTCACATAAGCTGAGTTTCTTGCAGAAATTTGGGAATTACCAAAATTTTGTTCCCCAGATCTCCTAGGAATGCCAACGTCCTGGGCACATTTATTTTCTCACCAAGTTATGTCATTCTAGTCTTCCTGTGCAACGGGGTTGTTTTTAATATCCTCTCTTCTTTGTAAGGTCTGCCTGATAGAACTTGTAATGAACCAGGTTTCCTTAGACAAATCTAATTCCTAATCCTGCTTCTTATTAATGGGTAATATTTGCCCAGGATCTTTGGTACAGCCTTATAACTGAGTTATTTAGCTTGTCAGTTTTCTCATAGAGCCCTGAGAAATTATCTGCTCCTCTGAATGACTATGAAAGTTACTCAAATGCATTATGCTATATATTTACATGGGGTCATATTTATTGCATTACCACGCTCTTACAGGCAAAATTGCTTTGGGAGGTTTCAGACATACTTTAAGTGTCCATATAATCTGCTTTGTTTTATCACCACCTTTTTCAAAAATCAGATTTGAAAAACAATTGCCTTGCATCTAGTCAAATACCAGTCTAAAGTGATTATTGATTTCTTCATCTGTGTACATGGTGGTTCGATATTGTCTTGGGGTTAACATATTTCCTTTCAGGGGTGGCATGTTGCATTTATTACACCAAGTGAGGGTTGCACAAAATGGGGCAGGCGGGGCTCATTATGACTCACAATTTTCAATCATTCAAATCAAATTCAGTGTATGATTAAATTTAAAAGGGGAGAAGGGTTGGATACCAGCTTGTGAGAGTAAGTTAGTGGTCAGAGAAATGTGGAGGCAAAGAGAAATTTATTCTTAGATAGCTTGCATGAAACTTGCTTAGCCGGTTTTAAAGGTTTGTTTGTAATATCTTTTCTTGGGAGGTTATTTACCTAAAAATTTGATTGACTCCCTGTGATGAACCCATGGCAGTACCGTGGTACTGGAAGAAAGTAAAGATTTATAAGGTGTGGTGCCTGCCTATAAAATGATTTTAGAACAATACTGGACACCTTGCATTGACTCATCAAATACTTTTTGAGCACTCATGTTCTTGGGCACTATATGAAAAGGTAAGGAAACATCCCTTTACAGAGAATATCTATTTTACTTTTTCTTTTTTCCATTGTCTACGTGCACAGAGAGGTAGGTCCTAACCAAATGACAACTCAGCACTATAACTTCTGGCATTCTAGTGACTGAATTATAGAATAACACTATTTAATAACGTAGGTAAGGGCTTCCTGGGTCAGCAGCACAAAACAGAGTCAACCTGATAGCTATACCCTGGTTTTAAAATTGGTGTTTTTGAGCAGATGAAAGGACTCCAAACTAAAGGAAATTAATTATAGTCCGATGTGGTCTGATAGAGGTTATATTTTGACAACATTACTTGGCCTCATAGGACTTTTCAGAAGTCTAAGGAAAGGAGGATGAATAGAATAAATTAAGAGGGATATGACTTCCATTGGCCACAATTAAGCTTTTCTGTTAATTTTAATTTTTTTACACCAAACTGTTCCCTTCGCCACTTGGTATTATCAGCCTTTAAAAATAGTCACCGACTTTGATGTTCAAATTGAGGTTAAGCTGGCCTTTTTTTACTAGAAAAAGATAAAATTGAGTTTTTCTTTCATCTCTTCATGCACACACCCTTTCTTAATCATTATTCAAAGACATTTCTCTGTTCCTCTTGGCTCTTGGCTGACCCACCAGCCTCACCAGTAACTAGCAGAGTGCGGAAAAGCTGATCCGCGCTCCGCCAACCACCACCACCAGTGGAGGGTTCGAAAGACGACCTTTTAGCCTGCAGCACAGATGTAATAGAGAGAGACTTGCACAACTGAAGGTTTTAGTATTCATGAGTGGAGGGAAAAAGAAAACGCATGTCACTGTGGATTTGCTGATAAACTGAGGAACATCCATAGCCTGCTTGTTTAATCCACTCTGCCAACTGAGCTTTGACTGCTAGCCTGCACCGAATAATAAAGAGCCTGATATAGAGAGTTGTGGCAGATTCCTCATTAGAAGTAGGAAAACCCAACGGGCTGGATCAACATTGCAGTACTATATTTAGCTTTTGGAGGAGAGAAAATAAACACTTTGTCTCTTTACTTTTTTTATGAGGCTTTATCCTCATTTAACTTTTTGTAGAGGATTTTCTGCTTTATTTACATAAAGATAAAATTTATCAGATTTTTCTTTATTGCAAAAAGTAATATATCTTCTTTATAGATAATTAAATAAATATAGAAAAGTCCGACCACTGAAGGGAAAACCAATATGCACACATTTCACTTTTTGCCTAGGCAGAGTTTTAGCTCGTTTGACATAGTTTGATCATACTGCATTTCATTCAACATGGACAGTCCCCGTCGCCCCCATCCCTGCCCCCCTTTTTTGCGAAGGAGTGTTTCACTTTAAATGGCAATATTCCTTTGGGAGAGCAATTTATTTAATAGTTCTGCTCTTAGTGCGGGATTGTTTCCATTTGTTTATTGTAAACAATCCCTAAACAGCATGTTTGTGCATGGCGTTGTTTCCCTTATTTAGAAGTATTTCCTTAAGATAGATTTTTCAGAATTAGATTTCTTAGAATTGATCCAGTATGGATCAACTTTTTTTTTTTTTTTTTTTTTTTTAGTTTGCCATTTCTAAAGTTCTTGATCACAGTCATTTTCCAAAAATATTCTACTGATTTGCACTCCCGCCAGCAATGTGAAAGCATTTATTGGAATTTTGACAGGGAGGCAGTCTCCAATCTGCCCATGACTTTGGACAAGAAGGTGGAATAATAAATATCTGCTCACCCTGTTTTGAATGTTACTTTCCTGATTCCCACCCTCATTTTTACCTGTTTTGTATTTTGTGCTTAGTGGCCTTGGACTTATTTCTCCATGGAAGACCTATTCTTTGGCTCTGAGGTAGGCCCTTTCCCTTCCCTAGGCTTTGTAGTTAGTATCCATTGGTCTCTTTATTGATGACGTTTCTCCACTATTCTTCCTCCTAATTGTTTATTTTAAAGATGCCAAAGTGGGTCAATGGCAAATAGACTACAAAACGAAACAACAGAAGGACTTAATCCATGTTGTGTTTGAAGAAGTATGCAAAAGTTTGACGACTGTAGGCAATCTGGCTCTAATCTCAAACTTATATTTTATATGCAGGAAACTTCATTGTGCTTTGAAGTGTGACATGAACACATTTTGCAGGCTGCTAGAAAACACTTGGCTTGGTAAAGAATTGTCAGTGGCAGTGATCTCAACGTCCAAATCTTCATAACCATAACTTGTGAAGAAGAAGTAAAAAAGTATTGTATTTGTAAAATATTTTGATTGTTCCAAAAGCAGTTTTAGTCAGATTTTGTCATTGGTTTACAATGCATGAAAAAAATTTAAACTACTTTTCAAAATTATGGACGATGACTATTTAATAAATTGGATTCATGCAGCACCCGGAATAGCCCCATTCTATGTTCTCATGAGGGTTAGCTATTTGTTGCTGCATAGCAGGGTGAACTGAGACGCACGCAAAGAAGGAATTTGTGTTTTTGCATGTAACCCATGGTAGAGTCTTTCATCTTGATTTTTATTGTAGCCTATTCAGTGGGGTTCTCTGGAAGAGTTGGGGACAGTGAGAGATGACAAAAGAATGAGGAGAAATATATTTTATCAGAATGATTGGGCATTGTAATATATACATATTGAAAAGGGCTCTTCTCTGTTTTCTTTTTTTTTTTTTTTTTTACGAGAACAAATCCACTTTATTTACTTTTTAGTAAGTTTAAATCCTTGAGAGGTACAGCATTACACGGATTCTGTGTCCTATGGCTTTAGCAGGAAGGTTGCTTTGGAATTTGGCACGAACCATACCACTGTTTCCATGAGCACGAGGTACCTTTCCCCAGATTACTCTGGTTTTGTTCGGTTTGCCACCAGGAGTCACTGTGTTATTCTTTGCCATGTACACATATGCACATCTCTTGCCTAGATAGAATTCAGTTTCATCTCGAGCATAAACACCTTAAATTTTAAGAAGAGCTGTTTGCTCTTTCTGGTTCCGGAGACCCCATTTATAGCCAGAAAAAATGGCTTTGGACCACAGCCTTCCAGACATATTTGTCGTTTTAGAAGTTCTGTTCCCAGCAAGCCCCCAAATTTCAGCACCAAGAACTCCACTCATCTTCGCCTCTTCTCTGTTTTCAAATCAAGAAATACAGAGTTGCCATCACTTTCTTACACATCTTCTAATATTTTCCACCCAAGTTGGTTAAAATGAGTTTGAACAAAAACTTGTACTTTCATAGATTTATATAAAGAAAAATATGAACACCAAACAATAACACTATTGAAACTAGATGGAAAGCTATTCACATTTATGAAAACATATCAGTTTAGATAAGAAACAGACATTAAGGGCTATGTGAAAACTTCCTGTGTGAAATGTAATGAAAAAGCAATGCATTTTCAATTTATGGCATTACACTGACTACAGAACTTGGCATTAGACAGTTTTGTGTTGTAAACTTTGTCAGCGATGGATCATTTTCAATAATTTCTTCTAGTTTAAAAAATTGCTGTAGATGTTAAGTTCATATCCAGATGAAACACAAAAGGTCTTTGAAGTCTGGTATATCTGGAGAAGTCCTATCATTGTTGGAAATACATGGCTTCAAAGAGGGAAAATGAGAAAATTTTCTAATTTCAATCAACAGTTGTATTCACTGAAGCATCTCAATGCCAGACAATTGCAGGTTTATTTATAATAGACAGAGACTCTGTAATTAAACTTCTCTAAAGAAGCATATAATGTATGTTGTATTTGGGGTATTACACAGAGTTACATTTGCTTATTCAAATGAAAGTTTGAACACTACAAATTCAGCAGTCATTTCTACCACTGATGAGAATGTCGAAAACAAAAGTTAGTAACCATAGCAAAGCATTCTATTAGATAGACTTAGATTGTTTTCCTAAATGTTTTTGTATTTATATTACAGTGCTAATGAATGTACACTGGAGTAATAGGTTGTTTACAAAGCATATTGCAAATATAGGTGCTATTCCCATGTTAAATAATATAACTGAGATGGTTCAATGAGTATGATATAAAATACATGCTATTTGAAATGTAAGCGTGGTATAATTCTCCTAAGTCTAAAGGCAGGCTTCATTTAGAATAGAGTGAATTTAACACAGATGGAGAGGATTAGTGGCATAAATAATTTTTAAGTGCACATAATCTAAAAATATTTTTACTTGACTTTGGAAAGAATTCTGTGATTTTTATTTTGGTTACAAATATATCCTCATGATTGTGTTCTTTTAAAGTCAATATTAAATTTACCCCATTCACCAATTGATGGGGGAAGGTTTTAGTGTTTCCCTAAAATGAACTTGGTTGCACTTTCAAACAAACATCAGGCACATTTCTTCCAGAGAGTGTAAGTATATTTTTACCTTATGTAAGAAAAGAGCTTCTACAGCAGACAAACCTGGGTTTAAATGGTAGTTCCACCAGTTACTAGCTGTATAACTCTGAGCAAGTTTTTAAACACTTAAAAAAAATCTGTTTCTTTGTCTGAAAATGGCAATAGTAATGCTTGTATTTCTGGGTTGTTGCAAGAATTGAATAAAATAATATGCCTAGCACAAGTGCATGGTATAGAGAAAGTTCTCAGACATGGCAAGCGATTATTAGGAGGTGCTTGACAAATGTGTCTACTTTCCTTCCACCCTCCTTTCCTCTCTTTAACTGTTCATCTAGAGTCTATGGATTGTTTAAGACCCACTTTGAATCCAGTCTTCTTTATGGGTGCTTCCTTGACCAAAAATTTCTTAATTTAAATAATTAAAAATCAAATTGAAATACACAATAACAAATAGCGCAGAGGGCTTATAACCAATAACGAGAGTCTTCTGCCTACCTACCTTTCTTCCAACTTCAGGGTGTGGTACTCACACTCAAAATCCAAGTGGCAGCATTGCTCAAAGGCAGCAGGGCAAGGATGACGATCTACTGTCTCTTAAAGGACTACACTGGAAACTGCTATATTTTACCTCTATTTATATCCCCATGGCCAGAATGTAGTCACATGACTACACCAGCTGCGAGGAGGCTGGGAATGATCTTTATTATAGGAGACCATATGCCTGGCTAAAAATCCAGTTATAGCGGAGGAAGGAAGCATGCATATTGGAGGTAAAATTGGCAGTCTATGAAAGAGTTGGGCATCTTAGAATCCTATATATATATATACATATATGTATATATATATATCTTTTCCCTCCCCAATGTCCTTTGATACTTTTTTAAGTCTCTTGCTCTCCTCTAGGATCCAGCTCCATAAGGAAATTTTCAAATCCTTCTATATTGTTCATTGCCATGGGTCCTTTAGTTTCATCAGACTGAACGCCCTGAAAGCCAAGAAAACTTAACCTTGCTTAAGTAGGCTGTCTTTCATAGAAAACATTGGTGTATTATTGTGCTGGATGGTATTCTTACCAACATCTGCTTTCTGCCCCTCCTAGAGAAGACTTATACTCCCCCCAGCATTGATTGGCCATGTGACTTCTCATTTAATAAAAGTTGAAATTAATGTGCTTCACTTTGGCAGAAGCTTTAGGAGTTTGTGCCGTAATCACTCTCTTTTTTATCTGCTATATAATTCTAGAAGGCTCTGCTCCTTCAGCCTGGCTACCAGAGTGAAGAAGACATGAAACAGTTTCCTCCAAATGCCCACACACACAACATGACCATGGAATAAACCTTTGCATTCTGAGACTCTCAGATCTTGGGGGCATTTATTACCAGAGCGTGATCTCCTCTATCCCGACTGATCCAATTATTATGCTAAAAACATTTTCATCTAGTTTTCTTTTTATCTAAGCCACCTCACTCCTATCCAGGAAAGAGTGAGGAGGTAAGGCAGGAAGGGAATAAAACGAAAATAAAAGCCCGTTCTGCCACATTAAGATTGTAATGTCACCAGCTGCCTATTTTACATTCTAATTTCCAAAATATACTTGACATTTTATTTTAGCATTTCCAATCATATATAGGCAAAATGTTAAGTGAGGTGATTATGGCAGGAAAAAACGTATCCCCTAAATCAATCTATTTATATCTGATTTACTATTGAAAACACCTATCTGTCTAGGAGCAATGACTGAGTAATGTCTTTAGTAAGAAAAAAAATGAACACATTTCTTAATTGTGTTTTTATTTATGTGTTTAACTCTTTTAGTAACGGTTAATATGATTGAGAGGCTTTGTCTTTAATATAGGCATTAGTATATAAGGCCATGTGGTCGTTACTAACTGAAAGTGTTGTTTCATTTCACAAATGAACGAGAACTTCTAAGTTGTTCATTTCACAACCAGGAAGCTAAGTTCACAGGAACTTGTGTATCCAGCTTCAGGGTTCTGGCAGTAGATCTCGGTCATCACTGCCAATACTTATCCTTCCCTAAATGTTTGTTAGCATTTTAAGCAGTAAACTCTGGATGTGGAATTATAATGGCCATCTTCAAACTATGCCATACAAATATTTTTCACACTTTCATACCACTTATAAGTTGTCAGCCTCTTTCTCTCAACCCTCATCTCTGCCTAGGGTGAATGACAAAATTTTAGGTGAGATACAGAATCATTTCTCACCAAAGAAGATGTAAAAGCCTCCTGTAAAGAAGCTAATAATTGGTTTTGAGAGTAGATGTACGATGGTTTATCCCCAGAACTAGCAGGGTAATAGTTCGGTGGATTGTACCTTGTCTGTTTATTTACCACTCCATCTTTAACATCCAGAATAGTGTTTGGCACAGAGTAGGTGCTCAGTGAATATTTGTTGAGAGAAAGAATGGTAGATCCTCTGGAGCTCAGAACCAGGACTTCCAGGTGACGTTTTCAGCCTTTCAATACTCTTCTTGGTAAAGAGACGTATGGACTTTTTCATTTATATTTCCATCACTACGAACCCTTAAGATTACAAGACATATCGTGAAACAATGAGGTGTACTTTTATTTTTTAAGATTTTTATTAACATATAGCTAACATACAATATTATATTAGTTTCAGGTGTGCCCATAGTTATTCAACATTTATATACGGAAAGAAGCGATCACCATTAAGTCCAGTAACCATCTGACACCGTACCACGCTATCACAATATCATTGACTATATTCCCCATGCTGTATGTTACATCCCCATGACTTATTTGTTTCACACCTGGAAATCTGTACCTCTCATTCCCTTTCCCCTCCCCCCCTTTTAAATTTATCAGTGAGGTGTACTTTTAGTACAACGACATCAGTACATCCAAAAGAGGTTTGACTTTCAAATTCCTCACCCTAGGAAGTTCAGTGACATGGCCATTGCTCAAAGCACTCATGAACCCCTCTTCTCCCCCAGCAGGTAATCCTGCTGCAGGGCTGGTGTGTTTATATTACAAATGTTACCAGGTGCTGGCTGCTGTGATTGGATGACATTGAGTCTAGAGCCTGCAGTGACCCTTCTGTTCGTCTGACTCCTACCCTAAGGCAGCAATAGTTGGTAGACACAGTAACTGTTGTTAATGAGTCTAATTCCTCCTAGTGTCTAGTGGTAACATATGCAAACAAACAAAAAACGATGTACTGAGTTTCTCAAATTCCACTGTTACCAACTGTCTCCAAGAGTTGACTTCTTGTTTTTCTGTTTTGGGATGGCATAGGCACTAGGGAAGTAAATTGGGCACTGGGGAGAAATTGGTTTATTTTAACAGAAACTTCTGTAGTAGTTAAAAAAAATTAAGATTTTATATCAGACTTCATGGATACATGAGTTAGAAAATCATGGTGTAGAGGTAAAAACCATGGGCTCTGGGGTCAGACTGATTGGATTCAAATCTCAATTTGTGATAATATGGCCTAGAGCAAGTAACATTTTCCCATAGCTCAGTTTCCTTATCTGTAAAATGGGAATGGTGATAAGGTCTACCTCATAGGTTTTTTTTTTTTTTTTTTTTTTTTTTTTTTTAAATTAATAGATATAATGGCAATGAGTGTGAGAGGGACTTTGGGGAGCTGGACATTTTCTCTTTCTTGGTCTATGGACTAGTTAAACAGGAATATTCAGCTTGTGAAAATTCATCAAAATGTACACACTATGTGTACTTTTCTCACTATACATACCAGGTGTGCCAAAAAAATGTATACACAGGACTTGTATTCATCTTTTGTTATTGGTATATATTATTACAATTTTAATACAGTTTTCTTTCCTTTCTTAAAATGTGTATACATGTTTTTGACACCCTTTGTAGTTCAATAAAAATTGAAAAAAACTTCACCCTCAGGGCCAGGGCATTTCTGCCAGAATATCTCTTTCCATGTCTCTCTCAATAGAATATCTTGTTCTTCCTCAGGTAAAAAAATGGCAAACCTCAAGTTTCTTTAATTGGTAAATTTTATAGATATTTTATACTTACATATAAAGATATTTAAATTTTATAGATATATTTTGACCTAGTTGTCCAAAAAGGGTCGACTGCTCTTTGAACTGAAACTTCTTTGGGTCAGCTTTGGTTGTACTACGTTGATTTTTGTATAGGTGTGTCCTAGACTAGAACCTAAACATTACCCTCGACTGCGGCCGAGCCTGTTGTGGATGAATACTAACTATCTTGAGGTACTTTGTGAAAGAATATTTTGCTCCAGTGGTTTGGATCAAAATTTCTGATGTTGAGCAGTAGAGAATTTGGTCTAGGCTCCTGGGATGATTGTGTTCATATGATTGAATTGGGTCCAGGTAAAGACCAAATACCTGGTACCTCTGGGCCTCTGTGCTCTCCTTATAATATCTTCAGGACATGATTAAGGTGGAATGAACCTATTAAAAAGCTGTCAAAAGTTTCATTTTTTATCAGGGGAAAATAAAAAGAGTGGAGGTAGAATTAATAGAATGGAGAGAATCAACTTGGCCTGAAAACACTTAAGATGTTTTCAATTGGAGGTGATCGACTTTTCTAATTTTAGTAAATGAAACTGAGGTGGATTTCAGAGCACCTGTAGTTCCAGAAACTTTTCTTATTTCTTAGGATAAGTGTATATTAAATAAAATCAATACCGCTAGTCTGTTTAAACAAAAGCAATCAATTTAGTGAGAACAAAAATTGGACCGTAAAAACCAAGCTGATTGATTTGTTCTTCACTTAGCTTTTGGTCATATTATAATAATTGAGCCTTAAAATCACATTGCTTAATATGCATTCTTCAAAATGCTCTTAATTAAACACAGATACATATTTTGCACTTCAAATTATGCTTCTCCTGAAACTTCAAGTCCGTTGCTTATTCCAAACAAAACAAAGCACCCCTAAAAATGCAATACTATACTAAGTAATCAATGTTCTTTAAATTTCTCCTACTCCATGATCACACAAGTTAATTAAGAAAACAAATATATTTGGAAAAGGTCTCTGATGTTCAACAGTATTATACTTACTTAGCACTGCTAATTGTTAATTACCTGCATTATAAATGTACTTTTCAAAATGGTATCTACATTTTTAACTCTTTGCTATAACAGCCCACAAAATTGTGACTCTCCTGGGAGGTGGAGTAGGTCTGGTATATGCAGTAGATTAGAACCGCCTGGGCTAAGACCCTTCTGACTGACTGGCACAAATTCATCCAGAAATGTGTGGTAATGTCTCTGGGTTCCTATAAAAGCGGGTAGTTATACCAACCTACTTTATGAGACTGTTGGGAGAGATAAATTGTTAAGATAAAGTATAATGACAACAATATGTATGAGTCAATCCTCTGAGGCATAGGAGTTTAAATGCATCTACAAATCAGGTATATAACTGGTTACCAGCAATGTAAACAAAGAAAGCAAATGCCCACTTGAATTACAGAAAATGAGAATAACATGTGCATTAGACAAACATAACCAATCGGGTAGGTAGGATTTGCTTTCCTGTACTTGAAAAGGTTAGCAGGAAATGTTAAATATGTAATTGAATATATTATGGCAGAAATGAGGTATATAATGCTATTATAATTGAATGTAAAATATCCATAGGTAGAAATATGTAAAGCTGTTCATATGTGGCTTTTCAATCTGCCTCAGAAAACTTTATAATTTATTAAGAGAAAAACCTCTGGTCATTACTTATTAATAATGCATTTGAAATGTTTTCCTTAAGTATTTTCCTGCTTTATGTCTGTTTAAAGTGAATGCAGCCAATGAGAATACATCTGAGAAAATCTTGCATGCGGCCAGTCTGGAGGGAGCAATTAACAATGGCTCCAGGTTTATAGCCTAAAGGCATTGGAACTGTGGCCCAATTATGAGAAAAGCCCTGGGGTGTGGAATTCCAAAATTATATAAATGTTTTCTTCCCCAAAGATCTTCTTTTAAATAAACAAAGCAGAATTTGAAAAGAGCTGTGTAGTTCAAATAGTTCTTCCTTAATCCCATATTTGGAAAACTAATACAATATTCCTGTTTTTGACTTGGGACAGGAATAATGTCCCAATCCACTTGATGGTTGGCAAATTATTTTTCCTTAGACATAGGAAATCTGCAAAACCCAGAGAAGAGACTCAAAAATTGAGGATATGATGTTGCTACATCTGACCGTATTATAACTTTGTGCTAAGTGAAACCATTTCCGGAGCAGGTTAATTCAATCCATCACAGAGGGTGCTAAACTCGTCACATCAGAATGGTCTATTGGATAGCCAGATGACAACCTTTCTTGTTTCTTATGTGATTGTGGATATAAGCAAGAAGTGTGGGCAAGAAGTTGTACATGGACCAGCGAAATCTAGCAAAAACATGGAACACAGTATCATTTTGTAGTTTTTAGTGAAACTAAATTCTGCAAATCTCTTTTCAGAATTATCCTTAAATATTTTCTATTTTTGTGTTATTGTAAAAGATATTTTAAAAATTTTAGTTTCTGATCGTTTCTTGATAGTATATAGAAATGCAGTTCATTTTTATACTCTGATCTTGTGACTTTCAACCTTGCCAAACTCACTTATAAGTTCTGGTAGCTTTTTTGGCAAATTTTGTAGAATTTTCTTCCTAGTTATTCAGTCATGTTATTTGAAGCAGATACCACTTCCTTTCCAATCTGAATACCATTTAGGTAGGTTACATATGTATATAGGTATGTATTTTTGCCTTACAGCATTCAGTGGACCATTCACTACAATACTGAATGGAAGTGTCTTGATACTGGAAACACTTGTTCCTAATCTTTATTAGGATTTTAGCTGTAGATTTTTCATAGGTACCCTTTATCAGGTTGAGGAAGTTCCCTTCTATTCCTAGTTTGCTGAGAGGATTTTTTTTTTTTTTTTAAAGTCAGGAATAGATGTTGGATTTTGTCAAATTCTTTTGATACATCTATTGAGATGATCATATGGTTTTCCTTTTTTAATTGAGTTGATATGGTTAATTATATTGATTACTTTTTGAATGTTGAACCAACTTTGCATTCCTGAGATAAGCCCTACTTGGTAACATTATTTTAATATATTTGTTAGGAATTTATACACCTATATTTATGAGAGATATTGGACTGTAGTTTTCTTTTATTGTGAAGTCTTTTTCTGGTTTTGGTATCAGACTAAAGTTGGCCTCATAGAATTAACTAGAAAGTATTCCCTATTTGGTTTTCTGGAATAGTTTGTATAGAATTGGTATTATTTCTTTTGTAAATGTTTCGCAGAATTCCTCAGCGAAGATATCTGGACGAGGATTTTTTTTTTTTAAATGAAAAGGTTGTTAACTATGAATTCAATTTCTTTAATAGATAAAGGGCTATTTAAGTTATCTTCTTCTACTTGAGTAAGCTTTGGGAGTTTGAGATTTTTAAGCAGTTTGCCCATTTCATCAAAGTCTGTCAAAATTATTGGCCTAAAGTTACTCATAATATTCCCTTATTTTCCTTTTAGTATATGTAGGTTTTGTAGTGATATCCCCGCCCTCACTCTTGGTATTAGTAATTTGTATTATCTTCTTTATTTCTTATCAGTCTGGCTACAAGTTTATCAATTTTATTTATCTCAGACAATAAGCTTCTGGTTTCATAGATTTTCTTTATTGTTTTTTTGTTTTGATTTCATTGATTTTTGTCTTTACCTTTACTATTTCTTTTCTTTTGCTTAATTTGGGTTTACTTTTTTTTCTTCCTTGTTTTTAAGGTATAAGTAAATGTCATTGACTTCAGAATATTTTTTGTCTTAATATAGGCATTTGAAGTATAGATATCCCTCCAAATATCGTTTTAGTTGCATCTCATGAATGTTGCTATATTGTATTTTCATTTTCATTTAACTCCAAATACTTGCTAACTTCTGTTTTGACTTTTTTCATTGACCTCTGGTTTACATAGAAGTTTGTAAGTATGCCTAAATACGTGGATGTTTTCCAGGTGTATTCTCTTATTTATTTCTAATTCAACTGTGGTCAGAGAACAGACTTCGTAAGATTTGAAGTCTTTTAAATTTACTGACACTTGTTTTATGGCCCAGAAAGTAGTCTATGTTAATATATTTAACCTTCTTCTTGTAGTTTTAGCAGTTTTTGCCTCATGCATTTTTGAAGATCCATTATTCAGTGCTTAAAGCTTTGGGATTTCTTACTCTTCTTCTTTTTGATCTTTTTATCACTATGAAATGGTCCTCTTATCCCTGGTAATATTCTTTGCTCTAAAATTTACTTTGTCTGATATTAGTACAGCTGCTTTAGTTTTCTTTTGATTAATGTTAGTATGGTCTATATTTATTCATCATTGTACTCTATTAAGTATTAAATGTTAAGATACTCTATCATACGATATAATATTGTATATTATTACATGCATCTGCTTTTGTTGAAACTAAATTTAGTGATGACTTTTCTGATTTACCTCCATAGTGGTTTTCTCTAAACTGTTTTGTTCAAACATCTGTCAATAAAAATTTTTGAACAAGTGTCCTTAATGTACATATTTAGTACCTTAAATGTTATTTCAAGGAACTAATAATGAAAATAATATATAAATTACAAAACACACAAAACAAAATTTAAAAGGATAAGATATAAATAAACAGAAGTAGAAGTCTTAATATTTGTACCACCTGCGGTGTGCACACCCTACTTTGAGGGCAACAGTCCTGGAGAAAGGGCCGAAGAGAGGCAAGCCTTCCATTTCACCAGTGATCCAGGAGGGAGCCTGTCAAACCCACCAGGCCTTACAGCTGAGGGCTCCACTTAAGATGTATGATAAAGATCACAGTATCATGGAAATGCAAGCAGACAATCAGAGAAGCTCTAAATTATGAAGGAAATCATGTTCAAGTTTGCTTACTATGTACATGGTATTGTCTGGTATCAGGCATTAAAAAAGACAGTGTCTACTCAATTCAAACTCAACACTGTGAAGTCGGTATTATTATCCTCATTTTTATAAATTGAAAAAGATAAAAGGTGCCTAGAGAGTCTAATTCTGAACTGTCTGCTTCTGAAGCCCAACTTTCTATTCGACTGGGGTGCCTAAGGATTGTGGCATATCCATCTCTGCATGGAACAGATTTCTCAACTATCTTTCAAAGTAAGAGTGTAAGTCAATATAAAATTTTGGTGAAAATTTTGGTTAAAAATTTTATATTGACTAGTAGAATTGTTTTGGAGGAAGAACTTGTTCGATATGATAAACTATTATGATTTTTATTTATTATACAAAGACATTACAACAAAGGAAATGATAAAAAGGAATTGTAAAGCACCCATAGGTACTATTATAACACATTCTATTTTTCTTTTTTTTAAATTTTTTTTATTGGGGAATATTGGGGAACAGTGTGTTTTTCCAGGACCCATCAGACCCAAGTCAAGTCTTTTCTTTCAATCTAGTTCTGTGGAGGGCACAGCTCAGCTCCAAGTAAAGCCATTGTTTTCAATCTAGTTGTGGAGCATGCAGCTCACTGGCCCATGTAGGGATCGAACCAGTGATGTTGGTGTTATGAGCACTGAGCTCTAACCAATTGAGCCACCCGGCTGCTCCCTCTATTTTTCTTTTGTTTATATTTTCTTCCAAATATCCATGTACATATTTGTTGCATAATTTCAGTCATAGTTTAAATATTATCTTGTTTTCTGACAATTTTTCTACAAAAATTTCGTGAGATGATAGAGATATAGTCTAGTAGCAATTTTGAAGTGTTTAATCATTTTATTTAAATTTTCAGCAATTTTTAGGCACTTTGTTTCCAAATTGATGCTATATAGAGAATTCTGTGCATTCAACAAATATAAATTTAATTTCCTTAGAATAATAACTAATGTTAATAGCTATTATGTATTGAGTCTTTACTTGTAGGCACATTTCCATGGAGTGACATTTCGGGGCAAAAGGTGTGAACATTATTATTGTTCTTAATATGTATTACTAAATTGCTAGAGGCAGTGTAGATTGATACTAAAACTTGGAAATATTGCCTGAGTTTACCACTTTCTCAAATACTCAGCCAGCTTTGGGAATTATTATTGTATCAAGGTAAAACATTTTATAACTTTAATGGTTGATACCAGAATTTCTCTTAAAGAGGGAACAGACTTTATGAAAATACCTTTATAAACCATTTTAGGGTAAAGAAGGAAATTCTGAATTCATAGATTGGCAGAAGCCAAGAAGACAAACTACCCTGAATTTGAAATAAACACAAATTTGTGTGTGAGAAACAAGAGAGACGAGAAGAGGGAAGGAGGGAAGAGTTGAATATAACACGGCAGAAGATTGAAATCCTAGTTGTGGAAATGGCCAAGTGACTTTTGCAGCAGGAATATCTAAACTTGCATTTCGTTTGTTTATGTTGTGGCCATGCAAATTCTCTGACATCCCAAATTTACAGTCAAGTTTTTTCTATATATTATAGATACATACAGGAGTGGTTTGTGGGAAATTAAGAAAAACAGTTTCACATTTAGATTGATGTAGTGTGAAATTAAACAGGATACATGAATAGGATGGTGAGATGTTTTCTAATATAACTAATTCAAATATTTTAGGAGCTTAAGCTAGAGGTGACAACCAAGAGAATGTAAATTCCTAAGAAATTCTCTGAAGATTTTGAGAGGGCTTTGTATTTACACACGGCATAAAATAAGGGTTTGACTGATCATATTTAGGTCTCAAAAGGAATCTAGACTCTAGTAGACATCTGGTTTGTGTTCATCTTTCTTACCATGGCTTCAAGTGGGCCTTTTTCCATCTTACACGTCGGTGGCAGTAATATACCTTTATACCAGTTATTGGTCATCAGTGGATTGTCAGTTACAAAGTCTGAAAAAGGCTTTTGTTCATTTCTGTCGTATTAAAGGAACCTTCATCAGAGAGTTTCTGAGATGTCTTTATTACATTTAATCATCATTAAGTAAATGGTCAGGTTCGGCTGATGCAGAGAAAACTAAGGGCCTTGAAGCCAAATGTTGGAAGAGATGGTCAGTAAGACTAGTAGATTATTTTTACTCAAAATACCATTATCACATTTAGCAAAAGGAACTAGTTTTGCTGTTGTAATGTTGTTTCATAGCTTACTTTCACTTTTAAATGTAATTTTTAACACCAACTATTAAGTAGGCAGTTTTTAGCCTTTAATACATTAGAGATAGTTGTTATTGTGTCTTATTACAGCTACTATCATGGAATCTCTTGGAGGCAGGATCTGTGTCCTATTCCTCTTCACTATTTCCTTTAGCAAAGCTTGAAGCATGCAGTCCACATTTAATAAGTGTTTGTTGATTAAATACATGTTGATAACCTCCACCTGCACTCCCAAGCAAATACACATCATGTTCTTTTCTTATCTTAATCTCTTGGTTTCCCTATTTTTTTTTAATTGTATTTTGCTTGTACGTTGGTCTCTTCTTTGTCAGTATCATGCAATTAATAATATTCTTATGTTAGCTATCATGCATAATACCGTTTGAACCATGAATTACTCTCTGGGTATATTCTCCTCCTAAATGGTATAGTTATTTTCTTTACTATAGTAACTAGTACAGTAAACATAAATAGTGAGTACTTAATAAATGCTCTTTGGCTGATTCACTTATTGTTGACAGAAATTTAGTAACGCAAATTATGAATCAGTCAAGTCACATAATTGACAAAGTGTCCTTTTATTATTTATTAACAAACAAAAACATTAACATTTGAGGGGCATTCTCCGGGTAATTTGGAAGAGCAGATGGAGTAATTTAACTCTGTTAGATTGTTGGACCGCTGACAGGTACCACGTAGAGTTAGAGTAGTCGTCTCCATCTGGCACACACACGGTGGTTACTGAGACACTTAGCACAGTAAGATGATATTAAAACAGATACCACTGCAAAGGTACAGGATTTACAATGGCAAAGATAGACTTTGCCCACTCATGGACTTTACTTAAAGGGCAAACTTTGAGCTACAATGAATAAAACTAATGAGACTATTTTTAGGTAATGACTAGTTTTAAAACATTAGTCAGAGACATAAGTTCTGTATTTTAGTAGTAGCAAAATGAATATATGTTTCTTCTATTCATTTGGTGCTCTGAGTGCTATGCAGCATTTCATGAGACTATCAAAGGGCACTGCTAAGTCAGTGACATAGACAATGCTCTGGTATTCCCTGAATTAAATCAATAGGCATTACGGTCTCTGATTCTTTCCTGTAAACCTGACAGAAAATTCCTGTAGTAGGTGTTATCACCTTTACATATCTGAATGTGAGCTGCCTGCATTTTATTTGCTAGAGCCTCTCTAGCTATTTCAATTATGCAAGAAAGGGAAATAATGTTTTAGAAAAATGAAAAATATTCCTGATCTCTTTCATCGTGCGGAGCAATTTGTATCCCTGAATGTATTCAGGGAAAGTCATTTAAGGAGACCCCCCCCATTGTTCTGAATTGTGCAAATGTGCCTGTTGAAAGGCTACATTTTCTGATGTGGCATTAAGAAGAATGACATTTATAAATCTCTACTGCTGGGACTGTGGAATAGGTGATTTAGGAAAGTAGAGGTTCTCATGAACCAAAAGATCTTTGTTGTATATTCAAAACTTTTTTTTTTAAATGGGTCTATTGAGGCTGTCTAAAAATGCAGGTGTGTCCTGTTTAAGATATTGGAATGAAGGTACTCAGCTGAACAAAGGGTCACACATACAGAATAATGATGCTTCCCCTCACTCAATTTCCAGACAAGTTGGGAATGTAGCAATTAAATCGATGAAGCCTATAATCCAGAGTATGTTTTTAGTGGGCGCTTTCCCAGCAAGAATTCTTTGCACAGAGCAAGAATGGAATCTGTATGTTTTCAGATGAGTGAATACGCTTGGTCAAAATTTAGCAGTTGGCTTATGTAAAGGGTATTTTCTTCGGAGGGATGCCTAAATACATATTTGAAAAGGAATATGTACAGAAAAGAGTAGTTTCTTTGTTGGGGTAGTATGTTCTTTATTTTCTTTGAGTGGCTGTATGAATAGGACAATGGGAAAGGATGCAGATAAACAAAGAGATGGGTGGGCAGCTTGAAGTTCTGGTCTGTCTGTACTTTGATATTTTTGGCTAGATACTTAACCCCTTTGGATATGATTTTTATTAGGTACGAGTATGGCAGAGTGGGACTAAAAAAGTAGTAGGGTTATTTCCACATTTTGAATGTGCCATTTTAATTTTTTTGGGTTTCACTGTTTCTTTTGTGGAGTCACCTGTCCGTCTATTCTGATTGCTGCTTTGACTCTGCTGTTCATTATGGTAACTACGCTCATCTTGCCTTGAGTTGAGTGCTGCCACCTGGCCCCTGCCACTCCAGAACCAATTACTCCAACTGCATTTATATTTTCCAATCGAGTGGCTGTGGCTCCCCCTGTAAGGTCTGGTCTACAAAAAAGACCAGTTATGGAGCTTTTTAAAGACGCTGGGGCTCCTTTCACAAATGTATTTCTCAAAGTATTGGTGAAAAGTACACCTTCTGAACTCTCCCAGTGTGGGTGGGTAGGTCTTAGATGACAAATCTCCTCTAACATTCTGATTTCCCTGAGACTTTGAATCCCTCCCTCTACATTCCTCATTAAAGAGAGAGTGAGGCAGAGTTTGCACTAAATAAGTAGTAGGGTTATTTCTACACTTTGAGTAAGTAATTCCAATTTTTTTTTAGATATCATTATTTCTTTCGTGGAGTCATCTGTCAGTCTATTTTTTCATCTGTTTGCTTCTTTGAATGAAGCATCATTTTTTTTTCTTTAGCCACTTGTAATTTTTTTTTGTCTTTGGTTTTCAACAGTTTTCCAATGATGTGTCTTAAGTGTTCCTTTGTTTGTATTTACCTGTTGGGGTTTGTAGCACATCTCAAATCTGTGGTGTTTTTTTTTTTTTTTAATCAGTTTTAGAAAATCATTTCATTAAATGTTGCTTCTGCTCCATTTTTTTCTCCCCTTTTCCTTCTGGGTTTCTAATTATACATACGTATTTCATATATTGTTTATGCTCATATCTCTATTTTCTAGCCATTTTTTTCCATCAATCTGTATGTTTTTCCTGACTTACCTTACAGTTCATGAATCTTCCTCTTCAGTTTTATTTAATCTGCCATAAGACCCATCAGTCATGCTCCTAATTTTACTTATTGTAATTTTAGTTCTAAAATTTTCATTTGATTTTTTTTGAATAACTTCTATTTTTCTGATGAAGTTCTCCAATATGCTGCCTAATTTCTTAAAGGTATTAATTGTAGTTTTAAAAAAGTTTATGGCTAATAATTCCAATCAATTTTTTTTGGATCTATTTATATTGCCTGTTATTTTCTTGATTTTTTTTTTTTTTGGTCAAATGCTCTTGTTTCCTCATAAAGCCAGCCATCATATATGAAAAATTTGGTTCTGAATGATTTTTATTTTTTTTTCAGAGTATTTGCTTGTGTTTCAAATGGGCAGCTAAGGGAGGGGAATGGCACCTTAATGTAGCCAGGACCTGAGCACATTCAAAGCTGGGTGTCAGTATTGGTGAGGGCTGATTCGACACTTGTCTTTCTCATTCACTCATATTAATAGGGATTTGCAAGAGTCTTTCAGGAGTCCTAATGGTAAGTTTTGGTGATTTATCAACATTCCTTTTTCCTTACTATACTTTGAACTCCAACTTACATCTTCCTCAGCCTCTTAAGATTGTTGGAAGTTCTATTCAGGTTCTCATCCTCTCAGACATAGGCTTCTGCTCAGCTTTTCAGTCTTCAAGCCACCACTAGTAAATTGGCAAAAGCCTTCAGGGTAAAAGAAATGCTTCGACTGTTGAACTCATTTTCTCTGTTTTCCTTCTGTTTATGGAAACAACCTTTTAATATTTCACTCTTTTTGAACCTCTCTGATGCTTCAAACATTTATATTTTTAAAATATCTTTCTAGTTTTCCATTTGTTCTCAGAAGGAAGATTTGTCTGGCAAAAAACAAAGTAAAAGAAAGACAAAACTTTAATCTGCTCTTACAGGAAGCAGAAAATCAAGTGTTAAATGAAAGAATTGTATACTTTTATGATTTTATTTTAAAAGAATGGATTATATTTTCTTAGTCGTCATCCTCCAAAGAGTACAAGACAACAGATAGCTGGATGTGTAAATGCCCCATTTCTTGTTACATGTTTTTCTTTCACTTGTTCTGATTGATGCAATTGAAAGGCCCCGATTATGGACCAATTGACAGAATTACTTTTTCTACATTACTACATAAGCATGCCTTCTCTCATACCTCTACATAAACTAGGAAGACATTTCTGTGTTGTTTTAATGAAAACAGAATTTTCCCACTCTTCATTATGATGAGAAAAATCTTGAACCAGAATAACGATTTAGAAGCTATTGATCTGAAGTCGCTATGAAACTCTGCTTTTTCAAAGTCTTTTGGGATAAAGCAAGACCAAATCATAGGTACCTCCATAAATAACTATGTACACAATATTTCCACAGCTGTGCAGTACCAGATGGTTTTGCTTTCTTAGGCTTAAAGGAACTTCCTTCCTTTGCAGTTAAAAAGTCAACTGTGTCAGATTCTATACACTCATCTTTCTTAAATGGGGCAGAGAAGGTCTGAGAGATGTAAGTTTGAACTCCATGATATTTTGACTTTTAGTGGAAGAGAACTCAATTATGTATGTCACATGTTGGAGTCAAGAGGTTCCACAGCCAGTGCAACAAATGTTTTAGCTTTCAACTGAATTATTTAATTTGCAGTAATGACACACTAAAAGACAGGTGGAAGTAGTGAAGCTGCATGCCCCACTGACCACAGATTTCAGTTTTCAGCCAAGTATGTCCCTGTAGATTTGCTGAACAGTGCATATTTGGGTCTCTGTTCAGCCCCCAGGCTTGTGTTTGGCTTGGCTCCTTGCTTTGAACCGCTTTTCTGAATTCACTATTGTAGGTTCATTTAAGGCTGAATGCCTGATGTCATTTCTTGTTTTTAACCACAGCCTAAATAGTAATAACACAATAGGGAAAGTGTTGTATATAATATTAAGAGACACAGAGTGACCTATTGAATAAAGTTATTTTGGACTTCACTGAAGGAATTTCTTCCCTTATGTGGTGTATCACATTGATCAATTTGCATATGTTGATGATCCTTGTGTCCCTGGAATGAACCCCACTTGATCGTGATGTATTATTTTTGTAATGTATTGTATTTGATTTGCTAGTATTTTGTTTAGGATTTTTGCATCTGTGTTCATCAGAGATATTGGTCTGGAGTTTTCTTTTTTTGTGTTATCCTTTCCAGGTTTTGGTATCAGGGTAATGTTGACCTCATAAAATGAGTTAGGGAGTATTGTCTCTTCTTCAGTTTTTTGGAAGCATTTGAGAAAGACAGATATTAAATCATCTTTGAATGTCTGGTAGAATTCACTAGTGAAGCCATTTGGTCCTGGACTTTTGTGTTTGGGGAGGTTTTGGATGACTGTTTCAATTTCTTTAGTGTTGATCTGTCTATTTAGATTTTCCAGTTCTTCGTGATTCAGTCTAGGAAGGGTGTATATTTCTAAGAATGTGTCCATTTCTTCTGGGTTATTAAATTTGGTGGCATATAGTTGTTCATAGTATTTTTATATAATCCTTTGTATTTCTGTGGACTCTGCCGTAACTACTCCTTTTTCATTTCTGATTTGTTTGTTTGTGTCTTTTCTCTTTTTTTCTTACTAAGTCTAGCCAGGGGTTTGTCAATTTTATTAATTATTTCAAAGAATCAGCTCTTTGTTGAACGAACTTTTTCTATTGTCTTTTTGTTCTCTATTTCATTTAATTCTGCTATCCTTCCTTCTAGTGACTCTGGGTTTCATTTGTTCTTCTTTTTATAGTTCTTTAATATGTAATATTACTTTGTATATTTGGTATTTTTCTTGAGATAGACCTGTAATGATATATGAGTTTCCCTTTTAATACTGCTTCCACAGTATCCCAATAATTCTGATATATTATATTTTCATTCTCATTTGTTTCTATGTATTTTTTGATCTCTCCTTTTATTTCTTCTTTGACCAAGTCATTTTTTTAGTAGCATGTTGTTTAATCTCCACATATTTGTGGTTTTTCCTACTTTCTTTTTGCAAGTGATCTCCAATTTCAAAGCACTGTGGTCAGAGAATATGCTTGGTATGATTTCAATCTTCTTAAATTTGTTGAGGCTAGTTTTATGTCCCAACATATGGTCTATCCTTGAGAATGTTCCATGTGCAATAGAAAATAATTTATAGTCTGATGTTCTAGGATGAAAGGCTCTATAAATGTCATCTATGTCCATTTAGTCTAATGTGCCATTTAAGGCTGATATTTCCATATTGATTTTCTCTTTGGATGATCTATCCATAGCTGTCAATGGGATATTTAGGTCCCCTACTGTAATTGTGTTTTTGTGTTTTTTTACTGTAATTTGTGTTTTAATAGACCCTTTAGGTCTATTAGTAATTGCTTTATATATTTTGGTGCTCCCTGATTGGGAAAAATTGTGTGTGTGTGTGTGTGTGTGTGTGTGTGTATATATATATATATATATATATATATATATATACATATATATATATAGTCTTCTTGTTGTATTGTCCCCTTTATTATTATGAAATGTCCATCTTTTTCTGTGTTGCTTTTTGTCATGCAGAAGACCCTGCTCGCTGTGCCATGTGTATAGTGTGGGGGATCCTGCCGACTTCGCCATGTGTCATGCAGGGCGGCCTGCGGGGTCTCAGCTCCCGCTCCCCACACAAGAACGCAGGACATGGTGAGGCCAAAAAGGAACACCCACGAAGCCATAGGTAGGGGAGTCACACCACTATACTCTCACTGGCGGCTGGGTTGGAGACACAGGAACCAGGAGCAACACAATTCTCAACCCTCACTGTGCCGCTTGCGAGCTCAGCCACCATCTTCTTGCTAGCTCCCCTTTTTTTCTGCCAGCCTAGCCACGGCAGTTATATTCATGGCTAATGGCTCACTGGTTATAGCTGACGGCCAACTAGCCACAGCTGATGGCCATTTGATCACAGTCGATGGCCATTTACTACCTGAGCCAGCACCTTTCTATGTGAGGCCGAGAGCCTGGAAACTGCTTTTTGGGGCTCTGTCCCCACACTTTTTTATCTTGAAGTCTGTTTCTTCAGATATAATCATGGTATACCCGCTTTTCTCTGGATTTCATTTGCTTGGAGTACTGCTTTCCACCCTTTCACTTTGAGTCTCTTTTGTCCTTGCAGCTGAAATGTGTCTCTTAAAGGCAGCATATTGTTGAGTTTTGGTTTTTGATCCAATCTGCTACTCTGTGCCTTTTTATTGGTGAGTTCAATCCATTTACATTTAGGGTGATTATTGATATGTGAGGATTTCCTATAGCCATTTTATCTTTTGTTTTCTGGTAGCCCAGTGTGTCCATTTCTTCTTTGCCTTCGTGTTTCTGTTTCCTATTTTAGATTGGTTGTATTCTATCATTTTTTTCCCCTTCGTTTTCCTTTTTTTATGTTATGTGTCTTCTGGATTTTTTTCTGAGTGGTTACCATCAAGTTTATGTAAAAAAAAGTTTTATATATACAGTAGTCCCTTTTCTTAAGCATGGATTTTTATCTCCATTCCCCTTTTCAAATTCAGACTTTTACCCCCTCCCCTTTTATGTTTTTGTTGTCACAAATCATCCCTATTTATGCTGTGCGTTCATTTCTGAGCTTGCAGTAGCAAATTGTCTTCTTCTCCTTTTTATGTTTTTATCTCCTTTACCCTTTATGTTATATTTAAGTGTATAGTTCCCTATTCTGAATAGGGGTTGCCTATTTTCTGCTTCTCTGTGTCTGATAGCCAGAGAAATAAGAAAGACAAAGAAATAAAAGGCATCCAAATTGGGAATGAAGAAGTCAGAATTGTCACTTTTCGCTAGATGACATGACTGTTTATATAGAAAACCCTAAAGACTCCACCAAAAATCTATCAGAAACAGTAAAGAAGTACAGTAAAGCTGAAGGATATGAAATCAATGTACAAAAGTCCCTTGTATTCCTGTATACTAGTAATGACATTACAGAAAAAGAAATGAAAACAAAAATTCATTTTGTAGCTGCAATAAAAATAATATGCCTAGAAATAAGCTTAACAAAGGATGTGAAGGACTTATACACTGAAAATTATAAGAGATTAAAAGAAATGAAAAAAGATACAAAGAAATGGAAAGATAGTCTGTGTTCATAGACTGGAAAAATCAACATAGTTAAAATGGCCATTTTACCTAAAGCAATATATAAATATAATCCCCATCAAAATCCCAGTGGTATTTTTGTAAAGAAATAGAAAAAAAAAAAAAAACAACCCATCAGATTTGTATGAAACAAAAAAGACCCTGAATAGCCAAAGCAATCCTGAGAAAAAAGAACAATGCTGGAGGTTATCACACTCCCTGAGTTCAATTTATATTAGGTTGGTGCAAAAGTAATTGCGGTCTTTGCAATTGTTTTTAACCTTTTAAACGGCAATTACTTTTGCACCAAACTAATACAAAGTGACAATAATCAAAACAGCGTGGTACTGGCAGAAAAACAGACATACTGACCAATGAAATAGAGCTGAGAACCCAGAACTAAACTCACATATGTACATGAGCAGATGATTTTTGAAAAAGGACCCAAAAACATACAATGGAGAAAAGAAAGCCTCTTTTTTTTAAGTGGTGTTGGGAAAAATTGGAAAGCCATGTGAAAAAGGATGAAACTAGACTGTTGTCTGTCACCATACTCCAAAATTAACTCAAAATGGATCAAAGACCTAAACATAAGATCTGAGATAACAAATTGCATAGAAGAAAGCATAGGTACTAAACTTATGACCTTGGGTTCGGAGAGGATTTTTATGAATTTGACCTCAAAGACAAGGGAAGTAAAAGCAAAAATAAACAAATGGGACCATATCAAACTAAAAAGCTTCTGCACAGCAAAGAAACTACCAAGAAAACAAAGAAGCAACCAACCAAATGGTAGAAGGTATTTGCAAACAACACCTCCAATGTGGGGCTCATATCCAAAATATATAAAGAATTCATGCCAATTGAAAAATGGGCAGAGGACCTGACCAGACACTTCTCCCAAGCAGACATATAAATGGTCAACAGATATATGAGAAAACGCCCAACTTCACTAGTTACTAGGAAAATGCAAATTAAAACCACAGTGTGATACCACCTCACACCTGTTAGAATGACTATTATCAGCAAGACAAGCAATTCCACTTCTGGGTATTTATTCGAAGAAACCTAAGACACTACTTCAAAGGAACACATGAATCCATATGTTCATTGCAGCATTATCTACAATAGCCAAGAAATGGAGGCAACATGGATGTCCATCAATGGATAAATGGATAAAGAAGAGGTGGTATATACATATATACAATGGAATATTACTCTAACATAAAAAAGAATGAAGTCTTACCATTTGCAACAACATGGATGGACCTAGAAGGTGTTAGCTAAGTGAAAAAAGTCAGAGTGAGAAAGACAAATACCATATGATCTCACTTACATGTGGAATCCAAAGAACAGAAGTACAAATTGGTAGTTAGAAAATAGTCATGGGATCTGAAATATAGTCAATAATATTGTAAAGATTGTGTATAGAGTGTTAGATGGGTACTAGACTTATCTACTACGCTGTACACCTGAAACCAATATAAAATAATATTGAATGTCAATTATAATTAAAAAATATATAGCCGCAGGATGTAAAGTACAGCACAGGGAGTACAGGCAATGGTATTGTAATAGTTACCTATGGTGTCAGATGGATAGTAGACATGTCGTTATCATTTTGTGAGGGGTGTAAGTGTCTAATCACTACGTTGTTTTGTACACCTGAAACTAACAACTAAAAAAAAGAAAAGAATTGAATGCAAGGACTCATAGAGATATTTGTATGCTGATGTTCGTAGTAGCATTATTAACAATAGCTAAGAGGTGGAAGCACTCCAAGTGTCCATCATGGATAAATGGATAAAATATATATATGCATATATATATATATATATATATATATATATATATATATATATAAAATATCCATATATACAGCCTTAAAAAGGGAGGAAATTGTGATACATGCTATAACATGGATGAACTGTGAAAACACTTGCTAAATGATATACGCCAGCCACAAAAAGACAAATATTGCATGATTTGACTTGCATGAGGTACCTAGAGTAGTCAGATTCATATAAAGTAAGAATGATGATTGCTAGGGCCTGGAGGGAAAAGACAATGAGGAGTCAATGGGTATAGAGTTTCAACTGGGGAAGATGAACAAATTCTGGAAATGGGTTGTGGTGATGGTTGGGTATCAATGTGAATATACTTAATACCATTGAATTGTCCACTTGAAAATGGTTAGGATGGTAAATTTTGTTATGTACATTTTACTGTAATTAAAAAAAATTGCAAATTACCTTGCTAAGCATAGAATAAACAAACATTTCAGGATGATTTCTTGCTAACAAAGCCTTGCACAAATTGTTTAATTTCTCTACATCACATAACATTGAGAAATCTTTGTAGCTTTTAGTCTGCTTCCCAAATAAAATGCATATTGTCATTAAAGAAATCACATAATATATTATATTACATATTACATAATTATATTATGTAATCACATAATTATATTATACAGCTTAGCTGAGACCCAAATTTATATCAGTATTATTATATAGGTATTAAATATTTATTTTACCTTAAGTTCTAATATATTCTTTTGGGAATTGGGGGAAGAGGTAAGTATGGTGTACGAGAGCTAAAACTTTACTGTTAATATTAGGGAGCCAGTCAATTTTGTCCACAACTGTAAATTTAAGAAATAGAAGTTCACATATATTATTTGTGTAGTTTGAGTTAAAATACTAAAAGAGTTGCAAGTGTTTTTTTTCTGAGAAGCATGGGGATAGGGTATGTCACAGACATTTTTTCCCTTATAAATCTGATAGTAAGTAATATTTGATTTTTAGACTATATACATGTACACTTTTGGTAAAAATGAAAGTTAATCTACATAAATAAATATATATGTATATATATATATATAAATTATATACATATAAATTATAAATATATAAATTGTATGTATTTATATATATTATATATATATATATATATATATATATATATATATATATATATATGCTGTGTTTCCCCAAAAATAAGACCTATCCAGACAATCAGCTCTAATGTGTGTTTTGGAGCAAAAATTAATATAAAACCTGTTCTTATTTTACTATAATATAAGACAGAGTCTTTAACATAATATAACATAATGTAATGTATTGTAATATAATATAATACCAGGTCTTACGTAATATAATATGGTATAATATAATATAATACCGGGTCTTATATAATATAATATAAGACCAGGTCTTATATTAATTTTTGCTCCAAAAGACGCATTAGAGCGGATTGTCCAGCGAGGTCTGATTTTCGGGGAAACACGGCACATACTCATAAATTGGTTGACCAGTCCATTACCCAAGTTCACGTTCCTGAGCATGTAATGGGATTTGGATGACACACTTTAAATGATTATCGAGTGTTAGTCTTAAGGTGAATTGCCATGAACAACACCTCAATAGCTCATGAGAGCCTGGGCGCCAGGACCACTCAGGTGAGCTGCTCCTGATTCCTGACCCACAGAAACTGTTGAGATAATAAATGCTGATTGCTGTTTTAAGCTGCTAAGGTTTGGGTTAAATTGTTATGCAGCAACAGATGATATATATAGAGATTTTGGTGGAAACTGAGGCTTAGAGAGATATAAAGATTTGCCCAAAGTGTCCTATGTAGGAAGTAAGTGATAGAGCTAAGGACTGAACCGATTTTCTGAGCTCAGAGTCAATGCTCTTTTTCATCTACAAAACTGAAGTGTCCTCCCTGCCAAAAGAATGATGTGATGATGATCTCTTAGTGTTTTCATGTCAGCAAGGCCAATTTTTGATATAGGTATGTTCTTTCTGATAGGTTTTAAGTGCAAACCCATGGACTTAGGAAGTATGAGGTCCAAATACAATTTCATTCGTCAAACTGTGTGCAGCATAAAGCTTTCCATTCATTTATGGGCTGACATCTAAGACTACTATCTCTGAGTAAGGCATCATTATAATAGCGAAATCTGGAAGAAGTATCTTACGCATGTACCAAGTTCTGACTTGGCCCACACACTGAGTCATTTCTTTTCTATGTATTACCTTTCTTATTTATCTCTTGGGTTCTGTTTTTGAATGAAAAGTAACCTTAAAAATAGCATTCACATTGTAACATCGTGAAGATCTTATAACTCATTTTTGCCATCAGTGCGCTATACATAGCAATGACTAACTTCTTGCTGCTTTCACACCACATCTGAGCAACTATTTCAATTTGCCCTTCTCTTCATCTCACAGATTTTTAATTTTCTGTTTCATTTAAGGTCATTAAGAATATTACTTAAAATGGGCAAAAAGGGCTAGTGTTTAGTCATTTTTAATTTACTGTGACACACACTTGTGTGATTTACTGAATGAACTAAGGTTATCATAACGCATCATCTGTGCTCCTTGATGCTTTTGTATTGCATTTCCATATGGATGCGTTTTCCATTAGAAGTCCTGGGCACATAGTGCCCCTATTAACTGAGTCATAGATTTTATAACCCTCAGGAGAACTTATTAGCTTAATGTGAGGGTGCAGTGAGAGTTGGGATGTTTTGGGGATAATTTAGGACTTTCCAAGGCAAAGATCGTTGTTTTTGTTTTTCTGCCAGTGTACCAGATTACCATCCAAGAAGTCTAACTCCTGGTTAGTCAGTTTCCTCAGTGCCCTAGGGTCCACACTAGATCATGTTAGGGAAACCTGTAGGCAGGTAATTCTATAGGTACGAGTATATGCTGGGAAGCTGGGAAGCCCACAAGGCAGGTACTTGGGGTTGGACATGAGCTTGAAACAGGAGGATGAATCACTAGAATGCTTGGAAGGGACATTGAAAGGAGGGAGAACAGGTTCTTTTCATCTCCCTTCACAAAGCTGCTTATGGAACCTGGGACATGGCTCTCAAAACTATCTTATGTGTCTTCTTCCCTTTTGCTCATTCATGGCACAAGTTAATGATACCTGGTTTATAGCCAAGACTCAGGGAAAGATACTGTAGGATTGCTCTCTAAACATCAATTGCCAGTTCTTTTTCCTACTTTTTCTACCGCAAAGACTAGGAAAGCTAAATGTGCACATTCCTAACTTCCTTTGACACCTGGAGTACTAAGTGGAGAAGCTCTGGCCAATGAGACCCAAAAGGGAAAGTTTTCTGAGCGGGGTTTGGAAAAGCTTTGATTTCCTGATAAAATAGATTAGGTGTTGGCTCAGGCTGTTGCCTTTCTCTTTGTCTTGCTTGTGTGTATGGCTTGAAGGGCAGCAGTTTTCTTGTGGTCGTGAATTTATGAGCTCACATACCAGAAATAGCAGCACAGGTGGTAGGGTAGTCTGATTGTATCTTTGAGCCTCTACGCCATTCTTCGACTTCCAACTGTTGGACTTTATGTTAGGCAGAAACAAAGAAAAAACAAAATGAACTATTTTGTTTAAGGTATTGTTACATGGGCATTCTGTTCCCTGAAAATAAATCACTTCTAGCTGACACATTAAATTGAATCATTTTGACGGGTAGTGTAGAACAGGGTTTCTACAGTACCTTGGCACTATTGCCATTTGGGCTGGATAATTCTTCATTGCCGAGGACTGCGCATTGTGGAATGTTTAGCAGCATCCCTGGCCTGTATCCACTAGGGGTCAGTAGTACCCCCAAGAACTGACAACCCAAAATGTCTCCAGACATTGGCAGATGTTCTCTGGGAGACAAATCAAACCTGTAAAAGCAGAGGCACAGTGAAATGGGACTTGCACAGATGCAGAGGGCAGTATTAGAAATGCAGACATCCACTTGCATCAGCCAGGATGGGTTAGTTTATGCTGCAGTAACACATGACTTGATAGTTTCAGTGACTTATAATAACAACATTCGTTTCTTGCTCATCATTCTCCCATGGTGGCTTGGCTGAGGTTCTGCTCCATGTCACTTTCAGTCTGGGAACCGGGAAGATGGAGTAGCTTCTATCGGAATAGTTTCAGTTGCTCAGACAAAGGATAAAGAGTCCATGGCAAAGCAGGTGCTGGCTCTTAAAACCTCCACCTGGAAGAGACACATACCACTCCTACACACATTTCATTGACCAAAGCAAATTCCAAGGCCCTGCCTGATTGCAATATCATCCTTCCCCAGGGACCGGCACCGAATATGGGTTTTGAAAAACACTGTTTGTCATACCCCTGAGAAAAACAGACCATTTAAAGATGATCCTACTTAATGGCAATTAATCTTCCCAGACCAGCTTTTAGGTCTATTTGCTGCCATGACAGGCTTCACAGAAGGGGCCAGCATACTTCTTGAGCAGGAAAGGACAGGGCTGCAGTGAAGGGTAGACGTTTGGGAAGCCCTAGCCATTGGAAAAAAATGTGGAGGATAAAAGTCCATTAGCACTTAATAACTCAGAGAAAGTTAGAAAGAGGCAGGACTAGTTTGGTGACTGAGTGTGCTGACTTTGGAGTCAAACCACCTGTTTTTACATCTGTAATTCACTATTTTCCATCTCTCTGATCATGTGCAAGTGAATTAACTGAGTCTCTCTTCATTCATCTATACAACGAGGTAAATGATTATATCTACCTCTCAGCAATTTGTATGTAATGCAAGTGAACTGATTAGAACAACTGGCACCTGGAGAATAATAAATGTCATCTGGTCTCACCTAAGGGCACAGCTCTTAGAATCACCATCCTTGTATTGTATTTGGAAAAGAAGGAAGTTATGTTAAATCAAATCCCAATACTCTGTTTCACCATTGGTTCTTTTCTAAGTTAGTCTGTCTTAGCTCCAGCTGCTATGACAAAACACCTTAGACTGGGTGGTTTAAATAACAGGCATCTTTTTTCTCACCATTCTGAAGACTGAAAAGTCGAAGACCAACATGCCGACAGATTCAGTTCTTGGTGAGAGCCCTCTTCCTACCTTATATACAGCTTTCTTTTCACTGTGCTCACACAGCCTTCCCTAGGTGTGTGCGTTTGTGTGTGTGTGTGTGTGTGTTTGTGTGTGTGTGTGTAGACAGGGTCTTCCTCTTCTTATAAGGGCATGACCTAATCTAAACCGAATCACCTCCCAAAGGCCTCACCTTCTATACCATCACATTGGGAGTTAGGGCTTCCACATATACATTTTGGGGGGACACAAACATTCAGTTCATAACACAGCCTCTAATCATTTCTCTTTATCTTGGGCCCTGGAACTCAGGACAGGAGGACTCCTTGAGTAGGAAGGAGGGAGGAAGAAGGGAGGGGTAAATGTGAGAATCCTCTCATCTCTTGCCATTACTTCTCATTGTACCACCCGAACACTCTAGTAAATGAGCGCACCAGGTGTCACTGAAGATTTGGGGCTCCATTGAAGGGAACTTCCATGAAAAGGCATTTAATACCATCCAGAGGAGATACTCAAAGGGAAAGCCTCCCAAAAGTGTAAAGTCTTTATAGGTAGTCCCCTTAGGGGCACATCCAAATGCCTGCCCTTGTCGACTTGACCTCAGGTCTATCCCGTCTGTGAGAACCACTCTTCAAACCTCCCACGCACGTCTCCGCTCTCCCTGCAGGAAACCACCCTGACCATGGGGTTGTGTACACACTGGACCCATCTCTCTCGTACAGCAAAGCCTTTCCCCAATTCCATCCCCAATTCAGATGGAATTAGGCTCCACTGCTGCAGCAGAAGAGTTTTTAATGACCTTTGATTTCCCAACTCCTGCAGAGAATTTGAGGGATGGTGGGATGAGGGGAGGAGTTTTGGTGTTCCAAGCGCAGTCCTGTTCAAAGTCTACTGCCTGTGGAAGTTACAGAAAGGAGTTTTTGTTTCTGATTTTCTAGCAACTACCTTTATATGTATGTGCACCTGAACACACTGGCATGTGTACTTACACACACACACAGACACATACGCACACACACGCGTGCATACACACACACACACACACACACAGCTGCCATGGACAAATACTGATTCTCAGGGTAAGGACAGTCTAAAGTCATAGAAGAATGAGTAAGTTTAGTTGCCCCCAGTCCTACGCGCTTATTAGCAAGGTTCCTCTCTTCCACTGTACTTACTGTTTTAAATTATTATGCAAAGCAGGGTTAACTCCCTTTATTAATTTCCTTGTCTTCAAATAAATAAATTCCTTGTTTGAAATGACAGGAAGGAAAAAAAAACAGGTGAATTTCTGACCCACATACATCTTAATAGTTGTTTCCTAGCCAGGCAAAACTGAAGATGTGAGTCATTAAATGTCTGAGACAAAGAGATTTTCCTCCCTGGTCTTTGGCTCAAATGGAGGTGGAGTGTGGATAGAGGTCTTTCTTCAAGTAACATCATTATTATTATTATTATTATTATTATTATTATTATTATTGTTATGATTATTATCTCCTAAGATGCTACACCAGTATGTTATCTGGCCTTAACTTACTGTTTGTATTTCATTCCTTCTTAGCTTAAATTTTAAAATAATCACTCGATAAAGCTCTCAGAGATGGTGCAGATGTCAAATAATATTGCCTGACTTTGCATGACAATATCTCATTTTATTCTCTAATTTAGTTAAATTCAAAACAGGAATAATGTCTGTGAAATAGCCAATACAGAGACCAGCTGGGAACCTAACTAGCATCACAAGCTCTACTTAGTAACATTTCAGAAATGACACCATATGGTGGAGAGCTTTGGATTTCATGTCAAAGAAGCAGAACGAATGCTGAACTTTGCAAACCAGCATAGACTACGTTGAGTTGTACACCTGAGTGAAAGGTGCATAAACTGGAATGATGTAACTGTCACCTGCTTCCTTAGCTAGTTCCACGAACAAGCTGTTTTTACAAGCTGTATTTAAGTAGGCATCTTTGTCATTTTGCAGAAGAGCTAGATGGCCTCTTATTTCATTGTGCTATTTTTAAATATGATCATTGAAACCATCCTTCAGGAAACCATAGTTATGCACCATAGAATGATTTGGTTGAAAAATCTAGATACGTTTTTATGTTTATACATACATCAAAACATTGAGAAAGTATCCTGAGTTTTGCCAAATTCCACCTCATTTTTATAGTCACATGAACTTAAAAGGTAAATATGATCTGTACGTTTCTAACTCTTTTATTCTCAAATCTTTCAAATGATGTTTGTTAAAAGCACAGTAATATCCATACAGGAGTTGTTTCCAACCCTTTTTTCATAAACTCTTCAGGGGTCCTCCCATCTCAAGGTCTCCCCACCCACTTCCTGAGGGTGGGAGCCAGATAATCTTTCTTAAAAACTATGTGGATTATGCCAAGTAAGTACATATTAGATCTAGATCTATCTATATCCTATGTAAGTATCTCTATCTAGGTATAGATATAGAGATAGATACAGCAGTAAAGCTTACAGGTGAATTTTTGCAGGTAGTGCATTTTTAATTTGTTACAAAGTGATATTTGAATTTGCTATAAAGTTAATAAGATTTGTTTTGGTTCTTAATGAAAACCATAATGCATTTTTAAATTTCTTTGTATGTTATCTTTTGGTGACATATTTTCTTTTCAAGTTTGTCCTTGATATTAATAGAACTTGATTTCCCAGGTACCAAAATGTTGGAAGTTGGTATTGGTGCTTCAGGGAGGGGAACCCAACACATAATGTACTTTGCATCTTATCCCAAACTCCTCTAGGGAATATTCTGCTCAAAGGAAAAGGACAGCTTTTTATCTGAACAGTCTTCTCCTGTTTTGCAAGTCTGATTTATTTCTAAAAAAAAATTCTTAAAGGGATAAATCAACATAATTCAAAAATGTAATTACCAATAATTTAAATGGGAAACATTTCATGTTTTGTTTTAACTTTTTGTTTTGAAATAATTATAGATTCACAAGAAGTTGCCAAAAACTGTACAGTGAAGTCCTGAATACAGTCCTGAAAGCTTCATACAGTTTTCCCTAATGGTAATAATTTGTACAGCTAAAATACAAGTGCATGTGACTGGATTATACCAACGTCAAGTTCCCGGTTTTGGTATTGTATTGTTTTTGCACTTTTGTAAAAAATCAATTGGGAATATTTATATGGGTCATTCTTGTTCTCTGTTCTGTTCAGTTGATCTCTGTGTGTTTCTCCACCAGTACCAACTGTCTGGATCATCGCAGCTAGATAGTAAGCTTTAGTATTGTGTAGAGTGACTCTTCCCTTTTTATTTACCGTTTTCAAAATTGTTTTAGTAATTCTATTCTTTTTTTGTCTTTTCATATAAATTTTACAATACGCTATGTCTACAAAAGCTTTGCTGGGATTTTGATAGGGATTCTGCTAAATCTATAGATCAATTTTGGGAGAATTGGTATCTTTGCTATATTTAGTGTTTCAATGTATTAATATGGTATGTCTATTTAGATTTTCTTTGACTTTTTTTTAATCAGCATTTTATAATTTTTAGCATTCAGGTCTGTACATATTTTGTTAGGTCATGTGTTTTTTAGGTCTCAAATTAACATTCACTTAGACTAAAACAACACAATATCCCATTAAATTAGGTGTAATTATTTTAATAGTTGTTAAATTAAGTTGTCATAATAGACCCTGACAAGGTGTTTTCCCTTCATTAATTAGAAAATAGCTGTTTACTTGCTCTTGTTAAGCAATTTTTACCCTTTATCACAGTATATGTAAGACTATACTCAAAAACAGAACATCCCAGTTCTGCCACTTTCTAACTCTGTGATCTCAAGTAAGTTAATTAATTTGTGCTTCAGATTCCTCATCAGTCAAATGGGGATAATCATAGTATCTACCTCTGAGGATGTGTGAGGATTAATAAATTAATACGTACAAGGTACTTAGCAGAGTGCCTCACACGTTGTCGGTGCCCCAAAAAGTTACATATTGTATATATTATTGTTGTTATCGCAAGGTAATAGCATAATTCAAGTCCTATTACAAAACGAGCAACCACATAAATAAAAACAATAAACCCAACTCATAGATGAAAGAAAGCAGTGAAAACAATGCAAATGATGTCACACTCACAGGACAAGTTGACATCATAAATGGCATGATGCCTGAGATTATTTCTGCTGCTGTAAATTAGTAAAACCAAAGTTTCCTGAGAGGCAAATTTCCTACAATATGAGCTAACTACATGTGTAAAGATGACTCTATGTATGTAGCTCAGGAGGTAGAGGAAATCTACATCGGTTACTGTTAATGGGAAGAAATGTCTCAGAAGCCAAAGGAAGGAGGATTATATAAAATGCCTCATAAATGTGAATTCTCACAACCTGAATGGGCACATCTTGAACTATAACTGTATTTATAGATCATGTCACCTGGTACCTATAACATTGATTTCAGGCTTAAAATATTGCCCCCTCTATCATTTTTACTTTTGAGTTATGATTCTCCAGTACAATTGTTAGCTCTCTTGGCAGTAGTTACTAAGAAAACGTAGAATTCTAAGAACTTTGGGAGCTTTGTTGTTTCATGGGTGTTGAGGTGCCTACAAATGAATGCCCTCTCTTTTCTGTCGTGAAGTCCTGGTGAAACACCAAGGGATCTTTCTCCTCCCAACAGCCCAGTCAGGACTTGCCCAACCCTCAAACCCTGATTTATTTTTATGAAGTCTTCATCATCAAACTGACATAGCATTTACCCAGCCTGAACAATATCTTTTCTCAGAGTCTCCTACATACTTTTATCCATCAATTTATCATCTCTTTAATACTCAGGAAAGATAAACACCCAATTCTCCATGGTCTGGTATCCCTCCTTAGCATTCATTATAGCATTCTACCCCCGGTCCTGCCAGAGAGGCTTAAATTGATTCCTGCCTGTATGTCCCAGCTGGGGCTCCTGGCTTCGTGTCAGTCCCCCAGGCCTACAGATTAACTGGATGTATTTTGAATGCAGCTATAGACCTTTTTAAAGAGCATAAGCCAAAATGAGTTTATAATCCCTGGAATGCATGCTCTATGTAGGCTTTTCATTTGCTTTTGGAGAAATCCCAGAGCTGGCATTTTCAGATCGAGTTTTACTGGCCTCAACTCCACTGCACCCGGGATTTTTGTTTCTTGGTCCATCTGCTGGACTCTCTTATTGCCTTTGTGACATTTTGGTTATATTTCCGCCTATTATAGAGTGAGAGAAAGGTACATGTTCTTGGTGGAAAGTCTTTAGATTCAGAAAAGGTATACCCCACATACGCTAGTTGAAGTTTGGTAAAATGGAGGATGTGATATAAGATATATCTATTTGGACACACGCTGTACTTAGGATAGAGTGATAGGTTTGAGACACAGGTTTGGATGGTTGAGTTTTAGTGGAAGGAACATGCAATGTGAAATTATTAAAAACTGATCTATTTTATTTTGTTAATTCATAGAATATTGGTGAGTCTGTCCTTATGTTTATTGTTACAACATTTATTATATGTTTAACATATCAATCAAATAAATACTTTAAATCTTGTTAGCTTGATAAGACCCTAAAAACATACTTTCAAAATAGTGCAAAGAGTTGGAAAATGGAATTGACTTATAATTAAACAATAGTAATCTGTATATGGCAGATATTAATGATTCTCTCATAAAATTGCTTCATCTTACCTTGAAAGGCATAAAATTTCTACCTATATAGAATTCTAAACTTATAGAATTCATGAAATAAGAAATAATTCATTTTACGTAACCTGGATTGTATCTACCAAGAGGCTACAGCATGTTTCATCTCCTCTTTTCTTCCTCACAAATAACAACAACAACAAAATGAGGGTAAAAAGGCTGCTTTTGAAATCTTAAAGTTTAAAGTCAGTACCTATGGATCACGAGGAAAAGCAGTTAGAACAATTTCAAGGCCGGTGAGACAGCTATGAACTCAAGGGGAAATAGTCTGAGTGTGTCAGAATGGGTCAGGCTAGTCATGGAAATTATGGAAGGAGAATGAGAGGCAGGTATGGGCAGGACCTGTCCACCTTTTCCAAAGGGAGAGGAATCCTGCTTAGTTCCTTGAAGCATTGTATTTTCCTTGGTAGGGCAAACCCGCTATTAGGTGAACAGACCTTAACCGTCCCTTCTTGAGAGTCATTTCTTAAAATACCTGTGCCCCTTACCTCTAATTCTATAACTTCCCAGCAAACTTCAGATAACTTGGCTTCCCATAGAAGCCATTTGTTTCCAGGGAATGACTGTGTTGAGTGTATGATCATTCAGTATCCTTGAAGTTATTTTTCTCACTGTAAGTCAATGACTTGACATTCTACTGATAATTTTACTTCCTGTATTAATTCAATAGACGTGTTGATCACCTGCTACGTGCATAGCTTGCTTAGTGGGAAGGAAAGCAATTCTTTGTAGATGTGAACAATTCAATATACTTGAGGAGCAGAATTTCTCATTGTGACTTAATAAGTGGGCTTTGTGTTGTGTGCATGTGTATTTGAGTATCTATGTATTTGATTACTCATGGGCGTCTGCTCCTGTGAGGTAGAGTCCCTCTTGATGGGACTGGGACAGCAACCTCAGGTTTCTGAGTCTGTAAGTTGATTTCACCCTGTTATACCTTCCATTCTGAACTATCTAACAGCCAAAGGGCTTTGCCTTTATGTGCTACCTGTGACACAGTGTTTGTCCTTCATCCTTGTATAAAACTTACTAGGAACTCTGTGCCAGCAAAATCATCCTTCTTTGATAACTGACAGGACCCAGCTGTCCCAGGATGAGGATGGCTCACAGCATCAGACAGTGCCAGCAGAGAGTCCTCTTATTTGAGTAAAAGACTCAAATCACAGGGAAAACTCCTCATCAAGGAGCAAGTGGCAGTAACAGAACAAGAAGCTCTTGCAATTTTTCTTTAGGTCATATCCTTAATATTAAAGGATTGTTCTTTTGTCATAACATGGCAGTCTGTATCCTTTCCTTCCCCACTAAAAAAATGAGTCAGTTTTCTCAATAATTATTCTCGATGGGAATGTTGAAAGTCACCTTTGCCAGTTCCATTATTTTCTACAAGTGATTTAATAGAGTGAATGCTTGGTTTAATTCTGCCATGATTTTGCTGTGTGATCCAGATGAAGCGGGGTCTTAGTTTTCTCATTTTTGATGAGAGCATTGGGATAGATAACAGTGATTCTCAAATTATTTTCAGCAGCATAATTCTTTCTATAAAAAAAATCTTATATCGAATCCTAGTACATAAAACAGAGGAATGCAGTTGTGCGGGTTATAGCAAGGGCAGAGGGGCTCTGAGCTCTCCTGGTTGGTTCACTCCTTTTCTCATTCAACCTACATGACACTGTACCCTGAGTCTGTTCCCTGGAGAGGATTTAGTCCAGTTTGAAAATCACTGTCCTAGATGGTCTTCGAAGTGCCTTTCATATATAAATATCTAAAAGTCTACTTACAATATTACTTCCTTTTAATTTTCCAGGTATGTCAGTATATGTCTGTCTGCCCATCCATCCATCCATCCATCCATCCATCCATCCATCCATCCATCCATCATCTGTATGTATTATCTATCTATCTATCTATCTATCTATCTATCTATCTATCTATCTATCTATCTATCTATCTACTTAATCAAGAAAACAGCTCCGGGATCAGAATGCTTGGGTTTGTGTTCCGATTCTGCCACTTTACTGGTTGTGTGATTTAGAACAAGCTGATTAACCTCTCTGTTTCTCAGGCCTCAACTATGGAAAGGTAGGGGAAATACTATCTATTTCCAAATGTTGCTGTGTGTATTAAATATGTTAATATGGTGAGCACAATGTAAGAACTCAAAAAATGGTAGCCATTATTTTTATTATAAGTTTAAAATGAATTAAAAAATATATAAGGAGTGTAAGACAGCTGGGCTCTTCTCCCTCAAAAATATGTCCCAAGTCCTAGGTGTTAGGATTTGGAGTGGAAGACATCTGTGCTAAGGAGCATCCCTGAGAAGGCAGACGATGGAGCGGGGTCCGTAATGCTAGTGAAGCAGAGGCTGGGAGCGGCTCTTCTCTTAAAGCTGCTGACCATGGCAACAGAGTGAGACCCTGTCTAAAGTTAGGGTAATGCAATCTGAATATTTACATAGCTCATGTATTGGCTGTTACCAACATTGGATATCGCAGAGCTGCAAGCCCCTTGAAAACGCAAACCAGTATTTTTTTTCTAAGTTCTCAGGGAGTTTGGGTCAAAAGAGCTCCTGAATGTCAGCACTTATTTTATCTTCTGTCTTCCTGGCTGAGACTCATTTTCTTGGATTCTAGGCAGTCAGCTGGGCACTGCCACTGGTGTAGCACGGAGGCCTCCATTACCCTGCCTGTCTGTTGAGCACCACTCACCTTGGCACATTGGAGCCTATAAGGCAGGAAACTACTGTCATGTTCTTGGTTGATGAAGAGGCCATGTCTATCTCCTCATCTCTCTCATCTGCCATCAGAAGGGAAGCCCCCAAATGGCCACATTACCATGGAGTCCTGAGGCCAGCACAAGAACCCGAGTGCATAGACCTGGAGCCTTAACATCTTTTAACCCCTAAATATAGACAGATACCACCTTGGGGAGTAGCAGAGGAAGGGGAAGAATCTGAAAGACAGCATTTACTTAAATGGAAAGAATCAGATCTGCCTTAAGTTGGTAAATTTCAGGTCTACGCTTCCACCTTTTGCTTCACACCGTAATCACTCCACTGGGTGTCAAAGCCCTCCCTTTCTCTTCTAGGGACTTATGAGTATTCAGCATGGTGAGTAGTGGATTGTTCACAGAAGAAATTTTGGAAAGTGAGTGTAGCTAGGAAGTGTGTTCAGGGCGCTGAGGTATTTTTTGTTTTGTTTTGTTTTCTAGCAGATACACATTGTGAGAAGCCGGACTCTGCAGCAGTAGGTGGTTCTCTCCAGATCACCGCCAAAGGGACAGTTTGGCTATGAGTCAACTTCCCACATACAGATTGTAGTTTTATAGAAAATATTTTCAAGATAATAATTTATGGGTGCCATAAGAAATACTGGAGCTATGACCATTCTCTTAAAGCCTACACAAACGGAATCCATGAGATGTTTATATGCAGTGTTTGTAACATCAATGTTCTGACAATTCATCTCTACCATACACTTGAAGAGAACTGGAAGTAACAGTGCAGAACCTGTATTTTCCACCACTTCTGGTTCTGGCCAGTGGAGGTATTATCCCTAAAGCTCACTGGGACCGCCCTCTTTCCCACTTTATTCCCTGTGACTGGTCTCTGACTAACCTTCTCAGTTATCACTCTGAAAGCCTTTCCTATCTTCTGGTGCCACACTTCCCACTTGACACTTCATCCGTAGCTTCCGAGTCTCTTCACTGACTATATGTGATCATCCTCTGAACCGTCTGACATGTTGCTGAGAATCAAACATTCCATCTCACTGTCTCACTCCAAGTGAAAGTGACCTGCTCCAACCTGCTTTCCTGCTCCCACATTCAGGATGGCACTTGACCACCAACCAGGAGCTGAACAGGTTTTAAATGCAGCCCATGCCATCAAATCAATGCCTCCATTTGGAAACTTGAGAGGCTGGCAGTTTCCATAAAAACTCACACACACTAAGCCGGTCTATATTCTTCACTCATTTTCTTGTATCCTTTGCGTCATTAGATTTGAGGCCAAGTCCACATCTCACATAGGGCTCCTGACCACTGGACCCCACAACCACTGTCGATGTGGTTTAGTCCCTGGCCATGCCATGATAACCTGCCCTTCTGATCCTTCACTTTGCAAGTCCTCTCCTGCTGCTTCTACCAATTCCCATCAACTCATATTTCTCCCCATCCATGAAACCTTCCTTACGTGGCCACTGCAGGCTTCACTGAGCTCTCTCTTCCCTCTGAATTTTTACAAATGGTAAATTGAATGGCGCAGACTAACTCTAGTGGGACTAATTACATTTTTAATATGCCTCATTCTATATTAAAGATGTTCTGACTTCCTTACCCCTTTTCCCTAGAAGAATGTCAGAGGATGATCACTGTCACTTTTTTGTTTGCTTATGTCGTGCGTAGATACGTCCGTTCCCTAGATACCAATGCTAGTAATTTTACCAGGGACCAGGCTATAGCTCATGGTTAATGTGTATCCCCACAGTTTTTAATGTCTTGCTCTGCACGGGGTAGATGCTCTATAAATATTTACTGATTGACTAATGGGTTTATTCTAGAACATAGCCATGCTTGACGTGGAACACATAACCAATTCCAGAATTATAAGGCAAAGTGAAGTAACTGTTATGCTGGAGTCTGCAACACATGTTTCAGGACAGAGTGAAGAACACCTTCAAATAATAATAATTACAGCTGATATCTATGGAGCGCTAATAAAGCACACATTGCCCAGCACTCTTCTAGATGTCTTCACCTGTGAGGCAGGTATTATTGTTATCCCTGTTTTTATAGACAAGGAAACTGAGGCATAATTATTAATTGTAGAATCAGGATTTGAACCAGTGCAATCTGGCTCTATACTCAGCTACTGCATAATGCCTTCAGGTTGTTGGAACTTCATGACTTACAGTAATCAGAAACAGCACTAAGAAAAGTCTTCAAGAAGTCTGCACAAGGTTTTGCGGATAGACTTGGCCATGACTAAATTAGACGCCAATTTTTACTTGTCCCACTTGTGAAAAATGCTGTGAGCATCACTCTTGAACTACTGACAAGCACTTCAGGACATAGACACAGTATGTTGTTAAAAGAATCACAACAGCAGTGGTACTTTCCAATATAAAGACCATATGAGATACAAATTTGATGATGAATATACTTTTAGAGATCTTGCTTCTATTCATATTAATGAAGGAGACATATTTTTGAAATATTACATTAGTTTTTCTTTTTCCTTTTTGAAATTTATTTTTCAATTACCATTGACATACAATAGTGTATTAGTTTCAGGTGTGCAAAACAACATAGTGATTAGATATTTATATTCCTCACAAAGTGATCACCCCAATAAGTCAGTTACTCACCTGGCACTGTACATAGTTATTACAATATTGACTATGTTCCCTATGCTGTACTTTACATCCCCATGACTATTTTTTCAATTATAGTTGACATTCAATATTATTTTATATTAGTTTCAGGTGTGCAGTGTAGTTGTTAGACATTTATATAATTTATGAAGTAATCCCCCTGATAAGTCTAGTGCCCACCTGACACCATACATCGTTATTACCATGTTATTGACTATATTCCCTGTGCTGTACTTTACATCCCCAGGGCTATTTTGTAACTACCAATTTGAACTTCTTAAATCCTTCACTTTCTCACCCAGCCCCCAAACCCCCTCCCATCTGATAACGATCAGTTAGTTCTCTGTGAGTCTGTTTTGTTTGTTCATGTATTTTGTTCTTTAGATTCCACATATAAGTGAGATCATATGGTATTTGAATTTCTCAGTCTGACTTATTCCATTTAGCACAATACCCTCTAGGTCCATTCATGTTGTTGCAAATGGTAAGATTTCATTCTTTTTTATGGCTGAGTAATCCATTTTATATATGTATATGTACCACCTCTTCTTTGTCCAATCATCTATTGATGGGCATTTCAACTGCTTCCTTATCTTGGCTATTGTAAATAGCTCTGCAGTGAACATAGGGGTGCATATATCTTTTCAAATTAGTGTTTTGGATTTTTTTGGGTAGATACCGAGAAATTGTTAGGTCGTAAGGTTGTTCTAGTTTTAATTTTTGGAGGAACCTCCAAATGTTTCCCACAGTGGCTGCACCAATATGCAGTCCCATCAACAGGGCATGAGGGCTCCCTTTTCACCACATCCTTGCCAACATTTGTTGTTTTTTATTTATTGATGAAGGCCATTCTGACAGGTGTGACACATTAATTTTTTTTGTAAAGGGCCAGATAATAAATATTTTAGGCTTTATAGACCTCAGGGTCTCTGTGACAACTACTCAACTTGGCCATTGTAGTTTAAAACAGCCATGAACAATGTATACATGAATGGGTGTGGCTGTGTTCCAATGATACCTTATTAACAAAAACAGGCAGTGGCCTGGGTTTGGTCCATAGCCCTTTCATGGCTCTTGGTTTAAATAAATAATTTCTGTCCTATCAGGTTACCACGAGGGTTGTGCTGTGTTGAATCCACATATTTCAAATTATTCCTCCATACTTTTGTGAAGAACCACTGATAATAGAACTCCTTTTTAATTTCTCCATCAGGCTTTCATTATTTTTCCCCATCCATGGATTTTTAAAAATGTTTCTCAAATATTAAATTAATTAAGGGCTCTAAAAGTAATAGCAAACTCTATGCTTTGTACATTGCTTTACATGCATTGATTTTTAAGGACCTGGGGAAGGCACACATAGTCAATTTTTGTTTCTTGTAATTTGGATGCTCCAGATTTGTTTCCGCACCTTAGGTTTCCAATATCATGGGAAATACTGTAGCAAAAGGGGAAAAAGATAGAGAAAGGGAATAAGAGAAGTCAGAAAAAGAGAAGAGGGAGAATGATGAAGGAAAAGGAGAGTCTGGACTATAAAGAAAAATTTATGGCATTTTAAGACTCAGGCTACTGTAACATAGAGCAAATTATGAAATACCTGCCTTGGATATCATATAAGTATGACAGCCCTGTCTAATTAACACATACACACACACACACACACACACACACACACACACAATTATTGCACTAAGTAGGTGTTATCAAGAAGAATAGAACCTACCTACTACCATTACATTTTTTACAAAACACACAAGATTTCTAATTCTGCAGTTTTAGGATGAAAGTATGTAAAGAAATTTTATTTGATTTGTATTTGTATTAAATTATTTTTTTCCCCTTCAAATGGAAGTAGTTATATATCACTTTTGACTACAGAACAGTTGCTATAAATAAGAAAAGGGTGAGTCTTCATTCAATCCTTCTGTTTAGAGATGAGTATGAGAGATGCATGTCTAGGAATTTAATTAAGCTTGAGGGAAAGAAAAGGGACCTTTTTGAAGTGTTGGCCAGGATTTGGTGTAGTCAGAAGATTGTAATTAGGGGCATCTGGCTCAGTGGTGTGAAAAGGCTTTGCTTTGCCTGCACTTGGCCTCTGGGTGTGAGAATGAGTCCGTGGGAAACCACACACTCTGAAAATAAAGTCAATGTATATTGTATTTAAGGAAATATTTATTTTCCTCAATATGGATTGAGAATGTTGGTTTCTGAAAATTCTCTTGTAACATTTGTTGGAGAATTGCTACGCGTGTGTGTTGATACAGTGCTTCTCTGTTGGGAGACCAGGAAGAATGGGAGGGTTACTTGGGCCTATAGGGGGACAGATCTTCACCCCATCCCACCATCCACCAAGGTTATTCCTGGCTAAATGCAGGTTTGGGACTCTACTGCTCCACACCTTTTATGGCTTGATCCTAAAGTAAAATACATTCTTGTGGTCAGGCAGTGGGTTTCCCCTGAAAGGATGGGTATAGATCTATGATTTAAAGATTTGAAGCAAGAGGCTGTTTCAGATGAAAAAAGCCAGGAGACTATCATGGTTGTGTCTCCATGGCATTCATCTGAGAAGGGGTTTAACTTGGAAATAACCACATTTAAATAAAGGTTTTAAAGTTGTTTCCTTATGTTGGACTTGATTTTAATTATCCCCAAGTTGTTTGTAAAGTGAGTTTCCCCTGAATCTTGTAATGTGGGTGGTGCTTGGACTTGAGAGATACACTATTAAAAGGATCCCTCCATGGGAGCTGGCACAGCGGTGCAGGTGTGAGGAACCAGGGAGGTGGGGTGTGGGGGTCGTTGGTGGAGCTGAGACCCATGGGTGTGTGGGGGAACCAATGGGGAGAAGAAGCTGCCAACTGAATGGCATAGAAGCTGATGCAAGATCCTTCAACAATCTTTTCAAGAGCAAACCAATATTGCTCTCAAAATCAGAGACTCAACAGCAAGGCTCTCTGCTGATTCACTTGGCTCCTACCTAAGTTTTACTCCTACAGATTGCCTGAAATAAAACATTTGAAGAACTCTGGTACCGTGAGAAATTATCAGATGCACTTGGGTGTGAACACACAAATCTTATTTCCTTGCATCAAACCCCTCCAAGCGTCTTCAATATTTGCTAAAACAACCACTTAAAGTGTTCATCTTCTCATGCTTAATGTGTCAATGTAGTACCTCAGATAGCCCTAGATTATAGCTACTGTTCACTGATTAAAACAGAACGGCAAGTATTGACAATGTAGGTATTGGTTTTACTCTTTCTTACTCAGGGAGATACATCAAAGACACTGTCACTAGTACCATTTTTATTTCTTCCGTATTTCTCCCTGGCATCACTTTCTGCCTGACTTAAAGGAAAAGGAGCCACTCTTGGGATGCTTTGTTTCGAGGAACGGAAGTGGGAATGAGTGGATGGAGGTGGGTACAAATGGAGTTGGATTAAATACTTCAAATAATCTTGAGCAGGCAGAGTGGGCTTTAAAATCAGATAGACACTCGATGGGATACTAGGCAAGTTACTCATTCTCTTTAAGCCTCAATTCTTTATCACTAAAAGAGGGGATAATAATCGAAACTTCTTATTAGGATTGTTGTAAAAATTATATGAAAAGTGCATAAAAAATAATTTACGACAATGCCTGGGTCATGGTAAGCACTTAATAAGTGCTTTTTATTCAATAGATATTTCTTGAACTAATATATAAATATGAAAGCTGATTAACATAATAATTTGAAAGATCCTATCACCATTTCCGAGGGGAATAATTTGAATTCTGATTTCCTGTTTCTGGTGCTGGATAGGAGATGTGATAGCCTCTCCTTTGCTCCTGATTAGCATGAATATGAGTGGATTTTATGTAAATGAGACATTTGCATTCACAGGGATTGGAGCAATGAGTTCTAAATCATGTGGATTGGTTGGCACCTCATACTCTTGTGTTTCAGTGTTGCTCTAATGCCTGCATCCAGTGCACCTGGGTCTTCACGTCTGACTGAGCTGAAGTCATTAAACAAATAAGTGATCTGTCTCTTTTTAAATTAATGACATATGCTTTTGGGCAAATAATAAACATTACCAATGCAGCTATGGGCAATTTGTAATTTGCGTGAAACCTCACCACTTAAATACCTTTCCAAAATGTCGGTTCACAGGTATCAAGGATGAATGGAAAAAGTTGCCCAAGTTGGTCTTGGTATGAGCTTTCCATATCAGCATAATCATGTGATTCAATATGATTAAATAATTTATTAATTTGTTGGGAGATATTCCTTGCCAGAAATATCTTCTCCACTCTTTTCCTGTTTATAATAATAATAGCAACACCAGCAACTATATTTATGGACTTGCTCTGTGTGAGACATTGTTCAAGTTCTGTATGTGTTTTAACTGAATTTAATCTCAACACTCCTTAATATAGCAGATACTATTTAGTCTCACTTTTACGAATGCAGAAATTAAAGGTTGGCCATGTTAAGTGACCTGTTTAAAACCACACAGCTACGAACTGGCAGAGCTGGGATTTGAAGCCAGGCGGTTGGTTCCAGAGTTCATACTCTTAAAAATATGCTGCCTCTCCTTTTAGTTCCAGCTCATATTTTCTTAAAAGCTCAGCTTATTGTCACTTCCTCCTGACCTACCTTCCCTGACCAAACAGTGTACCTCCCCTTTCCCAATTCCTATAACATTATTTCATTTACGTCATTCATCATTTAGTGAACTCTCCCTATCTTTGTTAATTAACGGTTTCATGTGTCAGTCCTGTCTGACCCCAAATATTTGAATTCCCTGTATCATGTCTTGTAAATACCTTCCCTGCAGCAGGTGATGAGGGGTAAAAAATGCTCACCTGGACAATCTCTCTCAGGAAAAGTGAAATATGATTTTACCAGCTATAAGCTGATGGATAAACGGTCAAGGGATAAATTCGTTTCACCTATTTGCAGATATCTGAGGAATAAAACGAGTTTGAGCTGGGAAGAAAACTGAACATTTAAGTTTTTGGATTCAGTTCTTTGTTGCCTATGTGTGAATGAATGATCATCTTGAGTCCATATGTTTTGAGAGTTATTTTACTCTGGCCAACATTTTACTATAGAGCTTTATTTATTAACATTAACAAGAATCATGGGACTACACCCTAATGACTCAGATGGAAAGTTTACACCTACTAAGAGAGTCCAGAGCAAGGCAATTAGCACTTATGTTTTTGAGTTGAATGAATGGAAACCATCCGAGAATCATTAACCATGCCAAAATGGATAGCACAATGGAAATCCAGTTTTCATAAATGGTTAACTGGCGGCTGTGACTGCATAATCATTTTCAGAAACATTCCACAGCCAGAGTTTCTCAAAACCCAGATTATATTGGTGTCTTTTCACAATGCATGATACCTAACTGCATGTTCTATAGCCAGCCGGCATTCCCTCTGTGGGAGATGTGTTTCAAAAGGGAAGAAATACTCTTGTGTTGGCAGGTAAAACTTGATATGGCTGAACTCACTAAATGATGTTAGAGCACCCCACCCAACATTTGGTGGGCTCACTTGACCAGTGGGACAAAGAAATCCCCATTGTTAATTTTACCATTTACGGTCGCTGGGCAAAAATCAGTATTTACACAAGTAAGTAATGAGAGAAGTTAGAGGATGCCGGGTAGAATTCCATTATTACAATTTATTCTCCCCCAAACCATAGATGAGAATTATGGCTGCAATGCCATGCTAACCTACCATCATGATAAGCTCCATGTTAGCTTAAAAATGCTTCTAGGAAGATGAAAACAACAAAGGAGAGGCTTGTTTATTAATAGCTATCTGGAAAACCAGAGTGATAAAGCAGCACCATTGCTGGCTAGTTCTGAAAGTAGGGCGGAGAAGCTGTTCTTTGGGTAAATCCAAAAAAGCCATTGATCTTCCAGTGTTATGTTGCTTTATGTTGCATTTTCATTCATTCATAGTTGCTTCTGCTAATAAAGGTCCTCTGGTGGCAGTAATTCTTTTCAGCAGAGTGAAGTCGTTTTGCAATGAAATCCTTGGTGTATTCACTAACATGAAGTGCGATCTGTCCTTGCACCTGGTACACATTCAGCTTTACAGAGAGTCACATTGCTATTCATGCCTTTTGTTTAGTCACACAAGGGAACTAGAACAAGAAGTGTAGATTTTCACCTTGGCTTTTATAAGGTACATTATGAGCTATACACGTCCTTAGAATGAACCTGGCGGTCTTGGTTCTTAAGCAACAATGATTTGCAACTGGACATGAGGAAAAGGGATGTTATTTGCTAGTAATTAGTAGTTCACAGAGATTTTTTTTTTTAAACTCTGAATTAATCTATCCCCTGAGAAAAATAAGGAATAGAAATAGCTTTAGAATCCAAATGTTTCAAGTTTAGTGTCATACCAGACTCACTCTAGTTTTATTTTGGGGCTCATAAAGCTTTATGTCACCCTCTCTCTTTTAAAATTTAATATTATTTTATCAAAGTCCTACATCTATATTGTTTAAAAAGTCAAATCTTTTACATAATGAAAAACAGCAGTCTCCTGCTCTACTCCTTCCCTCTTCGATTCCTTCTCTCCATGGGCCACCTCTTTCAACTCTAGGCAGTTCCTTCTGCTGTTTACCGCATGTTTCTAAATAACCTGCTTGCAACATTATTTCTTGGTAATTTTTTTCAGGCCTTAGGTCTTATTTACTGGCTTTGTCCCATGGAAGTTAAAAATTTAGTGCTCTTCAAACCACTTCCCACAATGTCAGGATACATCTCCTTCTTCATCCTTTCTTATTGTTTCATTTTTGATTGCATTGCTAGTCACTGATTACATTTTTAGTGTAAATATTCACAACTGTGATGGATGGCAAGGTATGGTTATATTTCCTATCTTTTAATAATTGGCTTTCTCTCTCTCATTCTTTCTTTCTTCCTTTAACTTTCCTTAGGTTTCTGTGTACTTAAGCAAAAATGATCACTAACTCGTTCTCCAACTGCCTGCCTGAAGTGTAAATCTCCTCTCAAATACAACAAGTACATACGAAAATATTAGGTTATCTATCTATGTTCATTTTGGGGGAGGTGGAGGGCTGGAAGCACATTCTTCTTGCTCTCTCTTCGGTTCTGATCTGGACTGCTTGCTTACAAAGCCCCACGCACAACTGCCATCCTGCAACTCCCCTTCACTGCTCCTGGGAAGGTTATCTTTGCCTTGCTTCTGTGATTGATCCCCTTTCCTGGATGCCACATCTTCCTCTTTCTTGGTTTTCTTTCATAGTTTGGTTGAGAACATCATTCAGTAGTTGATCAAAAAAGGGGGGTGTGGGAAGTAAATATTTACATGTCTGACCATGGTTTTGTTTTGGTCTCAACACATAATGTCTTGTTTGGTCAGGGATAGATGTCTCAGATAGGAAGTCATGTTTCCGCAAAATATTTGAAAGCACTGCCCCTGGTTTTGGGGCTTCCAGTGTCGCAATTGAAAAAGATCTGATGACATACGGATTACTTGATGCTTTGAATCGGGACCTTTTGTTTTTTAATTCTCTCTGGAAATTATTGAATCTTTTCTTTGTTCCAGGTGATGTGAAGATTTTTAATGGTGTGCCTTATAAGGAGTGGTTTTTTTTTTCATTCCTTTGGTTATTGCTTTTTGTCTGGAATTTCCTGCCTTTCAATTTGGGGGAATTTTTTTGAAAAAAAAATAATTTCCTCCTTTCTGTTTTACCTCTTCTTTTGTTTCCCCCCTCTAAAACTCTTATTATTTTGAGGTTGAATATCCTAGATTGACTGTAATCTTTTCTCTCCTCTATTTCATCTACTTTTTCTTTTATTCTATCTTTTGAGAGATTTACTAAATTTTATTATCAAATCCTTTTATTGAAATTTTAATTTCTGCTATTGCCATTTTAATTTCCAAAAACACTTTACATTTTGCTTTTCTGAATGTTTCTTTTGTGCTTTCTTTTCTTGTTTCATAAATACAATGTCTTTTCTTATCTTTCTAAGAATATTAATTAACCTTTTTCTTTCCCAATCTGCTACTTAGTTTTTTCTTTTAATTTTTTAAATTAGTTTCATGTGTACAAAACACTGTAATAGTTAGACATTTATCATTTATACCCCTCACAAAGTGATAACCCCTCTCCCTCAATTTACTACCCCTCTGACATCGCATACAGCCATTACATTTCCACTGTCTCTATTCCTTATGCTGTTCTCCACTTCTTGTGACTATATATATATATATATGTATGTATATATACATATATATATGTATGTATGTATATATGTATATATATATATATATATATATATATAAAATTATAGTTGCCATTCATTATTATTCAGCTCCAGCTTCAGGTGTGCAGTGCAGTAACCAGGCATCTACACTATCCTTGAAGAGGTCTCTCTAATAAGACAAGTGTCCATCGAATACCCTACAAAATCTTTACAACATTATTGATTACATTCCCCAAATTGACTTTCATATCCCCGTGGCAATCTTGTGGTTACTGACTGTTTTCTAATCCCCTCACCTTCCCCCTTATCCCCACCCCCCTCCCATCTATCAACTCTCAGTTTTTCCTCCATGTCTCTGAGACTGTTTCTGATTAGTTTGTTCATTTATTCTATTCTTTAGATTCCACATGTAAGTGAGATCATATGGTATATTCCACATATAAGTGAGATCATATGGTATTTGTCTTTCTCTGTGTGACTTATTTCACTTAGCATAATATTTTGTAGGTCCATTCATATCGTTGCAAATGGTAAGATTTTGTTCTTCTTTATGGCTGCATAATACTCCATTGTATAAATGTACCACAGTTTCTTAATCCAGTTGTCTACTGATGGGCATTTTGGTTGTTTCCATGTCTTGGCTATTGTGAATAATGCTGCAATAAACATAGGGGTGCATAGATTTTTTTTGAATCAGCATTTTGGAATTCTCTGGATAGATACCCAAGAGTGGAATTGCTGGGTCATAAGGTAGTTCCATTTTCAATTTTTTGAGATGCCTCTATACTGTTTTCCATAGTGGCTGTACCAATCTGCAATCCCACCAACAGTGCATGAGGGTTCCCTTTTCTCCACATCTTTGCCAGCACTTGTTGTTTGTTGATTTATTGATGGTAGCCATTCTGACTGGAGTGAGGTGATATCTCATTGTGGTTTTTATTTCTATTTGCATTTCTCTAATGATTAGTGAGGTTGACCATTTTTTCATATGTCTTTTTTCCATCTGTATGTCCTCTTTCGAAAATGTCTCTTCATGTCCTCTGTCCATTGTTTAATTGGATTGTTTGTTTTTTTGGTGTTGAGTTGACTGAGTTTTTTAAATAAATTTGGGTATTAACCCCTTATCAGATATATCATTGACAAATATCTTCTCCTATTCAGTAGGATGCCTTTTTGTTTTATTGATGGTTTCCTTAGCTGTGAAAAAACTTTTTAGTTTGATGTAATCCCATGTGTTTATTTTTTTTCTTACTTCCCTTGCCCAACGTGCTATATCAGTAAAAATATTACTAAGGGTAATGTCTGTAAACTTTCTTCCTATATTTTCTTCTAGGAGTTTTATGGTTTCAGATCTTACATTTAAGTCTTTAATCCATTTTGAATTTATTCTTGTATATGGTGTAAGGAGGTGGTCCAGTTTCATTTTTTTGTGTGCATGTGTCTGTCCAGGTTTCCCCGCACCATTTATTGAATAGACTGTCTTTACCCCAAAGTAAATTCTTGCTTCCATTTTCGTACATTAAGTGACCATATAGGCATGGATTTATTTCTGGGCTCTCTATTCTGTTCCATTGATCTATGTGTCTATTTTTATGCCAATACCATGTTGTTTTGATTAGTATAGCTTTGTAGTATAATTTGATGTCAGGTATCATGACACGTCCCACTTTGTTCTTAACTTTCAAGATTGCTGAGGCTATCTGAGGTTTTTTATGGTTCCATATGAATTTTAGGATTATATGTTCTATTTCTGTAAAAAATATCCTTGGTAGTGTGATAGGAATTGCGTTGATTCTGTATATTGCCTTGGACAGTATGGACAATTTTAATTATATTAATTCTTCCTATCCATGAGCATAGTATGTATTTCTATTTATTTGTATCTTCTTTAATTTCTCTCTTCAGTGTCTTATAATTTTCTGAGTACAGGTCTTTTACTCCTTTGGTTAAATGTATTCCTAGGTATTTTATACTTTTTGAAGCAATTGTAAATGAGACTGTTTTCTTAATTTCTCCTTCTGATATTTTATTATTGGTATATACAATGCAACTGATTTCTGAATATTAATTGCTATAATTGCTTTTGGCTTGTCAGTAGATGGGATTGACTCTAAGGCTGACTAATTGTGAGAATTGGCTATGCCCACAGTGGGTGAGCTGCTGCGTGAGAGTCGACTGCTCAGATGAGGCTTGACCCCAATGGGCTCTGTGCCTGTAGAGAATTCCCTCTGGGTGGGTCACTTGTAGGTCAAACCTGGTAATACTCTGCTTTGGTCTAGTGTTGGCCTCTGGGTGTGTTGAATCTTGTGCCTCTTGGGCTGGGCCCTTCAAGTAATCCTCGTAAGAGTCTCTTAGCTGTTCTATGTGATGAGCAGGAAGTTCTTTGATGGGCTATAGATGTTCAATTTGTCTAGTTTTTTCTTCTCCTCGCTCCATTGTCTCTGTTTCTTTTAAGACAGTTTTTAGCAAAGATTTTTATTACAAGTATAGCTGACATACAATATTATGAGTTTCAGGGGGTACACCATAGTTGTTCAACATCTATACACCTAAAGAAGTGATCACCATGATAAGTCTAGCAACCATCTGACACCATACTATGCTATCACAATATTATTAACTATATTCCCCATGCTGTATGTTATACCCATGACTTATTTGTTTTATACCTGGAAATTTGGATCACTTATTGCCTTTCCCCCCCTTTTTTAATTTTTCAATTACAGTTGACATTCAGTATTATTTCATATTAATTTCAGGTGTACAGTGTAGTGGTTAGACATTTATACAATTTAAGAAGTGATCCCTCTGACTAGTCTAGCATCCACCTGGCAATATACATAGTTACTGCCATATTATTGATTATATTCCTTATGCTGTACTTTACATCCCCATGACTATTTTGTAACTATTAATTTGTACTTCTTAATCCCTTCACCTTTCTCATGTTGCCCCACAACCCCCTCCCATTTATCACCCCAATAATCTAGTACCCATCTGACACCATACATAGTTATTACAGTATTATTGACTATATTCCTTATGCTGTACCCTATGTCCCCATGTCTGCTGTGTAACAACCATTGTCTCTGTTCCTTTTAAGACAGCTTTTGTTTGTGTGTTTATTACTTTGGTCTCCGTCTTTCACATTAGGAATCTTCTTTTAGTGTCTAGTGACACTGGACTGTCCATTTACTTTTACCACTTACCTGATAATTTTTGAAAATTTACTTTAATGCATTTTCACTTCTTTCCTTTTGAATTATTGCTGTCATGTTGTGAAAATACTTTACATATATGTAAACCTTGCAGAAACACTTCTGACAGATAGTTTGAGAATGAGTCAGTGATCATTTTTGCTTAAATACACAGAAACCTAAAGAAAGTTAAAGGAAGAATGAAAGAATGAGACAGAAAAAGCCAATTATGAACTCCAGGACAATGTAAACTTGTAAAAGATAGGAAAGATAACCATACTTTGCCATCCATCATAGCTGTGAATAATATTTATACCAAAACTGTAACCAGCGACTAGTGATACAATAAAAAATGAAACAATAAGAAAGGATGAAGAGAAAGATGTATCCTGAGGTTGTGGGAAGTTGTTTTAAGAGCACTAAAATTTTAACTTCCATGGGACAAAGCCAGTAAACGAGACCTAAGACCGAAAAAAAAAATTTGAAAAACAAATCAAGAAATAATGTTGCAAGCAAGTTATTTAGAAATATGGCAGCAAACAGCAGGAGGTACTGTCTAGAGTTGAAAGTTCTAGTCATGTTTTTACAAAAGGCAAGATTTCCTTCTTTTCTATGGCTGAAATATATATATATATATATATATATATATATATATATATATATATATATATATATATATAGCACACACACACACAGCAGGGGTGCCAAAAATGTATACAGGTGGACACTTTGGTCAATGTCGCTCAAGCATTAGTTCGTCGTAATCAGAGTGTCTGGACGCTGATGGTAACCTCTTTGAGCACCTCTTATAATTGCAGAAGTCAAATTTGACTTGTATTCATCTTTTGTTATTGGTATATATTGAGTATTACAATTTTAATACATTTTTCCTTTCTTAAAATGTGTATACATTTTTTGGTACCCTCTGTATACAATAATAATATACATCTCACATTTTATTTATTTATTCATCCATTGATGACAATATGGCATTGAATTTAATAAACAAAACTCTCCCCTTTAAAGAGTCTTGCATTTTGCTGAAGTACATGGCAATAAACAAATAAATATGTATTATAATGTTAGTGTGATGTCTGTGTCAAAAAGAAAATTAAAGCAGGGTAAAAAAATAGAGAGCAGGGTGATACTATTTTAGATAAGATGGTCAGAGTAAACCTCTTGAGGAGTGATTTTAAGATCTGAATAAGCTAAAGGTGGACCCAATGTATATCCAGCAAGGCAAATGAAACCAACAAAAACAGTCAGTCCTCTAGGTAACTGGTGACACTGTGGCATGATACTTGCAGATTTCAAGTTTGAAAAATCTTTATTCAACTTGTTTTATTTGGTAATCCAGATCCCTGTCTATTTAGTGATGTTCTTTAGAATGTATATAGGAGACCAGATATACTGAGATTATAGATATGGTTTCAATTTGGCACACACTTATTGGATCTAAATCCAGTGATGTCTGTGAAAGAATTTTTATTTGCAGTAAGCAAAATACAGGTTCTCCTTACCATTGTATGAAGACATTTAATAGACTCACAAGGAAATACCTTCAGAGTCACTTTTAGAAAAACACTGGCTCCAGAAAGTAAAGAATGGGTTTGTTTCCTGAATTTCAGTGGAAGACAGTTAAGTTACAAAGAGATAGTGACGCCCTCTTCTTCAACAATCTCACAGACGTGCCGACTCCTCTTCTGACCCAGCCACTGCAGGATCATTGTAGCCGGGAGAAGTAGCTCCTCACCCACACTTTTGGAGAGTGATTCTGTTCAGTGAGCCAAGTCTGGAGGGCATGTGTCTTTTTTTCTGAAGTAGTGATAGAAGCAGGTAAGGCAGACAGCCTTCCCAGCACGTCTCCTATTGGCTGTGGGCTCTGGCAATATCTGACATCCCTGGCGTGTGTTCAACTTTCTCGTTTTCTTTGAAGCCTAGCTATTTGCACTCCAAAGAAGTTTGGATCCTCAAGACTGTCTAGGCTGAATGTGTTATTAAACCCAATGATTTCATCACTATTCAAAAGCTCTGCCTTTGACAGCGTGTTTGCCAATAGGTAAACCGTCTAGGAGAACTTGTAATGATGACCTGAAGTATAACCAACTCCATATTTAAATTGCTCTGCTTTTAAAATGTGTTAGTTTTGGCGGTGGTTAAAATGATTTACTATAGTAAGTTGATACTTTGAAGTGAAATATATTATGAGTCATTGTTTTATTTTTCTTAAATGTGCAAATGTTTTGGTAGCTCTATAATTAATTATAATGCAATACACTCAATTGATCCTTAATAAACAGACATGAACAAAACACAAACATATTCAGTCCATCAACTAAATTAATTAATTACTCAAACATGAAAACATCGAAAAATTTCTTTTAAAAAGAATGACATCCGTATTTTTACCTCTATAAGGTTAGACTTTAATTAATAAAGTATGTATTCATAAATTATGTTATATACATGAGGCTTGAGTTCTATCTAAGTAAAGAAAATACATAGTATACTAACCAAAAAGTCAGCCCTGTAACTGCTGTTCTCTTTTCCCTGTGGTTCCTCTCCTATTCTATAGGTCCCAGGAACATTAATCAAAAGTTTGCTATGTATTCTGGGCAATTTTCAGTAACATAATATATTTTATATATAAAATCCATATGTAAAGTATTAGTAGGCAGAACATAAATCTAGAGTTTTATAACATTTGATTGTGTGGCCCAAATTTGTACTAAGGTTTAATTGTGTGTTTTTGTAAAGTTAACTGGTCACATAGGGCTTAGACTCCATACTGACCTAAATACTTGGTGTATAGTACCATATAGAAGCTGCTGAGAACTTTACTTGCATGATTATACTCCGAAATGTTACATAACCTCTTCCCAAAGAAATTCCAATCAGTGTATGTAATATATTGCATACTCTTCATACATGTTTATGCCGGTATGATGAAGTCCTCCTCTGTCCTAAAGAATATTCCTTGTTTACTTGTGTGTGTGATAGTCTATAATTTAGTTTCACATCTCATGTATAGAAGGGTTTTTTTCCCTTCTATCAGGGATCATTGTGTTGTTGCTGATAACCTGTGGAAACTCTTCATATGAGTGTGTGTGTGTGTGTGTGTGTGTGTGTGTGTGTGTGTGTTTGTGTGTTGTCGCCATTGGAAAGCCAAGTAGTATGTTTCAGGGGCATTTGCCATCCTTTTCCCGAGCCTCTCCTATATGCTGTTTTCCCCAGATCAAACACACACCTGACTGTAATGGAGGTAGCACACGAATATCAAAGTGGTAACTTTGTTGTTCCTTTGCAGGACCCAGGGTAAGGGCCTACGTATGCACCGTGTGCTTCAAGGTGAGGCTATTCACCTGTGAGTGCTTCCTCCTAACCCCTCCTTCTCTTTCCTTTTTTTCCTGGAACTTCAAAGCAGCCACTCATTTTCCTTAGACAGGTGCCCTCAGGCCTTCATTGGGAAACTTCAGTCTCCTCACAAGACAAAGAACTGCCCCCCTCCACCTATACCTTTGATCCCTTCTGGGGTCTTACAAGCTCCAGGGCCGCATATTAATCTGGGTGCTAGTGGAGGCTCTCCTCTGCCCATCAAGAGCAGCTGGGCTCAGACAGCTTGACTGAGAATGACCGTGGGTGCCAGTTCCTGTTTTGTCTGCCCAACAGGGAGAGCGGTGGCTGGTTCCCTCACTAGTATAGTGAAGAAGCAAGCACACTATTCTAGACTAAGGAGAGGATTAGTTTTTTCTAATCACACATGAAAAAGTGCCATTTCTCGTGTTACATAACTGTGTGTCCCCTATAAAATAATCAGCTCTTACATTTCTGTGCAAAGGAGCAATTTATTTGTCATGCCCCTGGATTATTTCTCATATCTGTGGATTATCTCTCCCCCATTAGAATGCTATCTTTATGAGGGCAGGGGTGTTTGTTTTCTTCACTGTTCTGTCCCAATCTCTGGGTTCAATGCATATCTGTTGCATAGATGAATATTACAAGGATTACATACTACCTACAAAGGACTTCTATTTTTTTGCCATACAGTGTGAAGAGAATGCCAACTTGGGTTACAATAAATGTCAACTTGGATTTACAATGAAAGTGTCCATTTTATTGTAAAATTTATCAAAAAATCCAAAAGACGGAAAGTTTCTAATTTACCCCTCTCTTCCCCAACACTGATACTAATCAGGGATGTCTAAGGTAAAGAAACTGAAGGATGGAGGATACACAGAATTTATTTTACAAATGGGCAGCTGGTCAGTTTGTCCTGCTGGACCAAGGCCTCTAGGCGTGGACCTACTTCAAATTGATCTGGTTTAAGGGAATCATACTCTGCATTTAGGATTATAACTGCCGTTTGGCGAGTAGACATTAGGTTGTCTCTTAAAGCTAACAAGTAAATTTAAAAGTATACATATCAGTAATAAATAAACATTATAGCTGTAATTTTTTTCAAGTTAAAGCTTGCAATACAGTCAAGGATGTTAAGCATCTGATTTTTTAAAACAAAAATGTTCAATAAAAAATAAAGTAGATACCAGCCCTGGCTTACAGAAATTTGAGCAAGGACCAGTCATGCTTTGCATTTAGTGGCTTTCATACTGAGTGCTGACATTGTGTTGCGCTGGGGGCAAATCACAGGAAATGTGAATATGATACAAGTAAAGAAGGAAATGAAGGCAGGATTCACTCTGATGAGAGTAGGAGCTTTGGCCATGAAACTAGGGAGAAGAGCAGATTGGGTTAATTTCCTTTCAAGATATTAAATATTGTGGCATAAGGCAGTGAAAGAGGGAAAGGACCATTGTGAATGACTAAAAAGAAAATTGCTAAAATCTCTGTTGGTAATTGATTTTAATGAAACTTAATTATTTTATTATCATAATCAGTCATCTCTTATCTTGCCTTTGCTTCCATTCCACTTTGAGAACTATTAACTTCTATTACCTAGGTCAGGAAAAAACTGCTTGATAACATGTTTTAATTCCTGTTGCAGTGTAACTTTGGCAAACTCATTTGTCAGCCTTCAAAGCATTGGAAGAAAACAGAGTTACTGTAAAATGAGTTGGGTGGGGAGATTGGTAGATGTGTGTATTCATTGTGTTTATTTTTACTCTCAGTGCCCAGTGTTCCTACTCTCAAGTCACAAATCATGCTTATTTATTTTGTGTTCCCAATGTCACACATAGTACTGATGAAAAAGTATGCACCTCATAAATACGTATGGAACGAGTAGTAAAATAACTAACAAGCATTTTGCTCTCAGAGATGGAGATGATTTATGTATTGTCACAGGTCAAATAACTCTTTTAATTGGTTCTTTATCAACAGATAAAAATACTCTCAGATGCTGATATGTCCTTTATTAAATTACATGTGTATCATTTGTTTAGGCTAGTATGCATCTTTAAAGATGAAAATCTATGGCCAAATGGATTTTGGTTCTGTGCAGTTACTAAATATTTTTGTTTTTGTTTTTGTTTGTTGTTTTTGCTTATACATGAAAAACTATTTAATGATAAGATTTTAGACTTGAGGATTGGAAGATGATGATGATAATAACACTTAGGAAATATTAATAATACTGTGACCATTTTATTCAAAACTGTGGCACACAGTAAGTCTATGCCTTCTTATATACCTACTTAACTGGATAATTCTGAACAACTTGTTATTTCCTTCTCTGTTTTATTCTGAAGATTATACTCTTGATTTTGTAAAATAGCTTTTTATTTTGAAATAGTTCAAGACTCACAAAGAGTTGTAAAAATAGTACAGAGAGTTTCCAGTGTACCCTTCAACCAGCTTCCCTGAAGGATTGTATCTTACATAACTACAGTGCACTGTGAAAATCAGGAAGTTGGTGTTGGTACAATATTACTGAAGTACAGACCTGAGTGAGATCTCACCAGATTTTAAATGCATTGTGTGTGTGTGTGTGTGTGTGTGTGTGTGTGTAGTTCTATAAAGTTGGACCACATGCGTAGATTCTAGTAACCAACACCATCATTAGGATACAGATTGTTCCATCACCACAAAGAAACTCCTTGTGCTTTTCCCATAAAAGTCACACCCTTCCTCCAAACCTAACTCCTATGAGTACTAATTTGTTCTCCATCACTATAACTTTGTCACTTACAGAATGCTATATAACGGAAATCATATGTAACCTTTTGAGATTGACTTTTTTTCACTTGCTATGACGTTTTTGGGACCTATCCCAGTTGTTGAGTTAGCAATATTTTGTTCCTAGTTATTGTTTAGTAGTATTTCATGTATGTTTGATCACATACCTTCAAATCTACATACAAAGCATCCTACAAATGAAACTAAAGGTCTCCTAAGAATCATGACTTTAGGAGATATTATGGAAAAGTTTCCTAATGCCAGAGAAAGATAGGTGGAAAGAAAAGGCAATCTTTCTCACTTCTCCATGTGCTCTGAGCTTTCTTACAAACCAATGCTATCAAATCCAGCCCTCATTTATTTTATTATTATTATTATTTTTTTTTATGGCTGCGACACTTCAGGACTTCCTACTGCTTTCTTCAGTTACCTGGGTGTTGGCTTCTTTTTGACTGGGTATATTCCTAAACATCAATTCTTTGTAGCCTATTTTTCAAATCCCAGTGTTCTCAGTGGCCCCAGGTTGAATAAGCCTAAGGTTCTCCTCCAAGGATTTAAGCAGCCGGAGAACACGTGTTGACCGCGCCGGGCCTCTACTGGCCTAAGTTACCGAAGACCTTGTAAGAATGACTCAGGTTTGTTAAGTACCATGGGGCATGGTCTACAGGAAAATGCCGGTTCTGAGAACACCATGGCTATCATTTCGATTTTCTACGTGGGCTTCAAATAAAAGACTTTGAAAAACTAAAGGAGCTCTTTCTCTTTAATCTCTGAGGGATACTGAGTACAAAACATAACGGCAATATGCCAGAAGCACTGCACGAATAGGCAGTGGAGATTCGGACAGCTTTGGCGATGGAGATGCTATCACCGGGGTCAGCAGCGATGTATCAGTGCACGACGAGGCATTTCCTCCAGCACTCTTGACCTTCATACTAGTCCGCTTAACACGGGCATCAACACTTCTGTGCTTTGACAACCCTGGGGAGATATCCACTGGCTTGGCAAAGTGGCAGTGCCTCTCGTGGCCACTGGCTGCGAAGGCGCTGTTGTCAACATCAGTATTGAGAGATGGTGTGTGTGTGTGTGTGTGTGTGTGTGTGTGTGTGTGTGTGTGTGTGTGTGTGTGTGTGTGTGTGTTTCCAATCTTCAATCTCTGGGGGTTTCAGAAGGATCATCATCTCTCAGACTGTTTCCTCTATTGATTTTATAGAAGAAAAGTGGAGTGCAAGACTTAGACCTGGCTAGAAACTAAAACAAGAATTTTAAATTTCAAAGCTTTTGCTGGGTCTTATTATTGTAGTAACAGGTGGACATCAATAGAAAGATGATTTTATAGAGGCTCAATTATTATTCAGGTATTAAAAGTAATACTTTTCAACGGTGTGAATTATGTATACATAATATAGGTTCTCAGAGTGAAAATAGAAGAAATACAAAGGGCAAATGCTACTGCTTTTCACATAATGTAAAAATACTGATTTTAAGAGTGGTTGGGCACAGGTGGACAGCAAAGTGTTTCTTTCCTTCATATGGTTTGAAATTCTACTCTCCTGAGGATTACTATATATTTGTGAGATGTGTGGGTATATGTTCCTATTGTTAAAAAACAAAATTCAACTGAGTAAATTTTAAAGATATTTTTGGCTTTATTGAATGATTTATAAATTGTGCAGCATCAAATCTAGCAGATAGAAGGGAGCCCTGAGGAGCTGTACAAAATGAAAGACTGTTATAGGCAGAAGGGAGCAGGAACAAGGGTTATACTAGGTTACAAACTGTATTGGTTCTTGCAAGGTTACTTTATGGGATGGTAGGGGTCTATCAGACAGGTTAACTAACTAGTGCTGATCAGGTAACTCCTGATTGACTGGTTTAAGATTCCATTTCTGGGAGCGCTCAGTTTGGTGATGTGGGCTTAGCATAAGCAACTCCATTTGGGGACTATTGTCTTGTTTTTAACAATATATCCACTTATTAGGTGAGTTAAGGAAGAATAAGTCATTTCATACTAGTCAGGACATTTCAGAAAAGACCATGTTTGATTGAATATCTCAGAACTTTGGGGAATATATTTCCATGGATGACTGAATTGTACAACATCTTTGAGGTGAAGATGGATCTTTGAGTTGGAGAGGGAGTGGGGTTTCCCTAAAATGAGATTTGTGTGGCTATAGATGCAGTTAGCAGTGGAAATCAGCAAGTAATTACCGGGGAAGTTGAGGTCATTGGAAGGATTCACTGCCATGCTGATTTATTTATTTTGATGTTGTCCCTGTTTTTATATTTGACCCTACTTTAAATACCACACATAAAAAATAGTGACAACTGTCACTAATACCTCCATGGTCTACAGTAGAATTCCCTACAGTTCTTTAATTATCCTCTGCCAATCCCACATTCTGCCATTGTTTCCAGCCTGAGATGCTCTGAGCTGTAAGGCCCAGGCAACTTCTTTATCCTCCATTCTCACTGCCAAAAATTAGGAGTTGAGTTCTTGACATGCTGAAATTGAAAGTTGTATCGGACATTCAAGTGGCAATATTAAGTAGTTTACTTTGGAGTTTAGAGAACAGATGTGGCTGTTAAACTTGGTTGTTGCCAGCATCCATGTAGTATTTAAAACCAAGAGAATAGATGGGATATTCAAGGGAGTCAATGCCCTGGGATGAGTGTTGGGGGATGAGAAAGGAAGCACCAACCAAGAAAATGAAACAGAGTGATCCGGTGAGTAAGGAGAAAAAGTTGGAGACTCTGGTGTGCCTGAGACAAATGAAATCAGCATCCAAGATGGTGGTGAGTCTGTCGTATAAAATGTTAGTATGCACAAATATGGACCATTGGAAGTCATTTTTGACAATGATAAGAGTGGATTTGGTTGAAAGATGTGGACAACATCCTCTTTGGATTGGATTTGATAGAGAATAGGGAAATTAAGAGTCAAAGACCTTGGGAAATGGCAAGACAGCAAAGAGAGAGGATGGAAGCTTATTGGAGAAGAGGAATCAAGAGAAGATAATGTGTAAATGTGACTTGGTACAGCATTTAAAGGGAGTAAAATGAAGAGGAAATATTTTTAGCCAGTTCATGTCTCCCAGTATCCTGCAGTTTCCATCTCATGATGATAAAGAGGAAAGGGATCAGGTCTAAGTTTTGGTAGGCCCAAAGACAAGCACCCCAAGCTCCACAGGACCTTCTCAATTCGGCTGTGCAATTTCTCTTTCCTTTTCCCAGAGCTGGAAGCACACCTGGAAGATTCAGAAGTTAGTGAGTTTAACAGGAAATTCTTCACATCAGACCCTGACAGTGATAATCCGTCTTTCATGCTGTTCTGCTCTGTCTGACATGCTTGCTACTCTCCACATCCCTCTCAAAGAGTAAGACAGAGAGGGTGGCTCTCAAAAATCATCACTACCTCTTATTATGCTCCATCGCCTATGTGCCCATTCTGTCTTCAGGGGTACGGAAGTGGAATTCAACAGTTTTGAAAGAACCTGATTGTTCCGTCCAATCATCACTGCAGTACCCTGTAAAATAATAATATATTGCTATTTCAATGCTTAATAAAAGAAAGAATTAAGATTAAAAAGACCTAAACTTTGTGGCATAATTACAAACAGTATTCTGTAGTTCATTGTCAAGCAGGGTAAAGTATTGGTTGGAAGATAAATAATAAATCAGAATTTTCTGTTTGTTTGTTAAATGGCAATAGATGTTTATTTGCTGTAGCAGATCATATTTCTTCTGAAAAAGAAGATGAAAAACAGTAATGTATTTCCTGCTTTTATCTCAGGCAGCAATTTCAACCATGTAAAAGCAGCTCTGTCTCCTCACCCCCGTCTCCCGGCGTCATTTTAACCTCCCAGTGATAATCAGGGAGTCTTGCCTTTGCTTGCTCCTCTTTCAAGGAGCAAACTGTGATGTCAGCATGGCACTAACATACTAGATATGTATCTCTAGAGGTTGCCATGGCAAATCTGGAACCAGATCCTTCCTAATGAGCCTTCGTCTCGCTGCCTGACAGACTAAGCATTCTGAGGCATTTCCTGTTCAACTCAGTGTTGGCTTCAGCTATGAAAGCAGTTGCTTTCATTTCTTGCAGTAGATTAGCACTGGGTGGGAGTGTGGGTGAAGTCTCATCCAGTCACGAAGTATCACTTAATCTGACAGAGGAATTTCTAGGGTTGGAAATGTATCAGGTGCAACAAGACACTAAGAAGATGTTAAGTTAAAATCTAGTTCCTGGCATTTTTATAAAAAATCCCTCTAATGCCCTCCTTTCAACAGATAAAGAAAGTCCTAAGTTCAAAGAATGTTTATTTTTACTTCAGTTGAGTTAAAAAGAATGAAGATTAAAAAGATAATGGAAGACGAGAAACCAACAATACTAGAATAAGAAAGATTCTCTGAAATTGCCTCCTGTCTTGGTAGGTAAGATTAATTTTGATAGTGAAGACCACAAACACAACAAAAAGATGAAGAAGTCAAACATTTTTATGAGTCAAATATGCAAGACTCACCATAGTTGCCAGTCACAGAAAAGTATTAAGACGGCAAGCTCTATCTTTTGTCATCTCCTTTAACATAGCTTTCAATTATTTATACAGATTAGAACCTGAGGTAGTATCTTTGTTAGTTTGTACCAGAGTTAACATGAATGTCTTAAGGTAGAATGGCATAACTGCTACATAGAGTCAAGAGAACAATATGTGAGGTAACAACTTTGATTAATTTCCTACGTTAGTTACAGTAATGCAGTTCAACAATAAAACCAGCAGCACTGGGGTTCAGGGAGGAGTCCTGGGAAGTCATGGGGCGGATTAGTGAATGCGCATTGATGGGAATGATGAAATGGATAACACTGAATTATTAAGTGATGAAACAGGAAACCCAGAAGGTTCTGGCCCTGACTATCTCTTGGGGCTGTGAGAAACCTGGGAACAAGAAGACCTCCCAGAGAAGAAAGGACAGATGGGTAGGGCAAAATTGCATATATATATATATATATATAGATAGATAGATAGATAGATAGATAGAGATATATATATAGATATATATATCTATAGATAGATAGATAGATATGTCTCTATCTATCTATCTATCTATCTATCTATCTATCTATCTATCTATCTATCTATCTATCTATCTTCCCTTAATTCCTGAAGCAGAGCTTCTAAAATTCTTGTCATTTCCTAAGTCGTAAGAGTACTGGGAGAACTTTTTGTTCTAATATTTTGTCTTTGACTCAGGTGCCTAACACAGAGCTCCTGAATACCTTGGAATTTCCTGGGTGATCAGAGCATCTTTTGTCTTTTGTTCTAATGAGGTGGCTCTGGGTGGGCTCCTGGTTAGCTCCGAGATGGGTGCTGCTCACCAGAAATACCAAGCTGTGATTAGAAGCTTAGAATTTTCAGTCCCACCCTCCCAATCCTCTGGGAAGGGCATAAGGACTGAGATTGAGTCAATGATCAGTCACACCTATGTGGTGAAGCTTCCATAAAAAGCCCTAAAGTTTGGAGTTCAGAGAGCTTTCAGGTTGCTGAACACATGGAGGTCGTGGGAGGGTGGCATTCTTCTGGTGAAGGCGTGGAAGCTCTGTACCACTTCTCGCGTACCTTGCCCTGTGTATCTCTTCCATCTGTATGTTCATGAGTGTCCTTTATCATATCATTTTATAATAAGCTGATAAGTGTGCTTCCTAGATTTTTTAGCAAACTCTCAATTCCAAGGAGGGAGTCATGGGAACCCTAAATTGTAGCTGGTTGGTCAGAAGTACAGGTAACAACCTGTGGCTATAGATTGGCATCTGTATTGGATGGAGCAAGTTTTGTGGGACTGAGCCCTTCACCTGTGGGATCTGAAGCTATCTCTAGGTAGATAGTGTCAGAATTGAGTTAAATTGTAGGACATCTAGCTGGTATGATAGAGAATTGCTTGGTGTGGAAAAAATCTCCCACACATTTGGTGCCCTGAAGTGTTAGAAGTGAAGTGTTCCGGGTGAAGAGTAAAGAAACACACAGGAGTGTGTTTTTCCTATACAAATAGTGTGATCAGTGGCTCAGCAAATTTGCTACAGAGCTAACCACTGTACCCTGATTCTCACATGTGGTGGTAGGAAGTCCATTAAGCTGGCTTTCCTGGACATTTCAGAGACAACTCATCGTTGTCACACCAAAGCTCTATCTAGAATCCATATGACAAGGGTTGGAATTTGCATGACAGACTGGGCATAAGTACGCTCCTCTCAATATGAACATAGTACCTACCACGTTTCCCCGAAAATAAGACTGGGTCTTATAATAAATTTTGCTCCAAAAGACCCATTCGGGCTTATGGTCAGGGGATGTCATCCTGAAAACTCATGCTAGGGCTTATTTTCCGGTTAGGTCTTATTTTCGGGGAAACACGGTACCCTTGGTTAGCCCTGTTGGACAGCATTACTTTTCCTCTACATCTCCTAAATAAGGCCTTCATTCATTGAGGACACAAGAAAATGACACAGAGTCCTTGTTCTTATAAGCAAATGCAAACTAGCACATCTCAAGAGGATCGGGTCTACATTAGTTTCCTCCTAGAGGTGAGATGAATTTCAACTGGTGTCCATATCCACTTGGACCTGCAGTGGATAATTGCATAAAGGCTGTGGATTAAGAGGTCGTTTAACAGTCTTGCAATGGGGCAAAACCAGTTGAGTTAGGACAAAACTGAACCCATGTTTTTGGATTTATAGGAGTGATAAGCCCACCAACTAGATGAACCTGGGAAGGCTGAAGAACAACTCAAGTGTTAATGACATGCTGAGTCATGGAGCTCAGGGTCCATCAGGGTTCAGTACTGGAATCCTCAGGGTGATACGCCTGGTCTACTATGGGTTCTGGGGTATTTCACTGATTTTAGTTATGCAGTGGCATTGGGTGTCTGTTGGTTAGTATGGATGAAGAAATCAGCCTCCATTAGAGGTAGATCGTCATGTAATATAACCTACTAGACAAAGAAAACTAATAGAACTCTAACATTTTATTGAAGAAGTATATAGACTCTTTGGGAAGAGCCCTTCAAAAAGGAGTTTGCTAATATCAACTAACACTCTCCTTAAATGTTATAAATTTTCCCTTCCCCTGACTATCACAAAATCCTCCCTTCTACTTTCCTTGAATGTCATAATTTATTTATCTAAGTGGGTCATAGATTGTGGCTATGTATAAGAGAAATCCTATAATTTTGCTATGTCGAAGGAATTAGAGTGGCAGCTTTTAGTAAATCAACTAGATCGTAGTTTAGATTCTGTGTTGTGGTCTTGTCCTCCACAATGACTTGAAGGGTCATATAAAATGTACCCCATATTGAGGCGTAGAAATTAATTTGAGTCAGAAGAGAGGTAAAAAGCAAACGACATGGTCTGCCTTTATCAAGGAGACAGCCATTTTTGATACAATTCTAAGGGGAGTAAGAAGATTGTAAGAGAATGTAACAGCTCTCTGCAGGGAAGAACGTATTTCCTAAATGATGAGGGTGATTATGCATTATATCTGCTGCAGTTTTTCCTTGAATCCAAATATCAGACCTGCTAAGGGGACCCAGGATAAAAATCACTGTGTGGTGGAGGTACAAAGGTAAGATGGGTTCTGATTTTCCCATGAGGTAGACCAGACTACAGAATTTTACCATTGACCAGGTATCTGTCAGATGGTGGCAATTTCCAGCAACAACATAACAGGAGACATATCAGTGACAGATTGAATTGGTTATTTAGAGATGAAAGGTTCCCCAGACCCTCGTTTCCTCTCGGATTCAGCTTTTGATTGCTTGCTTTGTCGTTTGTATCTCTTTTCTTTAGTATCTCATTGGTTCCTTTCTCTTCTTTTTTCAAAACCTCAAGCTTATCTTTTAAACTGATTTATTTCTAGCTTTATGGCTTAGGGAGCAGCTGAAACTAATAGGAAAAATACAAAGAGCAAACCTGGGTATTTTCTTATTGTCAAAGAACAGATGCTGTGGCAGGTGCTTCTGGGAAGATGTTATAATCAAACACGCAAAAATATATAGAATTTTATTTCTCCATCTTAAGATAGGGCTCTCAATTTGCTGATTTGTTCATGTGGTTAAGGGTAAATTAATATTTCAGAAATTTGCCCGCAATCTACAAGATAGTGATATGTGACAAAATCCTTTATGTATGCCCATAGTGCAGATTCATCTGGGGGGAATAACATTCACCTCGTTAGTCCTTGTTGCTTTACATTTCCTGCTGTAATAAAACAGGAGCTGCTCTCCGTTCACAAAGAGGAGGGGATACATGATCACAGAAACTAATCTCAGTAGCTAGGAGTTCCTGGTTTTGATAAATCCCCATGTTTTGATTATCAGTAGAATATGTAGCTTTTTTTGCTGATGCATTTGTCTTAGACCTGGTGGAACAGTTCTTTCTTTTACTTGCTCATGTCTTAAATATGCTTTTGGCTTAGTTGATGTTTTTCTTCTTGAGGCCAAAAAATATACCTGTCAGTTCCTTTTAATGGCCCTTTTGGCTACTTTTCAGACACTCATCTATTTTTTAGTAAACTGTTGATAGTGGGATTTAGTGCAGTTCTTCTGCCCAGAACAGCAGCTGTGTACCAGGCCAAGGTTGTTCAGGCTGCTTAGTTATCTCCTCCAGGATACAGGCTGGGCAGGTGTCTGGTCCATGATTTGGGGCTGCCGCTGAATCTTAACGATCTTGTGAAGACAACATTGTGTGTTTTGGTTTTTTTTAAGCAAGACTATTTCCTGGAAAAGTTTCTTGATTTAAAAATGATATAACGTCTAGTATGGCTGAATCAGTTCATTCAGTGAGACTGCTAATTAGAGCATTTGGCAGTTCATATGTACTGGCCTTCCATTTTATCGAGGTTTGTGTATTTCGAAACACTTCTTTAGGATTTGCAGTAGTAATATCTTTAAAGATCACTGATTCTTATAAACAGATTTCATATTGTAGTTCTTGCTCTCAAATGATACCCACAATTTCTCTGGATCATCAGAACTTAAATATCGTTGGGGCCTACTAGTAAGTTTTTTTCTTCCACCCTGTCTTTGAGCTGATGGAAATTCTCTGGGAAATGTGTCCTCGCAAGTGTAATTGGGGCTTTTTTGGGGAAACATTCAAATATATTTGAAGGTTAGGCAATTCCCTCATTTTCATTGGTCCATCTATCTGACTGGAAGAGAGCTGAGAGAAAAAAATGATTCAAGAAGTTATTATGCCAGTACCATATTATTTTAATTATTATAACTTTGTAATCTGTTTTGAAATCAGGAAGTATGATGACTCCAGCTTTGTTTTTCTTTCTCAAGATTCCTTTGGCTACTGAAGGTCTTTGGTGGTTCTGTATGAATTTTAGGGTTACCCTTTCTAGTTCTATGAAAAATGTCACTGGGATATTGATAAGAATTGTGTTGAATTTATAGATGGCTTTGGGTAGTATGGACACCTTAACAATACTATGTTTCAATCCATGGACATGAGATGCCTTTCCTTTTATTTGTGTCTTCAATTTCTTTCACCAATGTTTTGTGGTTTTCAGTGCACAAATCTTTCACCTCCTTGGTTGTTGATTCCTAAGCATTTTTTAAAAAAATTCTTTTTGATGTTATTGGAAATGGAATTGGTTTTTATTTTCTCTTCGGATAGTTCAATTTTAGTGTATAAACATGTAAATGATTTTTGTATGTTGATTTTGTGTCCTGCAACTTTACTGAATTTATTTATTAGTTATAACAGTTTTATTGTTGCATCTTTAGAGTTTTCTATATATAATATTGTGTTATCCGCAAAGAGAGACAATTTTGTGTCTTCCCTTCCTATTTGGACGTACTTTTGTTTCTTTGTCTTGCCTGATTTCTCTGGCTAAGACTTCAGTACTGTGTTGAATAGAAGTGGTGAGAGTGGGCATCCTTGCATTGTTCCTGATCTTAGAGGAAAACGTTCAGCTTTCACTATTGAGTAAGATGTTAGCTGTGGACTTTTCATATCTGGCAGTTATACCTATAAAAATTCCTTCTATACCTAGTTTGTTGAGAATTTTTACCATGACAGGGTGTTGAATAGAAAGTCCAGAAATTTACCTATGTATGTACTATCAACTGATTTTTGACAATGGTCCAAGGAATACACAATGGGGAAAGAATAGTCTCTTCAACAAATGGTCTTGGGAAAACTGGATATCCACAGTCAAAAAAATGAAACTGAACTTTAACTTTTCACCACACACAAAAATCAACTCAAAATGGATTAAAGATTTAAATGTAAGACCTGAAATTGTAGTCTCCTAGAAGAAAACGTAGTGGAACAGCTTTATGACATTGGTCTGGGCAATGATTTCTTGGATATGACACCAAAAGCATAGTCAACAAAAACAAAAATAGACAAGCAGACAACGTCAAACTAAAAGGTTCTGCATAGCAAAGGAAACAGTACGTTGAAAAAGAACCCATGGAATGGGAGAAATATCTGCATATCATCTATCTTATAAGGGGTTATTATCCAAAATATATAAAGAATTCCTACAACTTAATAGCAAAATAATCCCAAATAACCCAATTAAAATATGAGCAAAAGACTTGAATAGACATGTCTCCAAAGAGACATATAAATGGCCCACAGGTATATGAAAAGACGCTCAACATAATTAATCATCAGGAAAATGCAACAATATCACCTCACACTTGTCAGGATGATTAATATCAAAAAACCCAAAAGATAGCAAGTGCTAGTGAGGATGTGGAGAAATTGAAATGCTTGGAAGGAATGTAAAATTGTGCAGCCTCTATGGAGGTTCTTCAAAAACTTAAAAATAGAACTACCGTAGAATTCAGCAATCCTACTTCTGGGTATAATAACTGAAATCAGAATCTTGAAATGATATCTGCCTCCTATGTTCACTGCAGCATTATTCACAAAAGTCAAGACGGAAACAACAACCTACATGTCCATTAATAGATGAATAGATAAAGAAAATGTGGTATATACATACAATGGAATATTATTGAGCATTAAGAAAAGAGGGAAATCCTGCCATTTGTGATAACATGGATGGACATTATGCTAATTGAAATAAGCCAGTCACATACTGCATGATTTCATTTATGTGAGAGATCTACAATGGTCAAACTCATAGAAACAGAGCGTAGTATGGTAGGTGCCAAGGGCTGGGGGCAGGGGAAATGTGGAGTTGCTGTTCAATGCGTATACATTTTAGTCAAGCAAAATGAATAAGAGATTTAGAGATCTGCTGCACAACATTGTAGCTGTAGCTAACAGTACTGTATCGTGCATTTAAAGATTGGTTAAGAAGGCAGATCTCATGGAAAGTGTTCGTATTACAATTAAAAACAAAAAGCATCAGTAGTGAAAAGGAACACAAGGCTTATAGTCAAGGCAACCGTGATTTAAAGCCCAGTTTACTACTTATTAGCAACGTGACTTAACCTTTCTGAGTCCATGTTTCCTATTGCATCAGATAAAATCTGGCAGATGTATTTGTAAAGGAGTAAGTACAATAATAAGCAAAGTTTCTACTAGCCGTCTTAATAAATGGGGATTGTCTATCTGTTTTCTTCCCTTTCTCTGAGACTCAGTCTCCTCATTTATAAAATGGAGAAAATAACTACTTCACAAGGTTATTGTGAGAATTAAAGAGAATATGGATATATCCATGGTGGTGTATAGTTACTCAAAAAGTAATTCTCAGAAAAAGAACTTGTTTAACTCACCCCCCCTCCCCCACTTCCCACTTTAAGGAAAAATTGCGGTCTAATGAGAGGTTGTGCAGTGCTAGGCCTGGACGTAGACACACTGGCCAGTGCCCATTTCACTGTGTCGTTACTGACCAGTCAAACATTCTAGATAACCTAGTTAGTGGAGGTGGAGACTAAATTTTAAACCACGTGATGAACAGACTGTCTAAAGTACTAGACTTCCATGATATCAAGAAATATTTGGAAATGTCTCACTGTACATCCAGATTTACCAAGAAAAATCAATGTGCTGTGAATATAAAATTTGATTTTCATTTAAAGGAATGGCTTAAAGTATAATTTTAAAAAGCTGCTTTAGTTTAGTTGAACAAAACCATTTTCTTTGGTTATCTTGTTTTTCTTTGAGTACCATCAGTGTTAGCTAATATAACAATTTTCTCTTAGTGAATTCTTTACTAGGTGTCTCTTTACCCTGAAAAGCCAAATAATACCCTCATTCTATATGACACCGATACCAAATTCAGATAAAAAGGGTTTCATTGCAAGTCTAAGAAAGAGCTAATTTTCTAAAATTGGAACATTATCTGTCATGTGTTACTACTCTGTAATTATTACTATTATTCTCATTGGGAAAACCGAGATATTTCAGTAGAGGAAGAGATTTTTTTATAAGAGGCTTTTAATATAAATGGGCAATTATATTAAAATACTGACTTTCATACTCAAGATACTATGTTGTAGATATATTATAGTTGATGTAAATTTGGTAAATGACATGCATGTGAAAAGTTACGTGAATATTGCTTCCTTAAAGGAAAAGCTTGAATCATCTTGCAAAATAGATTTTTTGAGAAATGGATTCATGACTTTTATGCTTGCTTAGATTTTATTGTTACTAACGCATTGTTTTTTCTTTTTCTTGGTAAAGAATGAATCATTTTCATTTGGCAATGACTCTGAATTTTTTTGCAAGAATCATTTGTGGGGCTGAACAAAGGGCAGTGGTAAAAATAAAACTTATAACTGTGATTCATCTTTTTCTAGAAGAAGAAGACAATAGCATAAATTATGAGTAATCTTTCAGTTTTACTTTAAGAGTTATGCTGAAGGAGAGTTCACAATCAGAAAGTATGGACATGGAAGGAAATAAAAATATTTAATCTTTACTGAATTTAAGAAGTTTACATTGAATAGCTCTAAAGCACAAAATGTTCCCAGCATAATTCACCTCAAATGTCACTCCCAGAATGAGAATATCCAAGATTTGCAGGCCAGAAGCTTATACAATTTTGGAACATTTTTAAAGAAAAATAATAGAAGATTAAAAAATATATAATGAGATCCAAAGATGGTATTTATTTGGGATGGGAAGAGAAATTAAAACAAATTATAAATTTAAAAATAACTGACAAATACTACAAGTATAATTATATCCAGAAAAGCGTCATATTTTAAATTATAACTCCCTGCCACTTCTTTACAATACGCTTTTCTTTATGTTTTTGGCTGATTAGTTTCTGATTGCTTTTCCATGTGAAATAATTTTAGAATACTCTCTATGGAGACAATATGAAGATAATTCAGTGTTTCATTTAACATGGTTGATTGAAATTTGTTTGATAATTTGAGAGTTGAGATTCTTAAGTAAGACACACACAAAAGTATTGTTGTTCCCAGACTTGTGCCTTTCAAACATGGGGCTTCTGATAAGTTCAATTTCATATAATTCCAAGAAAAAAACACGGTTCATGTGTAATTATACACTCTACATTATTGAGTCTTCCCCAACAGGTGAGAGTTTCTCTTTTAATGAGGATGATAAATGGATCCTCTGCTTAGAATTTTGCCCATTTGATGAATTTTCGACAGACCAGCTTTTGTTTCCATACAATTAGAAACTTGTTTTTCCTTTATTTCCCACATACTTCTATGTGGGTGCTGTATGAGACAAGTATATCTCTGGGCTGGTCCCTTATAGTCTGGATCAGAGGGCAATACAAATATCTCTGGAAGCCATTCCTACACCAGGATTGCTAGGAATAATTTAACTATAAAAAGAAACAACTGCAAGCCACATACATGTATCCTGCTAATGCCAATTACATGTTTCTCAACTCAGCTTCCGTCAGCTGCATCCCAATAATGCCTACAGCCACACCAATGCCACCTGACATGAGAGAAGCATGTTGAAGTCATAATGGAGAGATCCAATAGCCTAAACAATTACAGCTATAAAAAAAAAAAATCTCACTTTTGCAAATTTTACAAAAACATACTTCTCACACCTTTTTCAGGGCTAGGGAGGAGGTCCATGCATGCAAGTGGCTCTTAAACTTAAGCTGCATCTGCTTCACCAGAGATCTGCCTGGGCTTCCAGGTGTGGTGGTGGATGCCAGGGGATGCTGTGTGCCTGCCTATATGTGGCCAGACATGAAGCCTCATGAGGAGATCTCCTATTCTAAACTGGTTCCTTCAGGAAAGACTGACACTGGACCATTAGCATTTCACTTCTTTTTCTTCAACCTTGACCTTTTCCTTGGCAGAGTCCATTTTAAAAAATGCTACATCCCTTATAAGGGAAGAGTGGCACACACTCCTTTGTGGTGTTATCAGAGTGCTTTCCTCCCTTTTTTTTTGTGTAAGAAGGTAGGGAAATATGGGAATTGTATGCCTTGGGCAAGGAGAGGTGCTCAGTGCAGGAAGAACAGTGGCAGAGAGAGCAAGGTGGATGGAGTTTCGCATGGCTGCTGCAGCATCTGTCAGCACTAGAGCTTTCTGGACATTATTGTTACGTATGCGTTAGCCTAATTGTGTCATATATGTGTCTTTGTGTATTTTTGTATGTAGCTATCCTATTTCTCTCAGTGGATTTTACATTCATTAAGAGTAGGAAAAATGTCTGCTGCACTTTATTATTCTCTGAGGAGGGATCACCTCATGAGCATGGCTGCTACTGAACAAAATGCCACACGTCTCTGGCTGTAGTTGGTGATCTCTAAAAATAATTTTAGCTCATTTTTTATTCTTCGGACCCATTCATCCTTCATGGCCCCTGCTACCCTCATGTTCTAAGCAGAAATATTTTAAACTAAAGATTGAAGAGAAGCCCAGTTGATAACATAGATACATGTAAACCTGCCTTGATCACAGCAGGGGCTGAGGCCCAAAAGCCTAGCCACTTGGCCTCCTCCTTTTTTGGTGGCAGGTCCCTGAGTGGGCTTCCAGAACCCTCAGAATTCACACTGAACAAAATTTGAAAACCCCACTATAAAAAAATGATTCCTAGAGAATCAGAAAATCTGGAATCTTATTGTGACTTGCATTTCTACTAGTAGTATGACAATAGGCTAATCCCTAATTGCTGTAAACCTCAGTTTTAGCATTTGTAAAAAGTGGATAATAATATATTGCCTTGCTTAGCTTACATCAATGGATCATATATATGAAAGCCCTTCAAAGTGCTCTACAGTTATGAATGATTACAGTATCATTCATTTAGCCTTTCTACTCAAATCACCCTTCGGATGAATGAAATCAGAAAATCACAAATAATAACATCTGAAAGCGTTATCTCTGGTCAGAGGCCAGCCACGCCCTGTTCATATTTGCACTAATGCCATGACAATGCCTGTGGCATCTTCCAATATATGGTGAGACAAAAAGCCCACGTACAGTGACACGAAAGATAATTACTAAGCGTAGCAAGAAAAATATAAAAGAGTCATCATGTACTATAAACCTTGCTGATGTTGGTAAATTTCTCTTATGGTTAACAAAGTAAGAACAACACTGTCGATTTGATATGATATGCAGAAATGAATTATTCCGAAGTGATAAATTCATCCCATTTTCAGTTTGTGTCCAAGTATATCTGATTGTAGAATCCACACTGTAAAATGACAGGATATAAGAAGACCTAAAAGAAAGCATAAGAAAACAGAATAGACAAGGAAAAGTGACTACAAAGTATTCAGACTATTTAGCTGGAAGAAAACACCGTGAAGAGTGATTTAATAATCGGTCTTCAGGACACAAAGACATTTATTCTATGGACTACAGTCGACGGCTGGCTCTTCACAAAGAATTCACAAGTCTATCAGAGCGCACAGACCTTGGCCTCCAAGGAGAGTCACAGAAAATGGAGGAAGGAAGATACCCTACCAGGAACTTTGGCCCTCTGCCATCAAATCCGTTTGGAACCTAAATCATTTCAAAGAGATGAAAATGTCATTCAGTCTTGAGGAAACATAATTGATCCTAGATGGGATTAGGGATGGGATGACATGGAGGAATTGGATCTGAAGCATGATCTCGGAGAAAAGCTGATGATTGACACCAGGAAAATTCAGAGCAAGGAGGTGGGGAGAGGTAACTGCTTAGGAGCTCTTAAGTCTTCAGAGATGACAGAGTCTGCTTTAGTTACCTGAGGAGATTGGCCGCCACACAAGATAGATAAGGACGCAAACCCCATAACAAGCAGCTTTCCTTAATTGACATGTGGGATGGCCTTGGCAGACAGAGCAGCTCAACCTACATCAAGATAAGCTTGGCTTGTGGTCAGGCTGAAGGCCTTGTTGTCTTGAGTTGTTTCAGGTTATTAGGAACAATTTCCAGTCTGGGAAGCACTGAAAGGGAGAAAAGATGCCCAAAGCATACAGTGTGCTCGGTGGGTGTATAGACTTTCTACATTGTTAATGCGAAGGATTCATCACATTTTGTAGAGTTCGTACACATGGATGAATCTATGTTCATACTTCTGAAGGTTTAGTGTCTCACATAACATTCATCCAAATCCCATATACTGAGTAGCAGGTTGGAAAGATGGCCGTCAGTCAGGCCAGATCCATTGCAAGTCTTTTAGGCCACAGACAGATTTCCTGAGTGTGATATTGCTGTCTGTCTTCATATATCACTGAACACAGGCCTGACCACCTTCTAGATTACCAAATTTATTTGAGAAGAATACCACATGATCCAGAGTCAAGGGGTAAGAGACAAGATTTAGCAGGTGTCATATTTTGCTGTATTTTCCATTCATTTTTCTTCTACGAAGATTTTAGTTGTCATGTGGTCTACTTAAAAAGAAATTTTATAGATCCCTTTAGTACATAAGAGAACATTTTCCCCAACTATTAGACAAAAGTTTAAGCAGCTAGTATGCTTCTTATATTGAGTTGTTAGAGGTCTTTTAAAAATCACCAAGAGTTATGGTCACCCTGCTTTTACTTTTTTTCTTCTTTGCTGCACCTGATGATAAATCATTGCCTAGAGTGACCTAATGTGTACGTGTATCTCAAGTTTATATCTGTACTGTATTAATACAGAAAACATTCTGCTTCACAGATGGAGTCAACATATATCTCAAGTTAGTCCCAGAAAGCGTTGTTTGGTTTTCTGGGATTTGGGTCTGCTCTATATCAAGATTTTGATGTGTAAAGATTAGGTTTCCATGAGTGGCTTTGCATCAGCCAGAACTGAAAAGAGTCTGTTACTTATAAGAGGTCATGGAGAGCAAATAATTCAAGACACACGGGGGTCTTGAGCAACATAATCCAGTTAGTTAATGGAAAAACTAGCACCGTAAGGTGTTGAATATTCTTTGCATGTAAGAGATTACAGCACATTTTGATATGACTGTGTCTGGATAATCCCAATAGGAAACTAGACTCAGAAATATAATTGGCATGCACTTGAGCCTATCAAGCACTAGGTGGCTTCTGTCTCTTTGTACACCTGATGGGTAGAAGTGTTCAATTGGACTTGTGCATTGAGCAGGGAGTTGACAATCATTTGCAGTCTATGATCTCTGTTCTCTTGTGTATTTGTGCAAGCTAAGCTGGCATCTGTGACTCTAAACCATGTCAGGATTGTACGCGAGATGTATCAAATTCTTGGTAGATATAAATACGTGTAAGGACTGTCGTCTCTAAGAACGTCCTCACCTTGGGCATCAGATATCTGAAGGGTTTTGAAAACTCATGACTTCATGAAGATAATCAACAGGATTGGCTGAGGATGAGTGAAACCATTTAACGGAATGAGTATTATGTTATTACACTACATAAACTTTGAATGGTAACAAGCGAAGGTGTGATATTAATTACCAATGCTCCATTAGTAGAAATTGGTGAAACCAGGTAATCGAGTGCAGTTAAGAGAATAATTTCTGTTCTGAACCAGTTTGGGATTGTTACATTTTTAGGTTCTAAGGATCTGCCTGTGAGGGATTAAAGCTCTTCTCTTCCACATTTAAGCTGCCGACGTCGTGTTCTTGAATCCGGAGGCCCTGCTCCTCTGCAGTGCTCTGTGTAAAAGCTCTGCTGCTCATTAAGTCTCCCTGGAAGCTCTTTCTTCTTCTTTCTGCAGCTCTGCAGCTATCTGTATCATTACACAGAGTACACTGTTTAGCAGGATGGTTGCCTCTCTTATTTGACCCCTCGTGGCAGGGGGAGAGGAAATTTAAATATTTCCTGTTTTGGTCGAACTTCTGCCACTTCCAGATGCAAGCTGAAACCCCATCTTCTATTTCATGGACATGTCGATGTCAAGTTCTGCTCTCCAGGGGAACAAGCCTGTAGACAGATCCTGTATTATCGGGTGCAGGGCCCACTACGGACTCTCATGGTCCCTTAGCCTTGTTTTGTCCCTTTGTTTTCACTGGGATCTTAATAATCATCATTTCATGGTGCTACTTTAGGGGAGGAAAATAGTGCTTGATAAAACTGTGATCAAAGTGAATGTCAGAATTTCTTGCTAACGACTGACCCAGTCATCTTTCTTCAATCAGAAATGGCTCAGCTATTCTACACTTTCATAGTTTCATTTGACATGAGCACAACCACAAGAATCTCTCTTTGCATCTCCAGTTGGGAACTCCAGATTGTTCATGGCAGGTGTAGTGGGAGGGCTGGTACCGTGCTGAGATTGGCATTGAGTACAGTTTGACTCATTTCGTAGGTATGATGGTTTGCACTCTGTATTGAGAATGGTGTGTTTTCGAATGGAGACATGGAGCTAAATAAACTCATGAATACAGTTACAGAATACTGCGGTAGAAAATTCTAACAAGGTAACAATGTGAATTTCCATTAATGGGTATCTTGTACAACTAAAAGTGTAAGTGTTATATTAGAATGCTGCACGTTTTACAGAGAATTATGAGAAAGATGAATAGCACCTATATAAGGAAAATCTGAACAATCCTTGACAAAAACGCCAAATGCCGAATGTGTGTACAATGCTCTATAAGGGAAAGGAGAGGCATGAAGAAAACCTCATGTAAAACAGAAAGGCAAACAAAGGCTTGCTAACATTCTCATTGCTCTTACCAATTTTTTTTCCCTAGGGATAATGGTTGTATACGAGACAAGCACATTTATCTACCCATGACATCTGTGCAGCGCATGGAACAGCGCCTCTCTCAGTCTGCAATTGCTTGTCACCCTGTGCTGGGGAAAATGAACTCTTGATATTTGGGAAAAAACAGACCGCTTTTTTTGGCAAAGCACTGGTGATCGTAAGGTAAGCTTGCCATTTCATGTTGTTAGCTACTTTGTAGAGAAACAAAAGGAGTGGAAAAGCGCTATATGTCTATTATTACTGATTCCTTACAGAAACAGAAAAATTGTTTTAGAAACGAACCTATTTGGTGCATAAATATGCTTTGTAAGAAAGGTTCCAATTGCAAGTTTGCAAACATTTAGGATGGCTTTTAACACTTAATTTGCTGGAGACACAGAACCACTGGAGTTCTCAAGGTTTTTATTGTATATAAAGGAATAGATGAACAGAATTCGACGTCAGACTTCCAATGGAGGAAATCATGCTATGCTGGCATAATCAAACCATCAATCAGTGAAGGACTTTGAAAACCTTGAAAACATAAAAAAAAAAAAAAAACACAACCATGAACCCAAGCTCTTACTGGTATTTCTGATACAGTTCCTTCCTTACCCTTGAAAGCCATACTCTTTCTCCAGTTAATATATTAAGTTCACTCTCTTTGTATGGTCCCACATCAGCCATTGCAGTGGCCAGAGATGAAATGTTGGTTTCTTTGCTTTATAACTCCGGTGGGAGCTCAGAAACTATGGTGTAAATTAAATCCTGGTGGTCCCAGAGGAAATGCTTCTCTTGGTCTGTTTTTGAAAATTGCAGGTGATCAGTGTGATGATGCTACATTGCCAATATATTTTCAGGACTTTGCATGAAATAAATGTATTTCCTCACAAAGATGAATGCCTCCAATAGACATGAAAGTAGAACTGGCACAAGCAGAGTATCAGCCAGAGTACATTACCAGTTGCCTTCTGAGTCTCCCAGGAGGAAATGCACTCAATGATAATTTAATAAATATTTATTGAACACCTACTTTATTCCAGGCACTGTGCACACAGTGATAAATAAGACAGAAAAGGCTATGGCTTGATTGGAGCTTACATTCTACTGTATGTATGTCTGGAGGAAGATAGACAATAAATAAGTTAACAAATATTTAAATTAAATAATTTAAAGTAACGTTAAGCAGTTTGTTTCAGCTATCTATTACTGTTGTAGTGGAGGAAAAATAAGTTTTCCTCTAACCCTTCTGAACTCTTGGCTGAGACCCCCTGTTTTAAAAGACAGATTAACAAAAGAAAACCAAACATTTATTAACATGTGTGCCTCATGTATGCATGGGAGATACACAGAGAGACTAACTCCCTGAGGTGGTCTGAGCCGCCTATTTAAATGCCATCTTTAGCTATAGAAGAAAAGCACAGTAAAAGAGGGTCAGTGTTATTTTGCAGATTTAAGTGGGTGCCTTCCCCATTGATAAAATTATCTTGTGATTTAGTCATCTTCTCTTTCTGGTACAGAGGGGAAGACACTTACAAATGGAGATTTGCTTTATAAATGTAACTTTCTTTACAAAATGATAATTTCTGTTTTTAGAGCTTCTTCAGTGTCTGCTGTTTCTCAAAAACAATCAGCTCAAGATAATCTGTATGCCAAATAGGCATATTCTGGGGTGGCATATTCTGCTATCTTTCACTGTATGATCACCCCAAAACATAATGTCTTAAAACAATTGTTTTGGTCTTGATTTTGTGGGTCTAGAATATGGGGTGGATTTGGCTGTGCTGGTGTCTCTGATCCACATGTCATTAGCTAGGGCAGTCAGGCATGGAGGTTCTACTTCCAAGACAGTTTCTGTACTCATACACCTAGTGTCTCCTTGGTGTTGGCTTTGGTCGACTGGTGTCTCATCCTACAAGGACTCTTCAGGTGGCTTGGGTTTCTCACAAAAGATAGTGACACTTTTTAATGTGAATTCTGGCTTCCAAATATCACAAAGCAAAAGTTGTCAGAATAGTTAAAGGTGATTCTGGAAGGAGTACAATGTCATTTTTCATACATTCTGTTGGTCAGATCAATCTCAGCACCCACCTACATTCAAGAGAAGGTTGAGAAATAAATTCTACCTCTTGACAGGCAAGTGGCAAAGTCATACTGTTGAAGAGCAGGTAGGATGGGAAATATTTTTGTGTCCATCTTTGGAAAATGCAATCTGCAACATTCTTGAAGAAAATGAAACATGGGGGAGAGTGATTGGGGACAGAGGAAAGATAGACTTATTGTTAGATAGGGTAGCAGCCATGAGAAAGGGCGGGGAAGAGCATTCCAGGCAGAGTGCAGTAAGTTCTAGTTTGAGCCAGCTTGACTAGAAATGGTCGATTTACATTCACACGGAGGTGGCATGAGGAGTGGGAAGCTGCGAGACAGCAACTCACCTCGCCTTGTTTACCCACCTTCTCTGACTATCTGCTTCCGTTCATCCTTAGTCATTTCCATTTTTCTTTTCTGCCTAATTATATGCGGGAGGTGATACATTTCAACGCTGACTGCTTAGAGACGGTTGTGGTACAAAGTTCCTAGATCCAATACAGACAAATGCAGACATATCAAAGTTGGTGTTGCCTGTAAGTTGTCGTGTTCCAGGTCACTGGAGCAGGGCCGTGTGTCTTGGCAGCACTGTGAGATGGAGCAGGGAGCCAGCCCTTCAACCTTCAAAGCATTTTACAATAGTGTCTATCACAATTAATCAGTGTTTTGTCCCTTCATGTTTTTGCAAATTCAATTACCAATCACTGACCACAACTTCTTAAAGCCTTCCCACGAAGGCAGGTGGACCACTGGCAGGTTATGAGGTTGTTACGTAGCTCAGAAGTTAGGACATTCTTTAAGTTTTCCAGCATTAGAATCCCTTTTAAGTCACCAGTTCTGGTTCTGCTGAATGCCTTCAAGTGAACAGTCCCCAAATGTGCTACACAATGTATGTTGTGTCAATGACTCTCATTTTTTTCTCTCTCTCTTGTGGTGCATACACATTTCTGGAGGGCTTTTGAAATGCAAACCTTCAGAGATTTTGAGTCAGTATTTTTGGAGTGAGCCCTGGGCATCTGTATTTTTAAAACATTCCAGATCATTCAGAGGCAGATGCTCAAAGGATACACCACTTTGAGTTAATGGCTTACCAATTTTTGGTGTCCCTAGTATTTAAAATATTTTTTTTAGGCCACAAAATATAATTCATATGAAATAGTAATGTGAAATCCAGGTATGCTCGATATAGTCAAGGACTATCATTGCATTTGACTCTGATGTAATCCTGACTGGGCAGAAGCTTCATTCACGCCTTTCCATTTAATTCATTCAACAGCCATTCATTAAGCATCCACAGTGGGTAAGAGACTGGGCTAGATGCGAGGAGAGTCACAAGGTTAGATAAGACATGATCTCGTTACCAAGGAGACTATAATTTTGACTTTCCATTTGTTAGTTTGTTTTCACTAATAACTATATTAGAGAATGACTTAATCACTGCTAGGAAAGTGAGGGATGGGAAAACATGGTATAATTCAATTTAATTAAATTCAGAATTAGGAAATTAGAGTCCCAGTTTATCATAAGTTTATTTGTCTTGAGCAAAGGACTCTATCTCCAGTCTTCACTTATTTTATGTCTAAAGAACTCAGATCATATAATTTTGAAGCATTTTTGTACTTCTCAAATTCAATGATTCTATACTAAGGATATTATAAGTTCATAATGCTAAAAAAACTAATGAACAAAGGAATATAAAGGAATTGCTAATAAACACACAAAAAGATGCTCAACATCCTTGGTCATTAAATCACAGGTAAGTTGAAATTACAGTGAAACGTCACTTCACCTCTACTAGAATGGCTAAAATAAAAAAGACAGATGATAACAAGTGTTGGTGAGGATGTAGAGAAACTAGAATCCTCACACTTTGCTGGCAGGAATGGGAAATGATGCAACTTCTTTGGAAAACAGTTTGGCAGTTTTTCAAAATAATTTAATATGAATTTACTGTATGTCCAGTAATTCTACTACTAGGAATCTCCCCAAGAGAAATGAAAACATATGTCTACACAAAGACTTGATATTCATAGCAACATCATTCATTATAGTCAAAAGTGGAAATAATCTAAGTGCTTAATTGAATGGATAAACGAAATATGGTATATAAATATAATAAGATAGTATTTAACAATAAAAAAGAATGGCCTACTGATGCATGCTACAATATGGATGAGCCTCAAAACATTATTTTAAGTGAAAGAAGCAATATGGAAAATAGCACATATTGCATAAGTCCATGAATATTCAAAATTGTTCAGAAAGGCAAACCTACAGAGACTTATTAGTGGTTGCCTGAGTTTGGGGGTGCCACGGAGGAGTAACTGCCAATGGACCCAAGAGATATTTTTAGAGGGATCAACTTCATAAAACTGGATTTTGGTAAGGGTTGCACATCTCTGTAAATTTACCAAAAGTCATTGAATTGTACACAAAAATTTTGTGTGAATTATACCTTAATAAAGTTGTTTAAAAAATGGACAAACCAGTACATCTACTATTAAGTAGATTAACAGCTCAGGTAATACACCTCTTCACTCTAGTCCCAACTAGAGCTAATAAATTTCTACATCAGGCAAAGAGAAGAAAATATAATCTACATATACCTCCTTCACACCTTACGTTTCTTCTCTATTCAAATCAATAATTTAACCGTACCTGAGGGATAAACTGTTGGAATACATGCTTTAAAATAAAGTTAGTTTCACAATTGTGACAAAATGATAATACTATTAATAATATAATAATGATACTTACTATTACTACCATTTGATTTTATTCTCAATCCTTGCATTATCCTTGTTTTAAGTCAAAGGAGCAAAAAACAAATAAACCAAAATTTGAATTAAGAAAAGCACTAGTTTGGAGGAACTAAGAGCAGACTCAATGCCTCATTAGGACACTTGCTTTTACTGATTGACTGGTCAATCTACAGTGAATGAGCAAATTCCTCACTTAGCTCTTGGCTTCCTCACTGTTCCAGGGAAATATCAGTGGTTGAGAACATACAGTAATTTTTTTTTCTCCATCTGACTTATTTCCCTAACATAATATCTTCAAGGTCCATCCATGCTGTTGCAAATGGCAAGATTTCTTCCTTTTTAATGGCCGAATAATATTCCATTGTGTGTGTGTGTGTGTGTGTGTGTGTGTGTGTGTGTATGTGTATCTCACATCTTCTTTAGCCATTTATCCATAGATGAACATTTAAGTTGTTCTTATATCTTGGCTTTAATGCTGAAGTGAGTCTGTTGTAGGCAGCATATAGTTGGGTCTTATTTTGTTATGCATTCATCTACTCCATGCCTTTTGATCACAGAATTTTATGCATTTACATTTAAAGTAATTATTGATAGATAAGGACTTACTAATTCCATCTTATTCATAATGTTCTGGCTGTTTTGTAGTTCCCTTGTTTCTTTCTTCTATCTTGCTGTCTTCCTTTGTGAATTTATGATTTTCAATAGTGACATGCTTTTATTCCCTTCTCTTTGTGTATCTACTGTAGGTTTTTGCTTTGTGGTTACCATGAAGCTTACATAAACATCTTATAGATATACAGTCTATTTTATGCTAAAAACTTAACTTCAATCACATGTAAAACCTGTTCTTTTACTCCCCTCCCCTTTTATGTTTTGATGTCAGAGTTTACTTCTTTTTATATTGTATATTCATTAACAAATATTGTAGCTATAGTTATTTTTTATACTTTGTCCTTTAAAGTTTATAGTAGAGTTGAGTGGTTAACACACGACCATATTACAGTTTTAGACTGTTCTGAATTTGACTATATGCTTATCTTTACCAGAGTGTTGTATACTTTCATATGTTTTCATGTTACTAATTAGTATTCTTTTATTTCCACTTGAAGAACACCTTTCAGCATTTCTTGTAAAGCAGATCTACGGATGATAAACTCCCTCAGCTTTTGTTTGGGAAAGTCTTTGTCTCGCCTTCATTTCTGAAGGTCAACTTTACTGTGTCAAGTATTCTTGGTTGGCACATATTTTTTTTCTTTCTTTCAGCACTTTGACTACATTATCCCACTCTCCTGGTTTGAAAAGTTTCTGCTGAGAAATCTGATAGTCTTATGGAAGCGTCCTTGTATAATTTTTTTTCTCTTTCTGCTTTTAAAATTCTCCCTTTATCTTAGATTTTTAAACAGTTTCATTATAATGTGTCTTGGAGCAGATTGTTTTGGATTGAAATTTGGGGGTGACCTATTAGCTGTATGAACTTGGATGTCTAAATTTCACCCCAGATTTGGGAAGTTCTCAGCCTTTATTTCTTTAAGTAAGCTTTCTATCCTCCTTTCTCCTTTCTATTCTTTTGGCACACCTCTAATTGGCAGACTGTTTCTTTTATAATATAATACAGTTCATGTAGGCCTTTTTTACTCTTTCATTCTTTTCCCTTTGTTCTCCTATGATTGGATAATTTAAAAGTTCCTGTTTTCTACTTCACAGATTCTTTCTACTACGTGATCTTATTCTGCTGTTGACATTCTCTTTTGCATTTTTTCTTTTTAATTTTATTCATTATATTCTTCAGTTCAGGATTTCTCTTTGGTTCTTTTTATGACTTCTTTTTGTTCAACTTTTCATTTTGTTCATATATTGTTTTCCTGATTTTATTGAATTGTCTTTCTGTATTTTCTTGTAGCTCATTGAGTGTTCTTAAAACAGCTATTCTGAATTCTTTTTTAGGTAAATCGCAGGTCTCCATGTCTTTGGTGTTAATTATTATGAAATTATTGTGTTCCTTTGGTGATGCCATGTTTCCTTGATGTTTCATGTTCCTTGCAGTCTTGCATTTCTGTCTTGCTTTGCAAGTAGCAGTCACTGACTGACTTCAGGAGAGAAATACCTTCAGTCAGCCCTGCTAGGAATTCTGAGGGTCTTTCAGACCTTCTATATCCATATGTCTGCTCCACACTTCTTTCTCCCGCTTGTGGCAGAATTCTTAAACTTGTACGAGTATGCCTTCTCCTAATCCTGCAAAGACAGGCCAAGTGCTGACAGCCTTCCTTTTGCTTTCCCTAGGCAGTGCTGAATGCTCAAGTTTGTGGTGTCTCCCAGGCCTGCAGATTTGGGCCAGCTTTCTGCACGTGCTCACTAGCTGTCTGTGAAAGCTCATTCTCACTGCCATGGGGAACTCACACAGGGAGCTGGCTGTGGGGTGGGGGTGTGTGTGCGAGAGGTGTACAGAGTGCTGGAGTTGCCTGTAGGTCAGTTGGGGGATCCACAGTTGAGGCATCTTCAGTGGCTCACGGGTGGGCCTCCTGATTGGAGTCCAAGCTGCAGTTAAAGGATCCACGTCCTGTTGAAATGTTCTGTGCTGAGCCCTGGCTGCTGTTCTCCCACCTGCTCACTGACTCCCAGTTGTGCAGCTCATGACTTAGTATTCTGGATGAGGCAAGAGAGTATGGTGATTTTTGGCAGTGTCCTGCACAGCGGGGGAAGCTGGGTGCCCACTCACATAGCTGACTTTCTCCTGCGGGAGAAGTCATGGCTGACAAGGGCTCCCTTGGCACTAGGCCATGCTGTCTCAGGGGAGGGTGACATGGGGAAGGTCAAACTGTTCCCCTTGCCCTCCTCAATGGGTCCAATCTTGGATTTCTTTTTGTTGTTGTTCCTGTGGTGTGCTGGAACTTTTTTGGTAGACTCCCAGACTTCTACAAAGGCTCTCTCATCTGTAGATAGGGTTTCCAGGTGGGAATTCCCGCCCATTCTCAGGAATTTTTTTCACTTTCCCATTCCCGAATCCCGAGAAAAGTTGGTTGGGAAATCGGGAAAATTGGCTCCTTGAACCCAGGTGGTTGGTAGTATTGGCCATTACTTTGTGGAAACGATTCATCGTGGAGAACTGAAAACAGTTTATATCTCGGGATTCAGGAACAGGAAAACAAAAAGAGTCCCTGAGAACAGTCGGGAATTCCCTCGTGGAAACCCTATCTGTAAATAATTGTCTAAATTAGTGTTCTCCAGAGGCTTCTGGATAGTGACCAAGAGGGACTGGAAGTGGTTCACCAGCCACTTCAGGGTCCACAGGGTCTGCATACCGACCGCCCTACACACAGGTGTGCAAGACTCCGCCCAGGCCCCTCGGCATATGGTGCTGGTGACAGAGCCCAAGTCAAATGGGCCTGTAGCTGCACTCTCAGAGACGCGGAGCTGGTTCCAGACCTATAGCCAGGACCATGGTCATCAAGTCAGCCTCTACAGGCTTGTGTCTCCTTGTTCTTGAACTGCACTGGGGTTTCGTAATCTCCTGGATTGTGGAGCTGGGTCCCACAGCTCCCACAAAAGCACTTTGTTTCCTGTGAGTGGATGCCAAATTATTATTATTGAGGTGAGGATATGATCAAGGGATGTCTTATTCAGCCATCTTGCTCAGACTTGGTGTCTTTTTGTGAGTTATTCACAGTCTGGTGGGGGATGGGGGAGAAACTGAAACATAAAAGATAAATACAAATGGTGTGAGAAATGCTAGATGAAAATGAATGCAGACTTGGGTACTATGAGAGCCAAGAAGAAGGGATACTCTCACAATAAATTATGTAACCATCCTTGTCCATGGCTAGTTACTCTGAGTCTACCTTCTAAGCCAGCTTAAAACTCAGCTTAGGTAGACAGGTAGACTCAGAGTAACTAGCCATGGACAAGGATGGTTACATAATTTAATGTCAAATAATTCAGTCGCAAATCTGTGCAAAGAAGTACTAGAAATTTCCAACTGCTTGCAAAATTATATCTTGCAAAATTATACTTCTCATTTTTGCCTGATGGTTTGCAATTACATTAGTCAGTACGGATAACTTTAATCTATCATATTTAGATATACATAATTGTGGGAAGGTAGTATTTTAAGCTGTATGAATTCCTTAACCTTAAATGCACAAACGTCTCCTGGGAAGTAGGTTCAAATGGTGGAGAGGAAAGAAAGAGTCTGAAGTCATTGGACAGACATCTTGTAAGTGGATGAGTGGTAGTTTGTAGAATAACATGGGACTAAAGATACCAAGGGAAAGGGAAACGCACAGAAGACCACTCTAACTTATCTTACAATTTTGCTTAAGGTTCTCCCTCTCACTACATGAAAGTGCTAGGAAGCAGGGACTATTGCTGCTGTAAGTTAGTGATGATCTGGCCCCAGAAAGGCTGGGGACTTCAGCCAAAGCAAATCATACGAACAGCCTGCTGGCCCCTCGCAATGTCAGCAACAGTGACGTCCCATCATTGTGATCTGAAACCTGTCTTCTGAGCTCATTCTCCTGGTAAAGTGCTTGCTTTGCCATTGATTCCCTGGTTTCGCTCCCTCTGAGTCTGGTGTCTAAGCACAGGGAAAGTTTTCTGACTGAAGCCAGGCTTCTTTCTGGTGGGTTTTTTTCCTCAGAAAATCCTTTGGTTGATACAGTTGACTCCTGAAAAACTAGCAGTGCGTCTAGGACCTGAGAGGTGAAACACATTCAGGATTCTGGCTCCTAAGAATCATGATAATAATGAATCATTAGACTAAGGTGCTAGTCTATAATTTCTTTGAGACAGTCATTGTTTCTCAAAGGGTGACTCATGGACCACCTGCATAAGAAATCTCCTGGTGGGGCTTATTAAAACTATAGATTTCTGATTCTATTCCAGAACAAAATATCTACTGACCCTGGGGATTCTTTAGTTTGTCTAAGTTTGAGACTCTCTGAGCTAGTTACCAAAGTAAAATTTAAAATTCCATAGTTGTAAAGCATGTGAAAAAATGGCTGGCAAACAGCAGGACACTCTCCCCCTGCCCCCGCCCCTGAAAGGGTCAGGTGGTCAACACAAAGAGATGCCTGAAGAGAACTGCAAGGGCCTGTTGAGGCAGAGCATCAAGAATGCATCCAGCAGGCACCCAGTAGGGCTAGAGGAGACTTTTCAGAAGACGGTGGACCACGGTAGGTAATACATGTTGCAGCTGCGATCCCAACAAAGATAGTTTGCACACATATGCACTGAGTGGAAGTGCTTGCTGAGTCCACATCAGGATTGACTTTCTACTCCATTCCCGTGGAATTTACTGAGCACTTCCTGTGTGCTTATTAGTGAGCTAACTGCTGTTGAGATGCACAGAAAAGTACCAGGGCTTTTGCCCTTGAGGAACTTGTGGTTTAGTTGGGGAGCCACCCGGAGAGGAGTCCAAGAAGGGCAAGCAGTCCCATAGCATCACATTCAGTGAAGGAAACAATGAAGGGAGAAAGTGCCTGTGATGACATTTTCACAAATCGTAATTACCACTACAGTTGTCAGTATAAGCTCTCAAGAGTTCATCAAAGGCCACACCCACCCCTCATATCAGCACTGCTGTCAGTGCCATCATCTTCAACATAATTCCACTGTATTTTCTCCTGCAGGCCTGTGGTCGTGGACACTGCCAGGAGCCCTGGCAGTGATGGGTGATGGTGAGTCCTCACGAAGCTTCCTTTGTCTGATGCTTTCTTTGTGTTGTTGAAGGGCAAGACAAGCCTGTGCAACCTGCCAGAATGAATTACAGTTCCCACTGGACTCCACTCAAATGAAATTCCTACTTCCTTAATTAATTTGTTGCTGTCCTTGTTCTGCCTCTTGCCATTGTCTCTGTGCATGTGGTCCTGGGTTACGGCATCTAATAACCAGAGATAGGTGTACCTGGCACATAGTGAGAGCTCAGTCAACGCTTGTTATCACCGCCATTATTATTCTCATCATGCCCTCCGCCACTGTGTGAAGTTAGGTAAGAATACGAAGACATATTTCTTCTCATGGAACCTTAGGGTTGGAGAAATTTCAAAGGTCCTATACTATAAGGTAATTTAATATTAGAATGCTCTCTACTCTATTCCTGATAAGTATCCAAGGAGGTGTTCCGTGCCTCCCACCATATCCCCGTCTTCTGGACCAGTTCAGAGCACTGCTAGAGAACTTGGACAAAGTCCCAGGGCTGCGTGTGTCCAGTGTCCCCCAGAACCCTCCATACAGTGGAGGGCCCGGGAGCTTAATGTATTCTCAAATGCAAAGCTGCCCATGGCTGTCAGGTGGCTCCATTTCTCCCTCAGCAGAAGCTGGGGACTGGCTCTTGAACTTGATTTTGCCCGTTTTGCAGCAAACTCTAATGTCCCTGTAAATTTCCTTTCTTCAGCAGTACTTGGAACAGGCCAGGCTGTCAGTGCATTCCCCAAACACACTTCCGCCTCATGCTTTTGGATATACCTCCTCTCTCTCTCTCTCTCTCTCTCTCTCTCTCTCTCTCTCTCTCTCTCTCTCTCTCTCTGTTGGGGCCTTTGTAGAAGCAGAAATGGAGGTTCTCAGGCTCAGAGCATTTCACCTATGGTCAGAACATCTGGATTCAAACCTCAGCTCATACTTGCTGGTGGCCTTGGGCTGCTTACTCAATATGCCTGAGACTCAATCTTCTCATCTCTAAAGTGGAGACAATAATAATTATTAGGCAAGTTCTGCGAGGATTAAAAGAGATGGTGTGTGTTGAGGTGCTTAACACAACGCTTGCCTTTCATAAGATGCTCATTTCAACCCCTCACCAACTAAGGTTCCCCTGGGCTTGGCTGAGGTAGGAGAGAGTCAATAGTGGAAATCACTGGCAAGAGAAATGCCTCCAGCTGTTTCCATGATGGTGTGGGGAGATGGACAGTAACTTGAAATTAGCCCTTGCTACCTCATTGTCTCAAGCATTATTTTGAGCGAGGGGGTGAGGGTGAGGTGACAAGAAAGTCTGGGCCTGGACAGTACTTCAGAGTGGATGGCATTCCCGTCCTTCGTCACACACATGACACAAGTGCACAATCACAGCTTGACAGCAAAGGTGTGTGTCAGCCCTCTGTCCCTGCACAGCGTGGCACAGCCTCCTCCTAATTCTGGTTGCTCTGAGGTATTTTTCTGGAGTCTATCTGTTGACTTAAGAATACAGTTTAGTTAAATGTGACAGATCAAAACAAAGCAAAGCCATCGTCTCTGTCTTCTGCAGTCCTAGATCCGTTTGTGGCACAGAATGGGGGATTTAAGTGTGAAGAGAATGACAGAGTCCACAGGCTGCATTTCTTGCCCTCCTCTGCCTCCGTCACCCCCCACCCCCAGAGCAAGGCTGCCAGTGTCCGTCATGTCACACGGCCCCCTCTCTCACTCCTCCGCCCTCGGGGGGCCAGAGAGAATATTTGCATTCATGTCAGAGGAGGTCAGGTTCAATGTGAATCCTTGCATGTCGTGCTTCTAATGACCTGAAGCTTCACCCAAAGAGCTTTCTCAGGATATTTGTCTTGCTCTCTGGAGAGAGAATTTTACCTGTTTATAAACTCCATCCTGAACATATTGCAGACAAAGAATCCTTGTTTTCCTAAGTGGGAAGAAATTTGAAATATTGACATCAGTCAAGAGGAGAGCGGATGACTGGTTAAGGCACTCTTGATGTGTAGGTGCTCTGCATTAGTGGGAAAGAGCAACTACAGAGTTTAGATGCATTAGGAAAGGTAAGACTTGAGAAAGTTTTATGTCCAAGAGTGAGGCCTCAGAAAAATTCCATTTGTGACAAAGAAATTAGCCCTTCCATTTAGCTGACAGTATCATCAAGCACACTAGGCCAAAGGACTGGATGAACTTGGGACCTGGATGGATAGATTTTAATTTTGGCTCTGCCACTCTGCGACTTTGGCTAAATTACTTTATGCCTCTAATTCTCAGGACCATCACCTATAAAATATATGTGTGGGGGGTGTAGGTGCACTACATAGGGATTTGAGATTAAATAAATATATCACAGCACTTACCATGTACCTGCATGGTAGCTGCCCTGGCTCCCTCCCTTCCTTTCCCCTTCCCCTTCTCTTTCCCTCCTCTCTCCCTTCTGCTTCTCCCCTCTCCACTCCCCTCCTTTTCCCCTTCCTTTCTCTTCCTTCCCTTACCCTATAGTACTCTCCCCTCCCCTACGTACCCTTCTCTTGCCTTCCCTTACCTTATCTTCCCTTATCTTGTTTTGTCTTCCCAAATCATGAAAGTTCTTGGTGTTAAAGTCAGTCTTACACACTTGCAGAAAAAGCAGCCACCTTCCTCAAGCTACCTGAAAAACGTTAAGAAGCCCGTCTACTTCAAACTATACCCCCAGCATCCCCTTCCACTCAACCCCAGTCTTTGTCACAATATCTAAATCCTTTTATGAGTCACTTTTTGGAAGGTTAAAACAAAGAAGGCCTCTGTTATACAAATATTATCTGGTTTCAGAGCCCTAAAGGAATGCAAGCCTTTGGCTCCCTAGCGTGGGTTAACCAATTTGACAAGAAGGGGAGGAAAAGAAGGAAGCAGAGGGTGGAGTGCTGCCTGGGAGACGAGGTCCAAAAGAAGTCACAGCAGAGTGTCATGGATGCCCATGGGATGGGTAGTGGTGGCCGGTGGCATGGACACTGTGAGGAAGGTGGACCAAGGGCAGAGTGCCTGCAAGGAACAAAGAGCCAACGGCATAATGACTTGGGGCTTGCCATCTATGGAAGTTTCATTTTATTTCCTATGGGCTTTTCATTCCTGCATTTACATGTTTGGCTACCAAAAATGTAAATAGAGATAAAGAGGCTGGCACTTTTTTCTTTGCCTTTTTTTTTTAACATCAAAGTTTCACTGTTCGTCAAATGATCACTTGGTATACACTTATCAACACCAGAGTGTCCAATTCCGCCCATTTGAAAGAATGATATTTCCCCAGGAGAGCTTTACTCACTCTGGCTTAATGGCACTAGGAAATAATTTTAACTTCTAGGCAGCATGTACTCCTCCTCCGTCCTGGCAAGATGGAGTGCAGACTCCATCTTGTTTATTGCCATAAATACCAATGCAAGGATTTAAACACAGAATCCAGGCCTACTTTATTTTGCCCATCATCAGTATTTATATACACAAGTACACACCTCTTACCAAACTGTACCCAAAGTAAAAGATGACAGTGAATAGCTACATATTAATGTATTTGCCCATAATGTTGGCATGTTTGAAAAACATGGGGTTTGTGTTGTTAATAAACCATGCTTGGTCTAGGAAATATTAATAACACTTTAGACAGCTTCTTGTGAATATCTGAAAGTATTTCTGCATCTCATTTTCATCAGGAAAAGAGCAATGTAACAATTTAGGGTCTAATGGGCAAATGATTGTGCCGCCACCCAGATACTGTCACTTTATGCACCATGATTAGGCTGATGGATCTTTCCAATTTAGTCAGTCTCTTCTGTGCCATTATTCCTTCAGCTGGCTAGGTTCTGGCTTTCATATTAGCCCCAAAGAAAAACAGTTAACAGTGCTCACATTTCTGTTGCTAATCTTTGGTTTATTAGATCTTTTTCCTACAATTGCATTTTAGAGGCTCTGCTGAGCTGCTGGAATAGTTGGTGTGTGTCAGGTGTTATTGTAAGGCTTGGGGATGGTAATCCCGGGCTTTACAAGGTAAGACAAACATGGCATCGGAGAAAAATAGATTGTTGATGATGAGGCTTAGTGAGAAACATTTGTTTTCCTTCCAGCTTAGTTGTTAAATTATGACTTTGAGGAACGGGGGCACTAAATTCTTTCTTCCTGCCTTGAAAGCATGTTCAGTGAGGAGTGTAGGCTGGGTCCTTTCCCTTCCCCCGTCAGTGGCTAGAACCCTGATGAAGACTGCTGTCAGCTTAAGATAAATCATACTTCAAACATATTTTTTTTTTTTCAGATTGGACAGCCAAAATTAGTGCAAGGAATGTCAGTCTGTTGCCAGATCTGTCAATATAAAGTTTAGATCACAGTTAGCTGGTGCCAGTTTAGTTAACTACCTGACAAAAAAGGCTCATAATATGCCATGAAGAATGATTTCATTCTTAAAATGATAGATGCTCAAAGCCAGCAGGGATGCTGAAACCAACACTGGTCTTTTAAAAAGGACTTGATAACATGGAATAATGGCAGGAAGGAAAGCTTGATTTGGAAATAGATGGAGGTTGAAAAATCCTATCCTTATTTTATACAACTTATCTGCTAACGTAAGAAACCCAAAGCACCCTCAGTTTGGAGACATGCAGAGATTTGTCATGTGATGAAATAACCTCTTGGTTAGTTCAAGCTGTTTCTAAAGGTTTTGTTGATATTCCAAATTCCAGAAGGACAGAGTGCAGGCTCAGGATGGTTTAGGAATAGATATGTTTCATTATGTTTGTTAGAGTAATCTCGTCTGTGTTAATGAACAGAAGCAAAAATCTTCGATGGTTCATACACAGTTTATTTCCCAGTCTTTCATGAATCTAAGGCAGATGTTTCTAGTCAGCTCGTGGCTTTCCTCCGGGTGACAATTCAGGGATTCATGCTCTTTTCATTTTGCAGCTGTACCATCTCCAGTCTAGACTACTTTATCTCAAACTTGAATACGTATATGAATCACCTGGGGAGCTTGTTAAAATGCAGATTCTGTTTCAGGATGTCTGGGTTGGGGCATAAGATTTTGCATTTCTAGCAAGTGCCATGTGATGCCAATGTGTCTGATTCATGGACCAGATTCTCAGAAACAAGGACCCAAAGCACAGCATTATCAACTGCACCTAGCTGGTGGAAGAGAAAAGAGCATGGAGCATATGGGGGCATTTCTGTGGGCCAGGCTGGCCAGTGGGATACATCATATCTGCTCACATTTTATCGACCAGAACTCAGAAAATGGCTGTATCCAACTCATGGGAGACTGGGAAACATAGGCTAGCTGTATGCTCAGGAAGAAGAGGAAACATTCTTAGTGAGTGAGCTTCCAGAAATCTTTGCAGCATTAGGTGATTTCAGGTGCTAGAGATCATTTATTATGATCTCATGATAATCCTATGTAAAACAAAAACAAAAACAAAAATAAGAAAATCCTAGATTTTCCTTTTCCCTGTGCTTTCTCAACATTTAAAAAACATGTTGCTATCCTTCTCTGGGAATGATAACGCCTGGCATTTATAAGCAACTCATTTTTTCAGAAGCCCAAAGGTTATTTTGAGCCTGGTTTCATTAATCTCATGGATTAGAAATGAGGTTGAGTCCCCATTTCCACCCCCCAAACACTTAGGTATGCAGAACGGATGTGGCTTCTGTGTGGCAGACAGAGTGCTGGGCCTCCAGGGTGCTGTGCTGTCACCATCGGCAGTCTTTTGGAGTCTTCTCTGGTTTCTGATGGCAATGCCAGTGGCTCTTCCCCGGGTTTTCCATTCTTATTGCAGGTTCTGCCATTTCCCTTAATGGAATAGAGTTCTCTCCTAGCTCTATGCTGTGTTTGTGTTCGTCTGATGCATTTTTCCTTAAAGGATTCAAGATCCACTTAGGCCGTGTAATTCATTTTAAATAGCTTAGTAAAAACTTATCTGAACTCAAGCTCCAAGGACAATTTCAAACAAATGCATATGTTATTAGAGCTGGTCTTCAAACAGGTACAGAGGGGGATGTCTAGGGGGTCGGTGATTGAGGCACTTGTTCTATTTTTTGGCTAGTGGTCATCAGGGCATACTTCATAATTGTCTTATGATTCCTAAACCATAGGTGAGGAAAATGGAGAGTTATCTTATTCCAAGGATTTTATGCCAAACTAGAGGGAAAGAATAAACCCAAAGTTTTTATAGGTTTTGCAATTTTATCTTCCCAGTTTAGATGTGGTCTGCATGAGAAGTGAGATTATAGCAATTGGTGGATTTTCAAGCCTAATATACGTGTTTAGCTTACAAAGCCTGCCCTGATAAAATATTTGCTGTTGTTGTTGTTGTTATTCCTTTTTTCTTGCTTATATACCTGGATGAAATAATTTTGTCAGCCTCCAAAATAATCTATAGCAAAGAAATTTTAATACTTCATTAACAAACTGTAAATTCCTTCTCTCGGTTCCCAAAGGACATATTCTATTTTGTGGCACCTTTGTACAAATACGATCTTGGAATATGTGTTAAAAAGCTGGGCAGAAATTTCATTTGATAGCTCCTGAAAGGTACAAAGTCTTGTATGTCAAAGATCCCACCCCAGATTTGCCCAGTGTTTAAGCTTGTGGCCTCCCTTATACTATTTTGTCTCTATAATAGTGGCTTTCCTCATGTATATTTGGGAAAATGAGAGTTAGTTTTAACTTAGCCTTTGATTCGTCTGCTGCACCTGCTTCTTCAAGACCAATTTTACCTGTTGGTCCCAGTTCCACTGCCATCTACCATTTCCTTTGCTCCGGTCACTGCCTTGGACTCTTGGATCACAGGCCTCTCAGAAAGGCTCCTCCTTCTGCATAAGCATGATGTGATCCAGGCCAGATCGCAGTTCCATTTTCTGCCCTGCTCCTTGGCTTTTCACCTTCCCAAATGCACACTGTATAAGCACACATAACTTGACTAATGTGTTGGGGGAACTAAAAGGAAATACATCACAGGAAGAGAAAAATTTGAATCCTGTGTCTCATGTAAGAATTCCTGTCATCCAAGGGAAAAATAGACAGGCAGTTAAACACTTTCTGAGTGTTGTCTCAAGCAGATGCCCCAGTTCCTATCTTGCTTCTTGACCTCATGTACACCTTTTTGTAAGGAAGAATGCCTCTTTCTTAAAAGAAGTCTACAGGATGTATCTTTGCTTTTTATGAGGCTCAGTATCACCCTAGGCTTTCTCTCTTCCCCTCCTGTGGTAGCAGAACCCAGTAGGTCCCAGACTCCACTTCCTTAACCTTTGAGATTTGAAGTCTGTAGGATCCAGTGGCCAGGATAGGAGCATGCTTGGCAGGAGGGTCCAAGATGAGCTTTGGCAATGTTGGTCCAGTAGAAACACCCAGCGTGGATTCTGAGACTCCCCATCTGGTTTCCGTATAACATCCATTCAACGGAAGTGTAGGAAGATGGAGAATAAGAATTCTTCTTGGTTATTTAGTCAGCAACTATTGACTAGAATGAATACACTTGTGTATGTATAAACTTACTCATTCCCCAAACAAATATTAATTCTCAGAAACACCAGTTTTCATCTATGTTTAGCAGAAAAGTATTCCAAGAAACAAAATGTAATGCACACAGACTCCTGAACTATGCATGGTAGATTCAGGCAAGATTTCTCCCTGACCCGGGCTTTTTTCATCCTCCAGGTCCAGGGTAAACCCTTGGACCTCCTGTGTGAGAAATGTATGAGAAGCCGAGTTCATTACACTGATGGCCACACATATACACAGAAGGTTTGAAATGACCATTTTATGGTATGTTAGGACAGATCACATACATACTTCATTCACTTTTCTTTACGTTTAAGGGAAATGTCATTCATGTTAGGGTAGGGAGCTAGGGAGGCAGTGCCACCTCTTTCAGTGGCTTTGGTTTACTCTTCTGGAGTGGGGAAATTTAATCATTGTTTGCTTGTGGAGCGGTATTTGTAGACAGGTATTTGAAATACAAATATCAGCTTAATTTTCATTTTAATGCCATGAATAGATATTATTATTTTTTTTTAATGCAAGCTGTTATTTAAAATCGTTATACTTAGAGAGAGACTTTTTCTTTTTACCTTTTTGTATGGAATTCTCAATCAAGATTAGAGGATAATAGCCCCAAACAAGTTCCTAACAACATAAATTATATATATATATACATATATATATATATATTTATATATTAGACGGGAGTGGGTCATTATCTGGTCTATAGTAGTTTAGTTATAAGAGTCACCAGTTTTGTGGGCCTACACTAAAAAAAGTACAATTCTATTGGTGTTGAGTTTCTTAAATATTATATGTGTTTTTGAAGTACGAGACAGGAAGGAAAACTTGAACTTCAACTATATATATATATATATATATATGTATGTGTGTGTGTATATATATATATATATGTATGTGTGTGTGTATATATATATATATATATATATATATATATATAGTCAGAGTCTGACTTTTAGAAGTAAATTTTCTAGCAACTACAAATGAAACTGACGGCCCAAAGATCAGATGAAGTGACTCCACTGCACATCATTTAAAAACAGTTATGACAGGGAAAAAACAGTAGTGCAGCAGCAATCTTTCTGCATTGCCAAATCCTAAATCAGTCAGTTTAAAAGAAATGAAGGGAAAGAAACAAAACCAAAAATACAAAACAAAATTTGTGCAGCAAATATTCAGTGGTTGAAACCTTACACAGATTCAAACGCAGCTAAGGGATGTGAACTTAAAAGAGAACCTGCCCCAAACCATCCTACTCACTGAGTATCGGAATTGGGGCCATTGTTGGGGGTCATCCACCTCCTCTTTTTGAAGTATATTCATAGCAGTTGAGTGCCCTGTTCAATGTCACTCAGTTTCGTGGCGGCAGTTGCAGGATTAGATTCCAGGTCATCAGAATCTCCACATTGGAATTTGGGTCTTCTAAGTGCTGATTTCTGGACTTTAATGGAGGTGCTACAGAAGCAATCTCTAGGAGATGAGGGAAAGGTTGAGCCTTTTGCACTGGGGTCTACTTTAATAAACATATCTGGACTTTTGTTTTAATTGTTGGGGTTCTAAGATTTCACTTAAATAGGCTTTTACTATTTGAAAAATGCTTGAAAATCTTTGTAATGTAATACATTTCCGTTTATAGACTGCAAACAAAATTTATTTGGCTTGCAAACTATGAATGTCTTTTCTGTGCTCATTAATATGGCTCCTGCCCTTGTAGTTATTCTTCTTTTGTTCAGCAATACCCTAAATAATTAAGTTTGTAGACTTTAGGAGATGATACAATACATTTTTCTGCAATTACAGGTCATATTGCCAGGAATTCAGGAAAAAAGCCCCTCCTAATTAATTACCTCTTGATTCTAACAAAACTCTGTTAAAATGTTTAGAACTGAATAGTCCTGAACCCGTGGATAACATTTTTTTGGTCTTTTCAGACTTTCTTTAGGTTCTAGACACGAGGTTGTTCAGCTTTAAAATGAGCTCTTATCAATAAAGGGTGGGGGATAATTTGTAGATGTGAAGCAAAATACAGATCTTGTGAATTGAGCATGAATGCAAATCTATAAAGTTTGAGAAATGGTCATTGAACACAATATTCTTGGGATTTCCTATAGTTGACAAAGGATCTATCTGGAGCTTTCAGTACAGTTCCCTGTGGCTCAGCAATTATGAATGATTTTTCTGTCATCACCCATAGACGACAACGACCTTTAAGAGAACTGGAAACCAGAGGCAGGAGAATATAGCATGGAGAGGATGTGAGAATTTGTGTTCAGCAAGGCCTTGAGCTTTTAGTTTAATTTTTAGGACACAAGTTCTCATAATCATGCTCCTGGACCATAAAAGACTACCAGGAAAAAAAGAAGAAGAAGGAGAAGGAGAAGGAGAAGAAGAAGGAGAAAGAGAGAAGAAAAGGAGAAAAGAAGGCATTATTCAGTTGTTTTTATTGTATCTATAAAGGCAGAACATCTGCTTTTTATCAGTAAATATTTTATTAATAAAGGAAGAATTTCTAGATTTTGAAATGCCTTGGGATCTAAAATTAGAACTTTCTAAACAGTGGTTATCAGTGTATTTTCAGCCTAAAAGAAAACAAGAAAAAAATGTTTATCAAATCCAAACTGTCTAATAGAGGCACGTGTCCATTTCTAAGGATGTTTGCTTAGCCTACTTAAATGTTCAGTTTTATCTAATAGCTTCAACACTGGGTTTGAAATAGGAAAATCCTTGCAATTGATTATCAATACCTAGTCACTAGATTTTTATTTTTTTTGTGTTATTAAGCAAAATAATATCTAATTATTTTATCTAAGTATTATTTTATCTAATAATATCTAATTAATACTACTTATAGAATGTTTATGGAAATACTTATGGAATACTTTGGGTTAAATCTATTTAACTTAAGAAAATATTTTGCAGTTTTACTTGGTGTGTGTTCATGTGCCACACATTTTATTAAAATATTTCAGCTTGTTCTTATTTCTAAGGCAACTTTTATTTTTTGTTGGGGCAGGGGAGAGGGTCAGGAGATTTCTCGATGCAAAATTTACCCTGGAAATCTTGAGGGACTTCACATGATTGAAGACAGGGTCTTCACTTTGACAGTTTAATGCATTTTACATTATGATGGCATTGCATGCTTCACAGTTCCTGATAAAGAGCTTACATTAGGTCTCAAAGTGGCCTCTTTTTCTTTCTGTATTTCCCAATCATCTCTTTTGCTCACATGGGATCCCATTTGTGGAGGGGAGATAATTTTGCCACTAGGGAAGGGTGTATGTGGTTCTCCACCTCGAGTGAAATTAATAACAAGAAAAGTGTTCTATACTGAAGTGTTTTGTCCAGACTTGGAATGGCTTAGGGGATCAGCCCCCTGACAGCATCCTGGTTCACGACTCTAGAAATTCTATGTGTAAGTGTTTCTGCAATTTTCCTGGTGTCAGGAGTAAGAAAATATATATTGACACCGGATTTCAATCTGCTCATCACTCCTACTCATTTACTTCCCCTGTATGTGAAAGAACACACAGAGACATATTACGTATGCATGGTATAGATCTCATTTTACTAGAATGCCCCCCGCCTCCCCCGAAAAAACCCACAAAATCTAAATTCTAGCCTGGAATCCTCTATTTATTTGTTGTCAATTTTTGGATAAATAATTCAAATATGTGAGTTTTAATGTCCTTATCCTATAAGAAGGAAATCACGGAATCACTTATTGTATTAAGTTCTTGCTATGTATCTTAATTTATTTAGATCTTCAGTTGAGTAATATTTACCTGAGAAATAAATATTTCTAGTCCCATATTACTGATGAGACGGTAAGGCTCAGAGAAGTTAGTTGAATTGCCCACCATTTTATAGCTGGTAAGGGACTTCTGACTTACTTTTGAGCCCAGTTAATATCTGACTTCAAAACTCTTGGGGCGGCCAGATGGCTCAGTTGGTTAGAGTGCAAGCTCTGAATAACAGGGTTTCAGGTTCGATTCCCACATGGGCCAGTGAGCTGCACCCTCCACAACTAGATTGAAGACAATGAGCTGCTGCAGAGCTGCTGGAGGGGCAGCTGGATGGTACAGGTGGTTAGAGTGCGAGCTCTCAACAATAAGGTTGCCTGTTCAATTCCCGCATGGGATGGTGGGCTGCTCCCTCTGCAACTAAAGATTGAAAACAGCAACTGGACTTGGAGCTGAGCTTCACCCTCCACAACTAGGACAACTACTTGGAGCCGATGGGCCCTGGAGAAACACACTCTCCCCCAATATTCCCCAATAAAATTTATAAAAAAACAAAACAAACAAACAAACAAACAAAAACTCTTTCCACTCTTTCTAATGCTAGAAAATGCAACTGCTGTGCCACATAATATTATGTAAAGTACAATGGGATATTCTAATATCAGAGTGCTATAAAAAGACAAAACATAAAAAGAGACAAAATATTTTTATCTTTATTAATTTAACCCTAGAGTTATTAACAATAATACTCTGACACGACTAAATATCTGATGTATCCCAGATTCCAGCCTCTTTGAGTGGCACAGATAGCCTCATCCAAGAGGCACTCTGTCTGCGTATTGCTGGTAGAATTTTGGTAAATGTAACAGGATTAAAAATAGCAAGTATTGATGTATTTGACTTTGGCTAATAACCTCTTCTGGGATGGATTATGAGAAACGGCATTTTTAGTCCAAGTCAAATTACGCATTTGATATCTGTGAGGAGAGATGGCATTGTCTGAGGCAGTCTTTTCACATTCTGGAGGAATTATTTTAAACTGCTGAAAAAATATTTCCAAAAGTTGAGGAATCCTTATTATGCTGTGAAAAGAAAAGCAGTGGAGTAACAACCTTTATGCACTGCCAATATCGTAAGTCAGTTGAGAAAGGCTGAAGGCCAGGCTGATGATATTTTAAAGGTTGAAGTGGAGTAGGATAGAATTAGAATATTTGGCTGTTGAACATTTTAGCTGTTATTCCAAATCCTGCATAGTTCATGCTTTATCCCTGAGAGCTAAATAACACGCGGAATAGGAAATAAGTTTATTGTGATAACTTCTGATTCTCTTTGACCTGGAATAGCCAACTCCATTGTAATTTGCATGGATTGCCTCTGCAGCTGTCTGTGTTAGAGCTCTGAAGAATTTGCACTAGTGTTGATAAGAGGATGTTGGAACATAGTGACCCAGCAGCTGATCCCTTCCTTGGGATTTAGAATGTTAGGCTCAAACCAGGCTTCCTACTTGGGAAGGCTGATTTGATAGGCAGTTGTTCAAAAAGACAGAACATTATTGCTAAGTTCAAATTCCCCCTCTTTTAGGACACATCCCCCCTTTAGCAGTGGTAATCCTTTCGTCTGAACTCCAAAGGTGCAAATTGTATGTAACCCAGGGGAGTATGTTGTTATTATTTTGTTCCTTATCTTTGTCTTCCAGTGAGACTTCAAGTAATGTGAGGTCATTTCCTTCTTCTGTATTTTTCATGCTGCTTAGTGCTGAGAGTATATAACGCATCTTTGAAAATTTTTCCTATTGAATTAGTCACATAACACTTTTTTCTTTCATGATCATGATCACATTTGGAGATACATTTTTTAAATCTGTATGTGATGCCAGTAATACACATTTGGGAAAATAAATTTCTTCGAAAACCTTCACAGATATAATTTATAACTTTAAAGTACCCACCTTAAATCAAACTAAGCCAAACAATGATAGCTAGTAGATTTCCTTATTGAAACTAACAGATAGGAATTCAATTTATATTATTTATAAATGAGGGATTCGGAAAAAATGGAGTATACTTGAAAATAGATGATTGTCTAAATATTTTTTTAAAAGCTTTTAAAACCACAAAGCTAATTTTTGCTTGTAATAAGGAAAAATATCCAAGCAATAGAGACGCATTTATTTCAAAGGGAAAATCCTTCTTCCATACTCTTCCGTTCTGTGATAGGCAGAGATTTGCCTTTCACTGTCTGGTGTCACACCAGTGAATACATGGCAAAAGAGACTTCGTAGATGTAACTGAGGTCACTCACTTATCTTAAGATAGGGAAAGCAGCCTGGACTATCCAGGTGGGCCCAATTTAATCATAGGAGCCCTTAAAATCAGAACTTCCTTAGAGCGAAAGATATAAGAGGAAGTCAGGTGGCTTGACGAGGAGGATCGTGTGCAAAGATGACAAGAGACATCCTAGGTGCTAAGGCCAGTCCTCCGCTATCAGTCAGCACAGACATGGGAGTCTCAGTCCTACAGCACAAGGGACTGAGTCCATCCAACAACTCGAATGAGCGTGGAGGTGGACTCATCCCCCATCTCCAGAAAAGCACGCAGCCCTGCCAAACACCTTGATTTCAGCCTTGTGATATTCTAAGCAGGGGAACCAGCTGACGCATGCTGTATATGGACTTCTGACCTATACAACTATGAAATAATAGGATGGGTGTTTTTTTAAGCCACAAAGCTTGTGGTAATTTGCCATGGCAACAATGGAAAATGAATACCCCCAAGTCCATTCCCAGAGAGTCAATGGTTTGATGTGATCTTTCAGACCATTTAATGTATTGAAACATTTCTGACTGAAAGTCTTAGTAGCACAGCAATTGACTTTAATTATTGTTATGAAAAAAGTCTTGCCCAGCAAAGCTAGATTTCTGCCATGATAATGCTGAATGTTGACAATTTCCAGTTCTGAATGCATGAATTCATATTTTTAACTAGTCCCATCAATGAAAGTTTCCACTATGCAAAAATCAGATGGGAACCCGATTTATTTATAATTGTTTTGGATATCTACTCTACAATGTGTTCCTTTTAAAAAAATAAATAAATAAGCATCTTGAGCCATTTTACTTCTACTCTATTTTGGGCTTGCATGGAGACAGAAACTTTGACGTAAGACAATGAACTGTTTGTTGATCAGGGACAGAAGGACCAATATGGGACACTTTCTCTTATAGGCTCCAGTGGCAATGTAAAGTTTTATGCCGTTCACTCCATCTTTCTGCTCAAATTCAAGCTTTATTGAGGAATTCCTAAATAGATGACTAAACATAGTTTTTTTGTTTTGTTTTCCATAAGCGGGGAAGAGAATTAAAATAAAGGTGAGTTTACTACAGTAATCCTTAAAGTTTGCTTTTGGTATTCCCTTTGATTTGTGTGTGCAGAGCAAGCTGCTGTGTTAAATCTAGGCAGCGTTTCTGTAGTCATTAAACCAAAGTGGCTGTTGACCTATTTGTTCACCCACCCATGCATTGCTACAGGGTTTATCACTACAGGTTAACACCCAGTGACTGATGGACTGGACTTCGACTCCTTTTGACCTAATTGCAAGCAAGAGTAGTGGTACCGCAAATTTACCTAGGGTTGAGACTCGCAAATGTATCAAAACGGTTCTGTATCTCATAGCATTTTTAACTTTCTATTTTATTTTTGTAAATATATCAGGTCATGAAGGGTAAAGTAGAAATGCCTAGACTAAGGGCAATACATATATCTCTTGGCCCTTCTGGTGTACTGGTAAGACCGGCCTATTTGCATGAGGACTGAGGATCCTTCTGGAAGAGAATAGAAGCTGAGGGAAGACACAAGAGTGACTTTGACCCACTAAAGGGATTCTGAACCCAATTCCAATTTTGGGCAGGTGGTTCCCCCACCACAAACAAGCAATTCTCCAACACCAGTTGGATGGCCTATATTTCATCTCAGTTCTAGCACTACCTGGAGATAGCATCAGATTCCACAGGTTAAGAGTTCAGTCCTAAAAGACCGCCCTCCTGCATCCTAGCCCCCACTTTACACATCAGTGGCAAGTCTAGGTTATAACCTGTGCTTCTGACCAACCAACTATAGATTGGATGTTCCAATGACCCCCTCCTTAGGTTCAATTAATTTGCTAGAGCAGCTCACAGAACTCAGAGAAACATTTTACTCACTAGATTACAGATTTATTCTAAAAGGACATAACTCAGGAATAGCCAGATGGAAAAGATGTATAGGGCACGATATGGGGAAAGGAACCAGAGCTTCTATGTCCTCTCCAGGCTCACCACTCTCCCACTGTCCTCATGGGTTCACCTGCCTGGAACCTCTTTGAACCTCTCCTTTTAGATTTTTATGGAGGCTTCATTACATAGATGTGATTGATTAAATCATTGGCCATTGGTGATTGAACTCACTCTCTAGCCTCTCTGTCCTTGCAGGGGTGAGGGGTGGGGGCAGGAAAGTTCAATCTTCTAATCACATCGTAGTTGGCTCCATTGGCAACAAGCCCCCATTTAAACTCATCTCATAACATAAAAGAACACACTTTTATTTCTCTCATCACTTAGGAAATTGTAATGGTTTTAGGTGCTTTGTGTCAGAATAGAGGATGAAGACCAAATATAAATGTGTATCTTATTATAAATAACAATATCACACCCAATAAGAAAACCTGGTTACTAGAGGGGAATAGAGATTCTGAGTAGAGAGGAGACCCTTGACTTTGAAATAAATTCTGCCACAGTAAAGCAAATTCCTCAGTAAAGCAACGCAACAGCAACACTAGGCAGGAGAATGGTGCCATGTGGCAGTGTGACCACCTCTAAGAATTCCCAGAAATCCTGCAGAACAAAGGAGGCTTTGAAGAGTTTGAGACGTTTAGTCATGATTGGAGCAAGAGCTGATGAATTTTGAAATATCAATATGACCTTGACCTGGAGGGAATGAGACCTGGGGAGACTCCATTATATGTTGTGGTAACCAACCTTCAGGATGTCCCCTAGAGATCCCTATCTCCTGGTATCCATGCAGTCCCTCATGTAGTCCCTTGCCACATTAAATAAAGCTGACCTGCAAAATCATCAGGATATTTTGGAAATGATGGTGTGTGACTTCCAAGGGTAGGCCATGGAGAACAGTGCAACCTTGTCTTTCCTTTCTCTCAGATCATTTGCTCTGGGGAGAAAAAATTCCATCTTGTGAGGATGCTCAGCTAGCCCGTCTGGCAAGGAACTGAGGCCTCTTGCCATTAGCCATGTAAGTAAGCCTTTGTGGAAGCAGATCTTGTCCCCCTAGTCAAGCTTTCAGATGACTGTCTTCCCAGCTGACAGACTTCAACCTCATGAGAGATCCTGGGTCAGAACTACCTAGCTAAGCCACTCCCAAATTCTTGACCCACAAAAACTGTGAGATAATAAATGTTATCTTAAGCCACTAAGTTTGGGAGTAATTTGTTATGCAGCAATAGACACGCACACACACACACACACACGCATTGTTATAGATGTGTAGATTGTATTCTCCAATACATTCTCAAATACGAGGTCTTTGAGGGCAACGTCTATATCTAATTCATCTTTTCAGTCTCCATAGTTCTAAACACAGTACCTAACACATTAATATACAGACTTTTTAAAAGAAAAGGAATCGAGTTGACTTGGACATACCCCAAATACCTCAAACACTTTTAAATAGTATCTAAACTGAAGTAAAATGTTTCATCCTGGAAGTCATTGCTACCAAAAGAATCTTGTCCATGATACTTAGACATCTGTAGAGTGAAGTGGAGCTGGGGCAGATAGGAGGAGAGGTGAAGACGGAAAAACAAAGCAGTGAGTTTTTCCCCCTTTATTCACATCTCTCACTTGTTTCTATAACTCTTATAGTTTTAGTTATAGCTCCCTAGTCACGGAATCAAAATGATTGTGATTGTGTGAAAATAAAGTGGACAAAGCTAGCTGGATGGATGGATGGATGGATGGATAGATGGATGGATATATGGATGGATAGATGATAGATGGATGGATAGATAGATAGATAGACAGATAGATATCCAGATAGATAGATAGATATCCAGATGTAGAGGGGAAAATAATTTTGCTCATTGCCGTGATCTATAGTTTCTTTTTATCAGTAACACTGGTGATGAGATGTTTTGAGCTTTCCCTTTAAAAATCTTACTAATATCTGTCTCTCAGTCTATGTCTTTATCTGCGAGTCGCAGATAACTTTGACAGCAGCTTTCTGAAACTGACATTTTACGTGATATTTCTTTATAATTCCTGGGAAATAATGAAAAATCAGAATGAAAATAATTATTATTTGTTAAGCTTACACTTTGATCTTGGAATTGGGTATCTACAAACTGTTTCTCAAAACAACCTGCCTTACCATCATTTTGTTCATAAGGAACCCGAAGAATGGGGTGGTTCTGAGCTTTTTTCAAATGTACTCAGTCTGTTAAAGGGTGAGGTGTGATTAGAACACAGAGTTTTTAGCTCCTAAGCCAAATATTTTACAAAGAGGCCATTTCAAAGCTCCTTTTCTTCTTACTCTTCTAATACGCAGCATCAATTATGTTCATGCACAAGAGGGAAAAGTGGTAGACGTATTACATATATCTTTTCTCCAGTCCATAACATCTATTATGTTTATTTTAAAGAAGAAAAATGCTGTGCTAGGCTTATTAAATAGTGGAGGTCTTTAGAAATGTTTTTATATTGGAAAAATGAGATAAAGGACATGAGTGCGTCTAATTTTCTCCAAAGTGGTCTGATATGTAGCAAGTGTCACTAATAGACCCCAGTTCATCATCATTATCATAATTAACATGATGAGGATGATGATGATAGGATAATAGCAGTAATGATAATAGATATAATAGAAAAAATCCCAGTCTGAACCTAATCAGGGTTTACCCATGTATCCAGACATGTCTGGAATGTCTAGTGGATGGGGTGGGTGTCTATTTACATTAGAGACCGCGGTCTCCAGAGAAATAGCACTCCCTGAAGGAAGACAAATGGGGTGAACAAAATTGTTTCAAAGATGATGGTCCGAGAGAGGAAAGGGAGGTGACTTTGGATGCCACCTGGTATGGTATTCTCTGGCTGAGCTGGTTGCAATGTGGGAAATAACTAATCCAAGCAGCCTGTGTACCTTTGCTCTCCTCTGGCCAGTGGATGTGCCAGGGCCAACGGCTCTGGTGCTGGCAGCTCCTGCAAGAACAGGAAACGGCATTCTTCTCAGGAACCTTAGTGTCTGGAGAGCAGGCACCGGCGGCTTATACACAGCTTTGGATTGTTAGCAGTGGCACAGGCATCTTTAGTTGGTGTCCATAGTAGCAGGGGTGCTGTCAGTGGACATCAATGTGACAACGGACACTAAGGTGGCAGCCACAGCAGGCTGGAGGATGAGTGGAGAAAGTGGCTGATGTCGTGAAAAGACCACTGCCTGGGGACTACCAAACTCTTTGGAAAGAATTTGAGGCAATACAGAGATTCTAAAATTTGAGAGGGGTGGTAAAATTAAAGAAGTGCTGGCTGTCTGACTCGTCGTGTGATGTTTTTTATCAGGTCGGTGTGGGGCTATTGTAGGAAGTCACTGGAGAAATCATCACTACAACCTACCCCACCCCTTTTTACTCTCCTTCTAGGAATGGCAAGTTGGCTACTGAAAATGCATTCACCCCAAAAGACCTCAACGTTATAGTACACATTATGCAAGTGAAAACAGCAATCTGACCCTTTATTTCCTGTCAATTCACTAAGTATGTTTTAAACCTGGTAATGTTACTGCTTATAACTGTGTATGGCATAATCTCTATCTTGCCCCTTGGCATGGAGATGTTTCTCTGGCTCTTTTCCAAACTCTTGTTTCCCACATGAGGCCTGAATGGATCTCCCAATATAATAATAATAATAATAACAACAATAACAACAATACCCCGACCTTGAGGTCTAAATCACACTCTTTCCTGCATCAGCAAGGGTAAATGTATGTGAAGTGAAGACAACTGCGTTCAACCTCTATTTAACCACAATTAGAATATGATTGGTGTCCTGGAGCACGATGAACCTTCCTGTTCCAGGTGATTTTCCTCAGGTGGCCATCAGCTGAATCTATTGAGCAGCCACCCCAAATCCAGTTTGCTAATCTCTAGGGGCACAACTAGCCTTGGATTATCAAGATCTGTCTAGGTACTGCCCATGCCAGTGGTGGTGACAACATGGTCCTTTGTGGTGATATGAGGTTTTCTTTACTTCTTGAGGAATGGTGGCCACTCCAGTGTAATAAATAAGAACATGGGCTTTGCAACCAAACTATTCTGATTCTAAATTCCAGCCCTGTCCCATATAAGCCACGTCACCTTTGGCAAATGGGCAAATCACTTACCTGCTCTTTGCTTTAGTTTCCCCATTTCTAAAATCAAGATATTCATATTGCATACCTTACAAGGTTGTTAGAAAGATTGAGTGAGTCAATAAAGATCAAACTCTTAGAATGTTGTCTGTTTCATCATAAGCATCTAATCAATTTTAGTTTTATTTCTATTTTAATAAATATTTATTGGCCAGGTTAGCCTGAGCTGGTACTGATAAAACTACCAGAAAGGGGAAGGTTATTGCAACTTTTAAGACTTCAACAGCAGGAATTTGTAAATATTGTCATGGGGACCTTCAATTAATGGGTCAGGTCTAACAATTTGCAGTTTCTATCTCTCTTCTTTTCTTAGTGAAATTTCCGAGAGAGAGAGTAAAATGGCCCAACTTTGTTCAAATGTTCGCTCTTAAATTGCTTTAGCCAGAATCAAGTAGAGACCTGGAAACTGAGACCGTCCTTATGGGATCCATCCTTGTGGAGTTAGACTCAGAGAAGAAGTCATGGCAAACTGGTAGCTACCTCATTGTATCTGTTTAAACAAGCTCAGCACAAACACAGATAGTCTGTGGTTCTGTGAATGTATGTGTGTGTGTGTGTGTGTGTGTATGTGTGTGCTGTGTTCACATATAGGTTGAATTGTCAAACAATACAGAGTAGCATTTGTAACTGACATAATTTGTCATTTAATAAAACTGCTGGTCAGACCAAAAACTTAGTCTTTCAACAGCAGTTTCTTAATTTCTAGCAATAATCTTAAAGTTTTACATATATTTTCACCCAATCATTTTCCTTCTAGAAATTTATTCTCAAGAAAATAATAAAATATTATTGTAAATATGCTGTTATGAAGTTATTCATTATAACACATTTATAACATAAACATGGAAAGAGCATAAATCAACAGTAAGGGAGTAGTTGGATACATGTTGGCACATCTATAGAATGTTTATCCTCAGCAGTCATTGAAAATGTAGAACATTTAATAATCTCTACATTTTGTTCACAATATATTACTCAGTAAAAAAGCATGTTGCAAAGTGGCATGTAGTATGATACCATTTTTGTTAAAAAGGAAGGTAGGACATGTGCATAAAAGGAAAACTTGAAGAAATGTAGCAAAACGTTAACAATGACCATGTTGGAGTAGTGAGAGTATAAGTAATTTTTATGTTCTTTTTTTCTTATCAGAGTTTTCAATTTTTCTTCTATAATTATGTTTTTCTTTTATAAGATGAAAAAAAAAATGCACAGAGTAATTAAATGTGACTCTGTGGACCACCGGTTTGGCTGTCAGCTTTCTAGCGGCCAGCACAAAGACAGAAACATTACCTGGTCCCTGATTCACTGTGCCTATAAAAGGAAAATGAATCCAGTTGTCTGGGGGGAACACAGATCTTCCCAGCACTAAGACCTATGAGGAATTTATCCTATGAGTCCCCTTAAAGAGGTCACTGGGTAATATAAGAACCAATATATTTGATGGCATCCTTAGAGTAAATACAGTCCTGAGTTTTATAGGGCTCTCTTTCACACTGTCCCCCTTGTCTCAAAATATACTGATGAGAGATTGTTAGAGTACGTTCAGTATAAAGCAGTTTAACGAGGAAACCATCCCATTATATACGTCATTTATCAGGCTTAATCCAGTAAAGATTTTTGAATGGCAAAATAGGAATAGGTGGGCTGCGTATCCTTCAATCTTTAAGTGAGGGACAAAGAATTCAAGGTTAGTTTTTCTTGAATAACCTTGAGTAGCAGGGATTCACCATTTAATCTTGTCTGTGACTTTGTATAGTTTTATCCTCTACCAATTAGCTGAGCAAAATCTGTGACCAGATGGACAGCTGATACCTCTTTAGGCACCTGACAAAGGGACATGCCTAACGGAAGGCTCTGGGCAAAGCATGGTCAAGATAATTCTCAGAATGTTAATTTTGAGGCTCTGGCTCATAGACAAATAGGAAGGCAAATCAGGCCCCAACATTTTGTCATAGGACAGTGCCATAGTACATGTGGACTAGATGTTTTCATAAGCAAGGACAACCAGATACTCACCTCATCTCTTAAGACCAAAAAAAACCTCCAAATGATAACAGCTACATTGGGAATCCACAGAACATTGGCACAAGTAATGTAATTTCTTGGTATATAGCTCGAGACAAAATGATTGTGTATCTAGTTTAAAGGAAAGATGTGCTTAGGTAACTGAGTTAAATTACTTAATTTTGGGTCAGGTAGATAGATAATAGAGGACATTTACTAAACAAGATTACCTGTTTCAAAATGATTTATTTATGGTTCTTCTTTTGGGTATTAATTAGTTGGTTGCCATGGCAACCATGACGGTGATTCGCAGTTCCTCACCATGTTTTCTACAGTGCAGAGAACACTTATCTCTCTCTGTGACCTGGTAGTGATGATGGAGGTGGTGTATGTCATTAGGGGACGATCCCGTGGTGTGCTTTTCACCTCTCTTTTTGTGCCCTTCAAAAACAGGTTTAGGTTGCACAGGGCATTCTGTGCTCTTTCCTGACCAAATAGATAAACTCCCAAAGCAGTGGGCGTTCAATAGTTTCTCATTTCCCAGTCAGTTTTAAACAAAGGCAGAAGCAAATGTGCCTGCTGACTTTGCCCATGGTCAAAGGAGCATAAGGAGGAGAGTATGACATCCCTTCTCAGTAGTGGGTTTTCTCGCATGTATCCTCTATACATGTCTGTCCTCGCTGCTTATCAATTAAATATTGTAATTGTGACTGTTGCAAACATGAAAATACTTGCAGTATTGATTGATTGAGCATATGACCCATGCACTACAACAACATTTGGGAGCTCAGTGAATTTCTCCATGATAATTATGGTTAAAATGCTTAAGTGTTACCAGGTGTGTTAAAAATCCAGATGTTGGCGGAGGCAGTCAGCACGGCACAGTCAGAGGCCCCTGGGTCTGTGATGAGTTGCATATTTTCTGTCAGTTTCACTTAAATTTTTTTTTTGAGAGGGTGAGAGCTGGTAAATTTGCATTTGCATTTGAATTTGGCAAATTACTCTTGTTTAAAATATATGAGTATAAGCCTCCTAGCCTATCGCTTACTGAGACGTGCCTGGATCACTGCAACGGGCTGCTAACTGGTCTCTCTGGTCCCCGTCCTGCTCCCTTGCAACCTAGTCTCTGCACTAAAGCCAGAGAGATCACTTGAAAATGCACATTATGATGATGTTTTGGTGGCTTGTCGTATTCTCAGGCTAATATCTGAACTTCCTCATGTGTAATGCCTGGCTTCTGCTTCCATCTGAGCCTTGGTGTGAGTGTAAGTGCAACCTCACCCATCCTCATGCTGCTTTGAAGCTACAATGCGGTCTCTCCCCTGGCATTTCCATGACCTATTTCTGTACCCAGAGCCATCCCCCCCAGCCAGCCTGTTCTGGCTTAATGGCAGCGTATTAGGCTTCGCATTGTCCCCTGATCCTGACGTCTAGGTTAGGGGCCCTTCCCATGTCTCCTACAACAGCTTAGGATCCGTCGGCCTCCTGTGGAGCTATGGTCATTGCATTTTCAGTAGATTCCCCGGCCTAGAAGAAGTTCCCCAAGGACAGGCACCAAGACAACTTTGTTTATAGTTGTATTTCCAATACCAGTTTCAGTGCCTGGCACATTTTTGTGGCCAATTCAATGACTCACCTACTGGATGACTATTCGGCAGAAAGCGGTTAGAAACACAAAAACAAACAAGATACTGCTCCTGGTAAGGAGACTATGATGTAGACACACGCCTGTCAGGTAATGCAGTGTAGAATGGGAAAGCACAACAGAGTGCTCTGGGAATTCAGAGAAGGGAGAAAGTACAACAGCGGGCAACAGAAAGGGCTTCCGGGCAAAGGAGATTTTCACATTTGGCTTTGGACACCTTAAACCATTTGAGTGGAGAGGGAATGCATTTGAGGACACAGGAAATGGAAGGAAGGCAGGCAGCTGGGGTAGCAGCAGTATTTGGAGAGAAAAGGCACATAGTTCAGTCTGACTGGAATTTGGGGTAGGTGAATGGATTATTGGAGTATGTGCTGGAAAAGCAGGTCCCGCCAGGCGGTAGGGGCCAAGAAAGCCGGCTCACAAAGAAGAACATGGACGGCAAGCAGAGTTGATGATGCTTATTTTAAAAAGATAAACAGAGGTAGATTATAAGAATTTGGTCCTAATTGATTGTACTGTGTCCTTCACCATCACTTTTAAGGACACATGTGGGTAAAAGCGCCATTCTTGTTATTTTACTACGCTTGATCTTAGCCAAAAGACTGAGAAGTGATATTCTTGTTATTTTAATAGGAAGATTTAAAAGATGTTTATTATGGATTTGATGGAAAACATGAAGTTGAGTGTTTCTGCTGGAGTCATGTCTTATGTATTGCTGACCCTTGGTGATTTTAAATAATAACATCCAAAATACTCTCTAGAATGAGGTGGGATATAAACAAATAAAATATTTCAGATTGTGCAAATACTGAATATTAAAAGGTGAACATAGCTAGAAAGCTTGTGTTGCTGGTTTTTATAGTTAATCCTTGTCAGTGGAGTTATTGAGCTCTTCTATCTTATTCTACTATAGCCAGCTTCTTACTAGAGAGCAGCTATGAGTTTGAAACTCTTGATCTGAAGACAGATGCAGGGCAGAGGGTTTGGATAATGTCCAGAGAAAAGCAATAAACACGATTAAAAGCTTGAAAAATAGGACCTCAGAGGGATAGTAAAAGAAGTTGGAAATCTTAATTGGTAGCAAAAGAATGGCTTCGGTGTTTTGAATCACAGTGTAGGCGCTTTTATCTTCATCTTCTTAGAGGGTACATGGAGACGAAGTGGGTTTCACTCGCAGCGAGCAACTTCATATTAGACCAAACAGGAAAAAAAAAATCCCACAAATATTTACATTGGTTTAACACAGGTACAGACTGAAGCTATGGATTACTCATGTAGATAGAATAGAGTAGTGGTTACCAGGGGCTGGAGTGTGGGGAACATGTTGGTCAAAAGGCACAAACTTCCAGTTGTAAGATGAATACATTCTGGGAATCTAATGTACAGCGTGGTGATTATAATTAATAATACTGTATTATACACTTGAAAATTGCTAAGAGAATAGATCTTTTACATTCTCACCACACACACACACACACACACAGAAATGGTAATTATGTGATGTGATGGAGACATTAGCTAAAGCTATGCTGGTTAATACTTTGTAGTATATAAATATATCAAATCAACAAGCTGTGTACCTTAAACTTACACAATGTTATATGTCAAATATATTTCAATAAAACTGGGGAGGGTGTGGAAAGAATAGATACCTGTCTGGGATGTTTTAGGCAAAATAATGAAGAATTCCTGCATTTCCATTAATTCTTTTATCAGGGTATGTTGTTATTGTTTAATAACATAAATCTTTAGTGTTAGAATTTCGGTTCTCTGGAAGCAGATGCGGAGGCAGCTAGAAGTGTAAAATATTTATTGGGGAATAAACTTATGAATGGGAGTTAGAGGAAGCAGGATTGGGCTGCGGGCGCTGTCAGTCAGTCATGCCAACCTAGCAAAGCCTCTGGCAGCTAAACAGGAGCTTGGGAGTACAGCTTGCCCACTGGAGGGATGCCACGTTGGGTGGAAATGGGGGGTCCTTGTATCCCTGCTTTGTTCAGTCATTGGCTAGAGGCTGCTGCGAGAAAAACATGCTCTTGGCTACCATTGTCTGGCTCAGTCATTGGCTCGGGGTCACCCCACAAATGTGACCTCAGCTGGAAAGTAGAAACAGGCAGACCCTGAAGGACTAACAGCTGGGGGCTGTGAGCCAACCGCACTCCTTGCAGCTGGGCAAAGAGTCCTTTCTGGAAGGGACATCTGCATGGCACATCTCTGTGTCGGACACATTTCTCTTTCATTGCAATGAAATACATGTAAAATGGCCAGGTTTCTTTGTGCACATGCAATCTACAAGTTATCATTGAAATCTTCACTTTTTTTTTTTTTGAGTTATATGAGGTAACCAAACACATGTAAGTATGGTTTCTGATATTTACCTAATGAAAGACCGCAGCCTAAGAACAACAGTAGGCATTCAAGATCAGACATTTTACCCGTATTATTTATAACCTTCACAGCAACCTTGCAAAAGAGGGATTATGATCCAATTTTTCAGTTGAAGCTGTAGTTTACGTTATTTAGATTTCTTTTCTAGGTCCTACAAGTAGTAAGTGGCAGAGCTGAGATGTTAGATGGCTGTATTGTTCTAGAGGCACTCTGCATTATATCAGGGTGATTGATGCAAAATATTACAAGAAAGAATATCCCAGCTTGTATTTTGTCAAAATAATTCAATTCTTACGTACTCTGGTCTAGATTTTGGGGATGTTTGATATAGTCTTTATTGTATGAAAATAAACTATTATGACTTTGGCATACATTCAACAGCATGAGATTAACTTTTGAGTGGATTCTTTATAATGCTTGGGTAGTTGTTTCCTGAATATGAGTACAAGTTAACTCACCACATTTGCTAAGAGAGTTACGTATGACTCCTTTCCATAGGACCTTGGAGTTTATAGATTCCCTTTTTATTTCTAGCTTTATATATCATTCATCTAATCTATTTAAAAATATATAATAATATCACAGTCAAAATATAAAGCTCAGTAAGACTATGACATCAACTGTAAGGAATTTCTGAATATAAAAAATAATCCTCCCACCTATATCATTTTCAGTATTTTATACACAAGAACATGTGGTAAGTATTTCAGTAATAATACTTCCTTAATTTTTAACTGATTTTGCTCTTTTAATTAGATTTTAATTTGATTTCACTCTCTTATTTAGAGGTCATTTGAATCAGCTACATAATCAAACATTGACTTCTAAGGCTGAAAAAGTGATATTACATCTTATTTAGATATTTACTGATAGGTAAATTCAGCACTATGGCACTTCATCAGCTCACACTTAGTTCACTCAGATTTCATAAGAATTAGCCTCAAACCAGACTAAAATCTGGTTAATGAAATAAACTAATCATGTGAGCAAGTTGAGGGGAATAGGCTATTACTTTTTTAAGAGAACAAATGTTTCTGAAGAACTTTAACATGTTGAGTTGCTCTGCTAATGATGCAACTAAACAGCTGCCATTTTTTATTATGATGGACAGACCATCTGTGAGATGGACTAGAAAATATATGTATTGATCTCTATCCCGATTTCTGGCGTAGAGCTCCGAAAACCCTTGTAATTTCCTAAGCAATAAGAACACTGCTAGGAGGAACTATTGTGCTAATATTTGGTCTTTGACCCTTTACTCCTGAAACAGGGCTCCTGAATCCTTTGGGATTTCCTAGGTGATAGAATTTTGTTCTAATGAGATGACTCTGGGTGGCTCCTGGGTGGTGGCTGGCCATCAGAAAGACCAAGCCCTGAGCAGAAGCTTGGGATTTTCAGCCCCACACTCCATTCTCCAGAACAGGGACAGGGGCTGGACATAGAGTTAATAGTTGATCACCCCTATGTGAGGAATCCTCCATAAAAATCCCAATAATATGGAGTTTGGAGAGCTGCCAGGTTGGTGAACACATCTGTATACCAGGAGGGTGGCACACCCCTACTCCACGAGGACAGATGTTCCTGTACTCGGGTTCTTCCCAGCCTTTGCCCTGTGTCTCCTCATCTGGATGTTCATATGCTTTGTTATATCCTTTAATAAACTGGTAAATGTAAGTAAGAGTTTCCCTGAGTCCTGTGAGCTGTTGTAGCAAATAATCAAACCTCTGATTTGTAGCGAAGTTGGACAGAAGTTGTGGATAACCTGAGGACCTACCACTTAGGTTGGCATCTGAAGTCGGGGGCAGTCTCATGGGCATGAGCCCTTAACAAGTGGGACCTGATGCTGTGTCTCTAGGTAGTGTCAGAACCGAGCTAAATTGTAGGATACCCAGCTGATGTCACCGAGCTGCTTTATGTGGAAAAAACTCCCATAGATCTGGTGTCAGAAGTGTTGTGAGTGTGTAGTGATGTGAGAGTAAAGGAGAAATGCAGAAGGAAGGGTTGAGTTTTTCCCAATTCACTATCTGTCTAGTTTAATTCCACCTCAGGACATGGAATTCTACAACATTTTTTGTTCCTGAAATAATTTCCAAAAACCACAATAGTGTGTGTGTGTGTGAGTGTGTGTGTGTGTGTGTGTGTGTGTGTATGTGTGTGTGTGTGTGTATGTTTGAATGTATAGGTAGGCAATCCAGCATACTGTTATATTGATTTTTCCTCATCCCTGGAGCCAATGAGAACTAGAGGTGAAGCCTACACTACACTTTCTTGGTATATCAATTATAGTTAACATACTCTGTCACCTCTTTCCTGGGTTGAATAGTGGTTCCAATAAGATAAGGTAGCCCTAGTACCCATAAATGTGACCTTATTTGGAGACAAGTTCAGTGCAGATATTATTACAAGTCAAGGATCTTGAGATGAGATCATCCTGGTTTTAGGATGGGCCTTCAATCAAATGACTGGTGTCTTACAAGAGAAAGGACAGGGAGATTTGTAACAGAGAGAAGGCCCCAGTGAAGACAGGGGCAGAGATTGGAGGGATGTGTCTACACGCCAAGGAAATGCACAGATTGTCAATAGCCACCAAGAAGCTGGGAGAGTGGTCTGGAATGGATTCTCCCTCAGAGTCTTCAGAAGGAAACAAACTGCTGACACCCTAACTTTGAACTTTTGGCCTCCAGAACTGTGAGGAATTAAACTTCTGTTGTTTTAAGCTACTAAGTTTGTGGAAACTTATTTCAGTAGCCCCAGGATGCTTGTATGTCCTCTCACTCTAAGTCTCTATTCTGAGTTTAGTGAATTAGGTCAGAGAGACCATGAGATATGAGGGCCAACACTTACTTGTGAAGTCATGATCCCATATGTTTCTCTTTGCTCCCCAAACTTCAAATACTTTCCTACTAAAAAATATAGGAAATGAGAAATTAGGATGTCTTCTGTCTGAAGGGAGGCATTTTGAGAATTCTCTTTTGTAAGAAAAGTTCAACTGTGTATTTAACATTGCTTTCTGATATTCATTCATTCATTCATTCGTTCATTCATTCATTCATTCATGCCTGCATTCATTCATTCATTCTTTCATAGTGAGCAATCACCTCAGTAATGCCATCTGTGAATTTCAGAGTACAAAGAGTAATGCTGTCTCGGAAGTTCAGAGTGCAAGCACAGGAATTACCAAATAAGCACAGGAATTATTAAATAAGCACAGGAATTACTAAAAGAGAAAGTCTTTTATCTCTCCTTTCCTGGGCTCTGGAAGCTACATCAAGCTTTGGCAGCACATGAATCTCCACCTGTTGCCACAGAAATGGCAGGACTGTCCAGTCCAGGAGAATCTTTCTCCCAGAGAGTGTTCTGAATACTTTGATGTGGCCTCTCTGCTATTTAGGCTGTGACCTCACAAATAATTTTGACTAATTTGACTGAGAAAATACAAGTGTTGTGGCTGGATGTGCTGGAAAACAACAGCAAAAAACAAAAAACAAAACAAAACAAGAATATGTATCACCTGGATGGTAAAATACAAGTTTTACAACGGCTTCAGGTACTTTCAAGGAAATGCTTGAAGAATTACAGGGTAAAGATCAGCAGACGCTGAGGGACTGGTGGAAACTGTTAGTGCTAGGAGACGAATCATCAACGCTCAGACTGTATAGGCATAGCCATTAAAAAAAAAAATCCAAAAAATTTGTCATAATCTGAGGGGACTTGAAGGGAAGGGAAAGATGACCCCATGTGGATGTGTGGCCAGGTGATCCTGTGAGCTGCCCACTCTTTGATCCACTCACTCACCACTTTTGCTCTTACTGTCTTCCTTCCTCTCTGTGCTTCGGTCATCTTGCTCTCCTAGATTCCTTGGGACGCAGCAGCAGGCTCTAACCTCAGAGCCTTTACACCTGCCTGAAATGATTCCTTCCCCAGATGCCCACTGTCCATGCACAAGAGTCACAGACACCTTGTGAGGTCTTCCCTAACCACTGTATTTAACACAACAACCTCACATCCACTCTCCCAACCTTATTCCCTCACCCCCTTTCCAGCTTTATTTATTTCCATAGCACTTTTCACCACATGACACACTTCACACAGTATTTTTCTAATTGTTTATGTTTATTGTCTGTCTCTCCCGCTAGACGGTGAGAGCAAGGATTTTGTCTTGTTTTATTCCTTGCTGTATAGACCAGTGATCTAATGAAATATTAATTCAGGATTATAAATTAATGTTAAAACCATTTAGTAAATGGTTGATGGTGAATGGAACACTTGTGTAATGACAAAGTAACACTGCACAGGTTACTTTCAGGTTGCAAAGGGAAAACTGTTACTATTAAATAGGGAAATCAAACTGTCACACCCTAATCCAGTTGTTAATCTTAGTATCATTAATGGTGGGTCAAGCAGATATTAGGTGTTTTCTTACGTAATGCAAAATGAAGTTTGTAACATCACTTATGATATTATTTAGGTAAATACACTTGAATCTAGAGAGCCTTTACCATATTTCCCGAAAATAAGACCTACCCTGAAATAAACCCCAGTTAAGATCGTCAGCCAGACGGATGCATTTAGTACGTTATGACAATGTTCCAGAAGAAGATGACATGACTGTATTTGAATAAATGTAAATTGTTGTACATGAAAAATTAAGACATCCCCTGAAAATATGCCCTAATGTGTCTTTTGGAGCAAAAATTAATATAAGATCCGGTCTTATTTTCGGGGAAACATGGTAGATATAGCTCTCAGTTTATGAAGTAAGGAACAAGCTAGAATTCATCACAAAGAAGGCTCTAGAGAAATTTAGAGGTGGTATGTCCTCTAAGATAACAGTTCAGAGTTATTAAAATGAAGTGTCTGTTCCAAATGAAAGAGACATAAGGAATAAAACAACGAGATGTAATGTGTAGGCTTGGATTGGATGTGATTTGTGAAAATCAGTCTTAAAAGGGGTATTTAGGTCCATGAAGAGAACCTAAGTTCTAATATTAGGTGAGATGAACATTTTCTGAAGTAAAGATGGTGAATGTGAACTGGAAAAAGTAGCTTTTGAAAGTATATGTAAAGTATGATCTCATTTTGGTAAAAAAAAAAATACAATGTCTTACTGTTCAGTAAAACAAATAGTTATAAACAGTATGTACAGTATGATATTAAAGAGAAATATACACGTGCAGATTAAAAAAAAAATCAGGCTCTTAGCTCATAGATTTCTTTGAATTTTTATTTCTGGATTGGAGAAAGGAAAATTGCCACAAGGGTGCAAATGAGAGAGGAGAGGGCTACACGGAAACCAAACTGATTCATAATTCAAAATATAAGCCTGCCACACACATGAAGGTAAACTGTTTGTTACAATCAGTTTGAATAGCTGTAGGCACAGAATATTTTGTAATTGCATGCCTTTAAGTACTCAAAATTCATGGATTTGTTTAATTCAAATTGACCTTCCTCCTAATTGATTTAGAGAATTTTATTAAATCATATCAAACCTAGCCCCATTATGTAAGGGTTTCAAAATTTAAAAACATCTGCTTTAATTGGCTTTTTTTTTTAAAAAAAGAAAAAATTTAAGTACCTATATCTTGGAAATCAGAATCTCTGGAGTACTGTCAGCACTCCTCAGCATTGCTACATGGTCCCAAGGTCAAAGGGCCTCTTGGGAGGGTCCAGTGCAAGCCCAGGTCACCCACTGCCTGTGACCAGCCAGGGACTACCTGGTAGCAGCTACAAAGTGATCCACAATTGGTCGCTCCCTGTTCTGTACCTGGAAGCACATGGGAGAGGCCACACTATGAACTGAGGATGGCTGCCACCTGTACCGGGTCTGGGCAAAAAGCCAGGACACTCTGAGGCTTGCTGCCACCTGCCAGCTTCTGTAAGTTTCAGCCACTGATAAAGTTTCCTGTGGTAGAGGAGTTGGATGACGCAGGGTTTCAGTGAGTCAGCAGGTGGAGCAGTGGAGCTCACTAGGCCAATCAGATTCAGATTTGACCTGTGGGGCTGGGCTTAACACAGGAAAGATGGCGCCTGCCTGCCCGGTGCATGGGAGCAGACCCCACACAGGGAAAATGGGGACTGTCCGTCCAGTCCTTGCCCTGAAATTATACAACTCAGTCTTTCCCCATGCCTCCGACACCCCCGGAATCACTGACCCCCTGCTGGAGCCCAAGGTGAGTGCCTGTGTGGGCTCTTTAAGAGGACGTCTGGGTTTCCCACAGCCTTCTGACCCTTCTGGATGGTCGAATCCCCAGTTTTTCACAGCCAGATGTTGTGGGGGCACCTCTTCCCTGCACCAGTACTGGGGAGCCTGGTGTGGGGCTGGGGTCTCTTACTCCTCCATGGTTAACTTCTGTGGCCAATATAACCCTGCTAAATTTCATCCACCATATGTAGTTTTAGGGCTGGCCTGTTTCGCATCTCAGCCCCTCCTACCAGGAGGGGCTTTTTATATCCTTAGTTCTAAAACATCTGTTCAGCTAGACTTCAGATGGTTCTCCAGGTTGATTGTTGTACAATTTAGTTGTAATTTTGATGTGCTCATGGAAGGAAATAGGCACAGTGTTTACCGACTGTTCCATCTTAGATCTCCTCCACATTTAGGTTTTTAATCTTGGAATATTTTTACTGTTTATATAGTATAAAGTAGTATAAAATAGAAAATGAAATGGATATCTTATTTTCCAATCAGCACTAATTTATTAGCCCATCCTTTCTCCATTGTAATTACTCCTCTGACATATATCAACTATCCACACCAGTGCCTGTGCTCCAATTCCATTGATATATTTGTCTATCACACTCTCTCATTATGCTGACTTATGAGTGGGATCATTTTTCTAATGTCTAATTAGTTGGTACTGGTACATAGACAGTTACTCATTTTTGTATGATGAGCTTGTATTAACCAATCTTGCTGAACTCTTTCATTAATGGTTTTTTACTGACTTGAATCAAGGAAGCCAAGATCCTACTCTCAATTTCATCACTAACAAGTTCTGTGACCTTGGGAAGGTTACTACTATCACTAAATTTCAGTGTTCACTTTGGAAAGAGGCAGGCCATAATATCTAACTAACAAGGTTGGGTTGTTGTGAAGGTTCAATGAGAAAGTGAATGTGACAGCCTATCACAAAGTAGAGACCCTCAAAATGCTAGTTCTTTAAAAAAAAAATGATTGTTTGACAAAGCTTGACAAGCAGTAGATGCATAATAAAGATTAAGTAAATTAAATTACACACACACACACACACACACACACACTCACACACACACACACACACGCACTTTGAAGACCCTTCTTGCCATCTACAGCTCCAGATTACACTAGGGCATTTTTTAAATTATGAAGTCACAAGTTTCATTTGTTTTCTCCTCTTGAATAAGAACATACTACCCCTTTTATTAAAGAAATCCAAAACATTAGGTTAGGGGTAACTATTCTGGGGAGATAACCACTCGGAAAACACAAAGTTATCTCTTGGTTTCAGGTAATATATATGTGCTTTACATGATTCATTATAGATATTAAATCTGTCAGAGAAAAAATGGCCATTACAATTGTGTGACTTTAAAGTATTTTCCAAAAGAGCCATATCTGTCATCAGTTATGAAAGCTGACCAAATGCGCATGATGACAGACAGACAGCTGGTTCTCATTCATATAAAGTTCCTCTCAAGCTAAAGGAATGCTAAGGCAATCTGGCCTCATATTATGTTGATTCCAAAGTAATTACATTTGTTATTTCCAGGCAATGCAGTAAATCTAGCTGTGGCAAGTAGGTGGATATTTCACAGAAGTAATTTCGGAGACCATTAAATATGATCACGTGTCGCGTTGAAGCCTCTTCTGCCTCAAGACAATGTCCGGTCCAGGTGTGGGGGAGGGGAGAGAGTGGGAAACAAACATATTTCCTTTAACAGATAGGAAAACCATGTTTTTCTACATGCAGATGTAAAATTTATAAGAAACAAAGGAGTCCAGTTAAGGCATGTGGGGGTCAAAGGAATGCCAAACGGCCCCTGTACAAGAGATTTCCTATCTCTCTGTTCTCGGTCCAAAAGCTGCCAAGTCCAGCTGCTTTTCAGGCAGTCGTGTACCTCCCCCAGACACACCTGCTATCCCAGCACTTTACTCTGCTGTGGGGTAGGCTGGCCATTAATTGTCTACAGTATAAGGGTTGATGACCCTTATGATTTCATTATAGTTAGAAATTCTGTGGAGCTTTCTGTCATTCACATAAAGGCCAAATGCTTTTAGAGTCCTTTAATAAACCGATTGCCTAACGGGTAAATTCGGGAAGGAATCTAATATAGACGCTAAGTGATGATTTTGCTGTCTAAAAGTCTCTGTTCAAAATGGACATCATTCTTCTTTTGGCCTGTGATCTGAGCTCCCGTTAATACCAGCTTCCTAACATTTTATCACAATGCAAGAATAAAGAAAGTAAAAACGAATTTGACTTTAAAGGGCCTCTCCTGAAACACAGATTTGCCTAAGAATAAAATTAAGACTTGTTGAAGCTAACAGTTTTTTCCAGTAGACCTGAGAGATTTAACTATCAATTGCTTTATGCATTTTAAAGAGTCGGGGATTAAAATATTAGGAATGCTTGAGAGGATAACTGCCTGGAGGCCCTAGGAAAAGATGACCTCTGGGAGACCTTCCCAGCTCTGCACCACCTTTGACAGAGCACACAAAATGGATCCACGTGTAGAGCAGCAGAGGAAGCCATGGCTCTTGATCCATTAAGGGTAGGTTGGTTTCAGCTGACATAAAATAATCCAACCCAGTGGTGGAGATTTTCACTTCAAATCTCTTAAGAGAAATTGGGCCCTTCTCATTGGTCCTATAACATCTTGGTTTAACTTGGCCAGTGTTTATTCGTTGTTTAGTTGATAGCCCATTGGATTTCATTCTGGAAACCTGAAATCAGAAGTGACCTAAACATATGAGGAGGGAAAGAGGGAATGAGAATTACCAGTCAAATGGAAATACATATATAGCTTAGTTTTCTTTCTTCCCCCAGATTCATTTACTTCATCTACATGTTATAATTTCAAAAGTGGTCCAGAGACAGCTTATTAAGGGAAGTGGGCTTTCCCCCCCTTATTTTGGGGAGCATTTGAAATTCTAAAACATTCACTAAGTAAAATAACGTTTTAAAAAGTGTGATTGATTATGTAAATAGAGAGAAATAAATGTATACATATCTGTATACAGGACATGCAATGTATTATACATGCATGCAAGATAATGTATGTATTGCCGTTAGCAGATCCAGAATACAGATCATGTGGAAGGTTCTGGGAAAAGCAGACTAGAGGAGTCTGCACAAAATGGCATGCAATGGTGGGTGATAACCAGTTACCACATGTTTTTTAGTTGATTCATTTCTTTCTTCTGCTTCATAGGAAGATGTCACAAACCCCTCAGTCTGCAGTCAGGGTGCTCACATCCTGCCCTATGAAGCCCACATTCCCAGCTGCACCTAGACTGGATTCTACATGTTCACATCCCCAACCTGGGGAACATACACTCATTGTCTGTGGCAGGAGCCTCAACTGCTTGGGAATCCAGAATCTCACGTTAGTTTTCCCACTAACTACCTGTGTGAATTTGGAGACTTCCTCCTAGCCCCCAGCTTCTTCATTTACTTGGCACACAATAGATTTGCAATGCATTTTCATTAATTCATTAATGAATTAATTTGAGTTTGACTAGGATCTTGGAGACTTACAGCTCCCCTGCCCTATTCAACAATTCCGTTATCATTTTCACAAAGATCGACAGATTTTTACGGTCTTGGCTAACAAGAAGGTATATCAACTGCCAAACTTAGCTTTTTCTAGATATGCCAAGATAGATGCAGTTGAATATTAGTATGAAATCTTGAAATTATTAGTTCCAGCCTTGGAGTTTTGAACTTACGTAGTAATAATAAGAACTACTTGTTATTACACATATGGCAACTTTGCACATTTTTCAAAATGAGTTAAATGACGCACCTTTTTCCCCAGCGTGTTGTAGCCTTCCTCCAAGCACATGGCTTGGGGAGCACAGCACAACTTAATTTCAGACCCATAACATGATATTGACCATGTTAACCATTCTTAAATACAATTCATTGGCAATAACTATATTTACAATTTTGGGCAACCATCACCACTATCCACTTCCAGAATATCTTCAACAGCCCCCAGAAACTCTGTACCTACCCAGAGTTTCTCTCTGTACCTACCTAACCTGGCTCTTCATCCCCACCTCTCCTCAGCCCGTGGTAGCCTCTATTCCACTTTCTGTCTCTATGCATTTGCTGTAATAGGTACCTTATACAGGTGGAATCATACAATATGTATCCTTTTGTGTCTGGCTTATTTCATTTAGTACAGTGTTTTCACAGTTCATCTATGTTGTAGCATGTATCAGAATTTCATCCATTGATGAACATTTGGATTGTTTCTACCTTTGGCTATTGTGAATAATGCTGCTGTGAACACTGGCATTCAAAAATCTGTTTTAGACCTTGTTTTCAATTCTTTTGGGTACATACTTAGAAGTAGAATTGCTGGATCATATGGTAATTTTATGTTTAACTTTTTGAGGAGCCACCAAACTGTTTCCACATTTACCACTCCATTTAACATACGCTTATATGGTGGAAAGTTCGCGAACTTAATGGTCTGACCCCGTATAACCACCAGCAATGCATGAATGCTCTAATATCTTTGCATTCTCGCTAACACATTATTTTCTGCTTTTTTTTTTTATTAGCCAGCCTAATGGGTTAGAAGTGGTATCTCATTGTAGTTCTGATTTGCATTTTCCTAAAGATGTTGAACTTTTTTTTCCATGTGTTTACTGGCCATTTGTATAACTTCATTGGAGAAACGTCTATTCAACTCCTTTGCCCATTTTGTCTTCTTTTTTTTTTTTTTTTTGTTGTTGTTGTTGTTGAGTTATAGGAGTTTTTATATATTCTAGATATTAATCCCTTATCAGATAAATGATTTGTAAATATTTTCTCCCATTCTGTGAGTTGCCTTTTCACTCTGTGGATAGTGGCTTTGTGCACAAACATTTTAAAATTTTGATGAAGTCCCACTTACAACTAATTTTAATATATGACTCCATGGCGATTTTCACCCACCACACGTCTATTTGTAAGATGGTGCAGAAGCTATCTTGTAGGAAGAATAGGAGCTTCACACCGGAAAGTTGGCACTGGTGTCCTCATGTGATTAGTACCAGTGTATTGCAAAGCCTTGTAATTCAAGTATCCCTGTAAGTGGATTTTTGGGTCATATTGTTTATATTATGTATATATTTTTATTTGTGTATTTTTACTTATATATTTACTAAATTGACCTTCATAATTATGGAACAAATGACCAATCAAATATCTTGCACAGAAAATTTGAATGCAAGAAAAAACTAATAATGCAAGCTGAAGGTAATAATAAGAGCATGACAGATACTTCTACTCCTAAAAGTTGCTCTTTGTCCACCACATTAAGTGGATCTGACAAGAAGTCATTAAAAATTCACAAATATCAATGCAACTACTTTAAAATATGGATTTACCTCTACTACAGTTAACAACATAGCAAACTCTAAGTATATATTGTGTTAGGATACTAGCCAATGATAGTATGGAGGTATGAAAATTTGTAAGACTTAAATCATTTATGTTTATCACATCATTTTAAAAGTTTTAAAAATTATTGTATCATAACATATTTTTAGAATAGAGTACGTTCACATAAATACATAAATTAATATAAAACCAACATATATTGAAGATGCTTCATTTATTTATTTTTCTTTTATTGAAAGGGGGTATTTCTAAAAGTTTGGAGACTGTTGGTTTCCATAAAAAGAAGTAAACTTACAGACATATATTTTATCAGCTTTGTCAGGTATGAAACTGACACAGTTTTATACCTAGAGTTTCTTTTCCTTTTAAAAATGTAACATTGACTTGACTCCAGTCTGTTTGGCAAAAGTTCACTGAATGATCACTGCAAAGGCATGAAAGGATTAGCACTTTTGGCTTCATTATTTATGTAACAACAAATGTACTTTTTTTTGGTCTGTGTTTGGACAGAGTTTGTGTATGTGTAGTTGAGTAATCCTTGGGACAAAACAGTTATAACACCAGGAGACTGATTGGATGCCACAAGAAAATACCATGAAAACCATTCTGGACCTAAGTTGTGTTAACAGAGAAGATCATTTTTTCAACAGCAGAACTGTGGATAAACAATCACGTTGTATCTGGGCTTCTCATTGTACCGTTCTATTATCCAAGCTTAGAGGTTTGCTAGGGTCCTTGTTTACCCAGACATTCTCCCACTTGTGCCCCTTCTGCCCATTTCACCGCTCATTAACATGTCCATTGAGTGAACCAGGGCAGGGATGGGAATTTTGTGGTTTTATTCCCTTGTTGTTTACATCGGCATGAAATTTTGGGGTTATACGTAAATTTTCTCTATCCATGTGGATTTTGACTTCACAGCCATGGATAAGCAACTGCCAATCAAAACGTCTGAAAACCAAGACAGATTTTCTAGTCATTCTTTAGATGGCCATAGCTGTAAATCCATTTATAAGTAAACCTGAAAATTTGATGAGATTTTGAAAACAAACTTATGTGCTTCTTTGAAACTAGAATGGCAGCAAAGCCGGGCTAGACTCTGAAAAAAATTTTTCACATGAGAATTTTTCACATGAAAATTTTTCACGTAATTTTCGCCTGAAATTAGTAGAGAAGATAGCTTTCAGTTTTTAGTTACTCACTCCGGCTAAAATCTGTAAGTTGGGCTAGGTTTATAGAATCATGGCATTGGAAGGAACTTAAAGAATACCATACCTTGCCTCCTCTCTGAAATTTTTATTTGAAATCTAAAGTAAAAATCTTCCTTTTCCAAAAGGAGTGTTAACTCTCTTAACCCAGGATTGCCCTTTACAGTATCCTGAGAGACTTCCTTTTTCTCTATTTCACATGGCTATGTCTTCTTGACTGTTTTGGGTGATGGGAAACTGTCTATATCAGAAAGTGGATTATAAGCACCTTGAATTGTTCAAGTCCAAAGTTGATCTTCAGGTGGCTAATTTCTTCCCTTATCACGTCCATTAGCATCTTGACTCTCTCATTCTTTAGTCCCAAAGAACCGGTTTTTTCGCTTTACTGAACATTTAGGTTTATGATCCTTCCATTTTTCTCTCACTTTGCAAGCCATCTTCGGTTTCATATAAATCTCTGCTTAGCAATGATTTCATAGTTCATTACCTCAGCTTCTGTCTTAACCATTGCTTCAACTTCCCTAGTCCCTTTACTGAGCTTATCCTTCAATTTTCCCTTGTTCAGTCCTTGGCCCCATTAATGATTAAACCCCTGATAACAGAGAAACCTGTTCATTCATAGGCTCAAATAAGATAGGACTCTTCTGTTCAACGTGCAACATAGCCCTTTGCTTACATCTCTGGAGACCCCCAATAATTGTCTGATATCTTTGTCAACTTGTGACATTGTCCCAAGATGCAACCTCAAAACGTGAGGCATTTGGACTTTCAGTTTCCACTTGGTGATGTAGAGAGCTGGATAGAGTATTACTTCCATCCTTGCAACAAAAATACAGCCAGGCATATTTCAAGTTCACTACTTTTATTGAACTCAACAGAGAGCCAAGGTTTCAGGGCAACACATCAGTATGACATCGTGAAATAGAGCTGTTCCTGTTGGGTGAGATAGGATGCAAGCACTTGCTTACCCCAGGGTACATACAGTTAGATGCTAGTAAGAAGAATTTAACTGGATTAGTTAATGAATTGGTGGAGGCTGAGTGTGGGCTGGCAAGAGAGTGTAGAGTCCTGTGGGCTGCACATAAGCAGGAGTTCACACTCTCTTGCAGACTTTTTCTCCAAGTACCCCATCAAGTGCTCACAGAGAAGACTGATAAGAGTCCTGAAAAGTGTTCCTCATGGTGCAATCCTCAGAGCTAGGAAGAGCAGCCTCTCTAGAAGGGTCATAACCCTTCTCCCTGATATCCCCTATAGAATAAAAGCCTTAACTCAGAGGGAGCAAGGAAGAGAAAGTCACCAAACACTATTGTGCTGGTGAAATTCCATTGCAGCTAAGGAAAAGGAACAGAAAAAAACCTCTATGGCATATGTGCTGGGCCAAGACGTAACTTGTGAAGGGCATGAACACTGAGAAAGCCACACCCCTAAACCCAGGGACTGCTCCCCTCAATCATTAAGCCAAGAAGCATTGAATAACAGGAAATGTTGGAATACTTCTGGGAGAGTTTCAAAGGCATGGAGACAGACTGGCTTTGAGATGTAGTGCAAAGGGAAAACCTAAAGTGGAGTGGAGGAGACATTGAGAAAAATTCTCTGGCGTACCAGTTCCACCCCAAATTCAAAATATTACTAGAGGGATTGGAAGCTTGTGATGCACTGAAGATAAGTGTAGCAACAGTAAACCTAAAACCTAGCCCAGGTCCTGACCAGATAACTCAATTTCCTGCACTAAAGGCCTAACAACTAGCTCCAGTCATAAAAACTTACCAGAGTCCTTACTCTCTTCAGTAAAATGTCTGGTTTCAACAACAACAACAATTAAAAATTTTTCTTGAAGGAAAAGGTAAGCAAAGATAACATAGTGCCAAGAAACAAAGCAATCATCAGGACCATACTCAGATATGACACATGTTATATCTGAGGGCGTTTTAACTCCTGATAGTTAATGTGTTAAAGGCTTCATGACACAGGGATTGATAAACTTTTTCTCTAAAGGGCCGATAGTAAATATTTTAGACTTTTGGGGTCACATATGATCTCTGTTAAGTCTTCTTCATTAAAAAAAATAATAATAAAATAAAATAAAAAACACTTTGAAAAATATAAAGACCATTCTAAGTGTATAGGCCAGATAAAAACAGGCCACTGGCTAGCTGTTGCCTAGAGGCCATAGTTTTGTGATTCCTACTCAAATAGAGAAGGTGAACAACATGCCAGATCAGATGGGGTAATTTTGCAGAGAAATGGAAACTAAGAAAAAAATCACATGAAATGATAAAAATTAAAGACAAACAAAAACCAACCCAGAGTAACAGAGGGCAGAATCCCTTTAGTAGGCTCATCAGCAGTCATGAGAAGCCAAGGAAAGAATCAGTAAACTGAAAGTATGTCTGTAGAAATCACCAAAAGTGGAATACATGGAGAAAAAAGAGTGAACAAAATAAAACATAACACAAATAAGCAAAAACCACCCCCCATACCCCGCAGCCAAGATATGTGAGATAATATCAAACAGTCTCACATATGTATAATTGGAATCCCTAAAACAGAAGAGACAGAGAACAAGGCAGAAGAAATATTCAAAGAAATAATGGCCAAAAATTTCCCAAATTTACTAATACATATGAAACAGATGCAAGAAGCTCAGAGAACACTAAGCACTACAAATTAAACAAACAAACAAACAAACAAACCAACCAAGCAAAAACAAAACCCAAGGCTAGATTCAAACTGCTGAAAAAGTGAGGGATCATACCCACTGCAGTCTATTGATGATTTTTGGGAAGAGGATATAGTATCTGCCCAAACTGCGTAGTGGAAAGGGAGCAGTGGAGTTTTGACCAGTGAAGGCAGTAGCACATTTAAATAAAATATGTAACTAAGCCATCTTGAAATTTTTTCACAGTAGCTTGCCTACGTATCGGTAGGTCTCCTAACAGAGAAACTATAGTTCTTATCTATCTAAATCCCAAATATTATGGCCAGACTTGGACGAAGAGTGATTACATGTCAGAAATGGTGACACACAGTACAAATGGTGATGGAGATCCAGGATAAACAGCTACACATGACATCGGTTCCCACACCCTGCCTCTAATCCTGTTTAACTTAAAATAGAAAGAGAGAGAGAAAAGAAGGCTTGAGCAGAACCCCAGAGCTAGGATGTAAATCTTCCACAGTCATAACCAAACAGAGTTTTTCTGTTTCCTGTTTACAAGGCAGACACTGAGTGAGGAATCTGGGTTTCCAAAGACAGCAGCGTCCTTAATGAATGTCTAGTGCACCTTCGACATAGACCAGACTCTGAGCTGGTCTTACTTTCCTGGTGGAGGGCTAAGCCTGTGCTGTTGTCAGTCGGAATTTCTCTCAGATGGCTCGCAAACAAGGATAACCCAGACTCTGGGGCAAGTGAAAAGTCTGCTCTCTCTGACCCGATACCCTGCTACTGCCTCCGACACAGCACGGTCTCCAACCCAGACAAACCATCACACTGTCGAATACCATTTAACTTGTTAGCGTTCATCTCCCCTTCACGTTTCTCACGGTGGCCGTTCTAATCTTACAATATCACTCAATTTTATGACTCCACGACATGCCATTCACTTCACTCTTAATGGACAATCATGCTTCTTATTTCACAGAAAACAGACGATCCCTGCTCGGATGATAAGTCATATGTATTGCATCCCTTATGGACAAGGTAGTGCTTGTGTTACTTTTACAAATGGTCTCATTAATGTTAACATCCCCCTTATGTAAACTTATGATTCCCTCCTTTTAAGAAGACATGAAGCCTTAGAGAGTGTTCAAATTTAGATCTAAGGAACCACTGAGCCTCTGCTCTTTTTATTACTTGATGCTTCCTCTAGAAAATAAAACATATCAAAACAAAAATTAATCCAAATCCAGCCTTCTTTCTGACCTGCTCTAGATATCTTTTAATAAGGAGAAAAAACTTAAAATTTAGAAATCCTTTGACAAGGTAAAAGCGGAATAGAAATTGCATTCAGGTGTACCTGATATGGATATGTTTCTGCAAGCAGATTTTAATGAGGGTGGAAATGTGAGGGTGAGGGGCAGGGTGGGGAGAGAATGGGATGGGGGTGAGCTTACAGGTAGGCCCCAACAGGGAAAAAGGGAAAACTTGGGGGAACAAAATGCAAAACTTGATGCTTCACCACTTTATTTAGTATTGGCTCTGTCAGTAATTGAATGTGCAAAACTATTGAGGGAAGAAGAAAGAAAGAACCAACGCATTGCCTTTAAAAAAAAGAGCAATGACAGGAAAATTAAGAGAATGACCAGGTTAAAGGTAACATATTAGAGACTGTCTTAGTTCTTCTGAATGTGGCCTGTCGTCTCAACTAGTATGTTTGCCCAAGTATTAGGTGAGATTTTATTATAGCGACAAAACCAACCATTCATTCGTGGATTGTGATAGCCCAAGGGGATGTTCTCAGCTTTTAGATGTCAACTGGACCAAATTTAAGGACAACACTGTTTGGTTTCCAGAGAGAGCATTCCCTTCTCCCTTTTTTTTAGCTTGATGCATTGTGGAACCATTCATCCTCTAGAGGTTCAAGTAAGAAAAAACATACATTTAAATGAACACTTGGCGTTTGGTTCAGCAAACTAATATGACCTGGAGTCATTTTTAAAACCTTATGTTTTCACAGCAGAAGTGGCGTCTTTCTGTGGACCAGACCCAGGTCCAATTTCTCATTTAACTCTTGACTTAAATTGAATAAGTCCCTATTGGAGGTAGACTACTCAGCTATGTGTCTCCTGGAATATATCTCCAGGATCTAAGTGTTCTCAGTTAATGAGATGCCTTCTTAATATTGCTTATAAATTCACTAATACTTTTCTGAGAGTCTATATATAAAATTTGTGTTAAGTGTGTATTCTCCCATAGAATAACTTGAGTAGCTATTATGTCATTAAGGCAAACTGTTACCTAATGTATTACAGTAGAAGTTTTATTCCAGAAGGTTACTCCTGGTCATTGGAAATCTTAGTGTTTTTTTTTTTTTATATTTAATTTTATATAAACCAATTGGTTAATTATAAGCATATTTATAGATTGTTCCACTGTGTATAGCCCTAATTAAAAAATGAAAAAAATCTATTGTTAATGAAGTGTGAGTCAGTAATGTGACTGTTTAAAGAGTGTAAATGTGAGGTATGGATTTTATGAAAAGATGTCTCTTTTGTTGTTCTCTCAGTAAGCATCTGTGTGACTATCTCTCCTGGTGTTTTTGAAACACAGAACCAGAGTAAAGCAGACTGGCAAGGATTAATCCTGTGTCCAGGGAACAAACTTAAGCTATTTGTTGCACCAGAGGTTTGAACCCGTGACCTAGGTCTTAGTCTATCAAATTCTAACCACCTGAGCTAATTAATAAGGAAGAAACCTATGAGAGAAAGCTGATATCAAGTCTAAAGCAATAAACGATATCATATCACCTCAGTATCATTTCTTCTATTGTCACCACTAACCAAGAGAAATTTGGAAACCATTTTTTGGGGAGAAGTTTTTGACATAGCTTAGAAGGTTAGAAAATTCCTCAGGATTCAACAGCATCAATTTGATGCCATGACAAACTCATAGGGAATGACAATACTCTCTGGACTTAATGAAATAACTACTAGTACTTTCAGAACAGGAGGAAAGGTTTCTTTCCTACCACATGTGTCACAATGAGAAAATGTTATAAGATGTTGGAATTATTACCATCATCATTCACTTCCAGAGGGAAAGTGAAAATTGACTTGACTTCCTAATGACGCATCATCCTGGGCATATCAGAAATGTGTTATTAATTAATTAGTTATTTCATTAATTAATTCATTCTTTTAATAAAAGATATTTATTGAGTTGCTTCTCTGGCAGAAATTGTCATTGCTGATGTGGATACAGAGATGACCAAGACACACAAAGCCTGATTCCCAAGGCCTGATTCCCTCTTCTATATTATAGGAGAGCAATACGGTCAATAAACACATAAGGAAATAAATGAGCAAGAATTGGTCATTAAATGCTGATAGTACACGGTTTCTCAAACTTCAAAAATATATTCTCCTAGAGACACAAAGTGTTGAAAACTACAGGTAAGTTGATTTGGATGTGACCTATTGAACGGAGTGAGATGAAAGCTCTCTATGTTGAAATACAACATTTTTGCAGTTTTCATTGGAGTTTGGTTTTGAAATCACACATACTTGGATTTTAATCCTATCTCCTCCGCTTGTTAGTGCTATGAACTTAGGAAAGTTTTTAAATCATTTTGTCAGTTTCTTGGTCTGTAAAATGGTGCAGATTTGCTGTATTAAGTGGTACAATATAAGTAAAACACATGGCACTTAGCAGGTACTCAGGAAATATTAGTTCTCTTTTCCAGTGAGGGGTAAAGAGAAGATAAAGTGTTCTCCCTTACAATAATCTAGTGTAACTTATTTTGACATTTAGGTCTAAAAAGTTTAGGAACACAGTAAAGAATTTGAGCTATGTTCCTTTGTAGAATGATTTTATTAAAATGCATATAATTCCTTCACTCTGTTGCCTGTAAACAGCAAGGTAGCTCCATTATAACCCTGCTTTTCGAGATAAAATGACCATTTGCTACATCATATTAAACTTTTCACCAGTGATTTCCAACAGTCTTTCTCGGAAGATATTTTTCTTCCAACTTTGCAGAGTTTGAGGAACAGAGCAGACAATAGGTAAAGGGGAGAACTGCATGTTTAACTTAAAATTTTTCATCTCTGTGCTCTCATCTACACATTGCTTTTTCAGGTAGAGCTTTGGAAAAGCAAAGGAATCGAGTTTCTTGGCACTCTGTAGCCTGAAACATTTATCAAAATAAATCCCAGGAGCCAGCACCAGCCTTTGGAGATTAGAAGAATGCTGTACATGTGGCCAGGGGTGTGAGACGGGGAGATGATTGCCCCTGAGGGAACTGCTTTCTGGAGATTTCTGCACTGCAGCTGGGCTGTCTCTCTATTAGAAACAAAAGATTTGCCTTCCTCAGCCCTAGGCATTTGGCTCCAACCCCAGATGCTGCTCTGAGGCCAGACTTAAATACAGACAAAATCTCTGGGTGTTTTAGATTCAACAGTACTTAGTATGGTGATAATGATGGTAATAGTAATAATAATTACATTTGTTATTACAACTATAAATACTGGGGGTGCCAAAAAAATGTGTGCAAGTGGACACTGGTCAACGTTGCTCAAACAGTAGTTCGCTGTAATCAAAAGTGTCTGGACACTGATTGTAACCACTTTGAGCACCTCTTGTAATTGCAGAAGTCAAACGTGACTTGTAATCATTTTTTATCGGTGTATATCCGGTATTACAATTTTAATAGTTTTTGCCTTTCTTAAAATGTGTATACAGTTTGTTGGCACCCTCTGTATTATATATTTAATATTTATATGTAAATTATAAATAGTAATAATTGTATGAAGTAAAAGAATTATTTCTATAATAATAAGCATTATAGAAATAATAACATTTTAGTATACTTACTGCAAACTTCACACACATCACTTCTTTGAAACTTCAACCCAAATATTTTGATTCAGGTGCTAACATTTCCCCATTTCACAGAAGAGGAAATTGAGACACAGTTATGTGAAGTAACTTCCCCATGTCACCGACATAGCAGGTAAATGAAGAAGCTGGGATATGAACCCAGGCAGTAAAACTCTGAAGTCTATGTTCTCTCTCACACCCGTCGAAAAATCTGTATTCAGCTTCATTTTCTGTTGTTGATCCAAGTGACGAGAAATATCAACATAATCCGCTGTGACCAATGATGCCAAAATGACAACATGTGCCTTCCCCAGAAGAAACACAGAGAGAAAGTACCTTTCCTTTCTATCCTAGCTCGCTGGTGCAGTGTGCTTGCATGGGCTTTTAATTGAATTAGCACATACAATAAATCAGTTGAGTAAAAAGGAGGATGCATTCGTGATTTGGAGAAAGAATTTATAGGTTTGGATTGTTGAAATCAAAATAGCTACGTTTTATTCTTTTTTCTTGATGTCAAGTCATGTTTTAAGACTTGTTTTTCCTTATTCAAGTAAATGACCTCATGGCCGTTTTCCTTTGTGCTCCTAGACCCAAAGCCCAGGTGATTTCTGAGAAAACCTTTTCAACCTTTGGATGTTTTCTCGGCCAATCACTGAGCTCAACTCTGAAGAAGTCTTTCAGGCTCATTTGCTACCAGACTCCCAGGTGAGAGTTTGCACTTTTTGGTTTTTGTTTACAAAAGTTTTATCCAAAATAATGCCCTGTGTTCCAGGAAAACTAAGATGGGGGTCAGTGTTTACTTCAAAATACTCACACTAGGTGGAATTTTCTCCTGAGGTCACATGTAATGTAAGAATTGTCAAAAGCTAATGTTACAGGTCACAGACTTGGCAGCCCCTTTCAAAGGTATCACCTGAAGCAACAAAGATTTAGTTCTGTTTTTGAAAAAGCAGGACCATGAGGTCTTTGGACCGTGAGGTTAAACATCCTTCAGCCATCCTTTCTGGTTTACTGTCATCTTTTGGTGGTTTTAATGTATTTCCACACTTGGTATGAATCAGAAAATCAGGGAATTCAAAGCCCAAATTGATTTATTGGCTTCATATTTTGGAGTACTCAAGTTAATTCAGTGCTTTCCCACCTGCCTCATTCATCAGAATATCTGTACATTTGTTTTAGTGTGATATTAGTCTGGTAAATATGACTAACGGGTGGAGGAAAGAATGAAAAAGAGAAACTAGCTTGAGTCCTATTCTTTTATTTTTCTTCATCTTTGCTTAAAAGTGTTGTAGTCCTGCAACGTAGCTTAGCATCTAATGGTGGAGATACTCCAACAGTTCCAATAAAGTGTGATAAATGGCACAATGGGGATATGAGGCTTTTTTTTTTTAATGAACAATTTAATTTGTTTATGGGATTCAATTAATATCTGTTTTCAAAGGGAAGAATTAAGAGCAATGCTATGGGATGTAAATTGCAGACTTTGGCTGGGTTTAATTGTGAACACTCCATAAAGTAGTGAGCTCCTTGTCACCAGTAGCAATCAAATAGAGTCCTGTCATTCAGGAGATTTCTGCTGGGAAAGACCATTGGAGTTGATGCTTGTGAGGTTTCCAATCTGGAAATCCTGTGATTTTATTAGTTAAGTGTTTACATTGAGTAGCTCTTGGTCTCCATGAGAAGACTAAGACCTGAAGTCTGCACATCTTTACTGGCAGCCCTTAAGTAGGAATTAAGAGCAATAAAACAGGTGTGAAGACCTCTTACTTTTACACCTAGGATGCCATATATTACCTGAGTTTTGAACATTAAAAACTAGGGGTGGCTTACTATAATTGAAATGCCATTAGGGAAAACAAAGCAAGGCCTTTCCCAGCATAATAAAGAGGTGTTATAGAACAGAAAGAGTTCATCTACACGCACTAGCAGAGCCAAACACTAAACACCAAATTGCAGTGGAGAAGGATTGGCTATTTTATGAGGTCTGACAATTAAGTTTGAGAACTCATCCTAGAAAAAGTGATACATACCTCATTGCTGAATGTCACTATGGTCACCTTCCAAGACTCCCCTTGGGAAGCTATGCATTGACGCCAGCACCTAGTCCACCCTTCAGAGCAATTTTGGAACTCTTTTTCTGAAATGGCCATCAGAGCTGTCATCGTATTACCCTTGATGTCCTGAATGTCCCAAAAATGTCTTCCTTTTAATGTTTCCTTTACCTTCGGGTAAAGGAAGAAGTCATTGGGGGCCAGATCAGGTGGGTAGGGAGAGTGTTCCAATACAGTTATTTGTTTACTGGCTAAAAACCCTCACAGATTGTGCCTTGTGAGCTGTTGCATTGTTGTGATGCAAGAGCCATGAATTGATGGTGAAAATCCTGGACGTTTTCATCTAACTTTTTTCACACAGCCTTCTCAGCACTTTCAAATAGTAAACTTGGTTAACTGTTTGCCCAGTTGCTACAAATTCATAATGATTAATCCCTCTGATATCAAAACACGTTAGCAACATTGTTTTGACTCTTGATTTGGACTAATGGAACTTTTTGGTCATGGAGAATTGTCTGACTTCCATTGTTCACTTTGACGCTTTGTTTCAGGGTCGTATTGGTACACCCATGTTTCATGACGAGTGATAACATGGCCCAAAACATTGTCTTGCCTCTTTAAAAGGTCTTGGAAAACTTCCACTTTTGTTAGCTTTTGTTTATCAGTGAGATCCTTCAGGACCTTTTTTGCACACACCTTTCTCATGACAAGATTTTCAGTTAAAATTTTCCTAATTGTTTCTTTATCGATGTTTACTTGGTCTGCTATGCTTCTCACAGACAGCCGATGATTTTGACACACAATTCGGCAAATTTTTGCAATGTTTTCTTGAGTTCCTCTCATTACTGGCCTCCCTGATCTCTCTTCATCAGTGACGCGTTCTCTCCCCTCAGAAAAACATTTAATCCATTTGCACACTGCTGTTTTCTTCATGGCATTATCCCCATAAACTTGGACCAACATGTCCCTGATTTCACTTCTACTCTTGCCAAATTTAACAAGAAATTCAATGATTCAATGTTTGTTTGTTGCTCTAATTCAAGCTCAGACATTCTTGCAATGGCACACAAAAACATGCAACAACAATAATGAATGCTACTCAGCAAGACACTGCCACATGTCAACATGAACACAGCTGTGAGACGCTGATATACCAAGGTTATGAAACCTTAGCGAGCTGTTTGTACAGTGCTGCCAACGTAAGCCCACGGCGGCAAGTTCATGAATGTAATTCTCAGACCTTGTACAACGGTTCCCTTTCTTCCACATTCTCTCCAATACTTATTATTTCTTGTCTTTTTAATAATTGCCATTCTAACAGGTATGAGGTGATGTCTCATTGTGGTTTTGATTTGCATTTCCCTCATAACCAGTGATGTTGACTATCTTTTCATGTGCCTGTGGCCATCTGTTGTCTTCCTTGGAAAATGTCTATACAGATCTTTTGCCCATTTTTAAAAATTAGATTGTTTATTTTTTGTTGTTGAGTTGTATGAGTTCTTGATATATTTTGGATATTAACCACTCACTGGAAATATCATTTGCAAATATCTTCTCCCATTCAGTTGGTTGCCCTTTTGTTTTGTTGTTGGTTACCTTGGTTTATTTTCTACATATGCTTCTGCTTTGGGGAATTAGCCTTTTGCTGCAGCTGCAAGAATACCCCTCCTCATTATAGAAGCCAGGCCGGGAAGGTTGTGGGGGGTTGATTGTCAATCCCAAAGTAAAAACTCAAGTGCTTAAATATAATGTTTGGCAGCATTAACTAAATCCACGTTAACTTTGAGAACTTTTTGTGAATCATTCGTACTTTCGGAATCATCTACAGAAGAATCTTTTTGGAAGAAATATGTAGCATGAATGGCAGTTTTATCCTTCCTGATGTTAATAGTTCTCCCACAGAAACAGTTTTACAGTCCACTGTAACCCCAAGGGATCAGAAAATATCCCCTTTCTCGTGTGTGTGCATGCAGTCGGAAACGGTAAGTTTGCTCTGAAAGGGTTTTGCGTGGAGTTGCCCTGGCTACATCAAAAACATTTTCAATCAACAAATATTTGTGGAGTATTGTTTTAGGCTTTCTGAGGAATGCAGAGTTACTGTCCCCAAGAAGCTTACAGTGTATTTTAGTAGAGAAAATTCAAATGAAAAGTAGTTACGTATTGCCAACGAGTGCTGTCAGACTTGGGAGAAGGCCTCTAGCTTCCGTGAACTCATGTGTATTACCAGTGTTTGCTATAGATGCCATTTTAATTGTTTCCTAATTAGTTCATGAGTTCCTTATGGACAGGACTAGTGCTTTCTAAGTCTTTGTATCCGCTATGGTTTTTAGTACACATTTATTGACTGATGTTTAAGATCTTGGTGAAATTACTTTCCCTTCTTTGTGAATTGTTTTTTCCTATTGTTCAATGTGTCAGGAATTCTTTAAGACAACATGATTATCCCCGGTACTGTAGCATAGTCCTTCAATAGGCGAGATATCCATTTTCTTACTGTAAATTGATGATATGGTATTATCTAATTAGAGACTCTTAGGAAGGAAATTAACTTTGGATTGTCATTTACTCATCCCTGTTCCAAAGCAGAAGTGCGACATGTTCCCACCTGTGTATAAATGTCTAACTAATACAGTGTTTTGTACACCTGAAACTAATAATAATAAAAAAAGTCAATCTAGCAATCAAAAGGAATTTTAAACTATGCCTGACTCTCTTGAAGACTAATAAAATGAGCCCATTTTATACCCTAAAAAAAAAAAAAAGGCTGGTGATATTTTGGTTATGTCTTCAATAAAGGGCTGCATGTGAGGGTGGTCTCAGACTTTGCTATTCACTGTTGGTCGAGCTGCAGCAAGATCTCTGTCTGCCAGGGCTAAGTCGCAAATAATCTGAGCCACTTAAGATTGGATCGACATGAATAAACCATCCCACAAAGCAGTGCAAATCAGTAGCCTTTAGTGTTCCAGAGTATCAACAGACAGTAAGCCCTTCCAAGATAACAAAAAGTTATAAGAAAAGAGAGAAGTACTGAAGACATAGGCAGGCTTAGTTACATCTCCCCCCAAGTCCTCCTGCCCCTTCATTTTTACCTCTTTCCATGGCTATACAGAATTGTATGCCAATAAGCTTTTCTGTGTAATTACCACAGTATCATCGTTACTGTAGGATTTAGGAAGCCAGGGGCTTGGAATTAATTTTTAAAATTCGAAATGACTTTTGTTATAGATTGGGCAAATGTGTTTCTATGTAGCTCTTAGATATAGTTCCAGAATAATATTTCAGCCAATAAATATTTATCCCTTTTGAAATTTGACATAAGCTATGGAATAACAAGATTCTTTCAAGGGAAATCAGGAAGTAGATTGTCCAGAGAAGTCCTCTTGACTCTACTATAAATTTCTGATTGTGTATGGTCAGCATTCTCAGGATATGGGTTGGGCCCATGTGGAAGAAATCTATTCTGTCAACATCTCTCGAGATGCTGTGACTGTTGATGTTAAAGGTAATGAATCAATCATAGATATATAAGTTGTTCAGGTGGTAGATTCATATTTCTGATTTATGAGTTAATAATTTATCATTCCTCTATGTAGGAGGAAATGGTAGCTATTTGAACAGAAAAATGAAAACAAACAAAAAAAATCCTTAAAATGTCATATGGTATCTCCTGTTTTAGTGTCAGTTGGGAAAAATTAAGAAATCCAGTTTGGGTAAAATATGCCTGTGGATAGCTCTCTACATATTACTATAAAAATATACTGTCTGGAGGCAACACCGATGGACCATGGAGAGGATTCCCCATCCGGGAACAAAGACAGGGCTCAGGAGAGTGAGACAACGTCTTTCATCATCCTGCCCCTGACTGGGGCACAAACTCCTGACCTCAGCCAAAAAGCAGTTTGTTTCCAGATGTGGAATGATAGGCTGAGAGGTGATGCTACGAATTCATCTATTTTAGAGCTCTATTCAGGGGCTGGGGGTTCTAGCTATGATGGGGAGTAGTTCTTACCGTACTAATCTTCCTGATGATATCAACTATAAAAACTGGATAAAATGCAAGATAAATAAACAAACAAAAAGCTTTGTGGAGTCCTTGGAGAACAATATAGACAGCCAGGACTTGAGGGGCTAAGATCCCTTAGAGAAAGAGAGTATATTGAGGTGAGTCCTATCTTCATTGCTGCTTTATCCTTTGGGACATGGCACATAGGTTGAAAAAAAAAAAAAAAGCAGCATCTTTGAGTTCTGGTAGCTTCACTGGGAAAAGGATACAAAAATTGGAATTTCCAGCTACTAAGACAGCTTGAAAGACCTTTGTGCTGAAAGGAGAAGTCTGCAGAGTGTTGAACCCTATGTTCTGTGTGTAGTGTCCCCTTGAGTCATTTGGTTACTTCTACGCTGTATGTGCACAAGATGAAACACATAGAAACCCAGCAGAGTACAGTTGCTAAGAGGCTAAAAAGCTAAGCTGTAGATATTTTGACAATTTGACGATGCTGACTTAAAAATGGAATTCAGGCTTGCCAAAGAGACCAGACTTTCATTTAAGTCTCCTAAAGGGCCATCCCCTGGGGGAAAAAGACAAAAAAATGGAAAAAGAAATAACATCTGCTCACTCATTTTATGTGGCTAGCACAACCTTGAATCAAAACCTATTAAGGATATTACAAAAAAAAATTTAAAAACCAATTTCTTATACGGACTGAAAAATCTTCAACAAAATATTAGCAAATCAAGCACATCATGACTAAGTGGTTTATTCTAAGAAAGCATTGTTAATTTAATATTCAAAGTTCAATCATAATATACCACAGTAAAAGAATATGATAAAAGTACATCATCATCTCAACAAATGCAGGAAAAGCATTGGATAACATTCAACATCCATTCATACTGAAATGTCTCAGGAGCTGGAAATAGAAATTTTCTTAAACTGTTAATGGATATTTCTAAAACCTTATGGCTAATCACTAAATAGAGAGTTAGTAAATGCCTTTCCTCCCAAAGTCAGGAGTAACAAAAGGATGTTTAGTATCACCACTTTCATTAATATTGTACAGGAAGGCTTACAATGCAATAGAACAAACAAAAAATGAGTTATAAGATTTAGAAAATGTTAAAATTTCATTATTTGGAGATGATGTGATTACATATACATGAAAAATCCAAAATAACCTATAAACAAACTATCAGGCTTTTGTTGTTTTTCTATATAATAGCAATAATGGACATAAATTCATTTTAAAAAGGATAGCTCTCTACAATGGCCTAAAAGCATTAAATACTTGGAGATAACTCTATCAAATATTGAAAACAAACATACAGAAAATTACAAAATATTATTGGGGTAAATGAAAGAAGATCTAAATGAAAGAAGATCTAAATAAAAGAGAGATATCATTTATTTACTTTATTTTTTTTTTTACATTTACAAGTTTATTAAAGAATATGCTAAAGGATACAGATGAACAGCCAAATGAAGAGATACATATGGTGAGGTCTGGGAGGGTCCTGAGCACAGGAGCTTCTGTTCTGTGGAGTCGGGGTGTGTTACCCTACTGGTGTGTGGAAGCTGAAAGCTCTCTGAGCCACATGCTACTGGGATTTTATGGAAGCTTCCTCATCATCAATTATTAACTCCATTTCCAGCTCGTCTCCACTCCTTGGAGAATGGAGGCCAGGGCTGAAAATTCCAACCTTCTAATCATGGCTGGGTCTTTCCAGTGACCAGCTCCTATCCAGGAGCCACCCAGAGTGGCTATATATATATATATATATATATATATATATACACACACACACACACGCATATATATATATATATATATTTATATTTCTTATTATAAATCACAATATCACACAAAAAAATGGGCACATTAATGGGCACACTTGCAGAGGCAAGTTTTAATTCCATTAAATTCCATTGGGTTTCTTTTGGTCTCTGCTTGATGGAGCAGAGACCAAAATAAACCCAACTCCTGGATTCATTCCTTTCGTTGTTGGGCCATATTTAAGGTTTAACTTTAACTTTTATGTCTGTGTGTTTATGATCTACATCTGTCTCTCTAATTCCCTTTTTTCACCTAAACTGCATTTCCAGCCACAGTTTCACTGAAATGCAACAGTTCCAAAATAGCACTTAGCAGTTTCAGCTTTCTGGTTCTAATCCCTCAGGTTGGCTCTGCCTCGTGCCCCTCACCCCCATCCCAACCCATCGGCACCAGCCTTAACTTTTGATGTGTCATCTGTGAGTCACTCCTCTCCTTTATAGCCAGTGTTCATTCAAAAACAATGTCGGAGTAGCATTTCCTGAAAAACGCTTCTCTTCATTCCTTCTCCATTTTCAGTGCCAACTTAAGGATCTGGCTGCTGAAAATCTGGCCGTTGCATCCAGGACATGATGTCTAAGATGAAAGAGGTTCAAGTACTGTGCTCCTGCCTCATCAGACCACATGTAAAGTATGAGATTTAGGCATTATTTTTGACAAACCAAATTGTGTCCAGATGATGGCTGAATATCTGGAAACTATCTCCTGGACTAAGGAATAATTGAGGTGACAATTATCTGTGGGAAGGTTGGAGGAACATAGGGGCTATTTGCTAACATTTTGAAGTTGTCCTGTTGATGTGGGCTAGATTCATGAGGCTCTGGGCAGACCTTCTGGGTGGGAATCCTGTCCTGCCTCTAGCCAGCTGTGGCATCTTGGCCAAGTTACTTTCTCTGCTTCTCAGTTCCTTCATCGGGAGTTTGTGAATGATATTGTGCTCACCTCCAGGGTTGGCATGGACATTGAAGGTGTTAATAAAGGGAAGGGCTCAACCAATGTTACCTATGACACTGATGGTGATGGGCCTTTTGATTATAAAGAGCATACAAATGTGGTCCAATTAATGGAAGGTATAGGAAAGTAAATTTCCACTCAATATAAGAAAGATGTGTTTTAAATACAGCCTTTAAAAATAGAGTCCATCTCCCCAACTTCCCCACTCTGCACTTCATTAAGAGTGCAACAGAAACAATAACAACAAAATGAACCATAAGACAAGTTTTTGAAAAATGACCTCAAAATCTCTCCCAAATCCTTTTGGTCTCAGCCTCTTCACATACTCAAACTTTCCTTTTCTTGTATTAATTGACTTGAGCACAGAAAGAATCAGGTTCTCCTCTCCCTCAGAGTCCTTTCAAGTAGACATCTGAATGTCCACCCAACTCCCAAGGGGCCAGAGGGGCACTAATACCAGGTCAGATGGCTCTTCCATCTTCATGCCAAAAATTTGGGAATATGGGTCAAGAATCTTTAAAAAGTAGATAATCTTTTTATCTAAATTTATAAAAATTTGGGAATATGGGTCAAGAATCTTTAAAAAGTAGATAATCTTTTTATCTAAATTTATAAAAATTTTAAAGAAATTTTTTTATTTTTATTTTTCAATTACAGTTGACATGTAATATTATATTAGTTTCAGGTGTACAACATGTTACAATTACATTCCCATGGCTATTTTGTAACTACTAATTTGTACTTCTTAATTCCTTCCCCCTTTTCACCCATCCCCCTAACCCTCTCCCATCTGACAACCCTCAAAATGTTCTCTGTATCTATGAGTTTATTTCTGTTTTGTTTCTTCATTTATTTTGTTCTTTAGATACCACATATAAGTGAAATCATATAGCATTTGTCTTTCTCTGTCTGACTTACTCCACTCAGCACGATACCTGCTAGGTACAACCATGTTGTTGCAGATGGCAAGATTTCATTCTTTTTTATGGCTGAGTAATATTTCCTTGTGTATATGAACTTCATTGTACCATCTCTTCTTTATCCATTCATCCATTGATGGACATTCAGTTGCCTCCATATCTCGACTATTGTAAATAATGCTGCAGTGAACATATGGATGTAGTGTTTTGAGTTTCTTCAGATATATACCCAGAAGTAGGTTTACTGGGTCCTCTTTTGTATCTTGCTATATAGCCTTTGTTTTAAAGCCCACTTTGTCTGGTATAAGCATTGCTACCCCAACTTTCTTTTTTCATTTCCATTTTTATGAAATATCTTTTCTCATCCCTTTACTTTCAATCTGTGTGTGTCTTTTAATCTGAAGTGACTCTTTTGTAGGCAGCGTGTGTAAGAGTCTTGTTGTCGTATCCATTCAGCCACCCTATCTTTTAATTGGAGCATTTAATCCATTTACATTTAAAGTAATTGTTGATATATATGTGGTTATTGCCTTTTTACTTTTCATATTTTTTATCATTTTGTTGTTGTTGTTTTAAAGAAGTTCCTCTAAGATTCCTTGTAATACTGCTTTGGTAGTGATGAACTCTTTTAGCTTTTTCTTGTTTGGGAATCTCTGTATCTGTCCTTTGATTCTACCGTGTTTCCCCGAAAATAAGACCTAGCTGGACCATCAGCTCTAATGCATCTTTTGGAGCAAAAATTAATATAAGACCTGGTATTATGTTATATTACATTACATAATATTATATTATATTAAGACCTGATCTTATATTATAGTAAAATAAAACTGGGTCTTATATTAATTTTTGCTCCAAAAGATGCATTAGAGCTGATGGTCTAGCTAATCTTTTTTTTGGGAAAACACAGTAAATGATAGCTTTGCTGGGTAGAATAATCTTGGATGTAAGTCCTTGCTTTTCATCACTTTGAGTATTTTGTGCCAATCGCTTCTGGCCTGCAAAGTTTTTGTTGAGAAATCAGTTGATAGTTTTATGGGAGCTCTCTTATTGTACCTAACTGCTTTTCTCTTGCTAATTTTAAGATTCTTTCTTTGTCTTTAACCTTTGGCATTTTAATTATGATGTGTCTTGGTGTGGACCTTCTTTGGGTTAATCTTGTTTGGGACTCAATGTACTTCCTGGGATGTGTATCCATTTCATTTGTCAAGTTAGGGAAGTTTTTCATCATTATTTCTTCAAATAGGTTTCCAATTTCTTGCTTTCTCTTTTCCTTCTGGTTCTCCTGTGATATAAATGTTGGTATGTTTAATGTTGCCCTAGAGGCCCCTTAAACTGTATTTACTTTTTTGTATTGTTTTTTCTTTTTGCTGTTCTGTTTGGGTATTTTCTATTACCTTATCTTCTAAATCACTGATTCAATCCTCTGCTTCATGTAATCTACTATTGATTCCCTCTAATGTATTCTTTATTTCAGTTATTGTATTCTTCATAGTTAAGTGGTTCTTTTCTATGTTTTCTATTCTATTTTTATGTCTCCTTCCTATCTTTGTGTTGAAGTTCTCCCTGAGATCATTGATTATCCTTATAACCAGTGGTTTCAACTCTGCATCTCTTAGATTGTTTGTCTCAATTTTGTTTAGTTATTTTTCTGAAGCTTTGTTCTGTTCTTTTATTTGGGACATGTTCCTTTGTATCTTCATTTTGGCTGTCTTTCTGTGTTTGTTTCTATGTAATAGGTAGAGCTGCTGTTTCTCCCCATCTTAGGAGAGTGGCCTTATGTAGTAGGTATTCCTGTGGGGCCCATTTGTGCAATGTCCCTGGTCAACTGAGCCAAGCGCTAGAAGTGTGTCCCTTTGTGGGTTGTGTGTACTCTCCTGTTATAGTTGAGCCTTAGTTGCTCTTTGCACATTATTGGGAGGGATTGACGCTCAGGTTGATTGGTTGTGAAGATTGGCCATGACTACAGTGGGCAGTCTGTTGTGCAGGGGCCGACCCTACAGAGTAGGATTTGCTTTAGCAGGGCTGTGGTGCCTGCTCAGTCTGCCCTTTGGGTTTATCATCCTTGAACATGGCCAGGTGATCCCCAGCTCAGTCTGAAGCTGGCCAGCCCCATGGCCTCCCTCATGGGAGGGGACCTGTTTCATGCCAAGTTCAGCCATAGCCTGTTCCCTGCCTGGGGCCAATTGGCATGAGTCACAAAGCAATCTGCAGAAGCCACCTGTGCTGGGCTGAGAGGTGCCTGGGGAAAGCTAAGCTACAAACAAAGGTCAGCTGCCACTAGTGCTGGGTTTGGGGCTGCTTAGCAAGAGATACAGGGAACACTGAGGCCAGAGGCTGCTTGTTTGGGTTGTGTGAACCTTTGGGAGATTTTAGGAAAGACTGCAACATAAGCCAAGACAGGCCATTTGTACAGACAAGCCACTGGAAGTGGCTTGGATGGGCCTGCAAGTTGGGAGGGCTGGGGTTTCAGGCAATCATTAGGGCAGGGTAAACAGTGCCAGCTAGGTTGTTGGAGACTCAGATATGGCGCCCCCCTGTGTCTGTACACTGGGAGGGAGGAGAGTTCAACAAAGGGACAATAGCTCCTGCTATAACTTCTGTCTGGAAGAAAGTTGCCCTTCTAACCATCACTCTGAAACCAGAAAATTCAGTTCTTCCCTGTGTGTCCCTGGTAACTTTTGAGCTGATTTCCCAGCATTGGAATTCAGAGTAAGTGAGTCTGTTAGCATGTAAGTCTACGTGTGAGTCCATTAAAAGGAATGTCTGGGACTCTAGCAGCCCTTCGTCTCACTCAGCCAGAAGTTGTAGGGACTTCTTTTTCGGTCACTGGACCCCAGTCTGGGGAGTCTGGGGTGAGGCTAGGACCCCTTCGTCCTCCAGAGGCATCTCTGTAGCCGAGATATCTTTCCCAATTTTTAACCATGTGGGTGTGGGAACAGCGGTGCATCTCCACCCCTTCTACCAGGCTCCAGGTGGCTTCTTCTGTATGTCCTTAATTGTTGGACTTATATTCAGCTAGTTTTCAGGTGATTCTCAATAATGGTTGTTCTGTAGTTTAGTTGTAATTATGATGTGGTCATGAGAGGAGGGAAGCACAGCATTTACCTACTTTGCCATCTTTACCAGAAATCTGAGATATATCATTTCTAAGGATTGAAAATGCAGTGCAAAATGTTTCTTCTCCCTAAATTGATTTATAGATTTAATAAAATCACAATCAAACTTCCACTGGCATTTTTTGAATGAAAATTGAGAAGTTAATTGTAAAATTTTTATGGAAAAGCAAACGATCTAGAATAGCCAAGACAATGTTAGGGGAGATCAAAGTTCAAAGACTTATGCCACAGATATCCATACTTATCATAAAACTGTATAATTAAAGGACTATGGTACCAGCACAAAGACAGGCAAATTGACCATTGAGTAGACTAGTGAGTCAGAAACATATCTACACATGTATAGACTTTTGACTTTCAAAAAAACACGCAATTTTAATGCATTTTGAGGAAAGAATTTTAAAAAGTAAACTGAAGTGGATTATCCACATGAAATAAATCTTGACTCCTAGCTCATACCATACACAAAAATTAATTCCAAATGATCTAAATGTGCTTAATTAAATGTGCAATGCTTAAATGTAATATGCTTCAACGTGAAAAGTAAAACACTAAGTTTTCCAAATGCTAACATAGGAAAAGCCTCCATGATCATGGGTTGAGAAAAGATTTCTAAAAAGGACACAAAAGCACTAAATATAAAGGAAAATCTTAATAAATTGTTCTTATTAAAAAGTAAGGACTTCTGTTTATCAAAATGTACCATGAAGAGAGTTAATACTCAAGCCATAGAGGAGCAAAGAAGTTTGAAATGCATATATCTAGCCAATAACTTGTATTAAAAAAAATAATAAAACAAACAAGAAGATACCCAAATAAAATGAGCAAAAGACTTACATAGAAACTTAGAGCGGAATATATGCAAATTATCCATATGAAAGGGCAATCTACATCATGTTATCAGAGAAATGCATGTTATATCCACAATAATGTAACACTACCAACCCATCAGATTGACTAATATAAAAAACAAAAAAACATAAACAAAGAACAGATAACACCCATTATTAGTAAGAATGTATAATAACTTTCTCATGCTTCTGTGGGAATGTAAATTGGTACAACTGCTTTTTAAAAACTACTTGAAATATCTACTAAAGCGAAACACACACATACCTCATGTCACAAAAATTCCGATCATAGTTATACACTCAACAGAAGTGCATACATCTGTTCACTAAAAACATGTACAAAATGCTTATATTAGCATTATTTGTAAGAGTCCCAAACTGGAAATAACCCAAATGTCCATCAATAAATTGTGCTGTATTTTACAATGGAATATTTTACAGCACTGAAGAAAGGTCAAACTATGGCTACAAGTAAAAATTGGATAAATCTCAGAAATAAAATGTTAAGCAAAAGGTCCAGACTCAAAAGAGTGCATATTATAGAATATGAATGAAATCATTTATATAAAATTCAACAACAAGCAAAAGTAATCTGTGGTGGTGGAATTTGGAATATTGGTTACCTTTGGAGGGATAACGATTGAGAATGATTGAGAGAGGATAGAAGCAGGCTTCCGAGGTGCTGGTATACCCTTGATCTTGATCTACATGGTAACCTTTGCTGAATTCATAAAAATTTGCTGAGTTGTGGTCTTTACTGTATACATAGTGCTCTTTAATATATGTATATTATATTTCAGTACAAAAATTTACCTAATAAAAAACAAAAACTCCATTAAGTATTCTCAGTCATAGATTCAAACAAATGTCAAAACATTAGGCTTTTGAGCCCATTTTGAAAGATTTCTTAGCGATAAATTTTACAATCAGCCAGTTGTAAGATTATACCTGTTGTATACCAGTTGTAAGATTATACAAGTTGTAGGATTATAGCTTTTACTTCGAAAACAGGCCAAAATTCTTGGTATCATCTTTATTACAACCCTTCAATTTAAAATGATCAAACTAGCTATTTTACTTCTATTTATAATGGCAAATCATCAGTGATATATTCTACAGGCAGCTTTAAACATAACACAAGATATGTCATTAGTTTCATTCTCAGCAAACTCATGGTGATTCTGAATTGGTCTTTGTAGCTTCATAAGGAAAGCTCCATTTTGGTAAGGAAGTGGTTCTAGCTTAGCTTCAAGGAGCTGAGTGAGTTTATCTTGGCCTTGAGGCATCAAAGGCAGCAGTTTGATTGTGTTTGACTGTATTCACGTGTAATTTGCTTGTAACTATTTATTTGGGTAATTGGAAAACAAAATCAATTTTAGGGTCTTTACAAAATACGGTTATTTTAATGACTATAATTGTGGATCATATCTTTGAAATAATGTGATTAAAGATTTGTAGGAAAAATATCAACTTCTTCCAATGATTCTTTTCATTACTACCTGGTGTGTCAATGTACAACTCACAGAATCAATCACACCAGGTCGTTAAACAAAAGTTCAATGTAATTTGAGTGAGTGAATAGTAAATGAAGGACTCATGATGCTTTCTGATGTTAATTATTGATTTGTTTTCCTTACCTGACCTGTTAGTTCTTAGGTAATTAAAAAAAAATACGATCCCTTGGTATTCAAGTATTAAGTTAGTCATCTTAATAATTAAATTAAGATGTGATAGTAGCACAAATGCCTTAATGAGTTCGCAATGTTGTGGCTGAAAAGCAAATAAGTCACCAAATTATAAGCCCCCACACAGTATTTGAAGAACAAACAACAAATCAGCATTTCCCGAATAGTGCTACTGTCACTTGCTCAACACCTCCTAGTCTAGTGCTATTAACAAAGAATTTGGAGATTAAAAAAAGAATTTTCAGAAATTTCAGGTAAAATGAAAACTCCGACTTCTATTTTGGCATTATGGCTAATAGAGAGTTTTCACATCTTCTATAAACATAGGTCTTTAAAATTACGGAATTAAGAAAATAGATAAAAGTAATAGTGACTAGCCTGGATTTCTGTCAAAGAAAAGCCTGAGTGAAAGCCTGGCATGAAAGAAGTTTATTTGAATAGTGATCTCAGGGTGGTGGAGTGAAGAGTAAGAGAAATTAAACAGGGAAATGAAGAAAGCCAAAACATGGCTGTGCTCTTGAATTGGCCTCACTGTGGGCGACTGCCGCTTGATTCTGCAAGATCTTCTGAGGAGCCTCCTGAAATGAGCATCAGAGCCCTCCACTCAGGAGATGAAAGAAGGAAGCATTTATCTTTGGTTCTGGTCTCCAACTAGTCAAGGGTCAGCTCAGGGATGATAGTTTCTCAGTAGTTCCAATTGCATGTCAGTTACATTGACTCCAAGTGGATTTTTATGGATGATCCATGATGCACCATCAGAGAATTCCAGGGCAGTCATGAGACATACGTGGAGCTGCTATCAGAGGACATCTACATGAAACTGTTGAAGGGAAGTAGGACTGGTTGCTGCAGCAGTGGCTAGAGTAAGGAGTGGGGATGAAAAGATTCAAAGTGGAATATGAGAGGTGTCTGATAAAGTATTCATCATTAAGACTGTATTAATCTCGACTTTTAAAAAAATGCAAGTAATCGAAATCCAATGCAAACCACTTTAATTAAAAAAGAAATTGAATTTCATAAAAAATGAATAGTCTATTCATGGAAAGGCTGTATCGTGTAATGCACAACCTCCGAATTCAAATTTTTTTGGTTCATATTGTCAGCCTTTTCACCTACTAACCATTTGACAGTAGGTGCATTATTTAACCATTCTGTACTTTGGTTTCCTCACTGTAAAATTGGGGTAATAGGATTTGCCCTGTATGTTGGTTGTAAGGGTTAAGTGAATTTGTACTTGTAAAGTGTTTAGCAGAGTACCTGGCTTACGGTATTAATCGTCACCACTGTTGTTATAATCTTTGTTGTTGTCATTTTCATCATTGCTATCACGACCATCATCATCATCATGACCATCATCTTCTCTATCATCAGCTAGGAGTATAAATATTCATAATGTTGCCAGTGTTCTCTTTTCTTTCTCCTCTTTGACAGGAGGCAGGCTAACAGGCAGCTCAGTCGTTTGGAACTCAAGCAAAAGGGAAGAGACATTTCTGGTAGAATATGCCTGCGGAGGACGCTGGTTGGCCTGACTGAGGACACATACTCATGGCGGCAGCAATCACAGTGGTCATGGAGATGGGCTCTCAATTGACCAGATCTGAATTATGACTCTGTCCCGATGGTTAGCTGCAGTGCGGGGAGGATAAGGTAAATACACCCCAACCACACAGCACATCTCTCCACGATAAGAGAAGCTTTATAACTAGATGTTAGTAGCAAGTTTACTGGGCAGACAAAACAAAAAATATCGACCAACAGCAGTGTTTTAAATCTATTTTTATTATTCTTGGTGTTATCACAGAAGTTGGTAGCATGGCAAGGTCCTCAGCAGACTGTGACGTGCTTGACAGAAGGGAATGTAGTTTGTCTTTTTCATGTCTCCATAATAGACATACATTCTTTGCTAATTGTATAATTGAGAATCCCAGTGGTCATAGATATGAATATTAGTGAAAAAAATTCTGTTGGTAGAATATGATATGATGGAAAATATCTCATTATTTCATCATAAAATTTATGATAACTTCATGAGATGATTGTTTTTGTGTGTTTCTGTTAATTTTTTTGTTGTTTTTCAATTACTGTTCACATACAATATTACATTAGTTTCAGGGTACAACATGGTGATTAGGCATTTATATAACTTATGAAGTGACATGGGATGATTTTTATTTAGAATTCTTAGCAGCTTATCCCTTCCCCAACACAGAGGACAATTCCTCTGATTTTTTTTTCAACACAAACATAATAGAGTCTCATTATCTTAAAAAAAAACTAAAAAAACTAAAAAATAAAAAAGTTTCCCTTTTACTCCCTTTCCAGAAGTAATCACTGGTAATTATTCAGTGGCAAGTACCCAAACCAATATTTTCCCCATCGATTAAAAATTATGTATTTATAATCACATGAAATATGAGATGTTTATAAAAATGGGACTAAAATCGAAATTAACACTATGTATACTGTTATTATAAAATAGTTTTAATGGAGATGAATTTCAACTCACATTTTGTCAATTAATTCCCCCTTTTAAAATCCCATGAGGTTATAATGTTAAGTCTAGTCATAATATCTTCCAGGTTCCATTCATTAAACTTAACCACTCCTCTTGGGCTCACACAATGTTTATGATAATCTTCATAATTACAAATAATTTATATCAATTCCTAATTATCTGCTTATATTTACATTTGTTTCCTCAACCAATTCCTTCAACATACTAAGAGCAACTGTAGAACTGGCACTTTTCATATTCTTTGGAATTTTTGTATCACATCCACTATTACAACTTGTCTGTTTACTGGGTCAAAACTGTTCACCAGAATATGAAATAATGATGGAAAGAAGATATGCATGGAATGCTAGTTAATTTTTATTGCTTATGTTTTTCATCTCCTTTTAATCATACTTCTTGCAAACAACCCACACAAATAACAGTAATGAATAAAAATTATAAATTCACGATGTCATCAAGAATAGGAGAGGAGATCACAGCAGGAAAGATATGTCAAAATCATTTGGGAAAACATAATGGAAAATTGGTAACTCACATAGCAAATTGGAAGAAGATGAAATGTAATTCCTCTGTGTGCATGTGAGAGAGCTAATAGAAGTCAAGAAGTCAGAAGGTGGACATCTCTACCTAAAATACCCAGCAAAATTGTAAATTAAGGTGTAGAGTAGAATAAGGTATCTCCAGACATGTAAGCTCTCAAAGACTTGGTTCCCATACAAGTGTATTTGGAAGGATATTGGGGATGTGTTTCACCAAAGTAAAATAGTGAGAGAGAGAGAGAGAGAGGAGGAGGGGAGAGGAAGGGAGGGGAGGGGAGAAGAGGGGAGAGGAAAGGAGAGGCGAAAGGGGAAGGGGAAGGGGAAGAAGAAGGAGAAGGAGAAAGGGAGGGAAGAGGAGGGAAAGGAAGAGAAGAGGTCCAGGTAACGGGATTGAGCCTAAGAGGAAGGAAAAGGTAATCATCAGGATGGTGTTGGAAAGAATTCCCAAGACAGCTACTGTGAAGCAGTCCTATGGAGCCAACCAGTCAAGGAAGAGGAGAACTAGGATCTCCAGAGGGATAACTTAAAAAACAAGACAAAAATTAGATGTGTTTCATCTAAGTTATCAAATTGATTGGCATGAAGTTGTTCATAATATTCCCTTATTTTCCTTTTAATATTTATAGACTGTAGTGATATCACCTCTCTCATTCTTGATATTGGTAATTTGTGTCTCTTCTTTATTTTTCTTTCCTGATCAGTGTGGCTAGAGGTTTTTCTTTTTTTTTTTTTTTTTTTAAGTATTATTATTTCAAAGAACCAGCTTTTGGTTCATTGATATTTTTTACTATTTTCCAAATTTCCATTTTACTGATTTCTACTCTGGCCTTTATTTCCTTTCTTCTTTTTACTTGGGGTTTATATTGCCTTTGTTTTTTGTTTTTGTTTTCCATTTCATTAAGGTGGAAGCTGATTTGAGTCCTTTCCTCTTTTCAAGCACAAATATTTAGTGTCTGTAGTTGATACGTATAGTATTCTTACTTTTTCTTACTTGTCATTTTAAATTTTAAAACTAGAGATTTCCTGACTTGAACCAAATTCCGATCTGTGGCAGTTCAAAGCTTCCCCATGAATCAACCCTTTACATTCTTTGCAATGCTTTATCTGTGTGTAAAGTTTATTCTCCATTTAGTGTTTTCCTCCAAAAAGCCAATCATACTTCAAATTCCTGAGCTTTGAAACCTCCTTGAAGGGAAGAGAAGTCATAATAAATGATATCATCACTCCCCACTCCTTCCTTGGTCTTCTGCCCTCTCACTGGCCCCACTTCTGCTCCACTGTTTGCAAAGGCCAGCTGCCTACCGCCTGATACTCCCCAGGGTCTGGAAGTCACTTTAAAAGTGTCACACAATCTCTTGAGACAACTGCTTCTCTTGGTAGGTGTGTGGGGTGTGGTTCTTCCCAGCTTGGCCTGCTTTCTTAACCTCCTTGGAGTTCTTGTACATATAATTTTCTCCATCTTCTCACACACACACACACACACACACACACACACACACACACACAGACACACACACACACCCCTTATTTATTTATACCTCCAAGGTATGAATTTGAAGATTTCCTCACTCTATTACTGAGACTTGATATCAGTTTCATTATTTTTTTACCAATCCAAAGGGTAAAAATTTGTATCTTGTTTGTTTAAAGTACTTTTTTTGACACTTAGTAAGGCTGAGCATCTTTTAAAACATTTGTATTTCTTCTTCTGTGAATTGCTCCTCTGTAACCTGTGCTCATAGTTCTATTGGATAGTTTTCTTTTTTATATATAAATATAGAAACAGGAATACTTTATAGATTTTGAATATTAAACCTTTCCCTATTGTACATGTTGCAAGTACGTATATATTTTCATTCTGCCATTTAACTTCTGTTATAGAGTCTTTTCTTGAATAGAAATTTTAAACTCTTAAGTAGTTATTTTTGGTGGTGTTTCCTTCTATATTTGTTGGCTTTCTTTCAATATTCTTGCTAACCCCAAGGTGATGATAAAAGTCATAGCATATTTAGTGCTACTAATTTTACGGTTTTAAGGTTTATATCTTTAATTCACTTGGAATATATTTATTTATTCACATTTCTATGTTACAAAATAAGAATAACTTTTTTCCAGATGTTTAGCCAGTTGACTCAATGGATTTTTACTAAGTAGTTAATCCTTCCCCCCGATTTGAAATGTCCTCTATATCATGTATTAAATTTCTATATGTGTGTATGTGTGAGTTTACGCACATACATCTGTTTCTGTACTTTCCATTTTACCATTAACCTCACAGGATTTTACTGGAACTAGAGGAGAAATGGAAATCACCTAGAAATCCCGAGCAGATGGAAGTCAGGAGAGAGGAAAGGAGAGATGTTTCAGTGTAGACATTTTAATTTTATTTTAAAGTTGAACTATGTGTTACAAATTCAAACTGTTAAATTAAAAAAAACAACAACAACTGCACAGTCAATTAAAGTTCCATGTTGCTTTGGCTATTTTTTCTGTTTCCCAAATATTTATTTTAATTTAAAATTTTTTAATACTTCAGAATTATTCCTTTATAATAGTGTGTGTGTTTGTGTGTGTGTGTGTGTGCACACATGTGTGTGATGATATTGCATTTGAAAGTGGAGAGTAGAGCACAAATATACATTTTCAAAAGCCATTGTTCAAATGCTGACATTCATCCATTAAGAACTTTTCAATTTTGAAGGAGTGACATATTTTCAGGGTGACTTGCTTGGCATAGTTGAAAAAAAATGTTGCTGGAATTATTCACTGTAGCTTTGGCTTTCCAAATATGCTTTTTCATTTGCATATTGCCTTGAGGGAATTAATATTCGACTTCTCAAAGTTTGACCCAGCCCACATGGGCCATCTGGGAGAGGAGTTTCACTAGTCAGTCACTAGTGACTGAAATGTGAGAAAAGATTGAAAGCCAAGGACAGATTTAATTTACGTCTCTTGCACAGACTGAAGAAACTTTACAAATATGCAGTGAAATCTCCTATTATGAAAATAATGTTTTTCCTATTTTCAGAATCACCTCTGGATTCTTCATGTATTTTATAATATCCCCATTTATAATGTTTTATATTTAATAAAAACTTCATTTGTGAATAAGAAATTATATAGTTATTATACCATGAGTTCACACCACTTGTCTAGATGCCGCCTCTTATATAGTAAATACTACTTTTAGGTAGGCACACGATCTGTATTATGGCTGTTCATAGAAAATATTGCCTATCAAACTAGAACTTTCTCACTCTGGTAAAACTGAACTAGAAAATGTGATTTGTAGACGAGTTTTGAAAGAGAAAAAAGTATGTGAATAACATGAAAAAGAAGGAATCTCTGTGACAATTTAAGAGAAAGGAGAGTTAATATAATAATTTATTTTAAACCTTCCTGATTCCAATGATGTTTAATGAGCATCCTCGCTATATGTACTAGTATGTTGGTGTAACGCTTGAAGTTCTTTTAGACATATTTGTCCAATTAAGAGTCTCAAGTTTTGGGCTATAATCTTTTTATGGCTAGTGCATATTTTTAGAAATTATTTATCTTTCTACTTCATTTAATCAATGTCTAGCTATTCTATTGATAATGGACATTACAAACACTTAAAATTCTAATATATACTGTGTTTCCTTGAAAATAGGACCTAGCCGGACAATCAGGTCTAATGCATCTTTTGAAGCAAAAATTAACATACTACCTGGTCTTATTTTACTATAATATAAGACCCGGTCTTATTTTACTATAGACTGGGTATAATATAATATAATATAATACTGGGAATAATATAATATAATATAATATAATATAATATAATATAATATAATATAATATAATACCAGGTCTTATGTAATATAATATAAGACTGGGTCTTATATTAACTTTTGCTCCAAAAGATGTATTAGAGATGATTGTCCTGCTATGTCTTATTTTCGGGGAAACACGGTAAGGAGGAAGCAGGTCTAAGATTACTCTGATTTTTTTTTTCAGCTTCCTCAATATTTACGCAGTATCAATATAGTGGTAAAACTACCAAATGTTTGACATAATGTTTTGTTATTGTTACCCTTTTCCACGTTAGTTTTTTGTTTGTTTGTTTGCTGTTTCCTTTTATTCAACACTGTTTACTAGAACTGTGGGTGACTTCCTGCTCTACTCCTTACCCCAGACGGACCCAGTCCTCCCGGGACTGATAGGGAGAGCCGACCACTTCCTAGAGGGGGTTCTTTTCCCAGGCCCCGGCAATGACACTGAGGAGTGGCCAGGTGGAGTGAATGTGCAGCTACATGATTTATTACTCAGCTAACCGGTCAATAATTATAGGACAATCTCTATATCAGTAGCACCCAGACACCTTCTCAAATGTGGTGCAGGCTCATGGGAACCCTTTAGTACATGACTAGAATTGTTTCTGTCAGAACCTCTTGATCTGCCTCGCAGAGCCCTCCCAAACTCTCCCTGTCTTTTCTCCAAGTATAGTATAGATATAATTAGGCCACTTGAGAGTCCACCTCTAATTACCATTTGCTTGATCTGTATGTGGATTATTTACTTTTATTAGCATCAGTGGGAATCCCCCTGCTGGGAGTGGTGCACGCACAATTCCATTTGTTTTGACTCTTCTCTTTGGTCAAACTCCACCTAAATTTGGTTCACCTTGCTTTTGGAAACATAGCTTGGCGCAGTTTCCTCATTCTTACTTTGTCTGTCTCGCCATAGTTCTCAGTGAACTCCCCACGCACATTCCTCTGAAACCACTGGCTTCATCCATTCTGTTTATACAACACCCTGACACTTTCAGCTTCCTCTGCAGCCTATATTCTGTCCGAGTGATACTGTCCATTCAGCCCCAGATCTTGTTTCTCCTCAGAACTACTGTCAATGCTTCCAGAGCGTTCTCCTCTTCTTCCTTTGCTCTCTTCTTTCCTGCATCTTCTCAACAATTATTTTATTTTAATAATTAAGAATTATTTTTCTTAAAATATTTCTTTTGTTATGTCAGTTTCTAAGGACCTAAATTGTTCTCTGTTTATCATCAAATAAAAACCCAATTTTTGCCTGTCGAGGTTTGATATGACTTCTGTGCTCCAGTCTGTCCAGGCTATTTAGTGTTCTCCAACCTCTCATCGTCCACCTATATCTTTAAATCGTCCTTTTGCTTTTTATTAAGACAAATCCCACATCTGTTCAAGTTTTATTCTATTCATATCTCCTCCATGAAATCTTCTTTAATAATTAAACTTAAATTTCATAGCTTTTTCCGTAGCCACCCCCATCTCAATTCTAAAAGCACTGAGAGTTTGTAACACATAGTTTAACTGTTTTAGCTTCCCATGCTTATTTCATGTTGAATTTGTTAGGAAGTACATTTGGTGACATGTCAGAGACCTGAATACGGTGGCTTGAATATGATAGATGTTCATTTACTTGTTGTGCAGTGACATGGCAGGAGGTAGGGAGTGCACAGTTGCCACAGTGGTTCCTTGTGGCTCTTCATTCTTCAGTCCCTTGGGTCCTGTCCTCAACTTCATGATGTAAAATGCTGCAGCAGCTCCAGCAAGAAGAAGAAAGGGCATAAGTGGCCAGCCTTGTTTAAAAAGTTCTTCTGGAAGGGCTGCCCAAGAAAAGGCCACCATTTTATGCAAGGGAAGCTGGGAAATGTAATCTTGGAGACATTCACATCAGTGTTCACCCAAATGTAGGGATTCTGTTAACACGGAGGTGAGAGGCTGGTTACTAGGCGGTATCTCTCAGTCTCTGTAACATGGATGTGAGGCTTCCGCTGCCACGGAGCTGCAGGAACACAGCAGGTCTCTGCTTTGCTTTCCTGAGCAGTGGTGAGGTAAGTAAACGACAAACGTCTGGCAAATCAGTATGGACCCCTTAGCTCAGGAAGAGTATTTTGTCTGGTCTGCTTTCCTCTTGTGTCAGAAATATGCAGAAAAAGATAAAAAAATTTAAAAAGATAAAGAAGACAAAAATAAATGTGAAACTTGTTCATTTGCGAACATTATGTGTTGTTCTGTTGAAAAAATTATATAGGAGCATCTGGATTGCAGTGTTAGACTACTAGGGTATAACCTTCAACAAATGTCTAATAAATACTCTTGAACATGTACACAGTTCCGGGTCTACGTGCTACACAGATTTTTTTTTTTGACATTAATCTTAAATTTGCAAGTTTTGAGGGCAACTAATGCAGTGGTTTGTTAACTCAAATAAACTGGCTCTGTATTCTTATCAGAATTTAAATACAGAATATACATGATAAATATTTGCTATTTGTAGTGCTGTTGTGGGTAGCCATTAGGAGGAGCATGTCTGCTTCGTCTGAAGGATGTTTCCCGACTTTTGTCAGACACAAAGCAAACCTCCTTTTGTCTCCTGATCACAGCTCTAATTTTCCCAGCTGAATGAATTCACCAAGTTGAGACTCTGAGAGGCCATAACGTTAGTAGAATCTACAAAGTGCCAGAGGGACACACAGCCTGCCTAGGAAACGGCTCTCCAGGCTTGGCGGGTGTGGTTGCCACAGCTACCAAAGCCGCAGATTTCTCTGCTTTGTGTTCACATAGGAAGAGAAGCTCTCAAAGTGACAGAGGCTTCATTATATAACTGACATTGCAATTCGTTTGCTTTAATATTCGCATTTTAATCTACTGTGCCTAGTCCTAATTAGGACTTTTCTTTGGGAATACTCAGTTAGGTGTGTGTGGGGGATGGGTAGACAAAGTTTTATAGCATCAGGATGGCAGATCATAGAGTGAATCTGTTATTATGGTTTCTCCCTGGACTACTTTGCTACTACACACACACACACACACACACACACACACACACACTATATGCACCACTATTAGCTATTAAGATGAATCACATCAGCCTGTCCTTGGTGAAGTTTAAATAGATATCTATGTATAATTAACTGATGAATCATTCTGAAGCCTTAAAGTTCTACACTTTATTTAGTGATCTTTAAGCATTATCTATAAAATATTAATTGCAGATGAGTAGGCTTCACTTAAAACCAAATCATGTACATAATGTAATTGACATAAGACCTTCTCTAGGGGAAGTTGCCTAGTGACAGATATACAAGAATGTGTTAACAGTGGGTTTACGGTTTATATATTTCCATTTCTTTTCATAAATATAAGCATTTTTAATGATAAACTTGCTTTTCCCCAGTCTCATTTTTTAAAATAATGTGAATTTTGTACCTTCTCTTTGAGGAAATGGCATTATCAACAGCAAAATACTGCTTTGTTTGTTTGTTTGTTTTTTTGGTTAAGAAGGAGCAGCTAAAGCATTGTTTATAAAATTTAATTAAGTTTTCTTTGTTACACGAAGGCATGCTTGACCACTATTGGCAGTTCTTTAACAGTTTCTATCAGGCCTTCTGAGTGGCAAGGGAGCAATTTTTGAAGCACCTATTATGTTTCTCTCTCACTTCGTGTACATTGTCTCATTGAATATAACATGATTAAGCATTATTAATTTATTTTGCAGATGAGGCTAAGGGGATATAATCCACAATCACAAAAACAGTAAATAAAAGAGACATAGTGGTCTTTCTAATCCCCAAACTCTTATGTAAACATTGTTAATTATAATCTATATTGTACTGGATGCTGGGTTTCATCCCCAGCCACCATTTCCCGTCTTGTCTCAGAGACCTCCAGCTTTCTTTGAGGGATCCTGTGGGTCCAGGGGGGCTAACTTTAACTCCAGTGTCAAGGCTGTATCATGTGACCCAGGCTAAACCAACCAGAGCTTTCTGTTCCTCTGGCCCCAGTGATTAGTTCAACAATTGAGCATGGAAACTTAGCTCCTCTAATCAGTATTATCTCAATACTTATTTTGGAATGCTGGCACAAAGATGCTTCTGTTCATTTACATAATGCACATTTATATTTCCCAGTCCCGTTGACTTCAGAGTAGGCCATGTGACTTACTGTCACCAATGACATATAAGAGGAAATGTTGTGGGGCCCCTTCTGAGTAGGATCTTTAAGGACCCTCATGTATTCTCACTGTATTCTTTTTTCCCTACTGCCACAACACTGGCAATGTCCCAGGTAGGAGGTGCTCCATGGCCTGAGGCCTTGAAAAAAGACTGTGTGAAACAGAGCCACAGTTGACCTGTATCATGGAAAATTATACAGTGGAAAGGTATAATGAATTGAAAATAACTTCTTTTTGATGTAACCCATTGAAATGTATGAGTTGTTTTTTTCTGTAGCATAGCTTAACATAAGGCATGGAAGTAAGGCTGGAACCTGCTGCAGCCATTTTTGCAGCATGAAGTCTAGGGCAAAGCTGACATAAGAAGGAAGCAGAGTCAGGAAAATCACAGAGAAAGACAGATGAAAGTCTAATGATACTCATGGCTGCAGTCATCCCTAGAGCTGAAATTTTTATTTAAGTGAATAGGTATGTATTGGGTTAAGCCAATTTTCATTCAGTTTTCTGTTACTTGCAAACAAAGCAAACAAATTGTTTAATGTATCATAGCATAAATTCCACTTCATTTTCCCACCACAGACTTCTGAAATACCCTTGAAACCAGTCCAAGCAACTTAAGTTATAAGGTCCTGAAAGTCATCAGCTGGATCAGTGTTGACAGAGGAAGGAAGCCCCTCAATAGGCAAATTTAATATAAAAGTGGGTGGGTGCCAAAAGAGAACTATGTAAGATTACTATACTAGTAATTAGATTCAAGTTACTTCTTCAAGGATAAGTGAACAGTTTACACTTTTCAAAATAACACCTGTTTAAAAATGTATAAACAGAGATTTCTGAAGAGAAGGGTGTGGGGGAAGGCACAAAGGGTCATGGAGTGATGTTTTGAAAGACCCTTGGTCAGATTACCGTAAAGGATCTAAAATCATTGGATAATTTTTTTCTGATCAATCATTACGTTTTTTTCTCCATTAGAAAAAAAATGAAATAAAAAAAATCACAAATTAACAACAAATAGAACATGTAACATTCACAAAGTTGTGAGAGTTTTCCTTCCATGTGTGTGTGTGGGGGGGTAGTGGTGAGTTCCTTGTTCTCAATGTTACAACACAGCAGTAGAGTGGAAACTTCATATTGAACTGCCTGAAAAGACCAAATGGAGTTAAAATTGGGCTTCCCCATGGCCAATTTTTCTATTGCAGGAGATGTAGTTTCTAAGGTCAGAACACTTTCCATCTTTGAAATAGTCATTAGCTTATGGGAAAAACTTTCTGAGTCTCTCCTCACAATGTGAATGGACATTTGAAAGCAATATATTATACAAATAGAGGATTGAAACCAAACATTAAGTAGTAATATTCTTAGTTAAAAATAACATGATGAAATATCCGGGATCAAAATGGCGGTGTGAGGTGAGCCTCTGTAAAGCTCCCCTGGAATTTACAACTAATCGAACAACAATAACTCCACAAAGGACACCCTGCACAGCAGACAGGCAAGACGAAGAGGCCCACTACTGAATTCACCTAAAGGTGGGCGAATCCCGCGAGCAGGGGCGGAGGGAAGGGAGAAGTGCGGAGACAGAGCCGCGAGGGCACAGGACACAGACCTACCTCAGTGCTCTGAGCTCGCTGCATCCTGGAACTACTGCAGCTGCAGAGAGGGAAGAACTCGGACTGCTAGGGCTCCCCTTATGGCCCACAGGGCTGAGGGGACAGCATGTAACACGGCTGAATCCAACGCTCATGGCAGAGACATCAGAGAAAAGACTGAGGGAAGAAGGCTAAAAACGGTGGTTTAAGCCTGCACTGCCAAGCAGAGAACGGAAGCCTTAGGCACTGAGACTAGCCGCCCCCTCCCTACCCTCCCAGAGCTCGCCCCGCCCCCACTTGCCTGGTAATAGAAGCAGAACAGAAGCAGTGTCAGATCAAAAGAACAGAATATTTGTTGTTCTGAGAACTGTGCACCGCAGACACAGATTCACAGCCCACCTAGTTCTGGCAAAGGGGAGGGAGCTGTGGAGGCAGGACCGGCTATGGTGGTGGTCGCTGCCATTGCTCTGGGCCACCTCTCACAACTCACCCGACCCCTGCCCCCACCTATCTGGGCGGATCCCTGCAAGAGTAAACAGAACTGCTGAAACATACGGGCTCTGAATCTGGTGCAGGAAGAGCTTTGGAACTTCAAAAGCTCTCCACATACCCACACGGACACTGTGCCCTGTGATCCAGGTGAACTATTAACAGAGGAGAAGCCTGTTTCCCAGGGAATCACCCCATTGTGTGAGAAGCTGGAATAGTGCAGAGAAAACATAGCACTACTGTGTTATGAGACAGAAAAAAAAAGGCTGCAGTCGTAGAAAAAATAAAACATTCTACTAACAAGTACTGGAAAACAAAAGAAAGACCTGTTCCTATCAACCTGTTGCAGAAGCCACTCCTGTAGATGTCTAGGAAGAGAAATAATAAATCAGTAATTGCCATGAATAATGAAGGCAACAAGACAGCTCAGAAAGAAAGTGAAAAGTCTCCAGAAAATGAACTTAAAGATATGGAAATATGGGACTTAAATGACAGAGAATTCAAGATTGAAATTCTGAAAAAAACTCAATGAGATGCAAGAAAACACAGAAAGACAGTTTAATGAACTCAGAAACAAAATCAAAGAACAGCATGAGCATTTTACGAAAGTGATTGAAATTTTAAAAAAGAACCAAATAGAATTTCTGGAGATTAAGAGCTCAATAGAAGAAATTAAGAATTAAATAACCAGCTTAGGTAGTAGAGTTGACCAGATGGAGGAAAGAATCAGTGACATCGAAGATAGAAACCTGGAAATTACACAGATGGAAGAAGAAAGAGACTTGAGGCTTAAAAGAAATGAAAGAACTCTACAAGAACTTTCTGACTCCATCAGAAAGAGCAATATAAGAATAATGAGCATACCAGAAGGAGAAGAAAGAGAGAAGGGAACAGAGAATATATTCAAACAAATTGTTGATGAGAACTTCCCAAACTTGTGGACAGAACTGGATCCTCGAATCCAAGAAGCAAATAGAACACCTAATTACCTCAATCCCAACAGGCCTTCTCCAAGGCACATTGTATTGAAGCTGTCTAAAATTAACGGCAAAGAAAGAATCCTCAAGGCAGCCAGGGAAAAGAAGACAGTAACCTACAAAGGAAAGCCCATTAGATTATCATCAGATTTTTCAGCAGAAACCTACAAGCCAAGAGGGAGTGGAACCAAATATTCAAACTATTGAAAGAGAGAAATTATGAGCCAAGAATAATATATCCAGCAAAGATATCCTTTAGATATGAAGGAGGAATAAAGACCTTTCCAGACATACAGAAGCTGAGGGAATTTTCTAATACATGACCTGCACTACAAGAAATACTAAAGGAGGCTATTCGACTACCATCAACAGGGACAATTTGTGGCAACCAAAACATAAAAAGGGGGAGAGTAAAGGCCTGAACTGGAATATGGGAATGGAGAAAGTAAGCGTGCTGAAGAAAATGGAATACTCTAAATATCAAACTTTCTTTTACATAAACTTAAGGGTAACCACTCAAAAAAAATCCAGAACTGAAATATATACTGTAATAAAAGAAGAAACAGAGGGAGACATCCTAGAATACCACCACACAGAAATAATAGACAACAACAAAAAGGCAAAGAAACAATGGAGACACAGCCTTACCAGAAAACTAAAGATAAAATGAGAGGAAATCCTCACATATCAATAATCACCCCAAATGTAAATGGACTGAACTCACCAATAAAAAGGCACAGAGTTGAAGATTGGATAAAAAAGCTAAACCCAACCACATGCTGTCTCCAAGAGACACATCTCAGCTACAAAGACAAGCATAGACTCAAAATGAAAGGGTGGAAGTTGACACTCCAAGCAAATGGTACCCAGAGAAAATCAGGTGTAGCCATAATGATATGAGATGAAACAGACTTCAGGGTGAAAAAGATAACAAGAGACAAAGATGGACATTTCATAATGGTAAAGGGGACTATACAACAATAGTCATCAATATTTATGCCCCTAATCAGGGAGCACCGAAATATACCAAGCAACTACTAACAGAACTAAAGGGAGAAATTGACCAAAACACAATTATACTAGGGGACTTAAATACATCATTGACAGCTATGGATAGATCATCCAAACAGAAAATAAATAACAAAATAGCAGCCCTAAATGACACATTAGATGAAATGGACATAATTGACATACATAGAGCACTTCATCCTAAAACATCAGACTATACATTCTTTTCTAGTGTACATGGAACATTCTCAAGGATAGACCATATATTGGGACATAAAATCAACCTCAGCAAATTTAAGAAGATTGGAATCATACCAAGCATAGTCTCTGATCACAGGCTTTGAAATTGGATATCAACTGCAAAAAGAAAGCAGGAAAAAACAAAAATACATGCAGATTAAACAACATACTTTTAAAGAACGACTGGGTCAAAGGAGAAATTAGAGGAGAGATCAAAAGATACATAGAAACAACTGACAATGAAAATACATCCCACCAAAATTTTTGGGATGCACTGAAAGCAGTTTTAAGAGGGAAATTTATATCATTACAGGCCTATCTCAAGAAACAAGAAAAATCCCCAATAAATAAACTCATGTTACACCTTAAAGAACTAGAAAAAGAAGAACAAGTGAAACCCAAGGTCAGCAGAAGAAAGGAAATAACAAAAATCAGAGCAGAACTAAATGAAATAGAGAACAAAAAGACAATAGAAAAAATTAATGTGACAAAGAGCAGGTTCTTTGAAAAGATTAACAAAATTGACAAACCCTTGTCTAGACTCACTAAGATAAAAAGAGAGAAGACACTAATTAACAAAATCAGAAATGAAAAAGGGGGAGTTATCACAGACATCACAGAAATACAAAGGATCATCCAAGAATACTATGAAGGACTATATGCCACCAAATTCAATAACCTAGAAGAAATGGAAAGTTCTTAGAAACATATAGCCTTCCAAGGCTGAACCATGAAGAACTGGAAAATCTAAACACACCAATCACGAGTAAAGAAATTGAATCAGTTATCCAAAACTTTCCCAAAAACAAAAGTCTGGGACCAGATAGCTTCACTAGTGAATTCTACCAAACCTTCAAAGAGGATCTAATACCAATCCTGCTCAAACTCTTCCAAAAAATTGAAGAAGAAACAGTACTCCCTAACTCATTTTATGAGGCCAACATTACCCTGATACCAAAACCTGGTAAGGACGACACAAAAAAAGAAAACTACAGACCAATATCTCTGATGAATGCAGATGCAAAAATCCTAAACAAAATTCTAGCAAATTGAATACAACAAAGCATTAAAAAGATTATTCATCACAACCAAGTGGGGTTCATCCCCGGGGCACAAGGATGGTTCAATATCCGCAAATCCATCAATGTGATACGTCACGTAAACAAAATAAAGGACAAAAATCATATGATTATATCAATTGATGCAGAAAAAGCATTTGACAAGATACAACATCCATTTATGATTAAAACACTTAATAAAATAGGTATAGAAGGAAAATACCTTAACATAATAAAGGCCATATATGACAAGCCCTCAGCTAATCTCATAATTAATGGTGAAAAACTGAAGCCCTTTGCTCTACGTTCAGGAACACGACAGGGCTGTCCCCTATCACCTCTGCTTTTCAACATAATGTTGGAAGTCCTTGCCAGAGTAATCAGGCAAGAGAAAGAAATAAAAGTCATCCACATTGGGAATGAAGAAGTTAAATTGTCACTCTTTGTAGATGACATGATGCTATATATAGAAAACCCTAAAGACTCCACCAAAAAGCTATTAGAAACAATCAATGAATACAGTCAAGTTGCCAGCTACAAAATCAACGTACAAAAGTCCATTGCATTCCTATATGCTAACAATGAAATCTCAGAAAAAGAAATACAAAAAACAATTCCTTTTTCATTTGCAGCAAAAAGAATAAAACACGTAGGAATAAACTTAACCAAGGATGTGAAGGACCTATATGCTGAAAACTATAAGACATTTTTGAAAGAAATTGAAGAAGACACAAAGAAATGGAAAGACATTCCGTGCTCATGGATTGGAAGAATCAACATAGTTAAAATGGCCATATTACCCAAAGCAATATACAGATTTAATGCAATCCCCATCAAAATCCCAATGGCATTTTTTAAAGAAACAGAACAAAAAATCATCATATTTGTTTGGAACCACAAAAGACCCCGAATAGCCAAAGCAATCTCAAGAAAAAAGAACAATACTGGAGGTATCACACTCCCTGACTTTAGCTTGTACGACAGGGCAACAATAATCAAAACAGCATGGTATTGGCAGAGAAACAGACACATAGACCAATGGAATAGAATTGAGAACCCAGAAATAAAACCACATAAATATGGACAGATAATTTTTGACAAAGAAGCTAAAAACATACAATGGAGGAAAGACAGCCTCTTCAATAAATGGTGCTGGGGGAATTGGATAGCCACGTGCAAAAGAAAGTAACTAGACTGCTATCTGTCACCATGTTCCAAAATTAATTCAAAATGGATCAAAGACTTAAGCATAAGACCTGACACAATAAACTGCACAGAAGAAAACATAGGTACTAAACTTATGGACCTTGGGTTCAAAGAGCATTTTATGAATTTGACTCCAAAGGCAATGGAAGTAAAAGCTAAAATAAACGAATGGGACTATATGAAACGTAAAACTTCTGCACAGCAAAATAAACCATCGACAAATAAAGAGGCAACTAACTGAGTGGGAGAAGATTTTTGCAAACATTGCCTCCGATAAGGGGCTAATATCAAAAATATATAAGGAACTCATACAACTCAATAACAAAAAAACAAACAACTCATACAACTGAATAATAAAAAAACAAACAACCCAATTGAAAAATAGGCAGAGGACCTGAAGAGACATTTCTCCAAAGAGGACATACAAATGGCAAATAGACATATGAAAAAATGCTCAACATCACTAATCATCAGAGAAATGCAAATAAAAACCACAATGAGATATCACCTCACCCCAGTCAGAATGGCTATCATCAACAAGACAAATAGTAACAAGTGTTGGAGAGGCTGTGGAGAAAAAGGAACCCTCATACACTGTTGGTGGGAATGCAGACTGGTGCAGCCGTTATGGAAGGCAGTGTGGAGGTTCCTCAAAAAATTACGAATGGAATTACCATATGACCCAGCAATCTCTCTCCTGGGTATCTACCCAAAAAATCTGAAAACATTTTTACATAAAGACACGTGTGCTCCAATGTTCATTGAAGCTTTGTTTACGGTGGCCAAGACATGGAAACAACAAAAATGTCCTTCGATAGATGAATGGATAAAGAAGTTGTGGTATATATGCACAATGGAATACTATTTGGCGGTAAGAAAAGATGAAATAGGACCATTTGTGCAACATGGATGGATCTTGAGATTATAATGCTAAGCGAAATAAGTCAGACAGAAAAAGCAGAGAACCATATCATTTCACTGATATGTGGTATATAAACCAAAAACAAGAAAAGAACAAGACAAACAAATGAGAAACAAAAACTCATAGACACAGACAATAGTTTAGTGGTTACCAGAGGGTAAGGGGGTGGGGAGTGGGAGATGAGGGTAAAGGGGGTCAAATATATGGTTGTCATGCGGGGCGTCCGGCGGGGTCTCTGGTCCCGCTCCCCACATAAGAACGCAGGATATGGCTAGGCGAAAAAGGAACACCCATGGAGCCATAAGTAGGGGAGTCATATCTCTATACTCTTGCTGGCGGCTGGGTTGGAGACACAGGAACCAGGAGCCACACAATTCTCAACCCTCACTGCGCCGCTTGCAGGCTCAGCCACCATCTTCTTGCTAGCTCCCCCTTTTCTGCTAGCCTAGCCACGGCAGTCATATTCATGGCTAATGGCTCACTGGTTACAGCTGACGGCCAACTAGCCACAGCTGATGGCCATTTGATCACAGTCGCTGGCCGTTTACTACCTGAGCCAGCACCTTTTTATGTGAGGCCGAGAGCCTGGAAACTGCTTTCTGGGGCTCTGTCCCCACACTCCACCCCTACAGGGTCTCGCCTCACAATCTACGTGACAAGCGTGTTCCGCGAGGGGCCCTGTGCGAGGAGCCTGGAGGTGAATGCTATTTCCTGGACACAGCCAAGCTCTCTGGTCACAGCCAGGGTTTTTCAGGGCACCACCAGTACTTCTGGGCACAGCCAGACTTCCTGGACTTCTTAGGGTACCACTAGTCTCCCCGGGCACAGCCAGGGTTTCTCAGGGCACCACCAGTACTTCTGGGCACAGCCAGACTTCCTGGACTTCTTAGGGTACCACTAGTCTACCCGGGCACACGAGGGCCTCTCAGGGCACTGCCACTCTCTCTGGACACAGCCAGACCTCCTGGACACAGCCAGGGCTCCCAGGGCACTGCCACTCTCTCTGGACACAGCCAGACTTCCTGGACACAGCCAGGGCTCTCAGGGCACTGCCACTCTCTCTGGACACAGCCAGACTTCCTGGACTCAGCCAGGGCTCTCAGGGCACTGCCACTCTCTCTGGGCCTCTCATGGCACTGTGCTGGAACAACAGCGGCTCACAGTCAAGGTGCTTACATATTCTCTATGGCGGCCGGTCAAGACACAATAGCAAACATCCGCCAGTTCCACTACATAGTGGTATGTTCCCAAACAAATAGACAAGCGGTCCATTAAATTAGGGATGGAAGGCAATTCCCCATAGTCCATAGTCATTCGCCAGGGCTGTCCTGGGGGTGAGGGATGACCTTGACCTCACCCTCAGCTCCCACGGAGGACTCAGCAAGTGTTTTCTCCTGGGACCCCTAGTCCTGCATCCGGGCTGCCTCAGCAAGCACTTCCCAGCCCATGGGGCCGCAACAACCTTCGCTTTCTCCGGCCTCTGCTGGTTGGGGAACCGTCCACGTCTTCCCACCCCTCCACGGGGTCCAGCTCTCAGGCAGCTGCTCCTCCTGGTCTTCCTGCAACTGAGTGTTCATAGGCACAAACTGCTCCACCGCCCTTCGGAGAGCTTTGGCCGACACCGTACCCTGCTCGCTGCGCCATGTGTAGTGCAGGGGATCCTGCGGACTTCACCAAGTGTCGTGCGGGGCGGCCTGCGGGGTCTCTGGTCCCACTCCCCACACAAGAACGTAGGACATGGTGAGGCCAAAAAGGAACACCCACGGATCCATAAGTATGGGAGTCATATCTCTATACTCTCGCTGGCGGCTAGGTTGGAGACACAGGAACCAGGAGCCACACAATTCTCAACCTCACTACGCCACTTGCAGACTCAGCCACCATCTTCTTGCTAGCTCCCCCCTTTTTCTGCTAGCCTAGCCACGGCAGTTATATTCATGGCTAATGGCTCACTGGTTACAGCTGACGGCCAACTAGCCACAGCTGATGGCCATTTGATCACAGTCGATGGTCGTTTACTACCTGAGCCAGCACCTTTCTATGTGAGGCCGAGAGCCTGGAAACTGCTTTCTGGGGCTCTGTCCCCACAATGGTGATGGAAGGAGAACTGACTCTGGGTGGTGAACACACAATGGGATTTATAGAGGATGTAATACAGAATTGTACGCCTGAAATCTATGTAACTTTACTAACAATTGTCACCCAATAAATTAAAAAAAAAATAACATGATGGTAAAATAGCAACAACAAAAATGTAAAATACAATATCTTTGAATAGTCTGTGTACTGAGGCTTGATTTAATTTTTTATTTTATTATTTTTAGAAAATTTTTATTAGGAAATATTTTTACATCATTAAATATACAATACAAAGAGGTATGCTGTAAAAAGTTTTGCTCCCACTTCTGCCCTCATCAGTCCCCTTTCCTCTGTCATCAACGGGTAACCATATTCTTAATTACTGAGTATCCTTCCAGAATTTCTTTATGCAAAACCAAGCAAATCCACATATGTATTGTTATTTTCACTCTTCCTTATATAAGATGTAGCACACTATAGATCTACTGTATTTTGTTATTTTCACCTAATAATATATCTTGGAGATCTTTTGTGATTAGTACATCAAGAGCTTTGTCATTTATTCTTACATCTGCATAGTATTTCTCATGGCATGCATGTACAATTTATTTAACCAGCTCCCTAATGATGGAAAGCTGGATTATTTCCAATTTTTTTACTATCCCACACAGTACTTTTGATGAATAACCTTTATATGTGTTGTTTGATACTTGTTCACTGCTTATTTTCAGAGAATGAAAATAAAGCCAAGTCCTAAAAATAGAGTCATTCTCAATTTTGTCAATCTTTTAAATCAGAGGTCTTGCTTAGGTTATTTTTACTACCTAAAGTTATTAATTTATTTTTTCGCTATCCAGCTCATATATACAAGAAAAGTGGCTTTCATTTGTAAATAAATACAAGCTACTTAGATACTTGGACAGACGGGGCAAGGTCTTATATATACAGAGGGTACCAAAAAAATGTATATATATTTTAAGAAAGGAAAACTGTATTAAAATTGTAATACTCAATATATACTGATAACAAAAGACGAATAAGTCATGTTTGGCTTCTGCAATTACAAGAGGTGCTCAAAGTGGTTACCGTCAGCGTCCAGACAATTCTGATCATGGCGAACTACTGCTTGAGAAATGTTGACCAAAGTGTCCACTTGTATGCGTTTTTTTGGCACCCCCGGTAGATCCAAAGGACTAACCTAGGGCCTCTGAAGAAATATTACTTTGTAACAAGAATGATGGAAGAAAGGACCATTTCCATCAGAGTCATGCAAATAACATATCAGAACCCTCAAAAATCTTAGCTTCCTCATGTTGACCTCCATTTTGAATCAGCTACTTAATTCTGAGGTTTTGTCTTCTGAATTGATTGTCACCTGCATTCCTTCCGTTATATTCCTTTTCGTACCAGCTACATTGTCCAAAATGGTTGCTCTGTCACCAGTGTCCTTTTATTCCATCCTATGTGTATTCTATTGCTTAAACTATTCAATTTGTTATATAATACCTATGTCAATTCTTCTTTGTTGTTATTACTATTGTTTTTTCAAAGAATTCTTTGGGTAATTCCTTTAATGGAATTTTGGTTTTTGATGATTTATTTCTCCCCCACCCTCCCTAAATACTCAATGGGAAATATAAAACATTTTGTTGTTGTTGTTGTTTCCCTTCCCCCTTCTTAATTATAAACTACCTGAATATGCATTAAATCCACATTTTAAATTAATATATTTTTATAGGTCAGCAGCCAATATTTCCAACTCCATCCACACTCTGCTTTCTGCCTTATTGCACTCTGCTCTTATTGACAACAATGGCTGTAGGAGAGTTCCTTGAGTTACCTTTCCTGGTTTCAGTTGGAGACATCATTACCAATCCTTCTTAAGTGACTCTGCCATCCAGGACATGCTCTCTATGAGTCCTTTTTGGTTTAGACTCTGAAGCTCATACCTTCAATATTACTTGGAATAGAAAAGTATGAGTGAAGGGACACTCTCCTTTCTTTTTATAGTAATGCTATTTATTTCATTGCTCAGTTCATTATCATTTTTTTTTTTCCTTTCTTACTGCCTGTGTTTTTACTCCCTAGTGCAAAAACTCCTGTCCTCCGTAGGTCTATGTGCATATAGGTAGTTTCTTCTTTCACTGCCTTTATCTGCCTTCCAGAGTTCTGAAAGCAAAGTTCTCTGAAATGTGAAAGACCTACTAGGTCACTGTGAGCAGTTTATTGGTTTAGTTTGTTTAATTATAATCAGAGATAAGTCAACATTCTATAATCCCTCTTTAAAAATATTGATACTTCGGTTGGTTTAGGATGGTTTTAAATCTTTAGTCATTTGCCAGTTTTTTTTTAATTGACGTATAATTGACATATAACATTGTTAGTCTCAGGTATACACATAATGATTCCAAATTTGTATATATTTTGAAATGATCACCATAATAAGTTAAGTTAACATCATCACCATACAAAGTTATACATTTTTTATTCTTGTGATGAAGACTTTTAAGATCTACTTCCTTAGTTTTCTTTTTAATAAGAATTGAGAGGTCTGATTTTGTATTTGTGCAATTTTGCATAGATATTTATACAACAGTCACCCAAACATATAGAGACTATGTTTTTACAGGGTTGCAAAAGATAACACCATTGATTTATGAATTCAAACTCATTTTCTTATATAAGTTAGAAAAACAAAAATGATTTTTCCAGTGGTTATGGTTATGTGATGATTAATCCTCCAAAATATTATTATCTAGGCAATGGGATTTTGAAGAGAACAAAAGACAGAAAAAAAATTAAAAAGCAAATGTTCAGCAACAAAGAGAGAGGAAATTATGTTCAACCAGATAGCAATACTCAAATTGTGGTTAAGCTGATGACCTGCCTGATATTCTGAGGCTGATTACTCCCTCTCCAGGGAAATAGTACAAATAAGGATTTACTATCAAAATATTATTTTATTTTTCTGAAAACTAATTTGGCTAGCCTGGAGATCAGAAGTGTGGAGCAGATGAGAAAAGCAACTTGTTCTTCTGCCTTTAAGGAATCAGCTGTGGAGAGAACACGGCGAGGGGGTGGGAATGTCACTTGAGCCCAGAAGCTCCATAAATATCAGGAAAGAAAACAATACCAAGGTATTTATACAACTAGCCCACAGCTCACAAAGCCACTCTCTCTTGCAGCAGGTATTAAACATTAATAATCATTTCTAGTATAATGAGGGAGGGGTAAGAACAGCTCTTGGCAGTAGAGTTTCCCAATCAGGTGGATTGTGTTGGATTTTCAACAGCAGCACGTTTCAAAACCTTTTTTGCTGTTCCTTTTATCCCTCTGAGAATCTTCAACCTGAAGGTAATGAAGTGCTTCCTTTATCACTCTGTGTCATTGAAATATTTATCTGATTATTTGAATAAAAGATTACTGCCACAATAGTATCTCTGTTCCTACGTGTACTCAGACTTCAAAAGGAAAAAGGAAGCTTAATGAATGAAATAATATCAAGACATTTGGCAGTGAACTTTACAAATAACAAAAAATGCTACAATAAGTTGCAGCTTGTTTACAGCATGTGAAGTCTCAGCATGGGACCAAAACCTAAGCAACAGTTGGCCTTTGGAGTAATAATTCAGATAGCAATAAGTTTAAAAGGTTTCTTCACACATTTGAGCATTTCTAAATATATTCTTGCCACCTTGTTGATTCCAAGTGAAGTCACTGAAGATAACATGGATTTATTAAGGCAATTTTCTCAGGATCCATTTTACACCATCTCTGTGTCTCAGATTGTATTACCTGGTGAGTACAAAGCACATAAAAGCCTAAATATAGCTGGCTCCTAATTTCCACCTACCTGGCTGCAGGGAGTTTAGTCTTTTACAGAGGAACCTTCCCCAAGCGCTTCTGGGAGTAAACACAAGGCCAGTCTGTGTCCACAAATGAGCCCTTGCCCTCACTAATTGCCATGGAGGGTCACCCAGAGACTTGTCATCAACTCCCAACAGAGCCACGGGCTCTGAGCTGACATTCTGTTTCAGTGGCAGTAACTTGTCTCAATGCCATTGCAACTGGACAGCCAGTGCCCAGCCTCAGAAATCCAGTGGGATGGAAGGGGGAGCCCTCCTTCTGTGTTCCCGTCACTGAAGAGGGAAGGCATGGAAATGCCAGAGCAAGGTTGGTTGAACACACAATTTAGTGAGCAGCGCTCACTGCACGCACAGCCCCTGCCTTCCATAGTGAGCACGCACCCCAGGATGGCTGGAATGGAACAAGCTCCTGCCCAAGCTATGCTAGAAGCATCTATCATCAGCCTCCACTACTTAGGTTGTTGCAGACTTACGTTCATTCTGCAATTTCATCTTTCTTTCTCATGTATCCTCTTTCAGGGATCCCCATTGCTCTTCCTTTAATCTCTCTTTTATCAGGGTCTCCTTAGACAGCTAAACAGGTCTCAAAATCAATTGTGTATTCTCTTACGTGTTTACTCCAGAGGGCTTTCTAGTACTTATGGTGATTCTGTAACTGTCAATAGACGGGTGGAGAGAGGAGTATTGCCTTAGTCTATTGGCCAGGACAGTTCCTTCGAAGACAAGTTCTATAATGATTGCTTCTTTGTTACTAAGGCTACAGAAAAAAGGATGATAATTTTTGCCCTCCACAGATTCTATGTAACAAAAGGATATGCTTTTTAAGTTTTATTTTTTATTAGTTTTAATACACTTTATTTTTATGGCAGTTTTACGTTCACAGCAAAATTGAGCAGAAGATACAGAGATTTCTTATATGTATAATGCATATAATGACATGTATCCACCATTACTGTACAGAGTATTTTTACTGCCCTAAAAATTCTCTGTGTTCTACCTATTTATTCATCCCTCACTCCTAGCTCTTGGCGACCACTGATCTTTTTATTGTCTCCATAGTTTTGCCTTTTCCAGACTGTCACATAGTTGGAATATGCATTTAAAGTTCTTTCATGTCTTTTCATGACTTGATAGCTCATTTCTTTTTAGTGCTGAATAATATTTCATTGTCTGGATATACCACACTTTATCCATTCATCTGTCACAAAGGATACTTTTATTTATAAGTTAATAAGTTCCTGTTAATTTGAAGTAGAGTTACAGAAGGTAACAGGTTTTATGAGGTAGTGTTCTCTGGATTCATGTTGCTCTATCCCTTCTTTACTTTCCCAAATAATATTTCTAATTTTGGTCTTTTTCTTATTGGTGGTTGCATGAGGCTGTTATATAAACAACATTGTATTGGGTATGGATAGATCAGGTTCAATTTATTTGCAAGCTTTCTTAACTTTTTCCCAAGGTTATTGTTATCCATGTTACTTTGAAATGAAACTTAAATAGAGACAGTGGCATGTACGTGGTTGTCTCTGCGGGCACTACCGTGTTCCTTCCTCTTCTGTCTACTTTAGACTCAAGGAAAGGGGGGAGGGAGATGAGGAGGGAAAAAATGGAAGGATGGGGACATCATCATTTGATGCTGGTCCATTTGATACTGGCAAAGAAATGAGTGCCCTCTGAGTAGCAGGAGACATCTGAGAGTATTTAGGGTGGTGAGAAGATGAGCAGAAAGCAGAGCCACTCCTTGAGGAATTCTGACGTGGAGAATGGTTTGGGTCATTGTTTCCTCTTGGGCAGCTTACTGGAAGTGTTTCTCATTGAACTGATGGTATTTGTGACGTGAGAGTGATATCAGAAACTGGGATGATGAGTTCCAGCTGTTAGACCCTCTACGTAGGATAAGGTTTCTAGACTCAGTCTGCTCCGTGGAGATAACTCACCTACCTTCTATGGGTATGTGGTTTGGCATCCTGTTTTGAGATATAAATCTTATTTAGTATTAAAGACATTTTCCCTCTGGGCACAAACCTTGGCTTTAAGCTCTAACGTTATTATCTGAATGTCTTTGCTTATTCTAAATGAATTTTTCATTATGTATTATTTTGATTAATAAGCCTGTTTTTGCTATTTATAATCTTGAGACAATAATACATACTTATTTACATTTAATACTTGTATTTAATATTTTATTATATGTATTTAATAATTTGTATTTAATATTTCCATAACAGTCCTGAATCAGATGTGAAATCATTAGAAAGCATCATACGTGGTTAAAGGGAGAGAGTTCTCTTGTGAATGAGCCTTATCCCCAAAACAATTCTGTCCCATATTCCATTTTTTCCTCCTGCCTCTTTGCCCCAAACTCAAACAGGATTTGGGATTACAACTGTTATTGCTGCTTTGCTATTTAATCATTATATGCACAATTATATGGGGATTATAATAACATTTTCTCAAGTAAAATTTCCTGCATACACAAAGGACAGGATAAGGGTGCTGATTAGCCAATAGTCCTTTATGAATTGCCAAAAGTCACCTTAGAGGGTCATTTTTTACTATGTGCATGTTTGTGATCAGCCTTACTCTTCCCCCCAGGGTAGAATCAACACTCTATGGTTTTGTTTTTTTCCTGATTAACTTTTTTGCAAACCCAGATACCAGCCAGTTTCATAACCGATGTTTATTGCCACATGTATCCACTAGGGGTCCCATTTAATAATCAAATGATCTATGGTACATGGAACCCTGGTTTTTCAATATTGTCTTTATTATGGGTGTATCAATGACCTGAATAAACTATGAGCTTAGGTGATTGGACCCTCAAAAAGATATCCAGCTCTATCTTTTTTTTAATTCATAAGGATATTTTTGATTGACCTGTAGAAACTTTACTAAGGGTCTTAAAAACCCTTGCTAATTTAAACTTACCCCTAATTTGCCACATGAAATTTAGCTTTCTTAGTTTCACTTTCCCGTCAATAAAGCTGACAAAATATATAAATGGCCAGGATGCAGAATAAATTGATATATTATTGCATCCCTCTCTACCACCATCATTCAATCTTGGCAACAAAATTAAGGGGAAAAAAGTGTTTGATGTAGAAAATATTTCCATAATGGCAGAGTAAATAATTTCACAATTTTGGGCTTATTAGTATTGGGGAAATAAAATTCATGCATTCGTTAAACAGAGATTTATTACGCAGTTACCATGTGCCAAGTTCTGTTGTAGGTGCTTGAAATGGAGTGGAGATCTCATGGAGGTTATAGCCTAGGACGGGGTAGATTATACTAAAATGTAAATAGTATGATGCCGGTAGCCATGGATAAAAATAAAGTAAACGGCTTGGGTTGCAGATAGCTGAGGGCAGCCAGGAATTACCAAGTGGCCTTCCCGTCTGACTACAGGGGCATGTAACTGTAGGTGTCCAGAGATTGGGGAGTCGCTGTGGGAAGGGCTGACCGTGGCATCAAGGATAAACAAACAAAGAGTCCTCAGACATTTAGGATCATGCAATGGGGTGACTTCATCAGGAATTTGGCAACTTGGTTAGAAGGGTAAACAATAGAGCATAGAGATAAGACCAGTTCTTGGACAGACTTGGGTTTGACACCGTTGGCTAGTTGTGAGATTGAATCTCTCAGAGCCTCATTTCCTCAACTGTCAAGTGGGGATTCTAATGGAGCCAACATGGATTTCATATTATTACATATTTAGAATGTATCAGGATCAGGACTCAGTGCTTTACATGTATCATTTGATTCTCACAAGGACACTTTGAGTGAAGCACTGTTATTATGTCCATGTGAACAACGAGCAGACAGAGGTGGAGAAAGATTAGAAACTGACCTGAGGTTACTCATCTGTGGAGATAGGCAGGATGGTCTGATAAGTTACCCTGGGAGTTCTTTGTGGTCTGTTTTTGTTTTTGATTTTCCAACAAGCTGGCAGGGACTAGAGACTTGTCTTTCCTCGAGCAAGAGGGGCTATTCATAGACTTAATTTTCTGCTGGACCAGGAACCCCAGGCACTAGGGAAGTGTGCAGCTGGAGTTTCTGGAGCTTCTGTAAACAGATGGCCTTAAAGTCAGATTATTTGGACTTAAACCAACATGTCTGTCCCCCCCAGTGTGAGGTCACTCTTATGCTTTCCCCATAAGTCCCTCTCACGATGTACGAGTATGAAGGAGCACAACCCGGTGGGTGCCCTACTGCACCCCTGCCGAAGCATGTCTCTCTGTAGAGTGTGTGCATCCATGGACCTATCTGCCTATAATTTCGAGGTGGCACCAAGTGACATTTCCCAGTAAACCTTTTGTAGGACTAATGGCTATTAAAGAGGACCCAGAAATCAAACTCAGGCCCATGTGATACCAAAGCTCTTAACTGCTATGTCATAATCCACAATCTCTAAGACTCTTATGGGCTAAGTAAGATATGATATGAAGCTGTTTGTTTAGTGCCTGGCAAAAATTTTCCGTAATATAAAAATAACTAGTAGCTATTATCACTCTAGCTTCATATTATAATTACAAAATTGATATTGCTAGAAGTAGTTTTGTTTTAATACAAATTAAACTTTTTAGTAGAATTCTGTGGAAAGTGGCAGCTTTTCGGTGCCTTAATTTTGGTATTTCTGGGATCACTAAAGGAAGTAGTTTCCCATTAAGTTAATTCCTCGGAGAACTTGTGCAGGACTACTGTGAAAAGGATGCTGCATTGCTAAGAAACTAAACTGTTAGATTCATTGTGATCACTTAGGTGGGATTGTTGTCTTAGTAAGACTCCTCCAGAAAAAGAATGAGGACGGAATTTGTGTGGCGAGTGATAGGGGAGGAAAAGGGGTATACGTCACATGAAATCTTGGGAAACCAGGAGGTGCTCCTAGCAATTTGACCAAACTGGAACTGCCAAGGGGACTCCCACCTGGGAGGCAGGAAAAGGGACACATGGTCCTTGTTCAGTGTGGTTGCTTTGCCAACTGTGGATGTTGGAGGCAGAGTTCATCAAGAAAGGGGAAAACAGAAGGATAGGTGATAACCAGCATGGCTTCCAATTAGAGCAATTTTCACAGGAGTCAGTAGTGCTGACTAAGCAGGGAGACATTTTAGCCACACAGGAACTGAGCTTCTTAGAGTAGGAAAAGTAGATGGATCTGTTCTCAAATTGTGCCTTCCGTCACAAGGAGACTTAAAAGAAATAAATTTAAGAAAAGCTATGAGGAGGTTGTACAACATTATGAATGTAGTTAATGTTACCGAATAGTACACTTAAAAGTGGTGTAAATGGCAAATTTTATTATGTGCCGGGGGTGCCAACAAAATGTTTATACATTTTAAGAGATGTTATCTATGCTCAAGCAATAATTCCCCGTAATCAGAAGTGTCTGGATGCTGATGGTAACCAGTTTGAGAACGTTTTGTAATTGCAGAAGTCAAATGTGACTTGTGTTCATCTTTTGTTATCAGTGTATATTGAGTATTACAATTAATACAGTTTTCTCCTTCTTAAAACGTGTATACATTTTTTTGGCACCCTCTGTGTGTGTATATATTATATAAATAATATATATTATATATAATATAATATATAATATATATTATATATAATGTATATATAATATATTTAATTTAAAAATTAGAAAAATAATGTAATGTGATAAAAACTATTAAATTGTATAGTATATGTATTATATCTCAATAAAGCTATTTTAAAAAAACTCTGGAGAGTATTTTGTTTCTACAGTTAATGGGTTAGTTTTCCAAAGAGTTCGTCACCTGGACTTCCCAGTAAACACCAAGAATTTGGTATAATGGGAACCACTTTAATCTTTTTAGGTTGTAGGTAGCTATGCAAACATGGATCAATATGTTATTTCTAATATTTTTGGCACTGTAATCAGTCGAAGGAGAAAAAATAATTGACTGAAATACAGGGCATATGTGTTTACTAACGAGATTCTCATTTTCTTATTCCTCAATAGCCAACTACTGTGTGTTACTCCGTAGCCAGGCTAACAAAACTGTGCTTGTAAAAAAAAAAAAAAAATCATAAATACAAAATCTGACAGCATCAGACAATAGAGTCTTGCTAATTAATATTTAATGGGCCTGTGGATTTTTCCTCAGCAGCTGGAGTGCTAAATAATAGTCAATTAACAAATGTGTTAATTAACTCTAATTACACAGCACATGAGTTCCTCCAAGGATTTTTCCTTTATAGATTTACATGTGAATGTTCTACCACTTTTCTTGAACACACCAGGCAGCTAATTAATTGAAAAGTAATAATAATTCTTTCTTTTTTCTAAAACATGTATTTAAAGATAAAATCCGATTTAATGCTTGAAGACTTTAAAAATGACATTTAGGTGTATAAGATTAATCAGATGTTTGCCTTTTAAATAGACTTCTCTTAAGCACTAGGAAGCTTTTCATTTATGTGTGACTGAGGAAGATGGAAAGAGCATTATGAGTTTTGTGTATATGTGTGTGAGAGAAAGAGAAGAAAGAAAGGAAGGAAGGGAAAGAGGGTGTAAGGGAGTTAGGAAGGAAAGAAGGAATAGAAGGAGTGAGAGAGAAAAGAAAGATAGGGAAGGAGGGAGTGAGGAAGAGAAGGAAGGAGAGGAAGGAAGGAAGGAAAGAAGAAGGAAGGAAGGAAAGGAATGAGGAAGGGAGGGAGGGAAGCAAAGAAAGAAGGGAGGGAGGGAAGAAAGAAGGAAGGAAGAAAGGAAGGAAGAAGGAAGGAAGGAAAGGAATGAGGAAGGGAGTGATGGAGGCAAGGAAGGAAGGGAGGGAAGAAGGAAAGAAGGACGAAAGGGAGGAAGGAAGGAAGGGAGGGAGGAAGGAAGGGAGGGAGGAAGGAAGGAAACAAGGAAGGAAGGAAGGAAGGAAGGAAGGAAGGAAGGAAGGAAGGGAGGAAGGAAGGAAGGAAGGTGAACTGAAAAATATAAGAGAGGCCAGTTCTTTGTGAAGAGTCAGGCTCTGCCTAGTTGGATTTTCAGGATGCAAAATTATGAACTCCAGGGGCAAGGGTAATCAATAGGTACCTTGCAATTAACAGTAGTCTTCTGAGCTTTGTGTGCCAGTTAAAGAAAATGCTTCTGAACATTGTATGGAGTCTGCCATTGGGGACAGAGAATGCACTGAGCACCGACATTAGCATAGCAGCTTTGCACATGGTCTGGCAGGAGTTATTAGATCAAAGGCTGTGGATGGCAGCAGCCTGCTCCAGGGGAGCCAGCAGCCCTGTCACCATTTCGGTGTTGGAGGATGCTGCTGCGCTGCTCAAGGCGTTTGTAGAGAAACCCCCAGGGGGACTCTGAGGGAACAAAGTTGTTTTTCAAATAAGACGATGATCATGGAATTCAGTTCAAATGAGTACTCATTTAAGGAACGCCACACCACCGAGCTTCCATTCCTCTCAGTTCACTGCTGTTAGCCTCTGTGGAGACACTTGAATATTGGTTAGCCACAAAGAATGTTTAGGAAAAAAATTTAAAATTGACTCTTTGGATTGGACTTGTTTGATCATTTCAATAAGGCTCAGAGGCGCTGCCAGCTTTGAGCAAGTACACAATGCCTTTTTATTCTCTCTTGTGGCATCAGAGTTACCAAATCTCATTAAGAACATTTTAAAGAAACAGGAAAATGCAATATTGTGAAAGTGCACATTGAAAAATGCCAAGCTGTATTTATCTGTTTATTGTATTGAGAAACCATGATATTTATCCTTTTCATTGTTTAGAGAAAGTTGGTGCCTTAGAAAAATGTGAATCTGTTCTTGTGAGTTAGCAAACACTTTGAATTACTAGTAAACAGCATATTTGGTTCTGAAGATCCAGGATGCTGTCTCCTGGGTTTTGTCGTGCTTCGGTGAGAGCCATGTTTAGAGAAGGCTTTGAGGCCATGGCTGGCAGTGGTGCTAAACACTGAGCTGGGAGCCTGATGGAGGAGAGTTTAGGCAACGTCAAAGACGAAGGTCTGATGATCAGCAGTCATGAGGCTGCAGGCCTCTTGTGTCAGACATCTCCCTGCCCCGCCTGGCAGCAGCTTCGCTTTCCTCTGTACTCCAGCTGTTGCTGCGGCAACCACTTGTAAGCAGGTATGATGAGAGGGCTCCTTGCCCCCAGTGTGTCGCTGGTCACCTCCTATTCTCTTCACAGCCTAATCTGTTATCTCTTGGGACTTCTGCTGGGCCCAGACCTGTACAAACTTGGGAGTGTATGGGAGTTCACAGCCCCGGGGGGGAAACCTGGCTTTGAATCCTTGTGTGGATGGAGGCTCGGCTGTCCAGGGTGATGATCAGCTTGGTACCACTTGCACTGGCTTTCCTGCCTTCCCTGTCCCAACTCCTCTTTCCTAAGATCACTACTTGCACAAGCTCTTGTCTCAGGCTGCTGGGCTTTGGGGGAGAACCTAGGCTACGGCCACTCCATTCCAGAAGTCAAGTAGCAATGATTGAAAGTGCAGACAGAAGTGAGGAGTCAGGGAACATGGACTTCAGACCACAAGAAAGGTCAGGGAGACAGTATCCAGCCAGGTAGTGCAGTGTAGAGCTGGTACCTGGGGCCCAAGGGAACAAAGGAATGCAGCCTTCTAGGGGTGGTCTTGTGGGGTCCTTTCAGTCTCTGAGCTAGAAAACTTGCAGAGGCTGCTTGGGTCATACCAAAGCCTGTGGCTGGAAAATTCTGCAGAGACATCGTTCATTCTATCCACCTGGCAGAGTCTTCCTATTGCCAAAGGAAAGGAAAATACAATGTTTACCCACGTAGCTTTGATTCGAGTGGGAAGTACGTTTAGGACTAAAAAGCGGACACTTATAAATGACAGAATACTTTTGCTTCTCTTTCTTATTCCCTCTGCACAAGTATAAATTCTACCCAAGTGGCACTGCAAGGGGGACGTGACTGTTACTGCAGTTAACAAGTAACAACAGAGTCCTGAATTAGTTTTCGATTCCTGCTGTAACAAATTTCCACAAGCTTAGTGGCTTAAAACAACACAAATTTATCATCTTATAGTTCTGCAGGTCAGAAGTCTGACATGGGTCTCACTAGGCTAAAATCGAGGTTTTGGCCAAGCTACATTTCTGTTTGGGGGCTCTAGCAGATAATTCGTTTTCTTGCCTTTCCAGCTTCTAGCGACTTCCTGATTTAGCTTGTGTTCTTTCTTCCATCTTCAAACTCAGCAATGGCAGGCTAAGTCCTTCTCCCATCGTATCACTCTGACACATTCTGCCTCCCTCTTCCATTTTTAAGGACTCTTGTAATTACATTGGACCTACACAGATAACAGGATGATCTCCCCGTTTTAAGGTTACCTGATTAGCAACCTTAATTCCCATTTGCCATAACACATTCACAGGTTCTGGGGATTAGGATGTGCACACCTTTGAGGTGGTCATTATTCTGTCTACCACAAGTCTTTTCTGAAATCTAACGTATAAACTGAAAGTTTCCTCTACCTAGAAAATATTCAACCTGGCATTGACAGGGTCCGAGTTCTCCTTCAAGGATCAGCTCAAATATTTTCCAGTTAAATCCTGTCTTGAACCTAAGCAGGTAGAAATAACTCTTCCCTTTAGACTGTTCCTATAATACATTGTACATCCTTTTAATACAACTAGACATATAAACAAACACGTAATATACTGCACACTGTTCTCCCCTTTGTTAATATACTTAGAGACTAAGAGAAGGAAACTGGCATAGTTACGTTTGCATCCCTAGCTCACAGATGAAGAAATGTAGGATGGTCTGCTTCCACAATGATTTCCTGAACTGAATGATAATAGAAATTCAAGGAAAATCCCTATAATTAATCTGTGATATTAACACTTGATAATTGGCGCACACATTATCACGTTAATGGATGATGAGCTGTAGTTTAACAACAAACCACAGAGAAGTTGAAATAGAAAAGTTTATTATTCATAGGTCCTGGAGGAAGTACCCAGCATGCTTCAAGGGGCCACACAGGGAGATGTGCAGACACAGAGAGAAATAGGACCTGGGTACATGTGTTTATTAGGGTCCATGGATGGAGTGCTTTGGGATTCTTGGGCTAAGGCCGGATTGGTCAATTCAAACCAAATGAGCAGGGTCTTGGTAAGCCCTATGGACTCTGTACCGGGGAAGGCACTGGGAAATGGGGTAGAGTGTTGATCAGAAGGGCTGTTGCGGAAGTCATATCAGGGACCTACATTTGCTTGTAACTCTGTGGGCTGTTATCTAGGGCATGATCTTGCATGAGGGGGCTAGTGTCAGTTTAAGATTTTTGCAGGCCACTTGGCCCAACAAAATGAAAGCCAAATCAATACATTGGAGTGGCTTAGCTAACCTCTTGGGAGACTCCCATCTCCAGACCCAAAGCTTCTTTATGGGAGGAACTGTGTTTTTCTCACCTTCATGTCTGGTCACACACTGAGCATAATGCCTTCTTGAATAACTTAGCAGAGAGCTTTTCCACTAGCTCATGGTAACATGCAAGAAAATGCATGTGATCTTTTAGGATTCATATTTCTCACTTGTGAAATGAAGATGCTGTTTCTCAAGACATCCTTTAAGGTCCCTGCCAGCTCCGACATTCAGTGACTGAATTAAATATTAAACCTATAGAAGTGAACTAAGTTTTAATCTGGTCAAGAAATACTGAATTTATCCCTTCCCTTGGCATTTGAAAGTGTCCTTCAAACAACTCCCGGGACTAAGCTTATCCTCCTTTAACTGGGGAAACATGGAGTTGCGAAGGGCTATATACCTCTTCCATGAAGAACTAGTTATTGGCAGCCAGCCTTCTTACCCTCAGCTTGAGCTATTCCTTTGAATCAGCTCATGCAAGTGAGCTGCCAATACAGAGAAAAGTGCTCAGTGTGGGTGAGGCTCTTCACAAGAAGGCTTCTCAGAGATGTCAAGTCTACCCACCTGGGTAGAAGAAGGGAAATATGTGGTTTGGTAAAGAAGAGTTTGGAGATGTCATGGCCGTAGTTTTTTTCCTTCTTTCTTGCTTGACCTAAAGAAAAGAGCATTGGGATTGTGGTATCTCAACTGGTGACCTTTTTATTGACCAAGTTACAAGAATTTCCATGGATATGGGCTATAGTTGATGATACTTAAAAGTAAACATGTGTACAAGGACAAGTTATTATTCTGTGTTTTAATAAAATGACTGCCACTGGGGTTCTGCGTTCCATTATAGAAAAGTTACGACCCTGTCAGACACAGGGATTTCATTGCTATTTGTACCCATGTTACACGTAGACAAGCATCACAGAGTAACCAGAGTTACTTGACTCCATCCTCACTGTATTTGACAGAGCAAGGGTATGGGTGAGAGAAGCCTTGTAAGGTTTCAATAATCAGGCTCAAATAAAACTAGAGATATGCGGGTGTCTATAACAATGGCAAAATAAAGTGGATAGATTGAGGAGTGTTACTTCCTCAATGCTGTACATTCTTTCTGATCAAATCCTGAGGGGTGTAACCCAGAATTAAACTAAGAGGAGTAAGTAGCTGCTCTAAAATGTATTTTCAGGATTACCATAATGTCCACTTTATGGTCTCAGTATAAAAATTCCTACCCTTTAAGGCTATGTTATTCAAACTCCTTGGAAGCTGAAATTAAATTAAAAAAAAAATAAAACAAAAACTCCTTGTTTTAATACTAGCATATTCTTAAGGAAGACTTTATATAAAATGAATTAGTTTAATAGGTTATTTTTATTTAATAAATATTACACACCATTTACTATGTGTTAGGGACTATTCTAAATGCTTTATAATATTGTTATTTAATTAGCTTTATTACCTAGTATAACTCTAACAGAGTAATTTACAGAGACAGGAGGAAATTTATTGTCGGTGTTAGGAAATAAAGGAAAGTTTTGGTATCTGTTCAGGAGATAAAGGCCTGGGTGGGTCACCAAAATAGGGGGAACCAAAATGAAGGACGAGGATGGAATCAGGATGAGGAAAGGTACCTTGAAACAATTTCTGTTTGCATCCCTGTATGACCAAGAGGTCAACCTCTGATTCTGTTGAGGTTGTAACTGACAGGCTGAAGTAGAGAAGAAGCCAGACAAACTGTTTTGGAATGGGGAAGAAACCTAAAATGCATCTCAGCAAATCCCCAAAGTGTCTTTTAGTCGCAAGCAAAAGAGACCACTAAGTAGTTGTTCTCATGTGGCACTAGCAAAACATCCAAACCCAGAGTGAGTTGTAAAATAGCAGAATGTCTAATGCATTCACCAAAGTCATTACTAAAAATAATTAAATGGATTGTTGGTCTCAGAGATTTCAAAAGAGAAGGATATGCATGCCAGAGCCATCCATATATTTCCCAGAGGAAGGACAAAAAGCTATGAATAAAATTAGGGCCACGCTACAATAGGTGATCAAGCAATTAGCATACATGAAAAGAACACAATTATGAGCCACTGCGAGACACCACCACAATTTATTTTCTATGACTGATTTCGTAGATTCCATATTTCAATAATATTGATATGTGCTTTCAAATCTGCTATAAAATATGTTTTCAGGATTACCATAATATCTACTTTATAGTCTCAGTATAAAAATTCCTACCCTTTTAGGCTATGTTATTAAAACTCCTTGGAAGCTGAAATATGAGACTTGTAAAACTCCCTTCTGAATTAAATTATTGAGAAAATCATCATTGTGTTCATGAGCAGAGAGACAATTAAAGTGACAGTTTTGGACATATCATGGGGAAACGAAATTGTTTTTAGCTCTTGGTAGTTTATAAGTTTCAGGGCAATGGGTGAGGTTTAGGTATGAATCATTAAAAATAGAATTATCTTCTGATTCATCAGGATACTAGGGAAAGATGTATGTGGAATCTTAGGCTCTGGTCCTGACTTTTCTCTTGTGTGACGTAAATAAATTTGTCTCTTTGTCCTTAGTGTTCTCAGCTATAAAGTGAGATTGTCAGATTAGATAAGAAAAGTGATAATAATGAACATCTTCTAAGTCTTTAGTATTTGTCAGCAATATTATAAGCATTTTATACCTATTGACTCATTTAATCCTTACAACAGCCATTGTGAGATAGGTACTGTAGTTATCCCCACATTATAGGCAGGAAGTGGAGGCACAGTGAGATCACGGGCCTACACCCCGTACTGACGGAGCCAGTATCTGGATGGCAGTCTCCTTACTAAGCCTGAGCAGTCGCCGCTGAGCAATACTGATTAGCAACCAAAGGGTTTTAATGTGCTATATATATGGCCTTGCAATTCTGATTCAATAATTCCCTTTCAAAGATATACTTTCTAGAAGAATTCATTTTAAGTTCTTCATGAATTAAGTGATTTTTCTGAATGAGAGTAATGTTAGAATGCCATATATGTATATACATATTTCCTCCACCCAAATGGGAGAAGATTGACATTTTCAGGCAGCTGATTTTGACGGTGTGTATGTGTGTGTGTGTGTGTGGTAGTGGGTGGTGGTGGTGGTTAGGAGGTCGGTGACTGGTTTATGATTGGTGATGCTCTTCCCCAATAATTTCAGAAAATATTTTGGTGTACAGCAAAGATTCCATAAAACCCCTTGAGTTTTATGCTAGCTTTCTGTAATAGTTCACAGGGCCTATTGGAATGTACCCTATCCACTGACATTTTTGTAAACACCACTCACTCTGAATCTGCCTAGCAACTAGTGCAATATTCACTAAAAGATTTTGTTTAAACTCGTTCTAAGTAAAAATGTCTCAGAGTTTCTCAAACTGTAGCTTATATAAATATCACGTAGAAATAGCTCTAAAAATGGTGATTCTGGATCACTGCTGTCTCTCCCAGTTCTGCACTGGGAAATACAGATGATGGATGCCAGGAAATGTCATTTTTTTTTTTTTAAAAGATTTTATTGGGGAAGGGGAACAGGACTTTATTGGGGAACAGTGTGTACTTCCAGGACTTTATTCCAAGTCAAGTTGTTGTCCTTTTAATCTTAGTTGTGGAGGGTACCGTTCAGCTTCAAGTTGTTGTCCTTTCAGTTTTAGTTGTGGAGGGCGCAGCTCAGCTCCAGGTCCAGTTTCCGTTTTCTAGTTGCAAGGGGCACAGCCCACCATCCCCTGTGGGAGTCGAACTGGCAACCTTGTGGTTGAGAGGACACGCTCCAACCAACCGAGCCATCCAGGAGCTCAACGGCAGCTCAGCTCAAGGTGCCGTGTTCAATCTTAGTTGCAGGGGGCGCTGCCCACCATCCCTTGCAGGACTCGAGGAATTGAACTGGCAACCTTGTGGTTGAGAGCCCAGTAGCCCATGTGGGAATCGAACCGGTAGCCTTCGGAATTAGGAGCATGGAGCTCTAACCGCCTGAGCCACCGGGCCGGCCCAGGAAATGTCATTTTTAACAAGTATACTTAAGTGACTGTTCCAGGAGGACCAGGGACAAAATTGAGAGGTGTTCAAAGGTTTTCTGTGATTCTTTGGTCAAGGTAAACTGGTCAGTTATCTATAAATTGCACAGGTACATTCATCTTTTAAAGGAGATGTCAAATCTAGTCAAATAGTTTCCTTTTAAAATAAATATTTTCATAAGAGCAATAATAGAAATAATTAGCATGTATCTTATTTTTATTATGCATCAGGCATTTAACTTGACTCATTTAATCTTCAAAATAATCCCATTCAATAGATACCATTATGTGTCCATTGTATATTGGAAGAGCCTACAGGTTGTGGGACACTGTGAAAGGTAATTAAGAGTACACCTGACCCTTGAACAACACAGGTTTAAGCTGCATGGTTCCACTTATACAAGGATTTTTTCCAATAAATGCAGCTGACCCTTCATCCGAGTATGTGTGGGTTGCACATCTGGGGATTCAATCAACCACTGATGGAAAATATATTTTTGCATTCCCAACCGCAGATTCCCAACTGTGGTTTCACAAGTGTAGATAGAAAATACTGTTTTGGATCCGTGGTGGGTTGAATCTGTTGATGCAAAGGATAGACTGTAGAGTTAAAAGTTACATGGATTTTTGATTCCTTGGAGGTTGGGCCCTAACTCCCCACCCTCCCCCGCCCCTTGTTCAAGGGTAATTCTTATTCAAGGTCTCAAAGCAAGTAAGTTCTGGAGTCATAGCTGGCAAAGGTTTATTTTATGTGCTTTTTTCCACCCCTCTTTTCCTTTCCTTTTATTTACTCTCTGTCTCATTCTTTCTTTTATAGTGAAAAAAAAAGGTTTCCTCATCCTTCTTATAGTCCCAGGCTGGATCTGAAAATTAAACTGACAAAGCCAGATTAACAGGAGAAAAGCATACAAATTTGTTTACTATAACTTATGTGACACAGGAGAAAACTTAGTAAGGCCCATGTGTTAAGATTCTTCTAAGCATCCTTTTGTCTTTGGAGATAAGGGCACCTCTCACATCAGGGTTTTATGACCTGCTTCTGGGAAGAAGCAGAATGTAGGTCGCAGTCACCTTCCTGATTCTGCAGTGTTTTCAAACTCTTTCAGTTTAAAATATTTAATATGCCAAGAGCCATATTTTGGGGTAGCATGTCCTGAATCCCATCCATCCTCTCCTTTCCTTCCTTCTTTCCTTCCTTCCTTCCTTCCTTCCTTCCTTCCTTCCTTCCTTCCTTCCTTCCTTCCTTCCTTTCTTCCTTCCTTCTTCCCTCCTTCCCTCCCTTCCTTTCTCCCTCCTTCCTCCCTCTCTTCCTCTCTCCCTCCCTTCCTCCCTCCCTCCCTCACTTCCCTCCCTCCTTCTTTCTTTCCTTCTTTTCTGTCACGTAAGTAATCAGTTTTTGTTTTACCATTTTTTGTACCCTATGTCTTAAACCTTAAAAAAGTGTTTATTACACAGGTTTGGACTACCTTCATGAAGACAGAGCAAATTAGCTCCCCAGGGCAGATATGAACTAGCTCTCTGCCCTATGTCTCTTTCCTGCCATCTGCATTATATCTACAATCATAAATGTCAGAGGTGGGCCTCAACAGACATTATACAGAAACCAAAGTATGAGAAGCAAAAAATGGACTGTATCTTGATTTATATTATAGCTTTTAAAAAAATCCACACTTTACAGAAAGAGTAGGCATTTCATTTTTCTACCTTTCGCTAAAAGAACCATTGCACAAAAATAAAGACATTTTCTGTGGCCTTTTAAAATTGACCATTTTGCATTAGAATAATTTTTGGAGAATGATTAAATAAATTATGTATGGTAAATTATTAACCAGTAAGATGATTTTAAAAAATAATTTTAAACATATGAGAAAAAAATTTTTGAGGGAACGAAAGAAGCAAATGTAGCAAAATAAAAATCTGAATGAAAATACACCAAAAGGTTTATTGTGATTTTGAAAGGGATTATTAGTTTCATTTTTTGTTGTTTCTGTATTTTCCATGTTTTTCCCAATAATTATTGCTTTAATAATCTGAAATAATCTTTAATTTTTAGTTATATAGTTTTATGTTGATAGAGTAAGACAGGTGCTATTTCCATCACCTGTAAAACACTATCTTTTCAAATCAAAAGTGTATATTGAGTTTGCTTGCAAACCAAACTGGGGTGAAGATAGGGGAATTAAAAAATGAGACAAACACCAAAAATGAGATGCGGGGAACGGGCAGGGAGGTAGGAACTAAAGAATTCCTATTCCTCATAGATCATATGCTTCCTCAAACGAGAAATTATATGTTCCGTCTTATTCACCTCTGAATTGCCGGTACCCAGCACACTTGCTCAATAATTGTTTGTGACTCAAATAAATAGGGAAGTGTATGGCAGGTGTGACCATGTGTTGGTGGCCAGCATTTCCACTTCATAGAAGGACAAGTCATTTTTCATAATACCATTTTTCTTAGTAATCTTAAAAACTATAATATGTCTATAGAATTCTGGCTGGTTCAACCATGGTACAAATAAACTGTCACTTCACATCATCAATAAGTTCTGTGACTTTAAGCAAAATGATGTATAACAAAACCAATTTTACCATAGGCTAATTAATATAGATACGAGTTAAGTTCTTATGGCATCTCATCGACATTATAAAAAATGACATTGAATGAAATGACGTTATTCGAGGACTGCTGTACATCATTTTTGGTAACTCACTCAATGCAAACCCCAAGACGGATTTCCTCTGCCTTCCACGTTTCTGAGCGTTTCCCAGGCATCAGCTGGTGGGGGCATAGGTAAAGAAAAGCAGTGTTAACAATAGTCGAGATCAAATAATTGTGGGAGAACCAGCATGTATTATACATTTAAGTGACTTTTTGATCACTGACAAATTGAATCATCCATAAGAGTTAAGCACACATCACTTTAGAACAATTCGCTTTGACTAGGAGTTTCAGAAGGAAAACAAATTGCATTATTTCCAGTATAAACAAAAGGCAGGAGATAGAAAACCAATAATTCACACCCATGTAATTATAACTGATCCAGAACACAAATTCAAATCAGCCTGCAGCCATGTGCTTTCCCTAGAAAGGAAGATTCAGATTGGTGATGGACAATGAGTGGTGTTGCTCCAAGTCATTGGTAGGTTGAAGTGACACAGTCAATTTCATTGTCATATTAAAAGCAGAGCCTCCTAGCTAAAGAGAGACTTAATTGCTTGAGCATATCACCATGTGTCAAGATTCCTAATTGATTTCCTGCTCATTAAAATCATTATGCTTTTTCCAGGCAGATTGCTGGCGGTGCATACTTGAGTTCTGATGACTAAGGGACCCAGCTTCAGAATCTATGGATTGTGCAGGAATCTATATCTGAATTGATATCAACTAACTTAAATGAATCATAGAAAGCAGAATATAAGCCACTAGAAGTCTTTTAGGTGTATTTTCTCTGTATGGTACTCTTTGTGGATCATACGTGGCAATCGAATATCTTATTCTAAATTCTCATAAAGACAGTTTTTTAAAAACTGGGTGATACCTTTGAATATGACTAAACCTCTTAGGCCTTCTCTTACTGTTATGTTGTTCTCTCTGTTTAAGCTCAAAAAATGGAATGTTTTTCTTATTTTACATTTTTGAAAGATGTTACACACAAACTTAAAATTTCTCATTAATTTGATCTTGAAAATAAAAGCTTAAAACGAGTCTTAGTAGTATGTGAGAATTTTCCGATTGGTTGGCTAGAATTATCTAAAGAAAAATAGTTTTTATACCACATGGCATATTTTCTTTTTCATGAAGAAGACAAACTTTGTTAAAATTTATATAAATACATGTAAAGACAAAAACAGAAACTTTATTTTGGCCTGGAATTTTAGCCATGTTTTCCCCTCACTAATTTCTTTCTCTAAAAAAATCTAACAATACTATTTAGACAGAAAATATTGCTATTCTTTTGATTTTTTTGTTGTTGTTGTTGTACAGTTAATTAACTTAAATGGCATTATGACTGGAGACTTTTCTCTTTCCTTTTGCTTTTGTTTCTTCTTTGAAACAAATTTGGCCCAAATGTTTGGCTGCAAATAAAATTTCTTGAGATTTACCCTTTGTATTCTAAAGAATAATCAGTTAGACTTGCTTTTGGGGATTCTTAGCAGAGTCATTGATTGAATATAGACTGATGACATCTGAATGATCTAGATTTAAATGATACAGATATAAAATTTTTATGTCTTTCCAGATTCAGAGAACAAATATATATCTTTGTTTCTACACGATAGGCATTTTTTTACTTTGCTAAAATTCCTTCATCCTAGTCAGCTTCTGTTGTGAGTTGAATCATGTCCCCCCACAAATAAAACATGTTGAAATCTTAAGCCCCAGTACCTCAGAATGCGACTTTATTTGGAAATAGGGCTGTTATAGCTATAATGAGTTGAGAAGAGGTTGTATTTGAGCAGGGTAAGACCCTGATTCAATATGATTGGTGTTCTTCTAAGACGATGGTCATGTGAAGACAGGGACAAATGGAAAATACATGTGGCAATGAAGGCAGATGTAGGCCAAGGACCGCCAAAGAAGTAGCTAGAAATAGACAAGAAAGGATTCCTCTACAGATGTCAGAGGCAACATTGTTCTGCCGACACCTTGATTTTGGACTTCTGGAGTCCAGAACTGTGAGACAATAAACTTCCGTTGTTCTAAGCTCCCCAGTTTCTAGTATTTTGCTACAACCACCCTGGGAAACTAATGCAGTGTTGCGGCCTGCCATTTCTGCTGTCAGAGATTTGAGGTGATGGTTGTTGCCCTGGTGACTGCAGTGGTTGGTCTCCTTAGAACCACCTACATATACTGAGCCCTGTCTTACCAGCAGACGGCTCCCCAGACTGTACACTTCAAGGCCAGGGTCCAGGCCTGGGCTAACAAGAGATGGCTATGGAGACTGAGCTTTGCTTCCTCCCTGGATTCAGGATGTTTTCCTGGTCCCTGTTCCATGAGTAGCATGGCCTGTGGCAGAGTGATAGAAGTCACAGTTAGGTCCCAATAGCTATATCATTAGAAGGGGCTAGAGTGTTGCTGAGGGATGCTCTAAATTTTTCAACCGCCAGACAGGTATATCCCACCACCTCTTTTTCCATGCTGCCTCAGTCTCTTCCCTTATAGTAGCTACCAGGCTCTGCTCCTCTTGCTGTACACTTTTTCTAGTTGAACACTAATATAACTAAGCATTTTCCTTCTTTCATCACTAATTCAGACCAACCTGGTCCAGCAGCACTGGTGGCTCCTACATGAAGCACAGTGAACACAAACTCTGGCCTGTGCTGGATGCAACCTGTCTGCTTTTCAACAGTTTGGTTCTGCAGGATTTTTAAGTATAGAGGAGAACGTGCAGCAACCAATGAGCACAATTATTTAATTGCTAAACGTCCATTTAACAAAACTTAGCTGTCCAAGCAGTCGCCTATTGGAGCTTCTATGGTCTGCTTCACAAAACCAGATTACAATGAGGGGTACAGCTCTTCCATTTTGATTTTTCTTCTTCTTTTCTTTCTTTCTTTTTTTTTACACCTAAAGCTTGTTTTAATTTATTGTTGTTAACATAAACATTTTTTCTTTCTCAGACTCCCACCCCTCCCCCCCAGCTTTCTTGAGGTATAATTGACAGGTAAAATTGTACATTTTTAAAGCATACAATGTGATGATTAGCAAATTTTAAGTATACAGTACAGCATTATTATCTATAGTCACCATGCTGTACATTAGATCCCCAGAACTTATTTGATATTTTTCTTATTAATTACTTGCCATCCCATATATCTTATTAATTGGAAATCCAAAATCTTCCTTGGGAAACCCCATTCCTTCCCTTGTTTCACCCCTTATCCCGAATGATTTAAAAATCTTGTAGCTAATTTAGTCAAAGAGAAAAGTCAGCCCTACTTCCGAACACTGGCAGGAACAGGTTAACCACCAGCTATTGCCATCGCCTGTGTCACTAAATGCTGCTACTGAAAACTGTCGCCACTGACTATACACGGCCAACTGCGGGATGTCTGTCTAAACCCAATTTTAGCAGTGTAAACCCAATTTTTATAATCAATGTACATTCTGACATTAAATATAAATGTGCCTTGACTTTAAAAAAAAATATATTCCACGGACTTCCTCAACCTTTTTATTCGTACCTGCCTGAAGGTTCTTTTTCTTTTCAGCCTCTGTCACATTATTTCTCTTCCCAGATGTTACTGAGTTTGTATTCTTCTGGATACAAAAAACCCATAAGGGACCAAAAGATAATTGATTTAGTGAAAGAGGCCTACCCAGATCTTTTAGGAAGACATTTATGGCTGCAAATTCTGATCCAGTCCTGACACAATGGTGACTATCAGGTAATTTGCAGTAGGGTAAACTCTCTCGCCAAGTCTCTCCCCCTTGACCACAGGGATTGGTTTGGTCAGTTATCTGACCTGATGAATTGGGTCACTCACAAGGAAGCTCAAGACTTTTGTTTCATGTTTGGAGGAAGAAAGTGAAGTCCCGCCTGTAGCCTGTAATGATGGCTGGATAACAGCAGGCATCTTGGATGAGGAGCCAGAGGGAGAATGGGGAGATGCCATGCAAGACAGAGCCTCGAGATGGGGAAACACTGGGTTCTTTGTGACATAGCTGGGTTGCTAGAGCAGCTCTTGCTTGAAACCCAAAACATCTTGGATTATTCAATTACTCGAGGAATCATATTTCTATATTGTTAAAGGTAGTTTGAATTGGGAATTTGTTTTTTTTGTAAGTAAAATAAATCCTAATTGATATCTTAGTAAAAAACATTTATTTCTTATCTCTTCAATTAGTGGAATAAGTAAGTTGCTTCTCACTTCCTTTAGTACTCCTAAATATACATTTAAATTCTTATAATAAACTTTTCCCACAGTGGAATATCTATACATGAAACTTTGTCTAAAGTTTTTATTAGAAAAAAGAACAACTGAGGCAAAAAGAAGATCCCAGATAAAGTTTCATTTCTATTAGAGAGGTTATATAAAATATTTGACAATTGGCTTTGAAGTCCTCAAAGTCTACACTCCCTACTGTTGTCTCTCTCTCTCTCTCTAACACACACACACTCTCTCACACACACACCACACACACACACAGAGAGAGAGAGAGAGAGAGAGAGAGAGAGAGAGAGAGAGAGAGAGAGAGAGAGAGACTTCCAACATTCCACTGTTAAGTTATAGGACGGAGCCGGTACAAAATTAACCTTGAGGTCACCATTTGTGTCTTATATGATCCAGAAAGACATAAGACTCATTAATTTTATGAGAGTCACTTGATTCTTGGTGAGGAGACTTGGGGACTCAGTTAAGCAGATGAGATAAAGGAATATTTAACTATGGCTTTCTGAGTTGGGATTTTGAGAGTTGGGATTTTGAGAGTTGGGATTATGGCCTCGAAGTTGTGGTGCTGATTCCTCAGCAGGGACAGAATCCCTTTTACCTTCCTTCCAGAGCAGAAATAAAGCCAGCCTCGAGATGAATAAGATTAGTAAATTGCTGGTCTTAATTCTTAGACTTCAGAGTTCTGTAGCACAAGGGAGGCACCAGAATTGCTGGTTGGCCCCTACAACCTGAGGACCGACTATGGCCCTCATAGTGACAGGAGGGTCATATCACAGAGGTGAGAGGTTTCCTATACGCCCAGTCATTTTTCTTACATAGCGTACCGTAGGCAACCAGTGTTGTGTGAAAACACACCCCAAAAATTCATTTAAAACATTTCCCTGGATCCAAATAACTCCATTTTACTTTCCTTTGTTTTACTATTTCTTTTTTCATTGCTTCCCAGTTATTTAAATAAGATCAAGGGCTAAATCATAAACTTTGGCTTTCTGTTTGACCTCAAGTTTGCTCCGATCTCTTTTTCTTTTGTCTTTTCTTCTTCCCATCAAGCAAGTGCTTCTTAAATTTACTAGCAATATACTTGCTGAAGCATTTTGTATAATATCTGTCCATTTGATGATGATGTTAAAAAGCACAACTCAGGAACTAAAACATAGCAGGTATGTGACAAACGTTAACTGCTATAACGTCGGTATTATTAATATTATTGTTATTCTTTTTATATCTGCATTTTCATATATTTCTAATGTCACTTCAGGGATAAAAAATCCACATCTAGCCAATATCTCTGTTTTTTTTATTGCATTCATAGAATGTTATTTTTATTTGTGAAACATATTCTAAATGCAGACTAAAGCAGATTTAGTATAACATACAAAATCTAGATTTATACAATTTTGGTAGGTTTCTTTTAAAAGCGAATTCTCTTTTTGAAATTTAGATATGAGTTAATTACTTTAGTGGGGTATTTTTTGTTTGTTTGTTTTGAAACAAAGTTGCCGATTATATTAAGGGAATTCACTTCCATGGTCCTATGGCAGCTCCACCAAAAGGGTGTTTACTATGGATTAGTGTTCTCAGTTGGCGTTTTTGGCTGGGCAGATGTGGTCTGACACAAAACCATTCTACTGTGGTTTTATCCAGTAGGATTTGATTTCATTGTTATGCTAGTCTAATTTTTCATTTAGACAGTGAAATTGGTTTTCCATGCAAATTTCCTGGCTATCTATCCTTTGCTCTATTTTTCAAGTTCTATAATTTAGTCACATTATTTTCATTTGGCTCTAATAGCTTTGGTTTGTATGTTTAAGTTTAAAACACAAATGAACAACAACAACAAAAATTACTCCCTGATCCCTACAATAAAATTCTACTTCAAATATTTATGTACAAATATGTCTGTTGTGATAGTTTTTGGGTGATTTTTTTCCCCCAGTTTTATTTTTAAACTAGCTGAGGAATTTATTGAAATTCTCAAAATTATATGGCAATTCAGTCAGAGGCTGCACCTCATCTAAATGTGTTCAGCAATTGTCAGGACTGGTGTCATTAACTTGTATCTTCTTATCTGCTATGATTGGTGATTGATGATGAAGATTCCTCATTCTAGGCATGATGATGGTCCAGCCAGGCTATACAGATGCCTAAGGCTGAGTGAGTACTTCCTTTGCAGTCTCTCATCCCTCAGCTCACAAATGACAAAATAATTTCCTACAGTGTTCAACTGCTAGAATCTGTAGGGAGTCTTAATTTATTTTTATTCTACCCTTTAAAGTACCACCATTTGTCAGTTTTCACACACATACACCATGTGCCCAAATAATTGATTCATTTACTTAATAGCTAAACCAACCAATCATGAAATGCCACATAGCAATAAAAGTAAATATTTTAGGTAGACTTAATTAACTGATTTAGTTAAATGTTTGGTCTCAATGATAAATATATACACACAAATGTACATATAGAGAATAGTTTATATAAAATTAATAAAAATGGAATAAATTTTATAAAAATCATCTCTAGAACATGACATCATGAGCCATATTTTACAGAAATGGAACAGAGAATGCTGTTTAAACACTAGCCTTTGGATAGGAAAAGTGATTACATATTAGACATAAGAATTTGGGGAACAACTAATATAATTTTCCTTATGTTAGTAGAGCAATTGTAATAAGAAAGACACTAAAGTTATGACAACCATCTAGTTAAAATGGAATTACAGTAATAGACTACTTTTGTGAACAATTTGGCAAAACTCACTGGAATCATTGGAGAAAGATTGTGTAAAAACATTTGCTGGCAGATGGTTGCCTAAATGATAATTATTGTTAAAATAAACTTATATTGCTTTATTTGGAAAAACATAGGAAACTTAATGAGTATGAAGTGTTTTACTATGATCAGTGAAAACACAAGAAACATGCACTTCAGTAACTTATTTCAGTTACTTTTTGTTGTAAGGTAAATCAGATTAGGCCAAACCAATGAGGTACTATGAGAACTCCAATAATATTTCTTTATTAGCCATTAAAATTATAACCAATCCTAAGGAGGAACATGAAAACTGTTTTAATTGGAAGAATTTATTTAGTATATAATAAGCAAACCAATTATGAGCTTATTTGGGGGAAGCCAGGTGCTGTGTTTATAACTTGAGCTCAGCCTTAACATTAAAACTCATCCACCAAGTGCTGGGGACCATTAATAATTGCCACAGTAAGTCAGCATCCACTGTCTGCCTACCATGTGTGAAACTCTGAAATAGGGACTGCGGCAATGCACGGAACTCTAAGTTATCATCCCTGCCCTCTTTGGATCTAGTTGTAGAGATAGACTTTCACACAAGATAAAGTCATGAAACAAATGCAGACAGCATGTGCTTAGCGGTGACTAAACGGTAATGACAATGAGCATCATCGATATATTGAGAACAGGCATGTAATTTTTCAGCTCAGCTGGTCAGAGAAAGCATCTTAGAGATAGGCTTTGGACTGGGTCAAGGAAAATAGGTAAAATAGGGACTGACTTGGAAAACAAAAGATCAACTTAAGGCAGGCAAGACGGGGATGACACGAAGAAAAGTGGAGACGATAACAACAAAAGTTTCAGGGTATATTTTGGTATCCAGGTTGGCTTCCTGGCGGTTTTCTATCCGGGAATAAAGAAATGAGGCAGGGATTATAGAGCAAAGCTAGATGCTGAGGGAATTCGTTATAGATATTTTTTTTTTTATGGGGGGGAGAGGGATATTGAGGAACAGTGTGTCTCTCCAGGGCCCATCAGCTCCAAGTTGTTGTCCTTCAATCTAGTTGTAGAGGATGCAGCTCATTGGCCCATGTGGGAATCGAACCGCCAACCCTGTTGTTCAGAGCTCACACTCTAACCAATTTAGCCATCTGGGTGCCCCAGTTATAGATATTGAATAAAGTAGTATTCATCCTCAAAACTCTCTCCAAATACATTCTTTCACCCTTTCCCTTTTGTCTTCCACTCTACCCCTAAATCTTTAGAAAACCAAATATGCACACCCAACCAATCACATAGGATGCCCCACTTCTAGTCTGCCCACCTACAGCTTCTCCAAACCAACAGCTTCCAACGAGGCATACTGGCAGCCTTCCCTCTTCCCACTACAAAGCTTCCCCATCCTGTTGCCTGCCTTTGAGTCCCTGCCAAAATGCAAGTAATGGTTGCCCACTCCCTTGCTGTACTAAGCTCTGAATAAATAGTCATTGCCTTTCCCATTTGCTTGGTCTTTGTTTATTGCCACACATTAATGACAAAGAGTTGCTCTTGGCAGTTCAGGCACTGTGGGAGAGGTAGGCTGCAGAAAAATATAGAATGCAGTACTAACACCAGTATTTTTTCACCCAAATCTGGAGAGGACTGGTCAAAATTCCCAGCCAAGGAGGCTACGGGTAACTTAGTTATTGCATGAGCGACAGTCAGTGTGGTGCAAAGCAGGAAAACAACTTTCTTATTTTAACTCTACTGTCCTTGAACTAGTTGTACTATGACAAAAGCCCCTAGAGATAAAGTGGTTAGGTCATTTCTGAGCTGTAACAGTCTCATTTTTAGGTACTACAGAAAATAATAACTTGAATAAAAAGTTTGCTCTCTCATTCAATTAAAAAATGTATGCCTCACATCATAGGGGTGTGATGGAAAGACACAGGGAGTAAAAAGGGAGTGATTCTCTTCCTTGCTATCTCTCCAACACCAATTCCTCACTGCTTCTTTCACTCAGCTGCCCCTGGGTCCCCCAGGATTGGAGCAGGGAACAAGAGTGGCTTGACCAGAGCTGTTGTAAGGTGCTGTGAGAACCTTCTCTCCACACAAAATATTGAAATGTAGCAGCAGGGGTAATGGCTATGGCATTATGGCGTTCCAAAGGACACCAGAGAGCAGACTACACACGTGTTTGTGACTTTGGAACTCCTACAGCTGAGCTGGTTCAGCTCTGGTGGGGGTGAGAAAGCTGGAATTCAGGCCTGAGGCAGCAAAGGCCCTAAACCCGGGGTCAGCAGATGTTTTTGGTAAAGGACCAAATAGTAAATATTTTAGGCTTTGCAGATGATGTGGCCACTATTTAACACTGGCATTGTGGCATGAAAACAGACTTAAAACAATATGCAAATTGTGCAAATAATTGTGGTTGTGGTGCAATAAATCTTTATAGACATTAGAATTTGAATTTCATACACTTTTTATATATCATGAAAAGTATTCTTCTTTGGAAAATTTTAAAATTATTTAGCAATATATTATAAAAGCTATTCTTATCTTGCAGGCCACACAAAGAAAAGGCAGTGGGCCAAATTTGGTCCACAGGCCATTGTTTGGGGATCACAGACTCAAACCAACAGAAAGGCACTGTGTATGGCAGCACAGTAGTGGGAGGGAAAGCTATGTTTCTAGAAGCTGGATTTAGAGGTGACCATTGGAGAAATTCCGGCATATTTTGTCAAAAGAGGCACAAAAAAAATATCAGCTGTAATTCTGGAAATGGAGGTGATGAGAGTATCCAATCCAGTTGCCAGGCCAAAGCCTGGCAGGTGAGATGGGGTTGAAGACAAGGAATGCGATGAGGAGGAGGCTGTCCCTGCAAGAGAGTGTCTATGTCTTGGTAGCACATCAGCAGTTTGGGGGTGGGGGCAGGGGCCAAGTTCCAGATGATGGAAAGGATGTTGTTAGAGCTCCCAATTATGGGCTGCAATTCAGGTTTGGGCTCAGGTTCTGTAGAGTAGCTAATCAAAACAAAGGCAAACAAGGTGGCAAGGACTTAGTAAATAACCTGTGTCCAAATTTGCAGGAATAGGGTCTAGAGTCAGTACTGGGTAGTGGTTAAGAACACAGGCTCTCGTGTCAGACAGCCTGGGTACCAGTCTCCTCAGCAGCATTGTCCAGCTTAGTGACCTTGGGCAAGTTGCTGGGGGATAATGAATAGTATTCCGTGGTTCAGTGTTGTTGAGGAAACCATTGCTATCTACACAGCTTACTCCATTAAACAGATTTTGCTATTACACTGTTTCCATCAATATAACTTTATTCTTCTAGGAAACTCTTGCCTGGAAGATAACAGTTGCAAATAAATGTATTATTTATTCCAAGAACTTTCTGAAAGACCAAATAGCTCTTCAATAGAAAGCATCAAATGATAGTTTTACACCCCAAGGCTCTTAGACTCTTTGTCTATAAATCCTCTTTGTTGTACCCTGTAATTATAAATTATTATGTCATGATCTTTACCCAATCCTAATCAAGCCCCCTGTATTGAAAGACTCACCTCATCCTAGGCTTCAAAATTTCAATAATCCCGACATTGTGCTTCTGTCTCTGACGTACTGCTAAGACTCTGTCAAGACAGTTCTCTCCCAACGGCAGTAAGTAAGAAACTCAGCTCTGTCTTATCCATAGATTGTTTTGGTGGTATGTCTGGGAGTCAGCATATATACAGCTCTCAGCTCTATGCTGCTCCCATCATAAGTACTCTATGAAATTAAATATACAGATGCCTGTAGTATTATTCACAATAGCCAAAATAACCTAAATGTCCTTTGATGGATGAATGGATAAACAAAATCTTATGCATAGTGGTATATACATACAATGAAATATTTTTCAGCCTTAAAAAGGAAGAAGCTTTCCCCTGGCTGGCAGCGTGGAGGTCGCAGGATGCCTGGAGTTACTGTAAAAGACGTGAACCAGCAGGAGTTCGTCAGAGCTCTGGCAGCCTTCCTCAAAAAATCCGGGAAGCTGAAAGTCCCTGAATGGGTGGACACTGTCAAGCTGGCCAAGCATAAAGAGCTTGCTCCCTACGATGAGAACTGGTTCTACACACGAGCTGCCTCCACAGCACGGCACCTGTACCTCCGGGGTGGTGCTGGGTCGGCTCCATGACCAAGATCTACGGAGGGCGGCAGAGAAATGGTGTCATGCCCAGCCATTTCAGCAGAGGCTCCAAGAGCGTGGCCCGTCGGGTCCTCCAAGCCCTGGAGGGGCTGAAAATGGTGGAAAAGGACCAGGATGGGGGCCGCAAACTGACACCTCAGGGACAGAGAGATCTGGACAGAATCGCAGGACAGGTGGCAGCTGCCAACAAGAAGCATTAGAACAAATGATGCTGGGTTAATAAATTGCCTCATTCGTAAAAAAAAAAAAAAAAAAAAAAAAAACGGAAGAAAATTCTGGCACATAGGTGAACTTTAAAGACATTATGCTAAGTAAGCTAGTCACTAAAGGACAAATACATGATTCCACTTATATGAAATACCTAGAGTGGTCAAATTTATAAAGATAGAAAGTAGTATGGTGGTTGCCAGGTACTGAGGGGAGGAAGAATGGGAACTTATTGCATAATGGGTGTGGCATTTCTGTGTTTGGTATGATGAAAACATTCTGGTGATGGGTAGTGGTGACAATTGCACAACAATGTGAATGTACTTAATGCCATTGAATTGTACACTTACAAAAGATAAAATGGTAAATTTTATGTTTATTTTACCACAACACACACACTATCTATATCTATATCTATATCTATCTATCTATCTCAAAACGCTTGATAAATTTTTACTGTGGCCTTCACATATCCTGTCCCTTACTCCAACTGTGCCTCTACATACTTCTTGATAAAATCCAGATTTCTCTGCTAATCAATAAATAGAATAACTCCTCAAAATTACTTGCACTTTAGCCGACACCTGTCCTGCTAAAATCCATGAAATATTTTGCCCTCCTTCATCACATTAGAATGAGCTTCTTTCAAATCATCTAGTTCCAGCCATTGTCTAATACTTATGCTAATGGTGATCTGGTTAATTTTCTTCCACTGTGTGTGATGCCAGAGAGAGAGAGAGAGAGAAACAGAGGGCACCAAATGAGCTTGGAGGTCTATGATCTCAGTACTGCATGGGCTTCCAGGGCTTTCTTTGGTTGTCAATACCTGGTCTGTTAGGTGAAGGACATTCAGGAGGTCTTTAAGGAAGCCAGCAATGACATCTGGGCCATTGGAACTTGGGACTTAATATTGAGTTACACTGACATGCATCCAGGAGTCAAAATATATTAATATTCTGTCCCAGGCAGAGTGGAACAGAGAGTTCCACTCTGTTTCAAGGTGGCCCTGAGGCTGCAGAGACCTTTGTAGCTGGAAAGAACAGAAAAGCAGAAGCAAGACACTTCTGCTTGCAGGTGAAGTTTGAGGACAGGCTTGGCACGGAGTTAGTGAGGAGTTCTGAGCACTGGTACACAGGAATCCCATTGGTATTTACAGGGAGAGTGTGGAACCCGGTGGAAATGGCCTGCAGTGGACCACCAAGAGAACTTGAGACGTGATATTGGTGAGCAGACTCTACCCTGAGATAGTGGTTACGAGTACATGAAGGTGAATCAGTTGCCCAGAACCATAGATGTTGGGGCTCCCACAGAAGGATTTTAGAAACTGCCTAGGACCAAGGATTCAGTAAGCTCCCAACTTGGAGATGGCACAAGAACTACATTGGACCCTTGAGGACTGTGATGGTAAATTTTATGCGTTAACTTGACTGGGCTGAGGGATACCAGATAGCTGGTAAAACATTATTTCTGGATGTGTCTGTGAGGGTGTTTCCAGAAGAGATTAGCATTTGAATTGGTGACAGTAAAGAAGATCTTCTCACCGATACAAGTGGTCATCATCTAATACACTGAAGAGGTTGAATAGAACAAAAAGGTGGAGGAAGAGTAGATTCGCTTTCTCTGCTTGAGCTAGAGCTTCCATTTTCTGCTCTCAGACATCAGTGCCTCTGGACTTAGACTGGGACTCACACCATTGGCTCCTGTGGTTCTCAGGTCTTCGGGTTTGGACTGAAATTGCTCCATCGGCTTCCCTGGGCCTCGAGTTTAAAGATGGCAGGCCATGGGACTTCTGGGACTTCTCATTCTCCATAATTGCATGGGTCAATCTCTCATAATACATCTATTTCTATATATCTATATATATCCTATTGGTTCCGTTTCTGTGGAGAACTCTGACTAATGCAAGGACAAAAAGCACTGAACAGAAGCCTTGCCTTTGCAACTTTGGCTTAAAACACTAATCAATCTTAAAAAAAAAAAAAAAAAAAAGTCATAAAATTTTTTTTAATTAGAAAAGGGTCATCAAGAAAATGTTAACTTAGATTCAGCACACACAATTAAATAAAAATAAAGACCTAAACAGGGAAAACTGTGCCTACCTACCATTATAGCAATATTTAGTTTAGAGATATTTAAAGTACAAAAACTTTTGTGCCTAAAGCAGACATTTTTGATTATCTGAAGAGTTATTTAAGGGGTGGATTAGTAATGAGTCAATGATGACAGGTGAGTGAAATGTAAAAGAATTATGTTAAAGGCTGATCCATCCTTAAATATATGAAAAGCATCAAAAGAAAACATATGCTATCACAAGTCTATTTCATTGAAATCAAGGGTTCTGAATGGATTAACAGCCTAGATAAGGAGCAGTGTTCTTTCTCCCAGTGGACACAGTTGGATCCAGTGCTGTTTGCTCCTATGCTCAGTTGTAGAAAGATATCCAAGCAGGTGGCTAAATCTTTTATTGGTACAATGGCTGGCATTCATTATCTTACTGAAAAATGGAGTAAAAACCTTTTCTGTGTTTTTCATGTACTACTTTGTACAGTCCAAAGGAGCAGTCACTTAATGGCTAGAGAGAAGGCAAATTAATAATAATGGACCAGACTATCATCCCATGCAATCAAATAGATGTTATTCTCTACTGAGTTATGCAGCATAAGAATCTCACTTAATAACAGTAATAAATAACAGGGTAATTTCCATGCCAGCTGCTAACAGTTTCCTTGCTTCTAACCAGGGTTTTATATCACTATATTTCTACCCTCAGGAAACAATGACATTCTCAGACCTATTTTAAATGTCTGCACTTTTTGCTTTTTATTGCTACAGTTTTTATGGGTTGTCTTAGAGCCCAGGGTTGAATTTTTAGGTCCCTAAGAGAGAAATGTGATCAACACAGTATTATTAACAGGACTCGATGTGACTCTTACAGAGGGGAGTTCCGTGTTTCTCTCCCAAAGATTTGGGGGACTTTAGGATTTGGGGAACTCTGAATACAAGTCTTTTTCAAGGTGATTTGTATGATACTTGGGGAAGGATATGTACTTACTTTCCCAATAATGATTATTTTGCTAGTGGTTTGGATCTGTCTTTGGTGGTATGGACTGAGTGACTGATGAGGTTTAGTAGAATAAGCTTACCTGTGTTTCTGAATCCAAGCTTTTGTAATAAGTTGGAGATGTGTGTGCGTATGCATATATATAGGAAGTTAAATATATATATGTTAAATACATATATATATATGTGTGTGTGTATATATATATATATATATATATATATATATATATATATGTATATTTAATTTGTGGAGATATCTCAGAATAGTAGCACAGGACAGTGTCTGTATGGACTTCCACATAGTCCTGTTTTCTCCTCAGGCTCTATCCCTGTGTCATCTTGGGCAACCCTAGCACTACATTATCTTAGAATGGTTTTACCATCACTCTAGTATTCTAGATGTGAATGTGCCTTATCCTTACCACCTTGGTGTTTATAGGTACTTGTTTTCTACTTCTATTTTAACACGTCGTTGTTTGGATGCTACTTAGATTGGCTGTATACCTGTTTGTTTTCTTTGCTAGACTGTAAGTTCCTTTATCCTGTTTCTACCTCACGAGGTAAGTTATTACTCCCAGTTGACACAGCTAAAAACTGAAACACAGAGAGGTCTCTGTCCAAGGTTGCAGAATTGGCAGTTGCAGAGCCTAGACTGGAACTCAGGCGGTCTAGCTCCAGAGGCCATGGTCTTAACCACACTCTGCCACCTCTCTTGTGAACAGCTAGCACAGTGCCTTAGATGTGGCTTGTTGAAAGTGTCACTTCACTCGCAAGGATGGTGTAAAAGCATAATATGATATTACTATGAACAAAGACCATTTCTTTGGAAATAGGGCAGATGTGTTCCAGGATACCTTTGAGTTCTTACCTCTTTGAAGGTGTGTCACACCTTTGTGGTTCTTTCATCCCCAGTGACACTGCTCGGGTTCTCTGGGTCTCTCTAAGGGGAAGAGAGAATGCCCAGTAGTGATCCTGCTTCTATAAGTTTAGAAAAATTTCTGACGTTGCATCCCCAGGCTCTAAACCCAAGCAGCTCCCCTTGTAGGTAACATTTATAGGTCTCCCTTGATAATGGGATTGTTCTTATTCATGACATGGTGTAAGAACACCTAACATGTTCTTAATATTCCTGAGAGTAGGGGAAATAACATGAAATCTAATATTTCTCTTCTAGTAAGTGATCCATTTTGCTGAAAGGACATTTACTACAATACTTCATTTCCGTATCCTCACAGTCTCATTTTAAGACTTAGCAGTTTTTAAATTGCAAAAGAACACTTGGAAAAACACTCTGCTACATTCCTTCAGGATGTCTTCCTGGTGGCAATACATATGGAGAGTAAGAGGCTAATTTTGGATGCAGACAGATGCTCTTTTGGTTCTCTGAATGGCATTTTCCTAAACAAACTGCTGAACCTTCAGAAATGAAACCTGTGATGTCTAGCACAGGTTGTACAGAACACACATAAAAGAGATTCCAATACACACTGTCAGATGGGTTCTGATATGCCCTGGCTGATGGAAGGATGTGTACTTGTGAGATCAACTAAGGGAGACTTGGAAAATATTTAAGCTCTTTTATTTTTATCCCCACTCATGGTAAATAAATAAACCTTTGTAAAAAAATACATGTCATACATCTGAGAAGGATTCTGATGGCAGCTGCTAAAATAAGAATTTTTTATCAGAAGTATAATAAAATATATGTATTCAAAATATTTGCTATAGGTGTTCTTATAGTTATTCCTTGTGAAAAAAAAATTTTTTTATTAGCGTAGGAAAGTCCTATGGCCCAGGGATCTCTTAAAAGAAAGCTTAACATTTCAAGTGTAAACTATCTTGTTTATAACTTTGTGATTTAGCCCATCTTTAGCCCACCGTTGCTTCTAAATCCTCCTATGAGTCAGATACACACAACTTCATCATAAGAGTGGTATCTAGTTATTTGTGTTTGGGATGTGTGGGTATGTGTATGGCAAGCTGATCAAAGCAAAGTAACCACGGAAATCAAGAAGTAGAAGAAAGTCTTATAAGAGAACAAAACACAGCACACAGCGTCTGATGGAAATCTGAACCAGATATAACAGGGAATAGTAAGGCTCCATGCCTTTAAAAAAAAAAATTCTTGTGTAGGACATTGAATTATCTATTGACTGTGAATGGAATTTTGAGTCAATCTTACTTAGATTTTAAGGGTCAGGGTGACCCCAGATGGCATGTGGGTTGAAATTAATTCAACAATGTTTATTAAGCAACTCCTATGTGTCAGACTATCCTCTAGGTCCTTGGGGTTGTCAGTGAACAAAACCATAATACCTACCCATGCTCTTACATGGCATGGTTAGAGACCAAGTCAGGTGCTTGTAAGCATTATCGAGTTTAACCTTCACCTCTCAGCCAAGACAGGAGATCCAGAGATTAAGTGGCTTGCCAAGACTACACAGCTAGTAATTGGCACTACAAAGATCATATTCTTAACCTCTTCACTGGATCATATAGTTCAGCTCCTTGGTTTGAGATGGGCCAAATATTAACCTCATTTTATTGATGAGATAACTTTGCCCAGAGAGATAACATGGCTTGCTAAAATATGTTCATGGTAAGTGATAGAAGGAACCATATCTTACATGTCTGGATACTCAGATGATGCTTCTTCACTGTTCCATACTGCCTTTACACCTGAAAACTAGATAAGAAATGCAATGTGTATGTAGTTACAGTTTTATAAAATATAATTTAATAGTTAAAATTATGTAAATAGAATACAAGAGTGTCTTCATGAGATGAAATTGATATGTCATAATTAATGTGAAATACTGATGATTTTTTAAAAAAGAGTATTTAATAGTTATACTTGATCCCTTATTTTCAAGATAGGCTTAAGAGTTTCCAAAATATACTGCTACATTTGAATAGGTTATTTTGTTATTGTTATTCATGGTTCTAAAACTATTTCTTTTTTCAAACTTGAAATATTAGGTTGGTGCAAAAGTAATTGTGGTGTTTGCAATTATTTTTAATCTTTTAAACCGCAATTACTTTTGCACCAACCTAATACTATTCTAGGTATTCACAGTATTTAGCACATAAGAAAAAAAAACACAGACACATCAAATGAGTAAGTCATTAAGGTGCCAATAACATGATAAATTATTAGGGTGGGTGGCAGCATTTAAAAATAACCACAATATGAAAAATTCACGAATTCTCTTTTAGGGGTTTATAATTTCCTTGTCCTTACTTCTCCCATTCCTGCAAGTTAATAGAAAACAGGAACACGGTGTGTGTGTCTGTGTGTGTGTGTGTAGGCACAGGATATTATATTTGTGTATCCGTGGGTTGGCTATGTTATTCAGTTTATTTGGAATTCAGGAAAGCAAGAAACACATTTAACTCTTAAGCATCCTGGGAATAGGTCACATAACACAGTCAGGAACCTCTCATAACAAATTAAATATAGCCAGGTGTGAGGGAAAATAAATTCCATATGTTTAAAAATTATTTGAACAGTTAGAATTTCACTGGAAAAAGTAAGTGGAATCTGGAGGCCCTTTCATTAAAAAGTTTATTAAACTATAACATGTCTGCGATTACTTATCTCAGAATAGGGTGAAGTTACCATTGTGGGTATTTATTCAAAGTACCTTGTCCAAACTAGACTTATTTCTTTACTTGCTCAAGGTAGGTTTCTCTTCCTTCAGGGGTTAGAATATTCTCTGAGTCCTTATAAAATGTCTGGAACCATAATGAATCTTCTAGAAACTTCGTTATTCCTGAGAGATGGCAACATGTCCAGGATCTGAAGAGGCAAATGGACTCTTACTCCAGCTGAGGAAGAGCTTTTACAATAAGCCTGATCCTGTATAAGTACTTTCCATAGATAAGCATATCCCACGCTCACCACAAGCCTCTGAGGGTCTATTATTATTTTTTTTGGACAGACATGGAGATAGAGAGATTTAGCAACTCACTCAACTTTCCCCAGCCTATAAATACCAGGACTTGAATCCAGATTTGTCTGATTGTAAAGCATTTCTACTGGGTCATGCTACCTTTCATTAGGGAGAATTATAAGGTGATGAAGAAGACAGATAACAGTGAGAAGAATGCCTAGATTCAAAGAAGGAAGGGTAGAGCAAGGCTATGGAGTGGTGGCGTAGGTGGTGGGATGTAGGAATAAAGCTACTCAGCTGCCTGCCAGGGGGCTACGTGCTTCCTTGTTGCCGGACCTCAGGCATCCGCCACTGCCAGACAGGAGGACCACCAGTCCTGGAGCCGTCTTCCTGGATGGTGCCCTCTGTCATTTCTCCATCAGGGACTGGATATTTCATCTGTTTCTTCCATTGTGCTGCTGCGTCTAATGACCTCATGCTCAGGCCTGGCTAACGCTGACCCGGCATGATTAAAGCACCTGCCTTTTTCTCACAGGGTACAAGTAGTAATCACTCGTTTTGAAGATACTGCTAGATTTGCAGTGGCTGTCTAGGGCACTGTGTTGAGGCTAATTTAGTCACATTGGGAGGACTGATTGATTGCTTGATTGATGTCTGTGATTAGAGAAGGAGTATAGGCAGGCATACCATATATTTGCTGTTCTTGTACAGAATAGGCAGGACTTGATTTTGCTTTCTTATGTACTCTATCTGACCTGATTCAGAAAACCTGTATTCCTGTGTCTTGAATGATAATGATTCACCATGGGCAGACACTGTACCTGGTATTGAGGATACAGAGAGGAGTATTACATTGTCCTTGTTCTACCAATCACCATTTTTTTAAAGTGCTCTACCATTTTCAAAACATACTCAGAGACTCTCCTTTGGTCATCTCCACAAATGAGGTAGTCAGAATATGGCGAGTACTATTATGCATATGCACTACGAAGAAACTAATCTAATGAAAATTTCTTGCTAAGTCAAAAGAACACTATTTAGGAATGCTTTCAGAAGAAAACCCGAATCACAGTGGCTGGAACAAGTGAGGGCAGTCCTTGAAGATGCAGCGACTCAAAAATATTGGGGCTGCAGTCCGTCATTCTCCTGGCCTTTTCTTCATGTTGGCAAGATGGCTGCTGGTGCTTTAGCCATCTGGTCCGCAGAAGGAAAAATTGACAAGAAAAATGTGATGGCACCTCTACCAGGAAAGCAAAACTTTCACAAGAGTTCCCATAAAATTTGTTTACGCTTGTTAGAATTGTGTCACATGGTTACCTCTAGTTGTAAGGGAGGTTAGAAAATGTTTATCTAGGTGCCCCCGCACCCCACCAAAAAAAAAAGTCAAGGTTGTATTAACATGGATATCCAGCTAATATATCTAATAGGCCATTGATACATCTCCCAGCTAGTAGATTTGTTATTTGGGGACCCGGGGTGGAGGTGTGAGTTGGGTTGGGGAGGTATTACCACATAAAGAAATATAGTAAAAACCTTGCTTTATAGTTGTCTACCATAAGGTACTATCCCCTTGAGGTAATCCTATTCGGTTTCCAGTTTCCAGAAGCACCAGTACCCATAGTAACTTTTTTCAACAATAGGTTATGATTGTTTATTCTGTGTGTGTGTGAATGCTTTTACATAGGACTGTATTTCTATGCATTTTCTAAAATACAGTTTAACAGGACAAAGATAGTGAGCACCTTATACTGTGAATCACTTGCTTTTCATAGGATGTCCTTGGCACTAGCCACGCAGTAGGGTCAATGAACAGTGTGTTGTTAGAACCATATGCTCCTGTCTCTACATCACTGAAGCGAATGAATGTAGAAAGTTCAGCCCCTCAGGATATCAAGAAGTTTCCTGTTGATTTGTTTCCTGCTAAAGGAGCCACATGATTCAGCAGGGTAAGAAGTGAAAATCATTGGATATAAACTTATGGAACCAGGAACACATGTTGAGGACTAGGAAGGCTTAAATTCAGGAACTTAGGGTTTAGAAGCGAACATGATTCACATCTCATACTTTCTTCATTAGGGCAAAACTGTAGTAATAACTTTCTGGGAGAAGTTGCATCTTCTTGGTAATTCCAGGCAGAGTGGAGGACTAAGACCAAAGGAAAGAGATTGGAGAAGGGCAGTAACATTTATTAAGTGTCAGATAGATGCCAGGAACTGTGCTTGGGGTCTTGAATATATTAACTCACTAAATCCAAAGAACACTCCTATAAGCAGGTAGTTATATTCCAATTTTATAGATTATAAACCTGAACTTTAGAGAGATTAAGTGAATTTTCCAAGGTCGAGTAGAGCATAGCTAGTGAGTTAGAAGGTTGGATTTTACTAATCTCAGAGTCTGCTTCCCCCTCCGCCCCCTAGCCTTGTAGAACTGGTAGAATATCCTGAAAAACACTGCAACTAGCTCTTAGTCTGCAAAATGCACCAAACACACACAAATCTACCAATTCCAAACATTTCCTTTGCAACTCTGAGCAGTTCCTACTTCATTTTATCTCACTCTCCTTCATTCTATGAAAGCATAATCAGAATGTCTCTCAATGGCTTCTCTAGGGATTAAATACACAGGAATCAGAAGACGGCATGGCTAGTATCAAATCTCTCCAGACTGTCTCTCTGATCTACTTTAGTCCCAGGACATGGGAATCAGTTCATAAACATATTGCAATAGATTAGCTATTGGGACCCTAAGCATGTGCAATGTGAATATACATAACACATTTTTAGAATACTAAATTGACATTAAATCTGAAAAAAAAAAAAAAGCAGTTGCTTCTCTTTCAATGTTGTGTTCTGGGTTTTTACTAATTTGTACCAAGTAGGCAAAGAATCCTTGAGGTGGCTGAGCAGACTGCTCTCCTGAGGGGATGGCCCTAAGTGCAAACAAATGCTCAGTGTAAACAAGTGCCAGTTACCGATGACTGCACATCTTACCCAGCTTATGACTATGCTGTGGCAATTTTCCTGTGTAACATAAATTAGTTGTATAGTGTAGATCACAAGCTCTTAGTATGCCCCAAACCTAGAAGGAGCCCTCAAAATACATGTGTATGTTTTTAATTTAATGAATAAATAAATGGATTACATGAAAATGCATTGAGCATTGAAGGAAGGTTTGGAAGGTTTGGGAGATCCTCTCCCGCCAACCAATGTGCACTCGTAGGTAAATGAAGGTACAAGTCAGGGGTAGGGCCTGCCCTTGTATCTCTTTTGTCTTTCCTTCTTTACTCCTCGACGTCAGAGGTCTCAGTTCAGGAAGTGAAGTGAAGGAGATGCCCCTCTGAAGCTAAGATGCTGGTTCGTTACTGAGCTTCATGCCCAGCATTTGGTTCAAGTGCCATGGAGACTGGCGTTCAAAGCTAGTACCCCTCAAATTCCCCCTCGGGGCACTCCACACAATGTTTGGGAGCATGCTTGCTTTAATTAATTTATCTTCTACGCAGTTGAGATAGCCACCCATCATTTCATTTTCAAACAGGAATTGTTATTCACTTTCACTAACTGTATTTGCAGCTGCTCCCTTTTGGTTACCCATGGTTAACCCATTGCTTAATGGTGGACGGCTAGGAATAGGCATAAATGGGGCAGATTCAGGTTGGTGTGATTTTTGTCAGAAAATGAAATAGATATTTCCCTTATTTTAAGGAGTGTTACAAGGTTTTAAGTCCAGGCTTCCTCCTTCTCTCCTATCGTGTTTCCCTGAAAATAAGTTAAGATCGTCAGCCAGATGGACGCATTTAGTACATTATGACGATGTTCCGGAAGAAGATGACTTGACTGTGTTTGAATAAGTGTAGATTGTTGTACATGAAAAGATGAGACATTCCTGAAAATAAACCCTAATGCATCTTTTGGAGCAGAAATTAATATAAGATTTGGTCTTATTTTTGGGGAAACACAGTATAAGACTTGGTATTATTTTCAGGGAAACACGGTACGCTCTGCACTGCCTATAAAACAACTTGGCTCAAGCTGTTTTACATTAAGGCCAAGTTTCAAGGGCAGCCTTATGGGTGTGTGATATGTAGTCTCACGGGGTTCTCTGCTCTGTAGTCACCATTTTGAAACTCTTAATAATTTTTTGACAATGGGATCTGCATTTTCATTTTGCAAATTTTGTAGTTGATCCTGCCTAGATTATCTACTTTCAAATAACCAGAAGGAAATGGTTAGAAAGAGTTAGAATAGAAGGTGACAAATTAATAATCCCAGAGGCTTGTGTACTATTAATATGATCAGACACAAACACAAGAGAAATGATTTGTGAGAGTTGAGCCGAGGAGCAGGACATAAAAGTACATAGTTTTTCAACTTTTGAGTCACATTTTTCCCTCAGGCTTAATTATGGGGTTTATAATGTGATTTCCCTGAATAGAGATAAATTTATAGTCATGTCATTTGAAAAACGCTTTCCAAAGCCAAATATTGATGGTTTTTGGAGTTTGGTTTCTTCATTCCTGCTCCCCCATAAGCTCAGATAATCCCAGGTTGATGGCAGACCTATCATGCAAGAGCCAGAATAACAGGACGCATGGCTCTCACCATCCCTGTGTGAAGCTGCCACCACTTTTCCCCAAATGTCCTTCTTGTCTGCCTACTTGCCATACAGTGAATATGAAGCAAACTAACAGGATAGATTGAAGGGAAAGTTGAAAGTGGAGGGGAATTTGCTTCATTTTCCATTTGGGATTTACCTCAAAGGGTGGCCTCAACACCACTATAGGAAGCCATATCAAAGTATAATTGGTAAATGCAGAAAATAGCTAATGGTGCCAATGGGTGAATGTGAGCCAGAGAAGGTGAAATTTATAGATGTGGACATCAAATGGCGTTGTACATGCTGGGCAGACTTATGGGACAAGACAGGAGTCACCACCAGGCTGCAGGTAGCTAAGATTGGCACTATGAGCTGAGGGTAGATCATGATGGCAGGAAGATCCAGATCTAGGGAAAACAGACCTCGAGTTCACCAGCTGCAAATACCATCATGGCGAGCAAACACAAGACACACCCGGCAGACAAAGAATACAACCATTGAAGGTGACAGAGAGGAGGAGAAGCAGCAGGGAACACAATTGCAGAGGATCGAACGTTTATCTGAAAGAGACAGATGTACACTAAATTATCATTAGTGAACCAGGTTAGGTTGCCTTGCTGCCCAGGGGATGGTGCTTGAGGAAGATCAAAGCAGTTGTAAGAATATAGGTTATTATATAGATTACAGTGCTGATAAACCTACAACATGCAGATTTCCTCATTGATAGATTAACCATAAAACTGGATAATTGAAGGAAAGTAAATACAAGAAACACATCAAATTAAAATACACTCATTTTAGAATAACCTCATAATTATCCATAATTTGGATGAGAAGACTTGCTCTGAGGTTTTTTTCCTCCCTTCACATACAAAGTGGTTTTGGTGGCTGCTCTGTGAAAAATCTCATTACTATTAATATTTAGAAGGAATGAGTACCACTGAAAAGTGCCAGTGTGTAGGTACATCAATTACTGGGTTTTTTTTACTGCCACAGACTATCATGGAGGAAAATGTTTAATAAACTGAAGAACAGAGTTGACCACCTCATTGAATCCAGATAGGTTTAGTTACACTGACTTGGTGGGAGAATTTTAAGAGTTATTGAGAGCGCTCAGGATTCAGAACGGAGAATGGCCTCAAGAGGAAGTGAGAAACAGACTCCTGCACGTTCTGTGATGCATGAACTATCAGCAACATCCTCTTCTCTCCCTTTGAGGTAACTAACAGTCTGCGTCCCTTTATGACCAGATAAGATTTCATTATATCATAGCAACTTGAAGAACAGATAGAAACAACACTAATGTCTTTCCATTTTAATCAGTGTTTCTCAGGCAAAAGGAAAGAGTTGTTTAACTACCTGTGGTGCATCTGAGTCTGTGATGTGGAACACTACACAGAGTAGGGATTCTGTAATGCTTCAAGTCCTCATTATGTGATTTCGAGCGATTTCTTGAAAAAAAAAATAGCCACCCTCTGCCATTTTCTTCGTATTATGTGTTCAGCTCTGAATCAGGCTTGTCGGATATGTGGGGCTGTCAAAATGGCTTGACTCTCTAACATGAGATAGAGTATCTACTCACTCAGCAAATATTTCTTGGGTATCTATGTTTTAGATACTCTTAAAAATATTGGAGTATATTGATGTACAGAAATATAATGTCATTCTCTCTTCCTTCTGATGCTTTTCCAACACACCAGTCTCTTCTGCCTCACTGATGAATAATTAAAATGATGCATAATGAATAAGAAAGAAAATAGGAATAGGTCTAGGGCTCAAGGTTCATATCTATAGGAATGACCACTGTACAAGGTGATCCCTCCTGAGAGAGACTCCTTAGTTTTCAGGAAGTCATCTTGATTTGCCATTAGCCCAAAGCAAACAAATCTTTCTTGATATTTCCTTTGGATTTTCTATTTATAGTTAAATCATGGTCCTTGGGATTTTGTATTTATAGTTAAAACGTGTGTGTGTGTGTGTGTGTGTGTGTGTGTGTGACATGTGTGCAGCAGTGGGGAAGGGGTACTATGAGTTTAATGGACTAAGAGCTGTAATCATTTAGCAATAAAGGGGATTATAGAATGAGATGGAAAGATTAGGAGAAAGAAGGCATGTCTTGAAAATGTGATTAAAATGCATACATTTCCTGTACACTGTTAGGCAGTCTGTATTTACCTCTCAAGAGTCACTTCAGAAAAAAAAAAAAAAAGGTGAATCTATGTTGTGCCTTCACAATGTGCTTTAAATGACACTCAAAAGGAATTCTGACCATTATATCATATGTATCCTGTCAAAATGATAGTAACTTTACTGTTTATTCTGACTATACTTTCCTTTTTTTAATTAAATTTATTGGGGTGACAATGGTTATTAAAATTACATAGATTTCAGGTGTACAATTCTGTACTACATCATCTGTATATCACATTGTGTGTTCACTACCCAGAGTCAGTTCTCCTTCCATCACCATGTATTTGATCCTCTTTATCCTGTTCTACTATCCACCCCTGCCCTCTGACCCTCTGGTAACCACTAAACTATTGTCTGTGTCTATGAGTTCTTGTTTCTTTCTTTCTTTGTCTTGTTCCTTTGTTGCTTTCAGTTTTATATCCCACATATCAGGGAAATCATATGGTTCTTGACTTTTTCTGTCTGACTTATTTTGTTTAGCATAATAATCTCAACATCCATCCATGTTGTCGCAAATGGCACTATTTCTTATATACAGATATTTGCATACTTTTCTGATGATCTTTCTTAGAATAGATTTTTACTGGTAGGACTCCTGGGTGAAGGTTATGCACATTAAATATTATTCTTTTGAAAAATGTTGCCCTTTATTCTTGGGCCTAATTATGTAAGAAAATTCATTTCCTACTACCCACATCAGACTATGGGTCAACTTTTTAAAACTTTATCCATTTTCATTGCATTTCTTTAATCACTAAAGAAGTTAAAATATATGTATTTATTGGCTGCTAGTAATTTTACTTTATAAATTGCTTTTTAAAAACAAAATTATACCCCAATAAATTAAAAAAAAAAAGAATGAGATTTTGAATAAAAAGAAATTGGAAAAAAAAAAATTATCTATTTTCCCTTAGGTTTATAGTATTATCATATAATAACATTGAATGTATTTTAAAAAATCTGTCAAATCCTTTTTAACCTTATGATGGCCCTCTGAAATAGTTAAGATAAATTTTATTGCTTTTATTGGAAAGATAGAGAAGCTGAGCCAGCTTTCTCACAGTAACAAGCTAGTGTTGGAAGCGATCACAGAATCCTGGTGTCATCTACTCCCTTTTGCTTCCCCCTGTGACTTGCCCCCTATCAACCACCCTGGTAGACCAGAGCACCCATTAGCAATCGCTGTAATTGAACATGAAGAGTATCCCATAAAACAAGATAAGGTGACATGGGTGACTTCAAATGAAAAGTGGCCCAGTTCCTAGAGACGCAGCTCCCTGGGCAGCTGTGAAGCATCCAAAGAGACAGGAGGCTTAAAAAGAGAATGGAAAAGATCAACTCCCCCAAACTACATCTGACAAGCTCGGCATCTCTTTGGTCTGGGTTAATGCCTGTACTTTGTAATGTCATATATGAGCTTCCCAGGTAAATTCCAAATTCAAAGAACAGAAATGTAAGAGGCCTAGGTCATAATTCACAACTATGTTGATCTGCAGTGGGGGAAATTTTATGTAAATGAGGTGGGTTATTTAGAAAGCTTTTCAAATCCCAATTTCTAAATAATACAGAATACTTGAGGTGCCCAAAGTTGTATATATTTTGAAAAATTTGACAGTTTTATGGGGGAAGATTGTTCTAAACTGAACTATATCCAATCCCATTGAACAGTTTTTATTGTTGAAACTAAAGGGGAAAGAGAAACAAACATAGAGAAATTTATGGCTTTGTTTACATTAAATTATTTGGTAGTTAATACTCAGTACTTCTGAAATTTTTCCTATTTCCTAATTGTTCCTTAAAAACATTCTTATATTAAAATATAATAACTGGTCAGAGGGAGACCTTATTGTTTTCAAGTTAGCTTAAAAAGACTCAAAGCCAAACAATATCATAGAATTTTAGAAAGGCCATTTTATATACGTGCTAGCAATAAACGTAAGGAAATTTCCTTTGGGAAAGAGGGACTAATGCCAGAAATAATTGTTAAATATAAAGTGGTTTCAGGAAAAGATTATTAACTCACAATTGCCCTGCAGACATATATAAATAATACTGAGGAAGTCTGAATTCCATTGGGATTTTCATCACTTAGTCCACAGTGTTAGCAAAGAAATCTAAAATCTCCCTATTAGCCTTCAGAGTGGGGCTCAAAGGAAATATAAACCAGATGAGGTCTGTTTCCTGAGACTCAGAGCTGAAGCTGTCAGGGAGGTCCCAGGCATGACGGGAAGGGTGAACACAACAGCACACTCAGAGCAGTCTAAACTCACCACGTCCTGACACGGAGAGAAATGAGTGTTATTTACTCTGGCGACCACTTGGCTGATAGAAAATAGAAGATCAACCAGCTGGTTTTGAAACTTAATTTACTATCTTCTAGATTCACATTGTATTTATTTGAGAAGGAAGCGTAGCCGAAGGCGCTTATTTATTTTGCTGTGACCAAAGCTAAAGGAAGCTAAAGTGGATTTTTGAAGCATCTATTACCTGCTAAATGCACGTTACCTATTAGATTACGGAGTTGCATGCCGGCCCCAAGTCATTTTGCTGGCAAGTCAGATTAGAGTAAAATTTATTACAGGTGATAGAGGGTGTCAATTTCCAGTGAGGTGGAGCCTCTGAAGTGCTTACAACAAGGAAGGAAAAGGAGAACATGATATTAAGGGAAGAGGTAATATTTGTGGTGTGGTGCTTAAGACTTTGTGCTTCTAAAATAATAAAAAACAAAACAAACAAACAAACAAAAAACCCAACCAAAAAAAAACCCAGCTCATTAAGCATATACCGGGTATCGCTCTGTGCCAGGCACTGTTTTCTATATGGTGGGGAAGAACAGATGAGTAATTACACGCCAGAGAGGAGCACTTCCTCACTCGTCCGTGAAGCCCTTAAACATAAAAAGTTCCCTTACCTATTGAAGCAGGGTGAGTTTGAAAGAACTGACTGTAGTGGGATATAAAAACAATGACCAACTATTGCTTGAAGAAGCACGCCTGGGGAATGGGAGAGGAGCACTTGTGTTCCTAAGGACTGAGTTTCATCACCAGGAAAGACAGAAGAGTCCTTTGTGTTCAAAGATTTAAACGCTACAGCACTTGCCAATAAAAATTATAATTCCCCATAGTAACGGAAAATTGACAGGGCACGGTGGTGGGCAGGAAGAGGCTCCAGGGTGGAGTACTCCTCTGTACCCCAGAAACTGGTGCTGGAATGTGATGCCCTATGCCCTTTGCCTAAGTGGCGTGGAGAGGACAGAAGTTCACATGGAGGAGGCCCTGCACTAATGTCTGTGGAAGGTGACAGAGTGGGTGTGAAGCCCACCTCCACACCACCAGGCTGGCATGCTGTCATGGAGAAATGAAGCTACCAGAGGAGTCACAGCCACTCAGGGACTAGGGCTGGGCAGACAAGACTAGCTTCAGACCAAGACAGAGTGTAGTACCCCAGTGGGGGCCGGTTTACGCTTTGAGTGTTTTCTTTACCTACGCCATTCCAGAAGATGTAAGAGAACAACACAGTAACAAAATCCAGAAAGACTCTCTGGTGGTATCTATCTCCAGCTTAGACAGACAGATATTAAGACATGCAGACCCACACAGTTACATGTCAATGTGATAAATATTTTAACAGGGTGATTTATTCAGATTTATAACATAGCTGGATATTAAACCTGGTCATGTTTGGGGTTGAGAGCTACAGAATCGCCATACCATTCTGTTGGCCTCTGATAACACTGTCTGTTGTGACATTCAAGTAAAGGGATTTTTCTAATACTTGGTAGGTTGCCGGGACTAATTTCTCATAGAGCCTCAGAGAGTGTCAGTTGGAGGCTATATAAGAGAGACTTTTTGCAGACTATGTCACCTCCTAGGCTACGTATCTGCCAAAGCGGTGAAACTAGGTTGCCACCTCCAGGAAGACCTGATTTCTGGTTGCTTTGCTCAGGGAAGCTGTCTCTCAGTTAAAAGAGAAACATACAGGGCATGTTTTATAGGGCAGGGCAGCGGGGTACAAAACTGCCTAGATATTAGGATATCACTCTGTCAGCCTAATCCAGCTTTGTTTTTAATACAGCCACAGCTTTTCACTTGATCCTATTTTATAGACAACAAATAAACCAAGGGAGAAACGAAGATTTAGTGGGCTATAATGTCACTGAACACATCAGTGCCTAAGCTGCTGAGTGTGCGTAAGTAATGAGCTGTGTGTCACTGTCTTATTTGGGACAGATATGCTGGAATGAAAATGTACAATACAGCTGCAATCCAGATTCACACACACGGACTACGACCTTGAGAACCTTTCATCTCCAGTTGAATTTAGATTAGTGTAAAATGTCCAGGGGTTATAAGTAAGATTTAAAATCTAAAACAAGTGTGTGTGTGTGTGTGTGTGTGTGTGTGTGTGTCTGGGAGAGTACATGGCTTTGATAACATTGGGATGGTGGGAAAGAAGAACTCTTTGTAATAGTCTATTCATTTAAAAAAGTAATCATATCTAAGGACTATTTATTCTCTTGTCTATAGTAAATTCTTGTGTAATGAAAAAATGTTACTACCTTTGTGTAATGTTGAGCAACCCTCAACCCTTTTGCTGTTTTAATGTCTCTGCATTATCACTTTAATTTGCAAGGAACATTTGTGCTGCAGAACTTGTAACATTGAGCAACATTTAATGAGTTATCAGCAAACATTAAAGATAAAAAGAACTTTGAATTTCATAAGCTGTTTAAGATTCCTGTGTTCTGCAGATTGCAATGAATGTTTCTACTTCTGTTAATAAAATTCTATCAAGCAGATGACAGGTACCAATTAAAAGCAATCACAAAGAATACTCTTTCCATAATCCCTGAAGTAGAATCTTTAAATACTGGTTTGCAGAAGTGTTACCTGGCATGGGATAACTTTGATCCTCAGCAACTTCTGTAGCCTGTGGGATTTCCACCATTCCAATGCAGGTCCAATGCAGGAGAGTGCAAGGAAGTCAAGGAAGTAGAAATTGATTTTTGGTGTTTGCTGAAGTGTAGAGAAACATCAGGTGTGGTTCAAGCTGCTGAAATGGTAGGTATCTGTCGTAATTGGGAAGACTGGGCTGTGGCAACAAATACATCCCCACATATAAACTGGCTCAGGTACAGTAGAATTTCACTTCTTATTTGCCTAAACTTTTAACAGGTATTTCTGGTTAGAGGTAGGCTGTCATCCAGACAGGTCATTATGACCCAGGCACCTTCCATCCTATGGCCTCACCATCATTGTCACCTGTAGTACCCAGCCTCCAGGCAGGTCTACTTCTTAGAAGGGAAATGGTACACATCATTTCTACTCACATTCTGTTGACTGGAATTCAGTCACAAGGGCATATCTAACTCATGGGAAGCTGGGAAATATAACTGTGCCGAGAGTCTAGCAGTGCAAGAAAATAAGGATTTCACGGTTAGTTAGGTGTTGCTCTAATATCCAGGTATAATTCCCACCAGGTAATTTCGTTTGGAGAAGGACATTTGGAAAGGGCTTGCCTATGGTTCTTCCTTGGGAATGTTATGTCTTGGGTGGCGTCGACTGTATGTTCTGAGAAAAGGAAGTAACAACAATGACTGTAAGTTTCCTAGGGCCATATCTTAGCTCAGATCCTCTCCTGCCAGCCCAGTGCTCTCCACCAGCTTCATGTTCTCACGAGAACTGTGAACCATGCTTCTCCTGTCCTGGGGGCAAATCACATGTACTCTGAGTGAATATATTGTGTTTGGCAATATATGTTTATTTTATGTAATTGTGACTATATGTTATACATATATATATGTATAATATGGTATATGCACACGTTACTTTATATTTTATATAATTTTAATACAAATTCTATTTTATACAATTTTATACATATTTTATACAATTCAATGAAGTACAGAATAAAGAAGGGCCATAAATGCCCTTCACAACTTATTTCAGTCAAACATTTGGTGGACTCTCCTATTTTCAAAGTCTTATAGAAGGTGTTTAAATCCACCTTGGAAACGCATCCTAATATTAACCAACATATGAATTTTGACAATCTCTCTTATCAGTAACTGCGTCCTCTGTTTCAGGGAGAGTCGTGACTACCTCTTTCTGAATCTAGGAGACAGGCGCTTCCATGAGACGATGGATTTGCCTGGGAAAGCGCTCCAGCCACTGAAGCTTTGTATGAACCTGTGGTTGGCTGGGAGTGGGAAGGATGGAGAGTAGGAGAGCTGACCCCTAGCCCTGGGCCCCAAAACTAGTGTCTGAGCTCTTTGCAGCAGGGCAGAGAAGCTGAAGACACTGTGCTCAAAAGGCACTCGGGAGCTACAGAGCCATAGGTGAAAACAATGATGAGGAAGAACCTTCTCCCCTCTCTGGCTCCCTGCCATGACGCTGGTGGGGAAATCCTCAGGGTATGCAGTGAATCGAGGGCACAGTTAGTTGGGACCCCTGGAAAGAATATCGTTGGCCCAGACATCTGTTTTGAAGTGTACCTGGGATTTTGTTTTTATTCTGGTTACAATGGGGCCAACAGATTAGATGATTTCTTTTGAAAAACTAACTTGTCACTCACAGGAGCCTGAAAAAGGAGGTAGATGTGGGCATGAGTTCTGGATTGGTTAGTTTGCATGTAAAAGGCGTACTCATAGGCAAGTTTTTTGCTCACTCTAGAAAATAGCCAACTCAGGGAGGGGCAGTCCCTCTCAGTTCCACAAAGTCCCAAGATGCCAAAGCATAAAATTATAGGAAACAAAAATTAATGCAACACCCAGGTTTTCATGGAAGGCACTGGCGTCAGTGGCCCTGATACCACACTCAGTTGTCTGGTGACTGTGGGTGTAATCCCGAGGCATCTCAAGAGAGTTTCAGAACAGGGTGTGTCCTGCTTCGACTAGTCACGGGATGTTTTATATTGAGAGAAGGCCCACATTTATATGTGAATTCTCGCTCTTAGCTCTTAATGTGATCACTTTGGTAGACGTGGGCTCGAGAGGCCTATTTATACAGGTGACCAGTACTCTTCCTGCAGTAGTTTGACTATTTTCCTCTAAACACAAACTTGATAAAGCCCTAGTTGATAACATGTATTTTAACATTTTGTACATTTGTGGACTTACTTGTGCCTTTGACAGCTCTTTTTCAGGATGCTTAATCCTAATTTTCTTAGTCTTTTCCCCTCTGCCTTGTTTTCCTGAACTTCATAAAAATGGTATTGCTTCCCTTAGAGAGAGGAGAGTAAAAAATAAGAAAAGAGAAACCTTAAGCGCTGATAATGAAATGGCCCTCCAGAAGTGACTGCTTTTCACTTAGACACATGTTTATATTGTAGGTGAGGGTTTGGGGGCAAACCTAGTGGACCTGATATTAGCTTAGCTCCAAACTGTTCTGCAGTCAGAAATATACAGAAATTTGTGGGGCTAGGATAGGTGAGCTAGGATTAGGGGCAGAGAGGGGGCCCAGAAACTCATGAGGAAATGGAATCCACAGGAAAGAAGATGAACAGTGGTGAGCATGACTGAAAAACTGTGATTTTTTTCAGGTAAAAGCCACTTCCCTTTGCACCTCTGAATATTCAGAGACTGTGTCTAGTGTTTGAGTCGATGACAAAGGAGAAAGACGAATGAGTCTGAGAATGCAGCCAAATCAGTAGATCAGAGTCTAAGGTGAATGTAGGACATGTCCTCCTTCTCCCCAAGTATCTCCAGACATCCTGGGGCAACGAGTTACCCCATCTTACGGTTTCCAGATTTAGCAAACAAAATACGGATGTCTAATTACATGTGGATTTTATATATACAATCAGTTAATTTTTTAATATATGTCCCAGACAATATTTAGGACAATTCTGCATTTTATCTGACTACCCGCTTCCCTCCCCATCCTGCATATATGGGCTTGAAGTGCTGTTTCTGTAGACTAACAGGTCAAGATGATCCCAGGTAACTAAAATATTAGAGGCGTGTTCTGAAATCTAAGTCAGATCTCCATTCCCCAATTCTCATCTCAATTGAAGAACTCAGTGCAAGATCTCCTTGTCATTATGTTTTTCATTCTCTGACTACATAGGGGAAAAAATGGCAAAGAGAAATTGAGAAGATGTATGAGAACATAGTTAGGGCCCCTTGGACACTAGGGAAATGCTGAGAGAAGAGTTTTTGCATAAGTGAAAATTTAAGGTGGACTCATGCCCTCTTTTGAAAAATATCTTAACATATTAGTTAAAATATGGCATCCTAAGAGTATTTTCTATGGAAACGTAAGTACTTGGAATAGAAAGGCTAAATGTTAATATGGAAGACCCCATATATAGCAACAACTTTTAGAAAACGATTGGCAAAGAATTCAGGGACTTATTTTTCCAAACCTAGAAGAAATGAGTGGTATCATTTCTTCTCTGGCACAAAGTTATTACATGGTGTGAACTCAACCTGGCACACATATTCCTCATCATACACTCTACAGCATTTTGCGGCCATCAGGGAAATAATGAAACCATAAACAATAGTTTCTGGGTAACATTGGGTGTTACTGTCTTCCAAGTGAACTTGTTTAGAGTGGGTGGAGGAAGAGCTGAACTGTGAGAGTCAAACTGGGGTCTGTTATGAATTCCAGAGCTGAGGGGCCCAGGAAGGGCTTCTTCCGGGGCTATGCAGAGAATCTGAGCTCCTCTTATAGAACACAGATGCTCTATTGGAAGGAAGCAATTCAGATTAGAAGCTGGACAGCATCCAGGGTCATGAACTTAGAGTTTAAAATATCTGTCTGTGACCCCACCAGCCAGCTAAGATTTCCTGCTGACCCTAGAAATTCAAAGGATTTTAAGTTGGCACAAAAGTTTGCCTCCTCCTCACACTCCAGATGTCTAACTAAGAGTTTCCAGGCTTGGAAACAGGTAGCAAACGTTTCGTGGCTTTGCTGTTGTTAATTAAGGGCTAAGGTCAACACCATGAATAATAGAAATGGCCAAAATATACCCCCAAATAATACAACTTGAAAGGAGCAAATATGAATTCAGTGAGTTACATCAATGATGACAGTAAAGAAGGATTAAAAAAGTAAAAGCAGCTGTGTTATTGTTAAATGAAAGAGGCAGCTGGAATCCATAGGATCCCAGGCTGGTCCATGGCCCAGTAGACTAAATTTTAAAACTGATTGTTCAGTGTTGGGAAATACAAAAACCAAAAGCCAGCTCTACTGGAAGAAGACATTCATTCATTTTCAATGAAAACAGTATCAACAAAAATGAAATTTCAAACTTGGTAGTTGTTTTTAAGAAAAGGTGTCTGTTAAAGGATACTTCTTTAAAAGGTATAAATCATGACTCAGGCAAGTATAAAATAAACATGTGGCAATGATTTTATTTAACTCATTAATTGAGAAGACCCATAAAATGTAACAAGTAGTTCAAAGAAAAATTCAGAGAACCACTACACACACACACACACCACCACCACCACCACCACCACACCACACCACACCACACCACACACATACAGAGAGAGAGAACACTGAAAATAAATGCAAAAGTGGTTTTTTACAGCAGGGTGAGAATGGAGGGTTCCGGAGGGAAATCAGTTATACTTCCACCAAGACAGAATTAATTTGCATGTCTCAGGACAAGAATCCTTTTCATTGCTATTTGTTACCTACAAATTACAGAGTTCTAAAATAGCTCAAAGACAATGAAAAGTGCAAACTCCAAGGACTCAGAAAATCTGGAATTGGATAAGGCCTTCTTTCCATTGAAGATATCTTATGGTCTTGTTGGTCTATTTCAAAGTCTTTCACAATTTATCCTGACATATGTGACACTTGAAAATATGTCAGAAATATTACTACATGCCTTTTCAATGTCAAACTAGAGCTGGTTCTCGAAGTGTGGTCCCTAGTCCAAGAATGGAAGCGTCACCTGGAACTTGTAAGAAATGCCAGTTCTTCAAGTCCACCCCAGACCCACTGAATCGGCCTAGCCATCTGGCTTCACAGTCCTCTGGGTGATTCTGAAGTACACTCAATTTCTGAAGCACTGGCAGATGAACTAACATTGCCTTATACATTGACTAGTATCCAAACTCCGTAAAGTTAGATATTACCTTGTAGAAGATTAAAGTTGCAAAGGATTTTTGTTCAGTAGAGCTGCAAGTGATTTCTGTCTTGTAGAGAAGATAAGAGCAAACGCTGTGATTTTTGCATCCTTTCCTAGCGATCGTATTTTAGCATTCTTTCTTTTATTGACTTTATACAACAGTATCCTGTATCTTTGAACTAGCTTTGTTATCCTGCTGGTTTCCTTATTAATGAGGTAAATAAGTTTTGACAAGGGCTCGCTAAATATTTGTTTGAGAATCAAGTCTTTATATTATATCACCTATATAGAATCATTATGTTTTGACACGATGCAAACCAAGTAGGAGGTGCTTTGAGCTATTAAAGGGAATGTAATGCAACTCAGGCAATTAAGGGGTCAGGTCAGGACGTAGGACTGGATCTTTTTGCAACTACCATAAATCAGGCCTAATTCTAAGCTTTTCAGACAAGTGTGAGTTACATGAATATTGTTCAGTCCTTCCCATGGTTATTTGGCTGAATTTTCCCATTACCCATTTCTTTCTTCCTGTCCCTATTTCCTACCCCTCTCCCCTGCCACTACAGACAACACATTTTGCTTTGTCTCTTTAGAGCTCTATGCCAGTCCTCACACATACCAGTTGAGAATATCATTGATAAAAACATATTAGTGACTAGAAAGAAAAACTGTGTTAAATTTTTGTGGTAAAATAAAAGTCAACCTGAAATGTTTTAACTATGGTCTGCATGGAGATTCATATAAATACCCCAAGGATGCGTGTTCATTTTTACCTGCTTTCGTGAACAGCTTGGTGGAAAAAAATTTAAGACAGAAAGGGGATCCTAAGAAGACTTTCTGTCTTTGTCAACATTTGCAAAACCCTTAAGGGAAAGACACACTGTATTCAAGGCAGCTTTCTAGGCTGGGAAAACATACCTAGGAGTTCTGACGAGCACTTCTGCTACGCTTTTAAGTGGAGGGGACACTTTCTACTAAATTACAGAATTTTCTATTTGCTCAGATAAAATCAGTCACCAAGGCAGTTCAGCAGAGAGCTGTAGACATAGTTAAAAGGGTAGAGCATGAAGACTATAATGGAAGGTCTTAGAGGTGAGATTGGATTGAAGAAACATAAGCTTCAGAGTGTCATCACTATAAATGTCTTTAAAAATGTGTGCTCTGCAACTCCCACTGTAACAGAAAAGAGATGATGGAACCCAATTACAGATAGGAACATGTACAAATTCCCTTTGGATTCACCTACGTTTATCTCATGACTTTTTCTCCATTTGCTCTCTGCTCTGGTTCAGTGATTTCTACACCATTAGACTCATTAAACACAGTGTTATCTGTACACAGTTTGGCCTGTATGGTGTGTAAAACAATTAGATTTTGAGTGTTTTTAAATCCCTATTTTTCTACCTTATCTGACATGTGAGTCGGTCCTTCTTTCCTAGACTATGTTGATTTCCTTTTCCTTTCAGATTGTCCCAATTATAGGTTCAGAGCATACTGTTTTATAATTAATGTAAGAAAAATGTTCATTAAATAAACATAGAAGCATTATTAGACTCACAAGGAGAGAAAGAGACAACTTGGCAAGAAAACCATAGATTTGGAATAGGCTAAGAGGTCATCGAGTCCTCTGCAAGCTTGAACCTTCCCAGGAACATGGAATTGTCTTGTGTAATGATCCCCACATACGTAACGCAAAGCTCTGGCAGATTAACTTGATTTATTCTTTGTGATCTATCTGGCGTGGTGGTAATAACATAGGCAGTATGATTCAATGCACAAAATCTTTTCATCTCTGTAAACCATCCTATAATGTAAACCAGAGTGGTTCCTCCACTTCCCTCAGTCTCCGTGAGACCATAACATGCTAGGTCAACAAGGAAAAGGCCCCCTCAGTGCAGAACTCTCAACAGTAGTGAACTTCAAAGACACCGTGGTATTCCATTCACAACTATTTCTAATTTGGGGCAGATGCACATATGCAAAACAACTTAGTCAGCTGTAAGTGGTATTTATATGGTGAAGCTTTTGTGCCTAAGTACTGCTTTCTTCCTTCCCCCGGTAGTAGTTTGTTTAGAATCTTGGAGGTAGGGAGAGTGAGTGGTTGGCCACAGCAGCCTTCAGGCTGGCAGGCTGGACGTGTGTGGCCTTGTGGAGAGTCTGCTTTGAATGAAAATACTGACTGTGGATTTTCATTGCCACAAAGAATGCTCAAGGGAAACTCTCCGCATATAATTTCCTTTGCCTGGAAATCAGGGTGGGGGGAGAGGGGGAGAATTTTCAGAGATACCTTGTAGGATGCCTTTTGTCTCTTAAAATGCATTAACAGTAAGTGCACCTCTGTGCAGACAGAGCTCAATGTTTCCCTTCAACACCCCCAAGTTACAAAGTACAGTATTTTCTTCATTTGTCTAAATCCATTCCTTTATCAACAGGCTGGGAGACCGAAGAGGTAAAACATCTGCAATGGAGAATCTCTTTTCTTATCCTTGACATTTAATTTTAATGAACATTTTTGTTACTCTTGTTTTCTTGAACCAAATTCTATCAATTTATTTCTTAGAATTAAATCTTCCTCTGTTTTGTTCGGTCCATGTCACACTGCTGCCATCTAATTTCAGATGCTCTCTGATGGCTGGAAAACCAGGGAACTGCCCCCTGCTCTCCGCTCTTCAGTGCGGCACTGGTTTAAGTCTGCCTAAAACACCAACTGATCGAATCACTTTCCTGCTCAAACCTGGCACTTCTGCCCTTCAATTAGCAAATATTTGAGTGTCTACAGTATGCAAATGTAGTTCTAGATCCTGAAGCATTGTGTCCATTTTTTTTTTTCAGTTCTGTCTATGACATTTTCCAAGCAATTTGTGTGCTCACTCCGTCCCGAGCACCTGTTGAGTTTTTTGACTCCAACTCGTGCTCATTCTTTTATCGCTACCTGTAGTGCCTATTCCTCTCTTTGTTATCTACTAAATTCCTACTTCTCTTGGAAGGTCTGAGCCATGCCAGCTCCTCTGTGAAGACTTCCATGAACCTGCTCTGGCCTACTTCTATCTCCTTTCTCCAAACTTATGTAGTATTAATAGTCGGCTTCACCCAGTCAGATGGCTTCATTTACTGTTGAGCATTTCCTTTTATTTATTCATGTTTCACTCTCTGTCTCCACTGTGATTATAAGTTCCTGGAGAAGAGGAACATAGATTTTTTTATTCCTTTTGATATTGCAGTGTTCAGAACATAAGTGATAGTTAAAAATACATAATGATTAATTGAAACAACATGTGATTACCATCAAAAGAATATTTTGATATCTGAATGAAGAAATCTGTTACTAATCCCGTCAGTCACAAAACAAAGAATGAAAAACAGGACTCTGTTTTCAAGGTTAAGGAATAATTCTGGAAGAGCTAATGATTGAGGTCAATTGCACCTTGTGAAATTATGCCAGTAGTTAGTTTTATCATTTGTTTTTCACTGAGAGACAAAACACAGAATGGTCCCATCTCAACTGAGTAAACAAAAATTCAGGTTGTTGGCAGAATTCACTTCCTTGCAGCTGTATGACTGAGGACCCCAGCTTTTCGCTGGTTCTTGGCTAGAGGCTGCCCTCAGGTCCTCGAAGTGGCCCGTGGTTCCTTGTCTCAGGGGCTTCTCCAAAATGCTTGCCTCGTGTAGGCCAACAGCAGACCCTTTCTCCCACCTCCCAGCCTATTGATAAAGGAATGGATTTAGACAAATAAAGAAAATACTGTACTTTGTAACTTGAGTCATATATAACATAACATAGTCAAAGAAGTGACATCCTGACCTGCTTTATTCTACTGGCTAGAAGCAAATCACCTTTTCTGTTCACACTCCAAGGAGGGGATTACACAGTGTATAGCACCAGGGAGTAGACATCATGGGGGCCATATTAGAATTCTGTTTCCACAACATGCATATGATTTAAAGTGATTGATTTCCATGTTTATTGTATATTAGTAGGTAATGTTTATTATGCATTATTATTCTATAATATTTATTATAAACAGTCTCCCTCCCCTACCATTTATTACTACCAAGAAACAGTCATTTTGACATATTTGGTTGGTACCCAAATAGTATACATGAGTATATAGCATACATCCAAATAGCCTGCTTATATACTTTTTCTGGATTTTTAAATTGTATTCATAATTATTGGCTTCCCACTTAAAGAATGAGGATCTTGTTTTCTTTCATCACCCTGCTTTCCATTTCTCATGAATACTCTCTCTTTCCTGCCAATCTATTATAGCTATAACAAGTTTGATTAAGTCAATACTCGGGATTAACATCATTAATATTCATAATTTACTTTCATCTATAGGAGATGATAAATATCTTATTTTTTTGTTTTTATTTTCAGATCTAAATTTTTAAATGTACTTAACACTAACTAAATTATTGCCACCCTGCTCCCAGTTCTATAAATCTTTGAGTATATTCAGACGCATCAAGGATTCTATACATTTTCCTTCCTTGGAGACATCCTTCCATAATCTTCTGGTCTCCACCGATTTATACAAGTTATTTTCTTGGACTGCTGTACTTCTGTGGTCTGTAGAACTTATTTCACCATCATCTTTTGAACTTTTTCTTTTGTTACCTCTCATTTCCTGGATCTCATTTTATTCTCTATTTGATTTACCTTTTTGTGTGGATACAGCATATCTTTCCATTAGTTCCTTAAAGAGTATATAGATGGTACATTTTTGACACCTGCCTCTCTTATAATTTCTTTATTCAACCTCGCAGCAGATTGACAATTTGCTTAGGTAAAGAATTCTAGGCTGTAAATCATTTTCCCTCAAAATTTGGAAAGCTTTGCTTTATGTACTGTCTTCTAGCTTCCTGTGTTGCTCTTGAGATGTCTCTTTCCACTTCGATTTTTGATATTTCAGAACCTGATGTTTTTCTCTGGAAGCTTGTAGGAATTCCCTTAGTATTTATTGTTCTTATAATTTATGGTTTTCACTTTTCAGATAATTTCTGTTAATATGCCTTTATGTGTATCTATTTTTGCCTATTGTGCTGAGTGTTCATTAGGGCCCTTTGAAGCCAGAAATTTCTGTATTCCAGTTCTGGAAATCTTTCTTATACTATTTCGTTGATTTTAGCCTTCCATTTTTCTCTCTTTGGAACATCTGTTATTATAATGTTGGTTCTTCTTGACTGGTCCTTTAGTTTTCTAATATTTTCTTCCTAAATTGTACAACTCTTTATCTTTTTGGTGTTGTTTCTGGTAGACTTTCTAAATTTTATCTTCCTAGGTTTGTATTTAACTTTTTCATCTTGCCATCACATATTGAATATCTAAGAGCTCTTTAATTTTCTGAATTATTAGCAGAACGACCTTATGAATTTTTATAGCAAATAAGACCTAGCCATGATAATTAGACATCCTAGATATAGGTAAGAGTGGTATGGTGCTAACAATGTAAGACATTGTAAGGTCTTAGTCAAATTCACAGGTTTTGTTAGATGGGAAATATGAAGGTGTGATGAAACAAAAAAAAAATGATTACAGTAAATGACAAATTGCCATTAATCCCCCTCAAAATACTCCTCCTCACTTCGAACACACTTATCCTGTTGTTTTTGCCACTTTCTGAAGCAGTTCTGGAAGTCCTCTTTCATGTCTTTAGTTGCACTGTCATGGCTGCCTCAATTGTCTTGAATCGATTCAAAACATTTACCTTTCATGGTCATTTTGACTTTGGGGAAGAGCCAGAAGCCGCACGGTGCCAGATCTGGTGAATAAGGTGGATGAGGACACACCGTAATGTTTTTATTGGACAGAAATTGCTGTACCAGAAGCGATGTGTGACACAGAGCATTGTCATGATGGAGGATGATCTACTGCACACTTTAAAACACACCTCTCGACCGTAGCTCACACATGACTGACTGCACTGAACAAGTTGAAACTTGTCACACACTACTAAGAAGATCCTTGCCTTTCCGTTGGATGGGTCTGGGCAGCAGCATTCACCGTATTTTATGATCACACCTCATGATCACTAGTATTTACATATCACTGTAGTCTCATCTTATACAAAGACTTCATTATTAGAAACTATAATTACATAGTTTATTATAGAAGCCTTTCATTTTAGAAGAAAAATTAGTGTACACAAAGAATTGAAAGGTCAATCGAGTAATCATTATGATGTGAGGTGTAGACTTAATCTAGTAGTGAGAATAACTTATATGTGGTGGTCTATGTAAGCTTGGAGATTAATTGCTGTTAAAATTTGTAGGCTATGACACAGGACCGTGAAAAGGACTTGGTATTACATCACTCTAGATGTCTGTGATGACAAAATTTCTAGTTTTATGTTACTAGATGGTATTTTCCTTCTTAGTGGTCGTGCATATTTTACCTACGTGATATAGAAATAAGTAAAGAATGGTTTAAAAGAAAACCATACTCTGTTTTTTATGTTAAGAAAGAATTCGTGTACATTTGATAACTTACGCATTTATAGGAATTTTGCGGTTCCGATAAAAGGCATACTTGATTAATGTAGACATGCTTTTAAGTGAAATATTACTATATTTGTATAAATTATAGGTATATTTAAGAGAACATTGGTTACACTCAATTTAGAGGTGTAATACTATGGAGGTTTTCAAACATGTTTGTGAACTCTTTTATATCCTCCCATTCAGAAGTATTGTCTAAGTCTTCTCCCTGAATCCAGAGTTATCTTAGTGATTGACCAACAGACTGAAAACAGCAAATTAAGGCGTATGACTTCTCAAGCTAAGCTAGAAATGGTCATACAGCTTTCCCTGGTTCTTTCACAACATCTGCCTTTTGGGCCATGAGCCATCATGTGAGAAGGTGGAGGCCGCCGTGCTGTGAGGAAGCCCAGGCCATTAGACAGAGGCCCTGTGTGGTTGTTCATGACTATAATTTTAGCTGAGGTCCCAGATCATACCTGGTTTCCATAGTCAAATATGTGGGTGAAATGACTCCAGAAAATTTTGTCTCCTAGCACACGAGTCAGCCCCTGCCGCCTAGCCTTTGAACATTACCAGCTAAGACCCCCAGACATTTAGAGCAAGTCATCCCTACTGTACAGTTCCCAATTCTTGCCCCATAGAATCCATGAACATAATGATTATTTTAAGCTATTAAACTTTAGACTCATTTGTCATCTAGCAATAAATAACTAGAATAGATACATTATATTTATAAGTATTTAAGTTCATGGAAAGATTTTTTCTGTTAGATCAGATAATGATAAAGCTAAGATGTAACTCTGTGTAGCTTGAAAATTCAGGGTGTTTTAATTACTGAGTTTATAAATAGGAATAAACATTATTTAAAACTCCTTAGAACTAAATGTTATAATTTGCTAAATGTAAAAATTGAATAATAAAATTAGTAAACTGACCTTTAAAGCTTAAGATAAAAATTAGAGTTTTGAAACTATAATTAATAAATTGAAACTAAATATTGAAACCAAAGAGAGTAAATTTCAGCAATGTCTTTTCTACATCCAAAAACGGCTATCAAGGACATAAGAAAACATTAACAAAAGTGATCCCTTTTTATAACCTCAAGCTTGTATTTCATGTACATAGAATCTTTTTATCTCTTTGAGAATGTTAATGTTAGCTAGTTTTCTTTCCCCCAGGCGTGTTATTTTCCTTACATGTTCTTTGTTTCCTTCAAGCTCATGTGTTTGTCTATCTGGCCTCGGGATTTTCATTATTTGAGACTCTCTTCATTTGTCTGGCGACCTAAACCGATTGCTCACATTCAAGAATTGGACATCAAGGAGTTAATGAGGGCGGAAAAAAAGGAAGCAGAATTAATTAGAAGTTCTATTTCCAGACTGGACTTGTTGATCCTGGGTTTTACCGAGGGTGATTTGGGACTTTTTGTTTTTTCCCTTTGAATCTTCCCTGTTAGCAGTTTTAGGTCTCTTCCCTTAGGCAGCTCAAACTCCTCACAAAATGAAATTTCAATCTCCTACCTGGAGAATATTAGCGTGAATGCCAGCATTTTGGGAACCAAGCAAGGGAAAATGGCTGGAGGTCTCAACATTCAGGTGGTAAACCTCTAATCCCCTTATTTTCAGTAAAGTACAATGAACATAGAGATTCCTGGGCCTGAGATATTCTGTTTGACCCTTTCCAGTGTTATCAATTGAGGCCAAGTCTAAGGTGTCATGTGTCTCACCTGCGACACATGAAAATCTACACAGCGGTAGGTAGCCTCTCAACAGTGTCTTTGGCCTCAAAGGAATTACTCTGTGTGGTAATTTCTTTATAAACACTTAAATATAAATGATAAAAATGTCTCATATATTATGAGTCTAAATTCAAGAACATTCTACATCGTGTTCTTTGGAAATTAAGTAGAGAAGATTAATTTGAAAACAGGTAAATAACTCAAACTGTAAAACAATTTACATATCTTGAAAAAATCTGTTTATTAACTAAAGCACCTATTGATTAGAAACTAATATATCTCTTGTTTCTAGAAGTAGATACATATATTCAATTTGTATCATGAAAGGGGAGATTCTTATTGATTTCTGAATTTGATATCTGCTAACACGCTCTTTTGTGACATATGATTGGCATCAAATGCTTGAACACCAGTAGTACAAGCACATTTTTTTCTCTTTTCATTTCTTGTACCAAGCTCTTGATGTCATATAAAAAAATCTTCCTGGAAAGTACATTGATGGTGCTTTTATCATAATTATGAGTATTATCATTTACTCTCATCATTTGGGACCTTCCATTTTCTTGCTTCATGAAAGGAATAGTGTTAAATGACATGGTCTCTTAAAAGATTAGAAATTGAAAAATAAGTTGAAACTCGATTTGAACTGACCTTTGATTTAAATATAGATACAGATTTGGCTTTTCAGAGATTGTCAATCTCAGTGTGAGACAATATATTTTATCCTTTTGAAACTTTTTCTTTAGAGAACTGTTTCGCAAAAAATGAGAAATAATCAATATGTCCTATGAAAACATAAAGCCCCATGATCTAATTATAGCTGTGAATTTATTGTGTTTTGGAAGTTGGGGGAGGACATTTGTAAAACTATAGCTCTCATAAAAAGTAATTGCAAAGTTGGTCTGTAAATCAACCCATGTATCCAGTTCTATTAATGCCAGAGATTGGGATGGCCTTCACCATCAATATAAGCTTACCAAAATAAGGCTCCAGCACTCTACCTGGTACAATTTAAATACTAAATAGTCTGTCAACATTTGAACCTTCTAAAGTTACTAAGGTCAACTAAGACTGTTTTATATTTGGACAATTTAAAGTCTCCTTTGGCAGATCTAGCATCTAATCTATGAGTGACTCTTGTGGGATTTGCATTATTGACTGATTAATAACACTGACTTGAAACAAATGTTCAGCTCTCATTTACACATGTGTCTTGAGGGGAATTCAGAATCTGTTTTAAAAATCTAATAAAATATTTGAAAACAAATTACTTCAGAGAAAGTAGAAGCTTTTTAATTTCAGTCAGTTCCTCAAAAGGTAACTCATAGATTTATTCTAAATATAATTATATTACATATTTTTTATTATGAAGTACTTCAAGTCCATAAAATTGTACAGAAAATAATAGAGCAGGTACTCATAATCATGCTATCCAGACTTAAAGCATATTTTATTTGCCGTAGTTTTTAGATCACTTTTGTTGTTAATGAAATAAAATTGAGAAAAGTAAAGCTAAAGCTTCACCACATTTTCATTCCTTGTCTCTTTAACTGTCTTGAAATTTATGGAAATCACACCCATGCAAGTTTTAAAACTTTTACCACATTTAAAATATTGTTTGATTATGTAGAATATTGATTTAAGAACTTAAAATATATATAAATGGTACTACCTGATACTAAGCAATTTGCATTTTTAATTGAATTTGTTTTTAAAGATTTATTCGGATAGATAGATAGGCAGATCTAGTTTTTCAGTTTTACTTTCTGCTGCTGAGTAACATTTTGTTGTAGGAATAAATCAAGGTTTATTGATCTATACTCTTACTAATGCATAACTAAGTTGTTTCTAATATTTTGCTATTATAAACGATGATGCAATAAATATACCAGGAGTGCCAAAAAATGTATACATATTTTAAGAGATGTTATCTATGTATTACTTTTTGAATTTGAATTGAATTACGGTAGCAACGTGTAGTATGATGTTTGCTCAAAAGATGTCTTTGGGAATGATTGATTTTACTTCTAACAAGATGGCACTCCACCGCACTTCCACTGAGACATGAGAGCTTACCTGGATGAGAATTTGCCAGGACAATGGATAGGATGAAGAGGTGCGATTAAGTTTCCCCCCACATTCTCCTGACTTAATACCCTTTAACTTCTACCTGTGGGGGACCTTAATGGATGTAGTGTACTGTAGAAAACCACCTAGACTGGTGGTACTTTGGGAAGAAATGGAAATGGCATGCACAGCGATACAAGTGGACACTTTTGTCAATGTTGCTCAAGCAGTAGTTCGCCGTAATCAGAAGTGTCTGGAAGCTGATGGTAACCACTTTGAGCACCTCTTTTAATAGCAGAAGTCAAACATGACTTGTATTCATCTTTTGTTATCGGTATATATTGAGTATTACAATTTTAATACAGTTTTTTCCTTTCTTATAATGTGCATACATTTTTTTGGCACTCTCTGTATTTGTTCTTGTCTCCTTGATAATATGTGCCAAAGTTTCTTTAGGGCAGTGGTTCTCAACAGAAAAAGATTTTGCTCTGAGGGGACATTTAGCAACGTATGGAGACATTTCATAATGAATTATCTTAATGAATACTAAAATGAGCTCTCCTTGGTGAAATACAAATTATTCAAGTTTACATAACCTAGGTTTTCATTTTGGTTTAAGAGAACCATCTCTCTCTTTATGTATGCAGTTCAATATTCCTGTTGCTTTTCTGCTGTGAATTATAAAGGACTTTGCCTCCACTAGGGAGTTATAAACTTCCACACAGAATCTTCGAGGTCTGCTATATACTGCAAGTTTTGTCCTAAGTTTGCCATTTCCCCAAGGCCCCACTGAAGTTAGAAGTAGATCTTAATTATTACGGTGACCTTGTTGACCACATGGGTATCATAATATATTTGACATGGTGTGGTCAATTCTGAAAGCTTCATTATGTGCTTGGGAGCTGTGGTTGGTTATTCTGGTAGTCAATTCTTCCTTCTTTTCCATTCTTCCTTCCTTTTAAATTTAATCATTCCATGAATAAATAGAGTGCTGAGTATATAGTCTTCTTCCATGATTTCTCTAGGTTTATTTAATGTACTACATAATGGTCTCTTTAGTTACTTATTTGACTAATTACTGAGCATCATCCTATTTCAGGATCTTACTTTGCCTACATATGTGAGGTTGCCTCAATCTGGGACTCTTTTTCACATTACTTTCTTATCAGTTGTCTCCTTTTATACCTCCCGAGTAGGTGCCCCTCCTAAAGACTCCTGTACACTCTGTTCTCCTTTAGAAGGAGCATTTGCCGCACTGGAATGTTATTCCTTATCAGCAATCTGGATTCAGATTACCTGGGTCCAAATCTTAGCTCTAGTCCTTACTAGCTCTATGACCTAAGGCAAGTTACATATTTTCCTTGACTTACAGTTTCCTCATCTATTAAATGGAGACAATAACATGGAGACCTACTGTCATGCAGGGCAGCCTGCGGGGTCTCTGGTCCCGCTCCCCACACAAGAACGCAGGATATGGCTAGGCCAAAAAGGAACACCCACAGTGCCATAGGTAGGGGAGTCATACCACTATAATCTCACTGGAGGCTGGATTCACACGACGTGCGACCTGCTGTCCGCTTTTTTGCCAACGGACTGACTCTCCTCTACTTGACTCCCCAGCCCAGCCGTAGCAGTTATACTAGTGGCCAATGACTCAATGGTTATAGCTGATGGCCAACTAGCCACAGCTGATGGCCATCTACTACCCGAGCCAGCACCTTTCCATGTGAGGCCGAGAGCCTGGAAACTGCTCTCTGGGGCTCTGTCCCCACACCTACCTAGTAGAGTTGTGATAATTATATTTATTCATTTAGCAACTAGTAACTACTGTGTATCAGTCAAGTATTCCTAGTGCTGGGGATAAGGTAATGAACAGAATAAAATCCCTGCCCTGCTTACATGTTACTGAGAGATAGACAATAAAAACATAAAGATATAGGGTGATGTGGGGCTAGAGAGTAATTGAGAGTACTATTAATATTTTAGATAAGAGGATACATTGATTAGAGACCAAATGAAGATGGATAACACTGAGAGACAAGCAAGTTTTTTGGAGCATGGAATGGCGGAATAGGATGCAAAGATCAGTTTGAGCTATGTTAAGTTTGAAATTTTCTTTATTAATTCAAGTGGAGAATTGAGTATCTAGCTCAGTTATGGGCTGAATTGTGTTCTCCCAAATTTACATTGTGAAGTCCTAATCCCAAGACCTCAGAATGTGACTATATTTGGAGATAGGGTCTTTATAAAGCAGTAATTAAAGTAAAATGGGTGAGTCCTAATTCAATATGACTGGTTTTTTATAAGAAGAGAAAATTAGAACAGAGACATGCAAGAAGGAAGACCATGTGAAGACAGAGGGAGCCAAAGAGAGAGGCCTTAGAAGAAACCAAAACTGCCGACACTTTAATCTGAAACTTCGAACCTCCAGAACTGTGAGACAGTAAACCATTCAGTCTGTGCTATTTTGTTATGGACACTCTAGCAAACTAACACAAGTTGAATAGCTGAGTAGGATGGTTTGGGGATACAAATGAACCTGAAGTGCCTGACATGTGGAAGGTGTTTAAAATTACCAAAGGCAAAGAGATCACCTAGGAAAGTATGAGGCCAGAAGAGAGAAGAGGTCTGAGAGTTGAAGCCTGATGCACTCCAACAGTAAGATGTCAGGACAATGAAGAGGTGCTAGCAAAAGAGACGGAAGAGGAGCAGATAAGAGGAAAGCTGGAGTGTGGTATTCAAGAAGGCAAGTGAAGGAAGTATTTCAAGGAAGAGGGAGGGTCAACTTTGTCAAATTCATCTGAGAGGATGAGCAAGGTGAAGACTGAGAAGGGTTCAATTGTATTTGGTAACTTGGGGATAGTTGTTGACCCTGAGCACAATGATTTCAGTGGATGGTGGGAACAAAAGTCTGAATGATGTTATTTTAAGAGAGAAGGGGAGGAAAAGATGCAAAGTACGGACAACACATTCAAGGATTAGATGAGATAATACATGTAAAGTGCTCAGAACAATCCCTGGCGTGTAGTATGCTTTTGATCAATGTTATCTGGTATTTTTAATATTCTCATTACTATCATTGTTTACTACTTGGCTGCAAACCCTACAAGGGTAGGGAGTGTGACTATTTTTTTGAGAAGTTTTTTTTCAGTGCCTTGCGAAGCATGTTGCCTTTTTTTTCACTCATATAGAAAAGGAGATGCAAATGAAATTTTTGGTAGATTGATAAAGATGTTTCCTGCTACAAAGGAGAAACTGCTTCTAGCTCCCTGATTAGAAATAACTATAATGTAGAGCTTATTTTAAAATCCCAATTCAGTTCTTTGAAGGTGGATAAAAGTTCCAGAAGAGTACAAGTCACTGATGGTAGGTACACAACTAAAGGAGGCCCTAACACAGAAGTAGTCAAAGCTGAAGATTACCAAGCAAAAGATAGTGTCCATAGCAGAATTATGAGAAAATATTGTTGAGAAGCAGAGTCACACACACACACACACACACACACACACACACACACACACACACACAGTGGCTTTAGAGGGAGACAAGAAGCTGAAGAGTGGGGAAAGAATGGCATCTTTTTCTCTAAGCAGTTTACTCACTAAGTTGGACAGGAATAGAATTCTGGTGTGTTCTGTCCTCCCAACAGTGAAGTACACCTACTGTAGAGACCTGTCTTATTTAGGTGGCAAATTATGCTCAGAGATCGACATTGTCTTTGCCAATAATGTAACACAGGTTAGCTGTGGGAATTATGATGTATAATAAATACTATTTCACAAGGCAATAGCATACAGGATAATGTCTCTTAACAAGCCAATAAAGAAATATCATAATCCAAGCCACTGACAGATTAATCACACTATTGTTCCAGGCTAAAGGGATATGAAAGAAATAGAGTCCAAATTTAATTTGAGGTGTACCTTTCTACAAGATGTCTCTCGGAAGAGTCTGCTTTGCCAAGAGCTGATGTCCGGCTGCAGGGTGCAAAGTGACTTGTTGCTACAGCATGTTGCTAGGGAACTAAAGTGCTGGGGTTAGCGGGCAAGATGATCTCCTTCACTGGGTCACTGCAGGGTTTTCACCACTGCTGGTAAAACGGCTCCTTACCAGGCAGCAGCTAATGCCCCAAGGTCTTTTTAGAGAGCTATTTACATCAGCAAAGTGTCGCCTTGCTCAGTCCAACCACTCTAGGATAAGTCCTCAAAAACTCTTGGTATTTAAAGTCTGAATGTCCCCTAACCAATAGTTGCTTTTCTGTGTTTCCATCAATAAGCCCCCTGCAGTGCTAGGTAAGAGTTGAGCTTCTGAGTGCTTATCAGTGATAGCAGACATCCCTGACAGTATCCTGATGCAGCTTCCTCAATGTAAACGACTTTCCTCGTAGATCAAAACAACTTTGTTTAAGCCATAAACAAGTGGATTTGAAATCATATCAAACACAAGACCCTTCAGTTTACTGAGCACTGTCACATAGGTGACCAAACAACCTTCTCAACAGCTTTGTGAAGAAGGCATTGTAAGCTTTATTTTACGAATGAGAAAATTAAGGTTCTGGAAAATTCTGCAACTTGTGTATTGTAAGAGAGGGGAAATTACTTTGGCCCCTTACTTAATACTTGTGCATTACTTCAATACATCTGTATTTAAACTGATGAATTGAAAAGAGTCCTTCTCTGGAGTGATTATTTTCTAGCTTCCCCCTTCTCCTTTCCACCACACACTTTGTTTTTTCTCTTTAGAAAGCATTGAAACGGTGTTAAAGATTTCTTTGTCTTCTCTTTTATGAAGCATTTATTCTAGATCTAACATAATATTGACGTCAATGCCGTACATCTTTGGCCATTTGGCTTATTAAGAATTTGATTTTAAGAAAAACCCACAATAAATGTCATTATGATTTAGTTCTTGGAAATATTAATGCAATTAAATAAAACAAGGCAAAAACCCTTTAATTTTCACTATTTCATCAAAGGTCATGAGATTTTGGGGTACGTACACTGAAGTATAATACTGGTTAGGAAGTGTCTGGGTTACTTGGTTCATGGGTGTTGTGGGTTTTAGGCAGTGATGGCTGAACTAAATGGCCTGAAAGTGCACGGCTTTATGGCAAAGCTCTGATATGTCCCGGTTAGAGTTGGAGTATGACCTCGCCATCACAGAAAGATTTCAGATTGTACTATGTTTAATTTCTATCTCCATGAAAGGCTGGCATTCTGAGCTAAGTGGCTAAATGAGCATCAGCTGGGTTTAGGGAGCGAGCAACATAGGATGTAACTTGTCTTAGGCAATCACCAAAAGACTGATCTAAAAGAATAATTATGTTCAGGGACTTTTCAATACACTGGGACAGCTAAAACACTGGCTCCATCCAAGCCCATTAGCGTGAAAAGGCTAATCCACTGTGCCCTCAGGAAGGGTGCTTTGCGTAGAAATGTAGCATTCAGTTTCTGTAACTCTGCATGGAAATTCCTTTTAAAGCTGTGCATTTCATAAAATGCAGTAATTGCCTTGGGGTGTAATGAATCACAAAAGAGGGGAGTAATCACAAGGAAAGAGGATAAAGGAGAGAGGAATGCATCATAGAAACCTCATTGTTTCCAATGATCATCAAATATAGGTCAGAAAACAAGTTCTGCTTTGATGTTTGATGTTTTTATTTTCAAGGAATTCTGCTTAATGAAGTGTAACCTCAGCAAATGGAAACTAGATTGAATAAAGAGCCAGAGAACTTATTATAGGAAGAGTGTGGGATGAGTCATTTTCATGAAATATTTGAATAGAATCTCAATTCTTATGGTTTTCATAAAACTCTTTCTTAGATTTACTTTTCTTCCAGTTTGGTTAATCCATTGAACTGGATGTAGACAAGTGGGGATGATTTTACATGGAAATTATGCTCATATCCTCTTTGGCAAAATCCTTATCATGGGTGGTTGGCAACTTGGAGGAGGTAGTCGTTCAAAGCACAAGTCACATAGACCTGGTTTTAACCTTGGCTCCATCACTTGCTGGCCATAGGATTTGGTGTTAAGCCTCAGGTTCCGATTTGTAAAATGGGAATTACTACAGTGTCTCACACTGTTGTCAAGAAGATATGAGGAAGTATTGTACTCCAAGCTCTGATACAATTGGAGTGTCCAGGGGGATGCTATTACTGTCTCCTGAAATAGTCATCAAATGCCCAAAGGAACCTGTGTGCGTATGTGGCCGGAGGTGGGGAAGAATTTTTTCCAGCTACTGGAGAGATGAATTTCTGCTTTGGAAGAAGCTAGACATGGAGTCAGATGTACTTGGTGTGAGCACTTAAGAGCAGCTGAAGCTCTCAATCTCCTCTCTGACCTTCAGCTTTCTTACCAACAAGAGCTCTAATTTTCACCATTTCGGTAGTTTTAAAATTTTGATCAACAGAAGAGGCAGGAAGGACGCTATGGAGTTCCCAAAGTTCACTCTCCTCTGCGTCTCTCATTCTGCCTGATCAGGATAAGTTCTGACTGATCAGAAATTATTGGTAACTATGATGATGTTACCCACAATTCTCGGCGACAATGAAGAAGTCTCAGACAGATCAGCAGTTAAGCATGGGACTGTTTCCAGCAGAAGTGTGCCACACATGCTCAAGGGCTGTAGGGGAGAAAAAGTTCTGTAGGGGAGAAAAAAAAGTTGTTTTCCTCTACCTAGCTTAGGTTCATTAGCTAAGGCCCTGCAAATTAGACTGACAAAAGACAGATTAACAAAAAAAAAAAAAAAAAAAAAAAAACAAAAAAAAAAAACCCAAAGCATATTATCATGTGCATCATGCATGCACACAGGTCTGCTCAGGGATGAGTAACTCAAAGGGATGGTTAGAACTTGGGCTTACACGAGTATAACATCTTTCTTAGCCAAAGAACAATAATTTTGTAGAGAATTGACAAGATAGAGGCAAAGGACTTTCTAGGAATAGCAAATTATGGGAAGACAAATATATGGGGAAAATAATGGAAGGTAAGGGCTAGTTAGCAAGATTTGTGTAGATTCTCAGTGCCATCTCGGGTCTGGTGATAAGGTTGTTATCCCCTTCCTTCCTGCACACCTTCACAAGGGGAATTTACGTTCTGTGTTCAGGTGGATAAGGGGAGGGCAGAGAGCTCGACCTATGTCTGCTTTTTCTCAATTGCCTTCAGCTCCAAGTCATGGCCAGAATGGCCTATTTTGGGGTGGCGTGCTCTGAAGTCCTTGAGTTTATGAATTAGTGTGATCTCGTCTACAGTTCAGATGCAATAGAGGTCGTTACAATTCTTGGTTGAAAAGCCTCTCTACAAGCTTCTGGGGAGACTCATTTTTCCCGTTGGACAATGTCATTCACCAGTTGGCTCCTTATTGTTAACAGTATATGCAAATTACCCTCTATTTGAAAAAATGAATATTCATCAAGAAAATGTCAATAGAGCTAAGTTTGGAAGTCATGGCTAAGCTTACAGGGCCGCTCTCTTCCCTAAGACAAACTCCAGGCAGGACAGAATATATTCACAACACACACACACACACACACACACACACACGCATACACACACACAACCTCTGAATATTCTTTTTTATTCTTTTCCTATAGTAAAAGAAATATCCCTTTCTTAATATAGAGCCTAGAAAGAAAATTTATCAAATTCTTTTAGGTTCCACAACTGTAAAACAGAATTAAGCTCACTATAAACATTGATGCAGTGAACTCTACACAATATTTGAAATGAGCTCTAAATTCACTCTATGCTTTTTCTGCCCATAACATCTATTCAACTGCTACAAATGCATATCGATTCCCTTTACCTGCATTGAGACAGTTTAATGCTTATTTTTAATATTTAGGTGGATGGCTTCACAGAGCCTTTCATTTCATTTTAGTTTATAAAATTTTAGATGTTCACCAACACTCCATTGCGTATGTCTCTAAACCAGCCTTCTAAACATTTCCTCTTGAAAACTGATGACTCAAACAGTTGACTGAAGCGACTATATGCTTCCTCTGAACTCCAATGAATACATAGGGAAGAAAGGAAGGAAGAAAGGAAGGAAGGAAGGAAGGAGGGAAGGAAAGGGAATGAAAGAAAGAGGGAAGGAGACACTGATGAGGGAAGAAAATGACACATTTTTTTAGACCTGCTGACGTATTTTCATTAAGTCTATTTGCATTTATCATTGACTCTGCGCTCAAGGTTTGTGCTGTGCAAACCTAGGAAACTAAGTGAGGCTATGATGATAATTCTTCTCCTTTCCAGGTGGGTGTTCTCTCCCACAAATGAGAGCTCTTTTACTTTCCCAATATTTGTGAAGGACTCACTAATCAGACTAGCTGTCCCTTGTTCCACCCTTATTCTGAGCTTCTACGTCTCCCCAACCCAAACACATTTTCTTTGAACTCTCTGTCCTTCATTTTGTCATGACTGAGACTTCACCAACCTAAGGATAGCTACTAATAAGTAAAATAAATTTTATTCCAAAGTTTCACATTTCCATTTTTATTCTAGGGTACAAAGCATTAAAACTACAGAAGTAATGTTAATGTTCCAGATGTTAGATAACTTGAAGGAAGACTACTTCTATGGTGTGGCTTCTCAATAATAAGCTATCACTTACATAATGATTACACTCTATCATCAATACTATGAGATAGATGCCATTGATATCCCAGTTTTATAGACGATGCAGTAGCACTGAGGGTTAAGTGACTTGCCCAAAACATCTTGGATATTTTTAGTGAGTTATCCAGCCTCTCCTCCTGATTTATTTGACAAGGGAGCAAAGACTTAATGATGAATCCCAGCCATCCTGGGTTGTTCCTCTGCTCCTCACGACTCTTCTTGTAATACAACTGCCTTTCTCAATAGGGCTCCTGTGCCCAAGGTCCGAGGACCGGACTTCTGTTTTAGTCCGGATGCCAATTATGGCCACACCTCTTTGCCTGGCCAATCATCAGACCTGGTTAATGGAGAGGAATTGTGTCTGATTTGTTTTGCCTTAGTGAATCTGTCCTGCATGGTGGATGAATCTCAAGTGCATCAACAGACTCTTCCCATGCCTGGGAGTGTTATTTTACCCATTCTACCGGTGTGGGAAACTGAGACTTGAGAAGTTTTGTGGTTTGCTCAAAGTTTTATAGTCTTCTTAAAGCTCCTTTGAAGAAATGTGGAAGAAAATTGTTTCTGTTCACAGGCCTGAAAATTACATTGAAAATAAACTGTTACAAACATGTTCAAAAGACACATTTATCTCAAGGACCCTGAAGTCTGTGAGCAACAACTTTTAAAGATTAAATGCAAACACTGATGGCTATGCTCTGTCATCACTCTGCTAGTTTCTGGGTCCCAAGTGTTTGAATAATTAACTGTGACCCTTTCCTTGCACAGTTCCTGTGGATATCGATTGGTCCAATGTGCACCCCCCACACACACCCAAATTTGTTTCAGTATTAAGAGATGGGAACTCAAGACGTGGGAATTTTTGCTTGTGGCGGTGGTAGAGCTCCACAGTGGAGGTGTTCCACTGTGTTCTCTATATAAACATGAGGCCTAGGTTTGTATGAAAGGATAGAGTACATCAAAGAACCGGCTCTCTTCCTTCTCTTCATAAAGAAGTGCTTATAAACAAAGCTTCTGCACTAAACATCCTGGTTCTCAGGGAAAGTGGCAAATCCTCTAGTACAGTAATAATTTAAAGCCAGTTGTCCTGAAGTCGACATGTTCTTGTGGATATTGTTACAGTTGGAAGTAAGATGAGTTTATAGAAAAAAAAAATGTGTTAAAACACAAACATTTATTAATAACTTCAAAGTGCTAGAACTTACAGTAACAACCTCAAAATGACTTTTCCCTTGTTTTCAAAAGTTTATGACCTTTAGAAGGACTACACAGTTACACAGTAAGAGCATTGTGGGTGGTACTTATTCACATGCTATCATGTGTTGGAGCCTTCCTGTCCAGAGCATGGTCCATAATAGGCATTCAATAAATGTTTGCTGATCCTGAAATCAAAACCTAGAGGCATTAAAGATGAAACAGATAAAATTTTAAAAGCCTACTTTTGTGTCCCTGTTTCCTATTTTATGCAATTACAACACACTGTCCACTTCCCACCCCAAATGGATGAATGGAAGACATTCTTTACTCTAAGTAAAATAATTATAGAGAAGATGTTCCAAACTACCCTCACTTGCATATATTAGCAAACCAGATGTGTGGGTAAAGCACAGTTTTCATCACATGCTCCCATTTGTCCAATGAATTGATGCGTGCTCCTTTTAAACAGTTCCTTTATTTTTTTTCACTGTATATTTTGGCCTTTTTAGAGACCCAGACACAGTTCTTCTAAACAGTCAAGTGAGGCTAAAAAGCCCTCTCCAAAGTACCATAATTATATGATTAATTATCACAGATTATGCAGATTTTGTATATTTGGCAAAACTGACTAAAGCATATGAATAGTACTGTAGTCTTATAGTGGAATAATACAAAATAATGTAATAGTAAAACCAACTTACTAATTGTTTGTGGACAGCAGTTTTGATGTCATTATTGGTTTGAAGATAGTCTCGTTACCTCCAAGTAGCATTCTGCAGTAGTATTAACCGAGCATCCATTTGTACGTTGTATAAGATGGGATCTGATTATCAAGGTCAACAAAAGTTGCTGTTTGTTTTCAGTGTATGAAAAATAATTTCCCCCTGCCCTTCTGAGTTCTTGGCTGAGATCCCTGTAATAAAACGTAGATTAACAAGAGGAAAACAAACAAGTTTATTAGCATATATACTTCATTTATACGTGGGAAAGACCCGAGGAAAAATGGATAGCTCATAACTCCAGTTTATATAGCATTTTCAATAGAGAACAATGCATTTGCTGAGAAATGACAGGACAAAGGAAAGCAGTTTTAGGCTTCCAAGGGCAGAGAGAAAAGCTATTATAGTTGGTAAAATTTATCATGTATATTCCTCTGGTTCTCTCTCCAGGCTGATTAAGGTCTTAAGTTGTCTCCAGGTGATGAACTTTTGTCTTGGTAGAGAAGGAAAGAGGAACACTTTTGAAAATTTATGTCCTGCTTTTTAGGTAAATAAGGGATGACAGGAGCTTCTCTTGTATCTGCTTCATCTCAATTGCCTTTAGTTCAAAATAATGGTTATGCCAAAGTGGCTGATTTGATGGTGGGATATTCTGCTACCCTTCTTCATGTAATTTGAAACAGATATTACCAGCATGGCTCGATGGTGAGGAAGTCCTTTAACAAAGCAGGTGTTTCACACATGGGCGAAGCCACACATGGGCGAAGCCACACGGCCAGGCTTACTAATATTTGCACTAAAAAGTGCAAACATAATGACAATAATGTGAGTCTCTGTGTTTATTGTGACTAGTGCCTATTATATCTCCCATTTCTTTTTAGAGAGAAGGTCAGTGAAATGGTGGTGGTTCTAAGAACATAATGGCAGCTCTACAGTATGAAAAAAGAAATCTTTATATCATTTTGTATCATTAATGCATGATCTAAATAAACATATATTTTTCGAGCCCCTGCTCTAGAGCAGGCACTACTTTACGTTCTAGGATTATGAAGAGAATCAAGAGCTTTCCCCACAAAGTGGGAAAAACAGACACGTACTCAGATAACACCAAGGCAGTGTCATACATACATAATATAACAAACCATCCCCGGATGCGTCTGGGAATCCGAGGGAGATGAGGATGTTGGGAAATGCATTATGAGGAAGTGATGCTTAATTTTAGACTTGAAGTATGACTAGGTATTCCAAAGTGGCAAACTGGGGAATGTATTGAGGCAAAGAAAATAGCATGGGTGGAAACATGAGGAGCCTGGTGTTTTTAGTATGCCCAGAACACAGGAGCTTGTAGGAAACAGACTCAGGTGTGGTTGCCAAATGAGGCATGAGTCAGTTCAGGAAGGGCATTTTATGCTAGGAATTTGAATTCTTTTCTGTAGTTCAGTAGTAAGTCAAAACTTACAACCACAAAATCACTTTCTCTTAAAAGAACATGAATACATTCAGAGGCATTCTATTATATGCATCATTTATGAAAATCAGGAATATACTGGGGATGCCAAAAACATGTATACATGTGATGTATATTCATCTTTTGTTATTGGTATAAATTGACTATTTACAATTTTAATACGGTTTTTTCCTTTATTGAAATGTGGGTACATTTTTTTGGCACCCTCTTTATATACATTTATAGTTTTATTATTGAGATCTTTGTTATATTTTGCAGTCAATGTTGATCAATATCTAAGACAATATATCACAGTGGATAAGAACTTTGTGGCATTAGGTGGGCTGAGTGAGTTTGCACAAGCCACTTGTCTTTATGAAGCTTCAGTGTCCTTCATGACAATAGTAGAAAATATCACAGAGGGTGTTTATGAAAATTAAAAAGTATATTGTTTGCAAAATAATTAACACAATGTCACCTGGCTCATAGTAAGTTCTTTTTAAAATCACACTTTTGTTATTGTTATTATTTGTTAAAAGATCATTTTTAAATAAAGGTAAACTTATTACCCTCATAGAAATATAAAATGAATGTGTCTCAAAGATTTTATTTAACTCATTTACTAATTAGGGAAGCAGAAAGATGTTAAAAATGGTTCAAAGGTGAATTCAAGAAACATATTTAGGCAATCAGGAAGGCTGAAATAAATTCACAAATAGATATGTAACTTGTCTATAATGATGGAGCAATAACCAACTGAATTTTTACTAGATGCCCAGGCCATTTGCGTTTCTATGGACAAAAATAATTTGCATTTCTATTAATTTTCCACAATTGGTGTTGTAAAATATCTAAAAAACCATGAAATAAAGAGATAACCTGAAAGAGTGTGATAGATAGGGCATCTAATAATTTTTTTCTCCCCATGTCAAAGTCTTTTGCAATTCATCTTGACAGATTTACTTTGCCATTTATTCAGGGAGGTTCTAAGGTTTCTGGCATGAAAAATGCCAGAAGATGACGTGAAGATGAACCCTGGGCTGGAATAGAAAACTGTGCCAATGTGTTCTTTAGCCACTACTGTTAGAAAGAGCCCTTTCTGCAGGAAAGTATCATCTAGAAAAAGCAAATTAAGACTTCTCTCTGTAAGACCAGGACATGTGACTGTAAGTCTCCAAGTTTATTAATAACATACAGAAGTTAACAGGGGAATACTCCTTGACTAGGGCTAATCACTTTGGGGTACAGAGGTCAAAACTTCAAGAATGCTAACAAGTAACAGACAAAATCACTATTTAGTATTTACCATGTTTAAAGCACTGTGCTAGATTCTTGGGGGCAAGAGCTGGGGGTAAAAGAAACATTCTTCCGTTAAGAAACTTATTATCTAATTGGGTCTAAACTTTTCTGCTTCGTAGAGTTTGAAGTATCACACAGACACCCTGAAAGAGACATTTTCAAGTTATTCTCTCCAGAACTGTTTCTTCTGTACCCTATTTCAACAAATCATTTTCTAAGCTTCCAAGTCATAATACTGGAAAATTTCCTAGACTTCGCCTTTTTTATCTCCCATTTCCAGTTGGTCATTTAACTGAAATTCTATTGATTTCTTTCCTCAAGTCTAGGCTGTACCTTTGTCCATACTAATACTGTTTTATTTGAGTTTTTATCATGTTCTGCCTAACGTAAATTAAGATAACCTCCTTACAGCTGTACTTACTTCTTATTCATGGGCCATCTGCACTGGGCCAGAAGGAGTTTTGTAAGAGCCAAGAGCTTTCTAAAAAATTCCTGAGGACTTATTTAAGTCCTCACATTCCTTGAGGAGGCAAATACAGTGCAGGTGAGAAGCACTGACTTCATCACAATTACTGGCTATTCACTCTCTCAAGTCACATGGTCACCCAGATGGAATGGACAGTATATCCTAGTTTGCCTGGAATAATCCTAATTTAAGCCCTTTGTCTCTGAGCAATTACTAAGAGTGCCTTCTTTTATGCTCATATGTTTAGATGTATATTATGTGGCCTCTCGACCTTAGTATCACAGACTTGTTACAAGAAGTTTGTAAGGACTTGTTTGATAAGAACAGCATCGAGATAAATAAGCTAGAATTCCATATCTCTTATCTAAGACTCTTGGATGTGTTTCAGAAATTAGAATTATTCTTATTTTAGAAAGGTAATATAGTGCATATGTTATGCATTACCTAATACTCCCAGCAGGCTATAAGGCAGTACTCTCTAATCAAGTACATCACTTTCTGTAGAGAAGTGTATGAATGTAGAAATTTTCTTCCTAAGTGGGAAATAAAAAGACTATATAGTTCATGGCAAGACTTGACGTTAAGTGATTATGAAAAACATTTGGTTTTCAGAGCTTTTTGTGTTTGGAAATAATAATTGAAGGAGTATGAAACTGTTCTTTGTGTGAGCTTGAAAAGATTCTTTATCTTCTCTAATCTTTGGTTTTCTTACTCGTATTAGGCTGGTGCAAAACTAATTGCGGTTTTTGCAATTATTTTTAACCTTTCAAACCGCAATTACATTTGCACCAACCTAATAAAACAGGGACGATAATTGTACCTGCCTTATAGAGTGTTGTGAGGATAAAAGGAGATAATTATGTACCTGAGCTTAAGCAAAGGGCCTACTATAAAATGTTCAGTAAATAAAAGTTGTTTTTATTAGGTGCATTCTGGTCTCACCCTCATCCAAAGGTAGGAATTCTAAATTATGTCACGGCATGCAGAGCACGTTAAGAAAATGTGGTGATTGTGGCATCAAAACCTTTTTTTTTCTCATCTGTCTAACCGTAATTATTTTCCTCCAAGATTGTTTATATCTCTCTGCCGTATTGTAAACAGAACAAAGCCTTCTTCTGTGCCATCGTGTCGCAAGGGCCTAGTTCTCTTTCTGGCAATAATACATTTAATAAATAAGGATTGATTGGATGAATAAATGCCTATGAGATCCCTACACAATATTACATTCAATGCTATTCTGAGCAGAGGTGTAGTTGGGAAGATCCACAATGCAATCAGCCAGCGAGGTTTTTCATAGTCGTACCCAGGAAATCCTGGCACACTGATTCTTTTCATTTTAGTCGGGTGAAACCGTTGCGTCATCCCATTTAACTCTTCTCCTCAGAAAGTCATGATAGCACTCTAGGGCCCTGATACATCCTAAAGAGCTCTCACTGCTGCTTAAAGCCATCTGAAATAGAAAAGTGAATGCACTAGAAGAACGGAGCTCCCTGATTACTTCTCAACAGTTTTCCGGAGATAAAATTTCAGTGATTTTTTTTTTTGAGGTCTTTTTAAAAATTTACAAACAATAAAGTTCCCTTAGATTTCCAGTCTATCTACCCTGGAAAACATTTATTGTATAAGGTGGCACACGATCTTATTCTCACTTGACAGTTTTTCCCATCAATAACCTAAAACCATCACAGTAAATGAAAAACCGTTGCTCAGGCACACTAAGGTACGATAGCAGAATTTGAAATAATTGATGCCGGTCTGTGATTTGAGCAAATAGTTGTAAATGCTGTTTTGGGTCTTGCCCATGAGATGTGTGGACTTTTGGATATACTAACCTAAGAGGATTGAATACTCTCTAAAGAAAGATATATTACAGGTCTTCAATAGTTTATCCATACATCTGACAGTCAAAAAGTTTTGAAAACTGTAAGTTTTTTTCCTTCTTATTGGGTTGTGAAAGTTGACTTGATCTGAACTTATTTTGTGGCAAAACATGTACTGGGTGTGAGGTTCGTTTTGGTTTTTATCTATCCTACGAATGTGAATGTTTATATATTATGTCACAGAAATGTTAATAGGTTTGATTACAGGTGCTACCCCAGACCTACTGGGGTGTCACTTAATATAAGGTTAGTGGCCAGCATTACCTCTAAAAAATTAGACAAATTGTGCATTTTAAACACATCAGTCTCCAAAGACAGATTGTCAGATTGTGGTCCTGTATTACAACTAGGTTTATTTGGGGGAGTCTTATCAAATAAAGAATTATGCACTGCAATTTCCAAATGTATACTTATGACATGGGCTGGGTTTGACTATGTGTTTAGGCGGGAGGTAGCTGCACCTTTCTTGGTCATTTTCTTGCTGTTTTCTGTGTACTGAGGGGATGGTGTGTCTGCGGCTGAGCTTTGGAATCTGCTCTATAAATATTTTTAAAGCTTCCCAAACAAGAAGAGAAGGAGTGAGTTCAAAGTCGTGTCCAAAGTTCACTAGCTTCTGGGCTGAATTAACTGAATGTTTATATCAACTCATGTGACTCTGCATCCTTACATGTGTTTTGGTCTATTGTAAATAGAGTTTGCTAGCCCACGTCCTCATCGAATACCTCATCCAGTGTAAAGCTTTATCTGATGCCAGGCTTACCACTGGGAAGAGAAGAAAAATATTCAGAATATTCCAGACCTAACCTAGAGAACTCATCCCATAGCAGCTCAGGGTTAATGGGTTACTATCAAGAGAAAGAGAAGAACTAATGTAAGTAAATGTCTCCAATGCGATGTACGTATCATCTTACCTACTGCTAAAAATAACCATTTAAAAGAGTAATTATTATCCCTATTTATCATCTAAAGGAAATGGAGGTTTAGAAATATTAAATACCTTGACCAAGTTCCTAGAGCCAGAAGCTATAGTGCCCAGACTTGAACCCATATCTGTTATTTCAAAACTCATACAGCCCGCCCTAGGGAAAATAGGGAAACTTAAAGCCAGAAATAATTGATAATATCAAAACTCAAGATGCTTTTCACTGAAACTTAATTAGCCATTTGTATCTTTTGCTAAGAATGTAAGTTTCTAAAAAGTGACAAAAAGAAAAAGAAGAACTTTGAGGACACTTAAGGCATTAACCAAGCACGTGGCTCTAGTCGACCTCTATCTCAAGAATATTAGACGCCCATTCTCTCTTCCGTGCCTTTAAAAATGAAAACTTTGGGAGACAAAATGTGATGTGCCAAATCACATATACTTTAAAACATTAAGAATGTAGAAATCACATGCCTAGCATTTCATTATATTTTAAACTCACTGTTTCCTGGCATTTGTTAAATAATAATCAAGCCTGAGGAAGATGGGATGTCCAGTAGAGAGTCAAATACCAGAAAAAGTCAAGTTAAAAGCATCATCTGTCATCTGTTTTATTTTTCGTGCTTTGCAATTCATGTAAAAATGCGCCTCATTCCAAGAATGAAAAATCATGAAAATGTCCTCCCTTAAGTAGCGACGACGCAGGGAGATAAGTTTGTACATCATTTTCCTCCTTTTCCCCTGCCACCCAACACACACAGCCAACAATTTCTGTTGAATTAATGGTCCTCAAACTTAAGTATATTAGAATCACCTGGGAGGGCTTGTTCTAGTTGCTGGGCCCACCCCTGCAGTTTCACATTCAGTACTTCTAGGCTTGGGGCCCAAGAATTGGCACTTTTAACTAGTGCCCAGGTCATGCTGATGCTGCCCATCCAGAGACCACACTTGGAGGACAGTTGCTTTGGTGACTATTGTTTAACTTGTGCTCCACTGAGCCTCAGGGCAGCAATTCTAGAAGGATGAGGAGCGTTAGAATTACCTAGGAGCTTGTTGAAATGCAACTCCTTTGCCGTTGAGTCTTGACTTTGGCTGAGCATCAGAATCTGGGGAGATACTGTGCCCAGGTCCCACATCAGACCCATTGAGTCAACATTTCTGAGGCTGGGCCTGAGAAACTGTATTTCTTTTTTTAAAAAAGATCCTATAGTGATCTTAACCCCAGGGAGGGCTCTTAACCACTACAGATCTAATTTTGAAAGCATATGTCGGTGGCCAAGGGATGCATTGAGCAACATGTCCTAGGAAATTCTTATGCCCTTAGAGAAACAGGCTTTGGGGCTGAGACCCAAACCTTCGGCAAAGACTTATGAGTATGAGCCTGTCCCCTAGGCTTCCAAGTGCACTGCTCTGTCGCACCCAATACCAGGCTTTGCACGTGCTCGTCTCCTGCCTGGGAAGCTCATCTTTTTCTCTGTTCACTGACTGAAACCTTTCATGTCTTCAGACACTAAGTTCAGGGAGCCCCTTGCCCAGAAATCCTTCGGTTGTCCTCTTCTGTGCTCCATGGGATCCTCTGTTCCCTTTGCCTTAGTGCTGATTATACTATATAGTGGAGTTTCACTTTTCTGTAGGTGTGCCTCATTTAGGTGCTAAACTCTGAAGGAAGGCGTGATGACTTCAGTTTTTATTTTACCTACCCTTACTGAATATAATTTTGCGCAATACAACATGCTTAATAAAATTAAATGGATTGATATTAATTAAATTCTACAAAGAGGGAAAAACCTGATTTTATTCTTTTGGGATAATATTTTCTTTCTTTCCTTTTTTCTTTCCTTGCTTCCTTCCTTCCTTCCTTCCTTTTTAAATATGAAACTGTCTTTCAGAGGTAGGATAAGACAGCTTACTAAGATGAGAGCAATGCCCTATTCTAATAAACAAAATCAGCAATAGTACATGTCATAATCATGAGAAAAATTTCATATTTTTTACTTAAATGAGGTCTGCTTTTATGATATGATATTATTGTAAAAATATTATTTAAGAAATACACTATACTTGAATGCCTGTGGCTTTAAATCTTTCCACTTAAGTTGAACCTGAATTTTTAGTTTGTTTCTTCTGAGATAGTAGACATATGTTCAAGCAGTTGTTTTGACTGTAAGATTTCTTAGCATACTCCAAGGAGTGATCACAAAATCCTGAAGTAGCAGGCATGTCACAGAATCCTGATGAGGCAGGTGGGTGCCTGTACTCAGTCCATGGGCCCCTTTGAAATACATGGAGACTCCAACACCTGGGGACGGACTGTAGGCATCACCAGTCTTCAGAACAACTACACATCGTACATTTCTGCCTTGTTATCTCACAGTGTGACTTTCTTGCTTGGTAACGTAGGATCATAACACTGCACAACAGTGGTTTGTTAGAGCAAAGACCAAGTCTTTGAGTTTGGGATGGGAGAGGTGATGGAACGTGTTTGTTTTCTTCAGTCTGGAATGGGCTCTGTGTGTATTGCAGCATTTATATAATTTATCATGTATTTCTCATTCTGTTATAAAAGGCAAAGCTTTGCCACAAATTTTTTATAACGAATAAAACCGCGTATCTGGCTAGGGGAATAAAATGAAACCAAGGATAAAGAAAAACAAATGTATTGCTTGGTTCTAGTGATCTTTTTGAACATGGACTATATAAGCGTATACATGTTTCCTTCTTTAATGGACATAAGCATTTCCATGTTACTGTATATAGTTTTATTGTCATGCCAACACTTACAAATTGTTAGACTGGAATCTGTTGTCAATCTACACTGCTTTGTAAGAATGTGTTACCTACGGCCATTATTCGTTCTGCATGGGAACAGATGCTCCTCTGTTTTGAGAGTATACTAAAATTTTTGGACTAGGTCTATGGTGTTCCAGTTTGGATGTAGAATTATCTCCAGACTTTGAACATAAAAGATCTCTTCTCTAGAAGAATGATAGCTTTCCTAGAAATGTGAAATCAGTGAACAAAAGCTGAACATCACTGTGAGGGCTTCACAGCCAGGAAAGGCAGGAGGCACTTAGGCCGCCCACCCTAATGGCTGCCACCTTCTGAAATTCCTTAACAAATTGTATCTTGACTGCAAGTGTCTCTACCTCTATCTCCAGTATATGATTGGAGATATATGATTCTTTGTAAGTATGATTAACGGCATTCCATTTTAATGCAATATTTTAACAAAATGAAGTGTGGCACAGTGGATCCTAGTAATAACCATTCAATTAATTTGTTCCCCCCCCTTTATGTTTTAAGACATTAGTTTCTTTTGGGCTTTCTTCTATCTCTTGAACTGTACTTGCTCTTTGGGTTAGCCTAAGGATATGGGATGTGATTTTCTATGCAGTGGGCAATAGAAAGGTTTTGAACAAGCAGGTGATATGACTGGGGATGACTTTTGAAAAATGAATCTGGTCCCATTTTGTAGGATGAATTGGACCTGGGAGAGGCAGAGATGAGAAGCTTACTTGGGCTGCTGTCGTAATAATCTCAGTGAGTGATAATCGGAAGACCACACCAGGGCTATGACAATGGAAAGGAGGCAGATGTCATCGTGTAGAGATAATTGCTGAAGTTGTTCTAGTGATACAATGTATGTGACAAGAAAGAAGGAGATGCCAAAAGTGGCTGTGAAAATTTGGGTCTTATTGACCTCAAGGATCATGGTACTAATACAAAAATAAAGAGTATAGGAGGAAGAGAAGTTTATTTTCAAAGATATAGGTTCAATTCTGTTTTAAAATGTACCCTGGATTTATTTAAATCAGCAACATTAAGACACAGACATAGGGATGGTTGTCCTGAAGGAAGAAGTTTTTATATTCCTAGATCCCTAGGAATAGGAGACACGGAATGCCATGCAGGGCTGTGTGGGAAACCACCAGGGTTGTTCAGGAGGCAGAAACAGCGAGGGGAAATTATGGGCAAAAGCCTTTACCATGGTTTTTAAAGAAAGAATGTGTGAGGCAGGGTAAGCAGCTAAGTAGACTTAGAATTGGTTGGTTTGAATATAATAGAAATCTCTAGTTATCTGGTCCCTGGACCTGGGTGACATAGGGCAGGTTGATATTGTCCCAAGCTGCAGGAGCCTGAGAAGAAGTTGGAGTATGGACTTGGGTATGTTTTGCATACTAAATTTGTGCTGGAAGCATGTTGTTTGCTATCTCTAGGAATTAACACTGGGAAGGGCAGTCTCTCCTCTGTCAGCAAGGTCTCAGGTATCAAAGCCTCATAAAATACAGAAAAACAAAAACATGATTAATATGTTATCTAGGCAACATATCAAGGTAGAACTTCCTCAGCAAAAGTGAGATACTGGAATATCAAGGAAAAGTTAGGATTCCAAAGACAGAATTTGGAATCATCCATACAGAATGGAGCTCATACAACTGGATGACATCGTCAGAAAGGAGAACACATGTAAAGAGAGAAGAGAAGATGATCAAGTACACTCCAGGGATGCCTACACTGAGGAGATGGAAAAAGGAAGTAAAGCGGAGACCCTGGTGGGGGGAAGGTAGAGATTAAAGAAAGGGTCACTCCAGAGAATGACAGTGAATAAAAGCTCAGGGATTGGGCAACCAAGGAGTCATTGAGGACTTTTGCTTTTATAGGATAATAGAGCATGAGTGGTATTGAGGCAACAAACGCAGACCTCTTTTTAGACAATTTTGATGACGAAGAGGGGAGAGGGGTAGTATCTATTATGATTAGCTGATCCTTCCTAGTAGGTACTTCAAAGCCCAATTTTCTAATTTCATTTCTCTATTTCCTACTTGTACCCTACAGCTCTGGAAAATGAATTTTTAAAAAATCTTACTGCGTTCTAATATATTTTTACTCACCTATTTCCTCCATTAAACTATAAGCCTGAAGACAGGAATGAGATATTACATGACTTTGTAGCCTTAGTACCTCACACTGTTCCTAGTATAAACTGTGTTCAATTTACGAGGTCGGACTATTAAGTTGGCAAACTTGTTGCAACAATGTTGCTAACCTTATTTGATATCAGAGGGATTATTCATTATGAATTTGTACCAACTGGACAAACAGTTAACCAAGTTTACTAGTTGGAAGTGCTGAAAAGGCTGCATGAAAAAGTTAGACGACCTGAACTTTTCGCCAATTCATGGCTCTTACATCACAATGCACCAGCTCACACAGCACTGTCTGTGAGGGAGTTTTTAGCCAGTAAACAAATAAGTGGATTGGAACACCCTCCCTACTCATCTGATCTGGCCCCCAATGACTTCTTTCTTTACCTGAAGGTAAAGGAAATACTGAAAGGAAGACATTTTGATGACATTCAGGACAGCAAGGGTACTATGATGACAGCTCTGATGGCCATTCCAGAAAAAGAGTTCCAAAACTGCTTTGAGGGGTGGAATAGGTGCTGGTGTTTATGCATAGCTGCCCAAGGGGAGTACTTCGAAGGTGATCATAGTGATATTTGGCAATGGGTATACAGCACTTTTTCTAGGATGAGTTCACTAAGTTAATTGTCTGACCTTTGTATGTCTGTTTACAAGAATGAATGGATACTTCTGAGAAGAGTAGTTTACCAACTCAACCTCCAATAAATTATATGTCTTTAATTCCATCCCTCTGTATGTGTATTTTCCTCTTTGCTTATATTTATCAATTATTTCAAAATGCACCTGGCAGTTTATTTCCTCCAGAAATTTTTTCCCCAATTAACCCAGTCTAAACTAAGCAGTTATTTGCATATTCTTTATGCATAAATTACTTTTTCAATTTGTATGAATTTAAACTGTGCTTAAAATTCTGTTCTGAAAGTATTCTTAGGTCATACATAATATGTACGTATGTTTTCTGTCCTCGCCTATAACAAGACACTGTATATGCTGAACTAATGGTAACAGTCATACATAAACTTTAAAATATATCTGAATATGCAAATATCATAGACCTGTTACCTCTGTGACCTACTAGGCAGAAATTTTTATCAATGTGACTATTTTTTTTTTTTAATTAGTTTCAGGTGCACAAGACAAAGTGATACTTAGACGTTTATCATTTGTATCCCTCACACTGTGTGAACCCCCCGCCCCCATCCACTACCCCTCTGACATCGCACAGAGCCATTACATTTCCACTGTCTCTATTCCTAATGCTGTACTCTGCTTCTTGTAAATATATATATATATATATATATATATATATATATATAAAATTATAGTTGGCATTCATTATTGTTCAGCTTCAGGTGTACAGTGCAGTGATCAGGCATCTACATCATCCCTGAGGTGGTCTGCCAAATGGGACATGTGTCCATCGGATACCCTACAAAATTTTTACAACATTATTGATTACGTTCCCCAAATTAATTTTCAAAACCCCGTGGCCATCTTGTGGTTACCGACTGTTTTCTAATCCCCTCACCTTCCCCCTTATCCCTACCCCCCCGTCCATCTAGCAACCCTCAGTTTTTCCTCTATGTCTCCAAAGCTGTTTCTGATTAGTTCATTCACTTATTCTTTTCTTTAGATTCCGCATATAAGTGAGATCATATGGTATTTGTCTTTCTCTGTCTGGCTTATTTCACTTAACATAATGTTCTCTAGGTCCATCCATGTTGTTGCAAATGGTAAGATTTCTTTCTTCTTTATGGCTGCGTAATACTTCAATGTATAAATGTACCACAGTTTCTTAATCCAGTCATCTACCGATGGGCATTTCGGTTTTTTCCATGTCTTGGCTATTGTGTATAGTGCTGCAATAAACATAGGAGTGCATAAAGATTTTTAAATCGAAGTTTTGGATTTCTCCAGATAGATACCTAGAGGTGGAATTGCTGGATCATAAGGTAGTTCCATTTTCAGATTTTTGAGATACCTCCATACTGTTTTCCATAGTGGCTGCACCAATCTGCAATCCCACAAACGGTGCACAAGCGTTCCCTTTTCTCCACATCCGCGCCAGCACTTGTTGTTTGTTGATTTATCGATGATAGCCATTTTGACTGGGGTGAGGTGGTATCTCATTGTGGTTTTTATTTGCATTTCTCTGATGGTTAGTGAGGTTGAGTATTTCTTCATATGTCTATTTGCCATCTGTATGTCCTTTTTAAAAAAATGTCTCTTCATGTCCTCTGCCCATTTTTTAATTGGGTTGTTTGTTTTTTTGGAGTTGAGTTGAGTGAGTTTTTTATAAATTTGTGATATTAACCCCTTATCAGATATATCATTGGCAAATATCTTTTCCCATTCAGTAGGATCCCTTTTTGTTTTCTTGATGGTTTCCTTTGCTGTGAAAAAACTTTTTAGTTTGATGTAATCCCACATGTTTATTTTTTCTCTTACTTCCCTCGCGTGAGTGGATATATCAGTAAAAATATTACTCTGGGTAATGTCTGTGAAGTTTCTTCCTATATTTTCTTCTAGGTATTTTATGGTTTCAGATCTTACATTTAAGTCTTTAAGCCATTTTGAATTTATTTTTGTTTATGGTGTAAGGAGGTAGTCCAGCTTCATTTTTTTGCATGTTTCTGTCCAGGTTTCCCAGCACCATTTATTGAATAGACTGTCTTTACCCACCCCATACATTCTTGCTTCCATTGTCGTAGATTAAATGGCCATATTGGCATGGATTTGTTTCTGGACTCTCTATTCTGTTCCATTGACCTATGTGTCTGTTTTTATGCCAGTACCATGCTGTTTTGATTACTGTAGACTTGTAGTATAATTTGATGTCAGGTATTGTTACACCTCCCACTTTGTTCTTATTTCTCAAGATTGCTGAGGCTATCTGGGGTCTTTTATGGTCCCATATAAATTTTAGGATTATATGTTCTATTTCTGTGAAAAACGTCATTGGTAGTTTGATAAGAATTGCGTTGAATATGTATATTGCCTTAGGCAATATGGACATTTTAACTATATTAATTCTTCCTATCCATGAACATGGTATGTGTTTCCATCTATTTGTATCTTCTTTCATTTCTTTCTTCAGTATCTTATAATTTTGTGAGTACAGATATTTTACTTCTTTGGTTAAATTTATTCCCAGGTATTTTATAGTCTTTGGAGCAATTGTAAATGGGATTGCTTTTTAAATTTCTCCTTCTGATGTTTTATTATTGGTATATACAAATGCAACTGATTTCTGAATTAAGTAGCAGGATAAAGTAGTATCCTGCTACTTTACTAAATTCATCTATCAGCTGTAATAGTTTCTTGGTGGAGTCTTTGGGGTTCTCTATATGTAGTATCATATCATCTGCATGTAATGACAATTTTACTTCCTCCTTACCGATTTGGATGCCTTTTATTTCTTTTTCTTGTTTGATTGCTGTGGCTAGAACTTCCAGCACTATGTTGAATAGAAGTGGGGAAAGTGGGCAACCTTGCCTTGTTCCTGATCTTAGGGGGAATGGTTTTAGCTTTTCCCCATTGAGTATGATGTTAGCTGTGGGTTTATCATATATGGCCTTTATTATGATCATGTGATTCTTATTTTTCATTTTGTTAATGTGGTTTATCACATTAATTGATTTGCGGATGTTGAACTACCCTTGCATACCAGGGATGAATCCCACTTGATCATGGTGTATGATCTTTTTAATGTATTGCTGAATTCTGTTCGCTAATATTTTGTTGAGGATTTTTGCATCTATGTTCATTAGCGATATCAGCCTGTAGTTTTCTTTTTTTGTGGTGTCAATGTGACGATTTTTTACTTAAAAAATTTGTTTTATTTTATTGGGGTGACATTGGTTAGTAAAATTATATAGGTTTCAAGTGCACAATTCTATAATATGTCATCTACATATTGCGCTGTGTGTTCACCACCCAGAGTCAGATCACATAAAACAGAATTTCATGAATTAGTGACCTTCAGAATGTTGAAATAATACTCTAAGTATAATACATCTTGTAATATATTATAAACGTTCTGATTTTGTCTATTGGCAAACATGACGTGGCAAGTAGAGTTTAATTTTGAATGGTATTGTTTCTTCATTATGGTAATTGTTTGAATTTTATACATTTAGTGTTCTTATATCATTTTTATAAACATCTACCAAGTGAATTATTTGATTGAGAGTGATTAGAAATTAAAAGATGAATCAGAAGTACTCAAAGAGGAGACAGGACTCTCAGAATGAGGATGCAAAATCCATATTGAAATCATAATAACAGGAATTAGAGAAGTGGAAAGAAACATAAAATGATGTACTGTACAAATAAAGGTGCAGATTATCTAACAGGCCATATTTTGTACAAGTATTACGTTCCGGAATTATACTGCTAAAATTATAATTACCTTTCCGTATCCCTTACTAAACTGAGAACTTCTCCAGAACAGTATCTGTATTTCATTGATCTCTTTTCCTAAAACCTACCATGAAATTTGGCATAAAATATGCCCTCAATGTTTATTGAACTAAATTAAAAATGTATAGCTACCAGGCCAGGTATCTTGCAACATTTTTGCATCTTTATTTTTATTTATTTAAGATAATATAGATCTATATGTATTGATATATAAAAATGTCCACAATGACTTGTTGGGGAGGGTCGAAAAGTTTCAAAACAGTTAGAGAACCATCTTACTTAGATAACTATGTATCCATATGTCCATAAGCTACAAATACACAGATAAAGGTCTGGAAGAACAGTCAATCAGATGTGATTTCAGATGATTTTCATTCACAGCTCCATATTTTTTCATATCTGAATTTTCCACGGTAAGCTCAAGTTAACTTTATAAGATGGAAGCCATTTTTTTTAGAATGTAGGTAGAATATAAATTGAACCAGGAAGCCAGAGGTCCCAGCCCTGCCCCTTACTAGCTGTGGCAAACTACTTGTCTAATTCACAATTTAGTCATATGTGAGAAAAGAAAACAAACATATCTGCCTTTGTAACATTGTGGGCTTGCTTTGAAAATCAAAATGGGTATGATCTTGGTGCAAAATTCAGGCCTTATTTGTTTTAGTTTTTATTTTCAGCCCCCGTCTGTTCCACAGATAGGAAAGTTAACCCTGGCTCTTCCTGGAGTTTAATATCATTTTCCTCCAAAGTTATTGCTGAGTTTGCCATCTTACATGGTGTTAAGACTTGGGATTTACTGGCAACAAGTGAGGGAGTCATTGGTTGGGGTTCCACAGCCCTAGTGGACGGAATATCCAGTCTACTGGTCTGCATGTCCCCTTCACGGCCTGAGGCTCTCTTCTCTTTCCAGATCACATTTAGGGTACCAGGATGTTTTGCAAATTTGCCAGTCTCCCTGCCTGACTATCCAAGCCACCATGACTCAGTTTTTGCTTACTGACAGGAGCAGTGTCTAGAACTCAGGCTGGGAATCTTCTCCACTTTCAGAATCAATTCCTGAACCCAACAGAGTTACTTCCTTCTCTAGGGAAGGGACGGGAAAGCTTTATTATCCCTGGTCCTCATGCTTCTGTTGTTAAGACATGTTATCTATACCATGGAATTCTCTCCAGCTCCGGGTCTCATAGATCTCTTTTACATCTGTCATAAAACTCTCCCAAGGCTATGAGTACAGAGGGAAATGATTGAGTGAAATGAAAGGGAACAGATATAAAAGGTGGGAAACAACATCCAGAGGTATTTTACAATATTTTCCTGACAGTTATGAAAATGCTATGATCTTGGGAGAGTATGCAGAGTGGACATAGACTAAATAAAAGATTCTGCAAGCCTTCTCAATAAGGTTCTGGGAAGGAATTAAGTCCTAATGTCTTAAGATAGCCATCGAATGTAATAAATTATCTTCTCTCTTTTGTACCTAGAATGGTGTTAGCCATACACTCCCCTTGGGAGAATAGAGAAAAGAGTTGCTCAAACCAGCTGCCGAGGGGACTAATTATCTCCCCGAACTTATTGGGAAAGACCCACAAGACTGAGAACTGTGCTGCAATTCAAGTGAGGAGGCCCTTAACTAAAAAGGTAGTACAAAAATTGTAGCAAAAAACACATAGCAATTTACCCCAGGAATGAGGGGTCAAGGAAAGTGTCCTCAGGAGGAAGTTACAGGTATGAGATTAAGAGACAGGCAGTCCTGACCTCCAGACAATGTGATACAACTAGTCTTATAGATGCTTTGACACTGCACAATAGAAACTTGGAATAGTGGAAAAGAGGGAAAGAAATGGAAATTTTTTTTGGCACTGGTGCTTGTATTGTTTGAATATCTTATGGGGATGTGAAAAAATCCTGGACCCAAAATTGTGGCATGCTACAAAACTAATCCTAATGTCCTGCATCCTTTAAATAGAAGTACATAGATCATGGTCAGAATTACAAAGTGGAGAGGGAGTATGATCTTTGAAGTCAGACAGGTGGTCCAAGTTCATTAACTATCCACCTCCAACATTTCTTGAATTTAGATGCTCAGTTTGATCATCTATAAAAATAGAAGCTACCATTTATCTTGTAAGGTTGTGGTGAGATTCAAAAGAAATAAATGTAAAGAGCCAAAGATAGCATCTGGTATATAACAGATGCTCAATAAATCACAGGCATTACTATTTCTCGTGGTTTTATTTTAATTGCTCCACAATAAGACAAGTATACTCACTGTTTTAATAAATTTAAAAAAGCTATTAAAATGTTTTCTCTTTTCTAGCCTTTTGAGAACCACTCAAATGACAGGAACCAGTGGCCAAAAAAGAGGGAGAAAGATACAGGTTACAGGATCCATGACTATCCTGAGAAGTATAGAGAGATATTTTGTTCCTCTTCCTATTTATTTGGTGGAAAATAGATTCAATAGATGATCTATTTTGGTGGATAAAATGGGATATGTGCATAATTGTTTGTGTATGTGTGTGTGTGCGCGCACATATGCAGCTCTATTTTTATAAAGTGCTGATCCTGGTTGATTTAAAATACCTTTAATTTTAAAAGATTATATTTTCTTCTGGAATCCTCTTGTATCCACAAAAGCAGTGATAGAGTATCACTTAAATAATATACTGTGGTGAGAATATAACAACGTGGTTAAGAGGAGCATTTTGGAGGTTGACTTAAAGTACATTGACTTTGAAATAAACATACATCTGTTGTAAAGAATAGATTTAACTAAATACACATATTGGTTTTACTAACAGATACCACTTTGGGAAGATATGTGTTTTTGTTTCAGAAATATTCCAGATTGAGTTCAGTTGTATTATAGCTTACATAATACTAATTAGACGCTGGCTTAGAAATATGTGTTAGTCATAAAATTTTGGCTAGAATCACATCAGAAATCTGATAGGGTAAAAAACAAAATGATTATTCACATGTTTAAAATCTTGAGAAAAACATACTACGTACCACTTGACAGTGAAATTATTCCAAGATGTTAAGGAAAAACAATAAAATTGTTTCATGAAAATGCTGAGGACTACTATATTCAGAGTGACTAGACTCAGACTTTATTTCTTAAATATATAACTGAGCTGGATGGTGATCTGTGACTTCTAGCTCTCTGAGCTGTGATTTCTAATAAAACAAAGTCCCCTCGAAGTAGTGTTTTGAGTTCTTCAGCTCAATACCCAGAAGTGGGATTACTGGGTCCTTCTTTTTCTCTTGTTATAGCCTTTGTTTTACAGACTCTTTTGTTTGGTATAAGTATTGCTACCCCAACTTTTTTGTTGTTTGTTCCCATTTTCATGAAATATCTTTTTCCCATCCCTTTACTTTCAATCTGTGTGTGTCTTTCAATCTGAAGTGAGTCTCTTGTAGGCAGCATACGTAAGGGTCTTGTTGTCTTATCCATTCAGCCACCTATCTTTGGATTGGAGCATTTAATCCATTTACATTTAAAGTTATTGTTGATAGATCTGTACCAAGGATGCCAAAAAAATGTATGCAAGTGGACACTTTGGTCAACATTGCTTATGCAGCAGTTCGCCGTAATCAGAAGTGTCTGGATGCTGATGGCAACCACTTTGAGCACCTCTTGTAATTGGATTCATCTTTTGTTATCAGTATATGAAGGTCTGACAATTAAGTTTGCTAACTCATCCTAGGAAAAGTGCAACTTACCTCATTGCTGAATATCACTGTGGACACCTTAGAAGTACTCCCCTTGGGAAGCTATGCACCGATCCCAGAGCCAAGTCCACCCTTCAAAACAATTTTGGAACTCTTTTTCTGGAATGGCCATTAGAGCTGTCATCATATTACCCTTGATGTCCTGAATGTCATCAAAATATCTTCCTTTCAGTATTTCCTTTATCTTTGGGTAAAGAAGGAAATCATTGGGGGCCAGATCAGGTGAGCAGAGAGGGTGTTCCAATACAGTTATTTGTTTACTGGCTAAAAACTCCCTGACAGACAGTGCTGTGTGAGCTGGTGCATTGTTGTGATGCAAGAGCCATGAATTGTTGGAGAAAAGTTCAGGTCGTTTTCATCTAACATTTTCATGCAGCCTTTTCAACACTTTCAACTACTAAACTTGGTTAATTGTTTGTCCAATTGGTACAAATTAATACTGAATAATCCCTCTGATATCAAAAAAGGTTAGCAACATTGTTGCAGTAAGTTCAATAATTTAATTTTCGGACCTCATATATTAAGTATTATAATTTTAATACAGTTCTCCTTTCTTTAAACATGTATACATTTTTTTGGCACCCTCTTATTTATTGCTATTTTATTATTTTTTTTTTATCCTTATTTATTTATTTGTCTTAAGGAAGTTTCTCTAAGATTCCTTGTAATACTGACTTGGTAGCAATGGACTCCTTTAGCTTTTTCTTGTCTGGGAAGCAAGCTCTTTATCTGTCCTTTGATTGTACATGATAGCCTTGCTGGGTAGGGTAATCTTCGTTGTAGTTCCTTGCTTTTCATCTCTTTGAATATTTTGTGCCAATTTCTTCTGGCCTGCAAAGGTTCTGTTGAGAAATCAGCTGATAGTCTTATGGGAGCTCTGTTATAGCTAACTAACTGCTTTTGTCTTGCTGCTTTAAGGTTCTGTCTTTGTTTTTAAGTGTGGCATTTTAATTATGATGTGTCTCAGTGTAGGCCTTTTTGGGTTCATCTTGTTTGGGATACTTTGCTCTTCCTACATTTGTATGTCTATTTCCTTTGCCAGGTGGGGGAAGTTTTCTGTCATTATTTCTTCAAATAAGTTTTCAATTCTTTGCGCTCTCTCTTCTCCTTCAGGTACCCCTATGATGTGAATACTGGTGTGTTTGATGTTGTCCCAGAGGCCCCATAAACTGTCCTCAATTTTTTTTTTTCTTTTGCTATTCTGATTTGGTATTTTCTGTTACCTTGTCTTCTAAATCACCGATTTGATCCTCTGCCTCGTCTAATCTGTTGATTCCCTCTTTTGTATTCATTTCAGTTATTTCAGTTACTGTATTCTTTATTTCTAACTGGTTCGTTTTTATGTTTTCTATTTCAATTTTTATGTTTCCTATTTCTTTGTTGAAGTTCTCCCTGAGATCATTGAGCATCCTTATAACCAGTATGATGAACTCTGCATCTTGTAAATTGCTTTTCTCCATTTTGCTTAGTTCTTTTTCTGGAGCTTTGTTCTGTTCTTTTATTTGGGACATATTTCTTTTTCTTCCCTTTTTGGCTGCTGCACTATCTAAAAGTACTCACAGATTACAAAGGCACTCATTGAAACAATGTTTTTATTCACTAGTGGGAAATGGTAGTGGAAAAATTTCTCATGGATCATTTATATTTATTTGTGTATATAAACAAGATATATGATATATGAGTTCCGACAATTAAGTTCGCAAACTTGTTGCAACAATGTTGCTAATCTTTTTTGATATCGGAGGGATTATTCATTATGAATTTGTACCAATTGGACAAATAGTTAACCAAGTTCACTATTTGGAAGTGCTGAAAAGCCTGTGTGAAAAAGTTAGGCGACCTGAACTTTTCGCCAACAATTTTTGGCTCTTGCATCATGACAATGCACCAGCTCACACAGCACTGTCTGGGAGGGAGTTTTTAGCCAGTAAACAAATAACTGTATTGGACTACCCTCCCTGCTCACCTGATCTGGTTCCCAATGACTTCTTTCTTTACCCAAAGGTAAAGGAAATATTGAAAGGAAGACATTTTGATGATATTCAGGACATCAAGGGTAATATGACAACAGCTCTGATGGCCATTCCAGAAAAAGAGTTCCAAAATTGCTTTGAAGGGTGGAGTAGGTGCTGGCATCGGTGCATAGCTTCCCAAGGGGAGTACTTCGAAGGTGACCATAGTGATATTCAGCAATGAGATATGTAGCACTTTTCCTAGAACGAGTTCAAAAACTTAATTGTCAGAACTCTTGTGTGTATATATATATATATATATATATATATATATATATACACACACAAATATATACATAAAGAAATAAGAACTCAAAGCAAATTTAAATAAACACAAATATTTACAAAACCAAAAGGGACTCATAAAATCTAATGAAAACATACACAATGAAACATCTCACAACCTCAAGAAAAAGACAATCTTTATTCCCTTCTTGGAACTTTATTTAAAATTAGACAAAGCTGAGCAGTTTGGCCTTTTCTTCAAAATCGTGCTTTCCAAACAACTTTCATTATAATGTGACTCTGCCTGATAGTCCCTAAATTTTAACATTTGGGCACTGCAAACATTATTTCACTCTCATAGTCCACTGAACAACCTCAGGGAGAAAAGGAAAAAAAAATTGGCAACTAATCTGTAATGGAAATTATGTTATTGCCATTTTCATTTCTCTTTGGATTTCCAATACAAGTTTGCCAATAGTGAGTATAAGCACTTTGGAAAGTAGTAACTGGGATGTTAGTATAAAGCAATATTATAGCTTTTTCCCTCTAATTTACCCCCGATCCAGAATTCCTGAAAGAAAGTCTTCCAATCATCTGTTTTGATTGTACATGTGGCTGTGTCCTCTGGTGTCAGAATTCCTTCTACAAGCACAAGGTCCTTATATTTAAACGGATGTGAAAATTTATTCTCAGATTAATGCAAAAGATATTATCTGAGCTCAATTTCATATACATTAATTCTAGTGTGAGGCTGATTCAGTATCTGAATAAATATGGGAGGAAACAATCTGAAAAAGTGTCCAGTGGTAAGAGGTTAAGAAGAAGAAAAAAAGCATTATTTTATGATCTATCCCCAAATTTCGTAGCAAAATGTTTTCCAAGATATATGAATCTAACTAAATCCCGTTGGTGTTAAGAGTTTTAGTCAGCACATGCCCAAGCCATTTGCATCCTAGGAAACAAATGTAGAGCACATGTTCTGAAGTAAGTTTATGTGAGAGGAGTCTGGACTCCAGAGCCAAGAATCTGAATCTTGGCAGTAAACAACAGAGGGTTAAAAAAATGTCTACGTATAGAAATATAACATTTGTTTTTAATGTCTAGGCTCTTTCCTTAATACAATGGGAAAGCAGTTTAATGAAAAGGGAATATGCCAGGTTGCAGAGCTAAGTCATGGCAGTTTGGCTGCATGTCATCAACCATGTGACAGATTTTGTAAAATAGAAAATATTGTTGCATTGTCAAAAGTAACTATAGCCATAAGGCAAAGTTTCTGGCTTCATTCACGGCTTAATGATCAGGCCAGTGCACCAATGCTTAAAAAGAAAAAAAAAAAAGTAAAGTAAAAGAAGAAACATTTATATTTATGGAAATGTTACCTGTTCTAATTAACCCCCAAAGTAAGAAAACATTAAAATCCATTCCAAATGATTTTAACTATTGTTTATTGTTTTAAAATTTGGTGTAGGGGGTTAAGATTTATTTATGAAAGATATGCCATTTTTTGTTTAGATATTTGTTTGAGAAAACATAACAATGCAAAAAAAATTAACTTACCATGTATATTAAAAGCACAAAGAATCTCATTGTAGAAGTTAATGGGCACACTTAAACTTGATAAAGAGGAACTATTTTTAATGCCTTATTTCATTCTTAGAGAGTGCTTAGGTAATCCTGTCGGTAGGGTGTCATTTTGCTGACTGCATAATTCACCTGAATATTACTCACCTTTTTTGCACTGTATGACTCGGTATGTTCGGATTTGTGGTTTGGGTCAAGTATAATGTTAGCTTTGTATAAAATTATAAAATCCCCAGCTTTGTTTCCCCTTTGAGTGGATATCATTCACTCTGATCCATGGATGGCACTCCTCGTCCCCAATGGCCACCTCAAAAATATGTCAGCAACAGTTTAGAACACAGATACAGAATTAGGACGACCTGAGTGTTAATTCCAACTGAATCACTTACTGATTCTATGAAATTGGGCAAGTTACTTAACCCTGAAGCCTCACTTTTCTCCTCTGTGAATGGGGATAATGCTACCATTAGTGGTGAATATTAAATTAGATAAAGTGCCAAGCACTCAGCACACAGTAAATATTGGTTATGCTTTTTCATGGTGAGCGTGGTATGACTGGATGATAAAACAAAGTAACTCGAGGAACACGCATTGCTGAATGGGACTCCTTGGCAGGGTCTTCTCACTGCTTGAAAGAGGGCGTAACGACAAGTGCAAGCATGGTCAAGGTTAAGGGTGAACCAAACTGATGTCCAGCTTCTTGCATCATACAAATCCCTCTTCCCTCTTTCCTGCCTGTTCAAATCTTAATAGTCTCAATTTGCTTTTCTCCAGAATAGCTCAAAACAAACAAAACAAAAATAGAACAAGGGTGGATTGAGAAGAGACAAACTTTGGCCCCAAGCCATGGTGATGCCAGGTCGGATAAATCGTATGGCACAAATTCAATATAATTTTAAAAATTTAAATAATTATGTGAAGACATGTCATTTGGCTCTTCATATTGAAAATGTTATAGCAAGTTAAACTATGTTTCATGTTTATTTTACATGGTAATGATACGTTATACAATTCATAGACAATATCATGTTTCATTTTCACATGGAATAATGACAAATGGTTACTCTGAAGTTTACTGTGTATAAATGACATAGTTTTCAGAGTAATAATACTTCATGGATTAGATACAGCAATTTATTGGAAATATAGAAATGTGGATTATAATAAGAGGTACAATCGCGTCAAACTCTTTACTAATATTAATATCATTTTCTAAAAAGAAATCTATTTTTCCTCCTTCACCTTTTTTAAAGGTTCATGAGGGGGTATTAAACAGACACCTAGATTCACAATTATGAAATATTTTTATCTAACTTCTCTGATGAGAATGCCCAAATTGCTTTTTCAGACAGCCTAATAGATAAGTGAAATAGAAAAGTGTGATTAAAAGAATAATCTTCAAAGTTTAGAAGCTAGTGATCTGGAACTCCCAGAAGGAATAAATGTCTTGAAAAACGTATCCCCATTTCTCCTTTTGCTGAATGAAGTACGTATATTGTGAACAAGCAACCTGTCTCTCAGAATTTTGTCACTTATGTTACCAGCTGGTCCCAATCAATACAGAGATGAAAATCCAAAACTCAAACCACCCATGTGTTCATAAACATGCAGGACAGGTCTTAAACATTTATTAAGAGCTAGCAATGTGTCAGGTGTTAAAGAAATGGAGGTGAGTATCTTAAGAGTGTTGATAATGCCAAAGTTTCCATCACGGGAACAATACATAAAAATGAAAGCCCTAATGTAAGTAGTTCAACTATGGCACAGCATTCAGTTGGGAGAGAGGTGACAGTTGGATAATTCCTCTGTGCCGACTGGGACACAGGCCATTTGGTTTGTACAGAGGGCCTGAATAACCGATAAAGCAATTGTCAGAAAGCCTTTCTGGTTTTCCCGTTGCGAATTCCTGTATTATGGTAAAACTGGCACCTAGAAAAACCTAGCTATAGTCCTTTCCTTGCTTGCTCTCTAGACCCACTTGCCGTTTAACTCTTTAGAAGCATTTCAGCATAAATAAGAAATACCAGGATAACAGGGTTCTGCAGGGAATAAATGACCATGGCTCCATGGCCTTAAGAGTCCTACATCTGCTTTCTTTTTGAGATAAAAGAAGAAACCTTGGCTTTCCAACGGTAGTGCAGTAACTAGGTTCAGGTTGGGTGTTTGTAATCATTTTCTAATAAAGCCCACTCTGCAAAATTATATTTTCTTCTTTCACTTTTACCCTAAGCCAAATAAACACTTCTGAGAATCGCAGTCCATAAAACATACGAAAATGTGTTTCTGTTGTTTCTTATTTAATCGATTTATATCCAAACCTGAAAGTAATGAATTTGAGAAAATTGCTAGATATTAAAATGTATTAAAAAATACTGAAAGTCTAGTACTGTATGTCTGTATGTCTAATAGTGCAATGCGTCTGATAAATCTACATTACTGCCATTATTTGGTCTTAAGCTTTTCCTACAGAAGGGGAAATGGTGATCATAAGGGTTCAGCAAAAAAAGGTTCCTTTCTTAAAATATATATATATATATATATATATATATATATATATATATATATATATATATATATATTCTTTTCTATTGCATATTGATTAAAAATTTGGTCTCTAGAGTCCAACAGCATGGAAACAAATCTCTGTTTCATCGTGGAACAGCCAAATGACCTGGGCAAGTTCTAAGCGTCAGCTCTTCAACTCTTAAAATAATAAAAACTCCAGGCAGGCAGCCTGTAAGCTAGCCTGCCTCCTGGTGTTTACACACCTAGGTGTGGCCAGGGCTGAGTGACTCTCTTCTGATGAATAGAATGTGGCAGAAGTAATAGTAAATTTCCAAGGCTAGGTTATACAAAGCTTTAGCTCCCTTCTTGGGGGTGTCCATTCTTGTTCTTTCTCAAACCTTTTGCTCTGAAGAGAGCAAGTTTCCATGTCGCGAGCAGCCCTAGCAAGAGGCTCATGTGACAAGGGACTGGTGTCTTCAAGCACTAGCCAGAGAAGACCTGAGGCCTGCCAAGAGCCACATAGCAAGTGGGGAACAGATCTCCTGAAGTCTGTCAATTGCCAGGATCATGAGCCTGAGACACCCAGCTAGGCTGTGCCTGATTTCCTAACCCACTGAAACGGAGACAATAATGGTTATTGTTTTAAGCTGTCAAGTTGGGGGTTACTTTGTTACACAGCAATAATTAACTAATACAAACAAGGGCAATAATAACAGTCACATGATAGAATGGCTGTGATGACTAAGTATGACAATAGATTAACAGAGCCTGACACACAGTGCAATCACTGTAGGTGACAGCTCTTCCTTGCGTCAAAAGGGAATTGTTATTGTCTGAATGTTTGTCTCCCCCAGATTTACTTGTTGGAAACCTAACTCTTAAAGTGATGGCCTGAGGAGGTGGGGCCTTTAAAAGCTGATTAGGACGAGGCCCTTTATAAAAGAGGGCTAACAGAGTTCCGTAGGCTTTCTGCTATGTGAGGACACAAGGAGAGGTCTGAGACCCAGGAGGAGACCCTCACCCAACCCTGCTGGCATCCTGAGCTCAGATCCCCAGCCTCCAGAACTGGGAGAAATATATTTTTGGTGTTTATAAGCCACCCAGTCTGTGGGATTTTGTTATAGCAGGCCAAAGGGACAGGAATGAAAACTTCTGAGTTTTAATGTTTTAAAACAGAAGAAAGCTAATTAAGTAAAACCTGTTACATTAGGGTAACTGTTTTATAGAACTGTTTTTTTTGTGTGTGTGTTTTATAAAGTCTGTTTACAAACAATATCCTCTACTACTCAAGTCTCCTTACATTTTCCTTTCTATAAGAGGGAAACCCTGCTACTGTGGGTAATCTCGCAATATCATCCTGGGATCAAATTATTCAGAACATTTTTTTTTTTTCAGGAAAGCATTTAGTTATTTGTATAACCCACACATTTCAATCCACACATACTGCCCAATATTTTGAGTTACTCATACTAAAGTTGATCCTAGAGGAAAGAAAATCACTATTGTGTGTGGGGGGTATATGATCGTGGAAATACGTGCTTCATATTCATTTTAAAATCTCGGTGCATAGGAGGTTGTTACGATGCATTATCTAAGTGTTTTTAAAATTTTGCCTGTAGACTTAGATTAATGAAAACGACTAGTAACTTCACAGAATTCATTCATTTTTCTAGATGTCTCTTTTATAGCAAAAGTCTAGCTTTCAGAAGACAGACAGCTCTGGTAAAGGAGAATTCTGATGGGGTCATCCAAGTACGTCCAGGAACTAAAACCGTAGGTCATGTTTCAAGATAGAAATAAAGTATAGACAAAAGGAATTTCCCTTGTCTTTTTCCCATGCTTCCTGCACCCTTTCATGTATGTAGGTGGGAAAAATCCTTTTTACACGACGCAGAAAAACTTGGTAGAAGACCAGAATTTTCAAAGCCCCCTCACACTTTTTAAAGTGCAACATCATTATTCAAGTTCCATAAAAGTCAAGGTGTGTGCCTGGGTTCAGCAAGGATTGTGGCCACCGTGTGGATTCTCAGACATGAAGAGTCCATCCAACTACACTATTCAATAGGTCAGGATACTTCCTCTGTCAGATTTCATGCTTAGCTACAGAGTGAAAGAAAGCTGTTAGTGCACTTGACCTTTCCCAAGGAAGAGTACCATGAAGGGTAGATCTGGAGAGGTCTATCTGCCAATTCAATAGTTTAGTAGTAGCCAAAAAAAAAAAAAAAAAAAAATCACTGGAAATTGAAATTTATTCTCGCAAGGTTTGTTTTAGGAGTCCCATGCACACCACTTTACAAGAAGCCACTTTTTTGCCTTTGGATGTTTTAAGTAAATCAGATATGTGCTTGGAAAGGCTATGCAGTGTAAAGGAAAGATATCAATGAACAGTTTTTAGTTCTGCTTTTTGCCTTGTCTTTCTGGGTGACTTTAGGTAAGTTTCTTAATCCTTCAGAGCCTCCTTATATTATCCATAGACTATCTGCCCTCCTTCGAAGGGTTCCCTGGGGTTCAAGTTTTATCAATGAGGGGTACATGTGTTTCTATAATGTCATTAGACTCTTTTGATTGCAAGTTATAGATCCTTAAGTCAAGTGGGCATAGAAAAAACAACAAAAAAACCCAATATGGAGTTTTTTAAGGATATGAGACTTCTCAGAAATAAAAACTAGATTATAATCATGCCCTAGTAATGGGGGATTCTTCTTTTTTTAGAATGCTGCTCTTTTTAACTTTTGTTTTCAGGGTTTTTTTTTATTAAAATTCATTGGGGTGACAATGGTGAACAAAACTATATAGGTTTCAAGTGTACAATTCTGTAATACATCATCTATATATATCACATTGTGTGCTCACCACCCAGTCTCAGTTCTCCTTCCATAACCATATATTTGACCCCCTTTACCCTCTTCTACCACCCGCCACCCCCCGCCCCCGTTATCCTCTGGTAACCACTAAACTGTCGTCTGTGTCTATGATTTTTGTTTTCTTTATTTGTTTGTCTTGTTCCTTTGTCGCCTTCAGTTCTATAGCCCACATATGAATGAAGTCATACGGTTCTTGACTTTTTCTGTCTGATGTATTTCACTTAACAATCTCAAGATCCATCCATGATGTCGCAATTCTCTTATTTCTACTCTCTTATGGGATATCTTTATTCTTTTGTTTCTTACCTTTGGTTTCCATTGCTTGTCTTATTCACAAGATAGGCAACAGCTGCTAATAACTCCTAAGCTTTAATGGCGTGGCATGGATCAGATGCCTACAAGCTAACAGTAATGAGGGGAGATGGATGTGGTAGTTGGGGAAGAGGAGGAGGGGATGGTAGGAGGAGGGTGTTGGGCAGGTAACAATGCTGGACTCATCTGTCGAGGGCCTCAGACAACTGCTCAAGATACAGAGAGGGAAAGTATAGCAACAATGTAGAATGTGTGGAAGTACTACCAAATCATTTGAAAGAAAGTACCTAAGCACTGCTTCTCTGCTCTCACCGAATGTTTAAATCACCTGAGGAAATTTTTAAAAACAGAAAACACAGTCCTAGTGTCATCAGAATCACCTGAGGAGCTCTTGAAATTTGTAGCCTTCCCAGATCTACTCAGACCTGTTCAATCAAACTCTGGGTAGGGGGACGTCCAAGACTTTGCAGATAAAACATGGTCCCCAAGGATTCTTTTGCACGTTGAAATTTGAGACTCATTTCTCTAGATTGGTGATTCCCAACGTCTGATTCTCAGACCAGCAGCTTCATCTTCACCTGGGAACTTGTTGGCAAAGCAAATTCTCAAGTCCCACCTCTTTGGGTTGCAAACCTGCCTTTCAAAGAGCCTTCCAAGTATTTGTCCACTAAAGTTTGAGAGCCATTGCTCCAGACTATTGTATCTCGCTAATAATTCATTTCTATGGTATTTTACAAATATATCGATCCTGGGTTTTAGCATTTAAAATATGCAATTCGTTTTTTTTAAAACTCTAAATGTTTGGTTTGAAAATGACCCTGTGTCTTACTGGTTATCATAATGCCATTTAAAAATGTAATGCTGAATAAGACACAAAAAACTAAATTATCAACATCTACAAAGCTGAGATAAAGGTAGCTTTTGTCATATTTTTATGTTCCAATTATAGTTTCACCCAATGTTTTTGAAGTGTATTCCTTTTTTGAGTCAGGGAACTCTAATGTCAGTTTCAAAACTTTTTGCATCTTTAAATGTAGACAGTGCAACTGTGGTTTGAGAGGGTTTATCTTTTTATCTCCTTCTTTGAAGCCAAGATCCATCTTCAAATATATGAAAAGTATACAATTATTTTAGAATGAAATCCTATTAAATTATAAAATAATAACAATTCTAGATAAAAGGTTTTACAAAGATTTAAAAAATATCATTGCAAAGCCAGACTACAACATGTAAGTATTTGATACTGTGTTTCCACATAGGATCAGGGAAAACTTTAGAATTTCAAATGTAGTGATTTACTGAAGATAAAGTGGTTACAAAGATTCTAACAGGTTCAACAGACGATAGCTAACAATCACACAGTTCAGTTAGCCAGCAGAGCAAGGTCATCCATGTCAAGTGGTCTCTGGGAAACTCCTTTGTACGTTCATGGGAGAAGAGGAGTATAAAAGTAAATGTCTTACTATTATTATGAAAATAATTTTGACCTCAGAGACTTTCTAACAGGGAATTGGGGGCTCCTAGGCATGCCAGGACTACAATTTAAGAATGGTAAACGGGGTCGAACTTATATAGTTTAGATTTGCTGCTCTGATAAACCGGACCAAACATAAAGCGCCACAGTAATAAAAATTTTGCTGTGTCATGGGCCTGTGGTCTTGTCATGGGAGCAAGCCTAGAGGTGTCTGAGTGCCCCAAGTCTTGGAACTGTAATTATCCAGGTCCAACAGCTGCTGCTTTCTGCCTATGTTCCAGTGGAGACTTTGATTTCATGGACCTCATAGTGATAAAGACTCATTATCAAGTCAATTGAGGTGAACCCAAGATATGTGTAAGTAAGATCACTGGGAGCAACGGATTTGATGTGAGCTTCCAATTCATAGAGGAGGGTTTGGTTTGAAAACTATACCTGCTGAAAGCAGTCTCTTCATATACTACAAAACCTGCAAGTCAAGTGTGAAGACCTTCTTTTTTTGATGTACTGGGTTAAATTAACATTTTAAGTTGAAATGTCTTTGTCACACGATCGTGATTCTTAGGACAGTATCAGGCAAGTCTGAGATTTCTTCCAGACACTACAGTTGACATCATTAGCAAAGGGAGACGAGGCGAATGACCTTGCAAGTGCAATTTCGATGGCTTTTAAGAATTACCAAAGGAGGAGTTTTTGGTGATAATATGTAGGTTAGAGAGTATTTCAAATGTAGAGCACTCAGTTTTTGTTTGTTTTTAAATAGAGGTTTGAGTGGAGGCAAGCAATTCTTCTGCCTGATTTTCTCTCATTTCTTCATCCGGGACCACAATTATACACATATTAGACCACTTGTTATTGTTCAACATGTCTCTAAAGGTCTTTTTTTCACCTCTTGTTCAGTTTATATTATTTCTATTGACCTGTCTAAGAGTATGAGTTATGTAATTTTTGTTTTACTGAATCTAGATTACTGTTAAACCTGTCCAACAGATCCTTTATTCAGATATTGTATTTTACTTCTAGAATTTCCATTTGTTTCCTTTTAGAGTCTACACTGCTGAAATTCCCCATCTTTCCCTCTAAATTCTTTAAAACCTTATGTTTTCTTTAAAGTGCTTGTGCTCATGCTAATTCCCACAGCTGGATCTTCTGTGGTTTTGCTTCTATTGACTTTTTAAACAAAATTTAATTATGGGTTACATTCTCCTGTTTCTTTGCATGTATCATAATTTTTAAGTTGTATGGAAGATGTATTAAAAGACCCATAGAGACTAGAATAAACCTTTTCCTGAGAGAGAGCCTGTTCTTTCCCCTCTCAGATTCTTAGAGAGAAGGAATGATCTAATCAGGAGTTGAGCTAAGTCTGAGGCTGGGTTACAACTTTATTAAATACAGTTTCCTTCTTGTGTCAAATGTGTTGAGAGTAGATTAGTTCTACCATGTTTCCCCGAAAATAAGACCTAGCCGGACAATCAGCTCTAATGCATATTTTGGAGCAAAAATTAATGTAAGATCAGCGGTCTTATAGTAAAATAAGACTGGGTGGAGGTCTCATTTTACTATAAGACCCAGTCTTATATAATATAACATAGTATAATATAATATAATATAATATAATACAATATAATATAATATAATACTGGGCCTTATATTAATTTTTGCTCCAAAAGACACATTAGAGCTGAATGTCTGGCTAGGTCTTATTTTCGGGAAAACACGATAGTACTTTGGGATCTAAACACTATTAGGACTGCAAGAGATGTTTCCTTGCTTTCTATCCCATCACTGAACATCCTGAACCACCGCAGACTTCTGGAAGAGAATCAATGGCAGTTGGATGGAACTATTTCTGCATTTGGGACTGCTCTCAATTCCAGTCCTTTAAGCAGGCTTATGTGATTATTAAAAGCTTTGCTGATTTCTCCTTACCCCAGCATACCAACCTTCTCCTCCCCCTGGTCTATGGCAGGCCAGATACTCTGCTTACCCATGCCCAGACTTGGCAGTTGCTTTCATGGATGAAAGTAGTAACTGACCTCATCAACTAGGAAGGTCGGTTAACTGACCTCATCTATCTATCTATCTATCTATCTATCTATCTATCTATCTATCTATCTATCTATCTATGATATATCATCTATATCTATATATCTATATCATCTATAAATGTCTATCTATATGTATGTACATCTCTACCTATATACCGGGGGTGCCAAAAAAATGTGTACAAGTGGACACTTTGGTCAACATTGCTCAAGCAGTAGTTCGCCATAATCAGAAGTGTCTGGACACTGATGGTAACCACTTTGAGCACCTCTTGTAATTGCAGAAGTCAAATGTGACTTGTATTCATCTTTTGTTCTCAGTATATATTGAATGTTCAATTTTAATAGGTTTTTTTTTCCTTTTTTAAAATATGTATACATTTTTTGGCAACCTCTGTATATAGAGATAGATTGATAGATAGATACAGAAAAATGATCACTCTAAAACAGAAAATGTTATGAACTACTTTCAATCTTTCTCATTTTGAGTTCATTTGAATCATTAATGGGAATGTTCTCATCTCATTTTTATTTTTCTTTGTAGGCCTTGTGTGATTATTTTAAAAATACTTCGGGAAATATTTTTAATTAGGGATTTCAAAGAAGATATTTGCTAGAATATCATATCTTTTAGCGTTGGTTGTTCCACAGGTATTTATTGGTCATTGGAATCCCTATGCCACAATTGCAAATCTGTTTTCAGGGAAGAAAAAAACAAAACAAAACAAAAACAACTTTATGATTCAAACATAACTAAAATCTATAAAATTGGAATTACAAAGGGAACACATTTAGGGATGTCAAAATATTTTAAATCACTGACAACCTTAAAAGGTTACTTTGAAAATATCTAAACTTACTTAGAAAGTATTTGCTAATAGGTTTCTGTCTGTGTACATGACCTCTGGGTCCCAAACACATTCCATTTAATCTAATAAGAGAAGTCATAAAAATCTCACCCTCTTCATGACTTAGACTCGCAGACCCAAGTAATAGCACTTGAGAGAAGATATATTTCAGTACAGCTAATTTGAAAAATTTAGAAGCTACATCATGATTTACTTCTCTTAAAATTTTTATTTTTTTAGATGAAAACCCCAGTTATATTGTAGTTTTTATGTTGTGCACAGCAAGATTATATAATAAAATCAATGAGTAGCAACCTGAGTTCTCTGTAGAGCCCGAGACCGGGAAGTAGTAACACAGCCTGCAAAGTTCACCTTGCTCCTTTTGCATTATCTTCTAGGCCTTAATACTCTGTCCAGCAATTATTGTTCTATCCCACATAAAAATTGTCCATGAGCCAACCGGAAAAAACTCCTACATTCCTAAATCTTGCCAAATTACAACAAAGCTGTCTTAGAATAAGAAACAGCTGAGACATATTAGTTCTCAGTGGAGCAGAGTGCTTGCTCCCACTTCTGCTTGTCATAATAGCAACTTTATTTTTTCATGTGTTTGCCAATTCCTATGTGTATACTTGGTTTAAAGACTCTAGTTTGAGTTTTCCTTGGGTTTGATGCAGAGGTGGCAGGTAAAAATCTAAGTAGACTGTGTTGGGAAGGGACACCGGAATTTGCCCAGAATGTTCTAGAATGCATCGCCTGAAGGCTGTAAATCACCTGAGCTAGAGGAGAGAATTATTGACTTACGAATGAGGAGCAATTGGGTAAATCCCACTCAGCCTGAGGAAATGGAAATTTTCCATGCACTGCTTTTCCAGCTTGATGTCTATTTGATGATCACACTCTGCAGTATTTTAAACAGATACAGATACTGAGCTATGCTCCAAATGGATGTTAAACAGATTCTGATTTTTATCACACGGCTACATATCATTATCTTACGTTCTCTTTAACGGTGCATGGAGGATGCTTGCAGGCAAGGAAATGAAGATGTGATACTTTTGTATATTAAACAAAAAACTTCATTTCTTACCAGCATACTTCACGCATTTATATATGTATCTAGTTAAAGCCACATGGACTTAGGCCACTGTTACTAAGGAAACCATGGCCATGGCCCCCAGCCTTGGAGTTCCAATGTATTTTATTTTATTTTAATTAATTAATTAATTTATTTATTTATTTATTTTAAGCCTGCACATAATACTCCAGAAAAGAGCCTAAACATAGTGCAGAAAAGTCTGGTTTTTTTCTTTTCTTTTTTTTTTCTTTCCCCAATTGGGGAACTGTAATAAACTTTAGGTAAAATTAGTTGCCAAAAATTGTGCTCCAATATTTCATTTTGTCCTAAGTGATTTAAGCTTGGATAAGTAGTCGCTCTTTCTAATTACTATGAAGTATTTTTGTTAGATTCTACAGTATCACTATGGCATTTTCCAAAAGATTAATGTTTCCTAAGAATGAAATTTAAAATGCATTGCCTGATCAGAGGGGAACAGGATTATACAATAAATTTAGAAGTGACCTCCTTATGCCTTCTAAAAATGATATTTGGAATCACAGGAATTTTTCCTTCATCTTCTGTTTCTCTTACTTTTTACTTTAAAAAACTTCTTAGCAGAAGAGGGAGTCCTGAAAATAGTAACCTAACTTTGCTGAGCACTTAATGATGTGTCAGGCACTCAGCTAAGCACCTCATACATATTGACACATTAAATTTTTACAAAACACCACAAGGTAGAAACTATTATTCTCTCTGTTTTCCAGTTGAGAAATCAGACTCAGGGATTTCACCAAGAAAGCAAACCTGGCCTGGCTGCCAGGATCACGCTTTTGGACTCTATGTAGGAGCAATTCTTATTGAATATTTTTTGATTTCCAGAAAAATAAACAAGAAGACAAGTTTTGGAAATTCCTTGCCCTAAGGCCCTAGGATGTCAACACAAGTGTACATAATGAACATAAAAGGATATGGGGAGAATCCATTTACTCCCACAACCAGTAGCTAGAGACTTACTAGCTGGCTTGTCTACTTATCCTCTCTGCCAACAATCCCCATTTCGTTATAAAAATACCTTGTTGGGAGCAGTAGCCCAACAGGCAAATACCTATTCAGAAATTAGACAAAATTGTTTTTCAAATAATAGATGTATCCGGAATTGAGAACGAGGTCAATTGTAGAGAAGGCAGCCAAAGATAGGATCATGTTTTTAAAATCCCCATTTGAAGGAAGGTTTCGGAAAGTAGCTTTAGAGAACCAGACATGCTTTGATGATTGAGATTTGGGGATTCAGAATCTAGCTTCAGAAATCCACTTGGTGTCATCAGGGAAAAGGCATTAAGTTATTTTGTGGGAGGCAATTTGAGACATGCTGGTTTGGTCTTACTTGTCAACCTCACCACTGAACGTCTGCTTCAGGCATTACATTCAATCGAAAACCTGCCCCCAATAAAAATACTTCATAAACATTATCCTCTAAGATTGGATTTGGTCTTAGGATATTTTGCATATCGGAAAAAGATTGACAGGGTTAAAGTATTTTATGAATGTGTGCCTTGAGAACATTGTGTTTTAATTGTGACTTCACTGAATCAGATTCACTTTAACAAATCAGCGTGGGCTAAAAATCATTCCAGTAAACTCCCAGATTTAGCACACAGATAACCCCTCTAGTCAATAAAGGAGGTCTTAACTGTAAATCTTGTGCTTGTAATAAGAGAACTATAGTAAATTCACAGGGCTCAGTAGCTATGGTAACTGCAGATTTCAGTCAATACCCTTTGATCTTCAACATTAGATAGTCATGTCTGATTGCTGCACACAATCCTTTTCCCCAAAGAGGTCAATATGTTCTTGCTGAAATACTTCAAAGTATTCTGGTCCTTGGAAATGCATAAGGGTTTTTATATTAGCTACTCCCATCTTTGATCGATAGTCCTACTTGAAAAGTTATGTGATGCTTACACAAACACAAGCCTCCACAGAAAATATCATGTGCATATGTACATGTTCTTTGCTGAGAGGATGACCATTGCTAAATATTTATGTGTATGAAGTCATATCCAACATATAGACAAATATGCAATATACATACTATGTGTTTTATATAAATGCAACCACATCGGAAAATAAGAAGCCAAGGAAAATATTAGTAGTGGGTATTTTTTAATAATGAAAACATATCTTAAATGATCTCAAAATGATTGGAGGCAATTCAAGTACTGTTAATATTATTAATTTAAGATAACAATGACACTCTTATTTGAATAAGTCCAATTTACAAAAACTGATAATTCAAAAGAGAGCAGTTCAAGAATGTCAATTTATTACTAATTCCATTTTTATCTAACTAGTCAATGAACATTTTATTGAACTCTAATTTAATGTGAGGCACTTCTAAGCACCGTGGGGAATAAAATAGCAAATAAAATACAGCTTACAATGTCAAGAAACACGTGATACCTATTTAGGGGACATAGGACACATAAAAAGATCACATACAAGAATAGACACACGAAGAAGCACAAATCAGCGCCCTGGGTTCCTAGGAAGAACAGGTGTCTTTTTGAAGGAGATCAGAGAAAGTGTCACGGCGAAAGCAGCATCTGATCTGCGTCACAGAGTACGTGGGGATTTCAACAATGTAAGTGTGGGAGTAGGAATGATCTCATTAGAGGAACTGGTGAGCATCAAGGCATGGAGGCAGGAAGCTCTAGTCATCCACGGGGGCAGGCGTGTAGCTTCCATGGGCTCGCAGTGGGCAACTGAGAAGGGGATCTTGGCCAATCAAATCACCCAAGAACATTTTAGAAAAGACGTAAATATTAGATGTAAGGAACTCTAATGCCATCACAAAAATCAAAAGATAAATATCAAGCAGGCCCAGGGTTATTTTTTCTAAAATTAGAACTCTAATACATCTTTCTCATCCTGAAATACTAAAACATTCTGATGGGTAAGATGATGGAAAAACAATTGAGTTTTGCCTATTCTTGGAAATCATTTTGAGTAGTAGTCCCTTAGAACTGCAGTTCTTTTTTTTTAAGAAGCTGATGTTTGAATGGAAACTTGAAGCAGGTGAGGAAGCAGGGCATGTGGGTATCAGCGGGGACGACACTTTAAGAGGCCTGAGACTGGTGAGTTCAGGAACACAAGGAGGCCAGCGGGGCTGGAGCGGAGACAGCGAGGGCAGGGCCCAAAGAGGCAAGGAAAAGGCAGGGCGTGCAGGGCTTGGTAGGCCATTGGAGAGACTTTTTGATATTTACTCTGAAAGAGATGCCAAGCCATCAGAGGATATTGAAAAGAGTATCGTGAGCTGGCTTGTGCTTTAACAGAATCATTTTGGCTGCTGTGAAGCCAAAGCCAAGCGTGAAGCCCAGTTAGGATGCTCTTGTCCTAAGCCAGGTTAGAGGTGCTGCGAATCAGGGCAAGTCCTGGAGGGGGATGTGAAATAGGTTTGCAGATGTCAAGATATATTTTGAAGGAAGGGCTGTTCAGCTTTGCTGATGAATCAGACAAAGGGCGGGAAGAGAGCATTCAAGGATAACACCAAGGTGTTGAGCCTCAGCAACTGGAAGGAGGATATTAATAATAAACTTAGAAACTCCAATGAGGCAGAGTATGGGTGGGAAATGGTAGCAGAGAGAATAATAACTAGTGTTTCAGTTTTGAACAGCTTATGCCTGAGACACCTGTTAGTGGAGATAGTCAGTGAGCAGCTAGACAAATGAGTGAAGTGTCTGATCACTAAGTTTAGCAAATGAAGGTCGCTGGTGACTTCCGCTAGCACTGTGTTAAGTAGAGTGACATGGTCTGATTAGGGCAAACTTAACCTTTGCGAAGCTTAAAAGTATTAGTCCAGTCTCTGCCTAGTAGTAAAAGATATGCAAAAAACCAACCTTAGGACTTTTTGATAGAAAGATGGTACCCAGATTAAGGCAGGAACACATCTAACTGTACCCTGGTGAAGTTGGACTTCAGCCGGAGCACTAAATTTTAAGACATTGGCAAACTGTAGCTGATCCTGGGTTGTGGCCAGCCTGATAAATGATCTACCAGCTGTTTCCTACGAGAAATGGAAAGGAATTGGTACATTCAGGCTGGAGAAGAGTAAATAGTCTTAGATATCGAGGATCTGAAGGGACCTGCACCAGGAGGAAATCTCTGGACGACAAAACTTGGATGAAAGAATGGGAGGTAATGAGATGTCGAATATTTTGTCAGAAGAAATAGAAAAGGAATCTTGACCTGGCAGAGGCTGGGATTTCTGGTGGTAATCCAAGCAGCAGTTCTGCTCCTCAATTCAATCATATTCGTCAATTTACAAAAGAGTTTAGGATCCTTTCGCCTACTGAGAAGGAGACAGGTCAACACTGCCCAAAACTGGATTTCAAGCATATTTTTTAAAGTATTACTGACAGGAGTGGTCTTGTCAAAGTCAGATTGCAAAGGAAGGCAACGGTTGCCCTGAAAGAGAACTCATCATGAAAATAAATAACGTCTAGCCCAGGCTCAATAAATACGGTCTGGGGGCAGGAAAGTGATGACAGTTCTAGTTATCTGGCAGGGGCAAGTCTTGTATTTTGTCTTGACCCAGCCATTCTGGCTGTGTGTTTACGCCCTGAGGAGAAACTGAATGTGTGTGTGAATCGAAAGAACCATCCTGATTTAACAATTCTGGGTCCAGGGAATCTTGCCACAGTTTCTCTGAGAGACTGGGAACAACACAGAAGGAGTGTTCTCTATAAGCAAGACACATGCTTCCAGATGGAGATTCCAGGGAAGGTGTCTGGTTCCAACAGTGACAGTGATGGGACAGAGTTTGAAGTTGGAGTAGAGTTTTGGTAGAAACATCTGCAGTTGCTATGGAAACATCCCAGGCCTGCTGGCTGGAGTGGTGAGCAAGGATCACAGCATGTAAGCACCTCTGAGGATTCCCAGGAATTTTCTGGGGAAACTGGACTCCCAGCAGTTGTGCGGAAGAGAGATTGGAACCATTGGGGTTCAGCTATGAGTATCAAAGAACCATGTTTGTGTTCACTGGCTGGTATATTTTCTATTACAATGAGTAGATAGCCTTAAATGTAATGAGCCTACCATTATAAGTGGTATTTAAGGAGACATTGGGTGTGTTTGTATGTCTTTGTGTGTTCGTGCTCACACCAGAAAGCCTGCATATGTGTATGTTTTGTAAGTTGTGAAATAGACTCTGTAATATAAAGATGCTATTATCACTCTGTACACTCTGCGGGAAATCTCACTGCTTAAAAATGAATGATGATTTTCAAAGTCTCCTATTCAACTCTGAAGAATCTGTGAATTCATCAAAATAAAGTAGGTAATTTTAATAAGTGAAAAATTATGTCATGCATACAGCATTGGCAATTGGTCGTAGCTCAAGAGAAAGCAGATTGATTGCTCTCTTTTAAGCAGAAGGTTTTGTAGATCTCTTATGTCTGCAAGTAGTTAATAAATGATCCTAAGAAATCCATAGAAAATTACATTTTGATATAATCTTGGGCTGCTATGATAAGGAAATTGGGAAAAGATGAATCAGATGAAGGGAGAAATTGAATAAGGGAGAAATCCATCTGTTACCTGCCCACAAGTAACACACCTTAGTCGAGCCCCTATGTACCCTACCTGACATTCTTGACCCCTTTTAGTAGCGACATGGAGGATATCTTGGTAGAATCTGCCACAGACATGTATATATGACATATATACATTGTCATATGTACATGACAATTAAGTTCGCGAACTCATCCTAGAAAGTGCTGCATGCCTCATTGCTGAATATCACTATGGTCTCTTTCAAAGTACTCCCCTTGGGAAGCTATACACCAATGCCTACACCTACTCCACCCTTCAAAGCAATTTTGGAACTCTTTTTCTGGAATGGCCATCAGAGCTGTCATCATATTACTCTTGATGTCTTGAATGTCATCAAAATGTCTTCCTTTCAATATTTCCTTTATCTTTGGGTAAAGAAAGAAGTCATTGGGGCCAGATCAGGTGAGTAGGGAGGATGTTCCAATACAGTTATTTGTTTACTGGCTAAAAACTCCCTCACAGACAGTGGTATATGAGCTGGTGCATTGTCGTGATGCAAGAGCCATGAATTGTTGGCGAAAAGTTTAGGTCATCTAATTTTTTCACACAGCTTTTTCAGCACTTCCAACTAGTAAACTTGGTTAACTGTTTGTCCAGTTGGTTCTATAATGAATAATCCCTCTGATATCAAAAAAAGTTAGCAACATCATTGCAACAAGTTTGCGAACTTAATTGTCAGACCTTTATATTACTCAATGCACAGAAGCTTATACTTGAATCTTAACATTTACAGTAAGATTTTCAAATGAAAATACATGAACTCAAATAGGTTTTAAAAGCTTTTTTCAGCTGATGCACCTCAGGGAATACCCAATGAACAGGTGACTCCAAGTTGAAACAAGGTTGGAGTTTCATAGGGTAAGGAGAAGAGGAAAATATGTATCTTTGTGGTTTGGCTCCGTTAGCAGTTTTGTCTTTAATTGCTGTGAAACTTGCAGTTGGAGATGGTTCTGGTTTTCATGCCTCTGGCTTGGGGTTATTGGTGCCATCCCATCTAATAACTGTCAGAGTTGTACTTTCCAAGTTCTGTTTTTGCAAGTCTTGTGATTTGTTTGTTAGTCAGGGTTCAGGGGTAGGTGACTAATGGAAAAGAAGAAAAAAGTGCGGGTTGAGGGGAAAAGGTCATGGTTGAAAGGAAAGGGGAAATTGAGAATCCTCTATCATGTCTGTTTTAGTCTTTTTATAAGACACACTATGATTTATATTTTCTGTTAACGTCTAATAAAGAAACACATAAATGCTTAAGAGCATATACAGTTTTCTTAGAGATGAAGTAAAACTCTACAGTCTTACTAGATATTTAATCTAGATTTCATGTTATTCTACTGAAAATGCTCTTCTAGATTATGTCTTAAGGCCAGTAAAGGAGTACCACAAATCAAACAAATTAGTTTTCTTTTTCTCCCCACTCGGTTTAAATGCAAAGTATTCTTTTCATGTTGAATTGAAATTCCTGCTATATGGCCTTTCTCTTTTGAAAAAAAAAAATTATCCAGGTTCATTGATTCCTCAAATATCCCTCTTTTCATACATTCTCTTGAGTTCAGATAGAGTTTCTTCTAGTGCAAATGCAAATATGCCGAGAAGAGTAACACGTTAAGTTCTTAGCAGTCATAACACCTTGCTAAAAATGTATTTATTTAACTGCTATCTTTTAAAATAGGAAATATTTAGTATTATTTGGCTGGTGGTTAGCTGGATCTGGCTTATTTAAGTGAGGCAAAGGAATGGAGAGGAGGTGGGCCTTAACAAAGTAGAGAAAAGGAGTGCAGTGTTGGAAAAAGATGGTAAAAAGGCACAGAAGGAGGAAAGAGATCATGTGTGAAATTATGTGCTCGCTTTGCAGGTTGGCCTACAATTTGAATTTTGTTACATACGATGCTGAGGAAAACCTACAAATGCTTTGCCTAAATCTCGGTAACATTAACCACGCTTGTTGGCCATGTGTCCCTGGAACTTAAGGAACTGTCCTACTTTGACAGCTGGGAAACATCGCAACTCCATGTCTCAGAATGACACCCGATTTATTACTACTTGGGAGTTGAAGCTTCCCCTATGGCCATGGTCATAAACATTTTTTTTTTTTTTAATTCTGTTCTAGACTTGTTCATGCTCTTTGAATTTGTAGAACAATCCCATTCTACAGCTATTAAGTACCTTCTTGTGCTAGGTAGGCCCTGTGCCAGGTACCGAAGGCACAAAGGTGAGTCATCTAGACAATTTTTCTACCCTTATGGAGGAATATCTGGACAATACAGACAAAAAAGAGCTACATGAGCCGTGTCACATACTGATTTCAGACTGCTAAAAGTTCCTCCCCTCTCTGGGACCTGGGTGTCACTGCCACCTGTGTCCCACTGTAGTTGGTGATCGTGGGGAACTGGGATGCTGCAGGTGTTCTTTGCATGCAGCCCTGTGGTCCAAGCAATGGGACCAGGGAGCGTTGTAACTTTCAAAAGGAGACTGAGCAGTGGGAACTGACGAGTGGTACCAAGATTCAGCAACTCTCAAAAATTCAAATGCAGAGAATGTTGTCGAATATCCTTCTTAAACTCCCCTAGGTACCTGAGCCGCCAAGCTCTCCTCTCCATGAAGGAGGTGTTTTAAAACGGAGTTTGAATATGCTATAACTTTCACTGAAGCTCGTGTTTTGTTTCATCCCCTACCTATATCTGTAAAAAGAGGGTGTGATTTGCACTTCCCTGCTACTCTATGTTATCGGTTGAAAAACGTTATAATATGTGGGGGCAGAGACACACAAGCAGCTGGGGTTTAGCCCTCAGGCACACCCTGGGACGTAAGTCCTTGCCTAGTTGTCTGATCTCCCTCCCTGCGATATCCTAGGTTTTATTCTCATTTTTGTTTCCCTCTGGGGTCCACTTGTTGCTGTTGCTTTCGAGACACAATGCTCAAATCAGCTGAGGTGACAGGTATGTCATGAAAATGGTATTTAAAACCAAACCATTTGCAGCTACTTTTGCCTTCTAGGTGGAGGGCTTTGGAATCATTCATAACAGCAGAGAAGTAAATTTATACTGCTTCTTTTCTCTTGTGGTGACTCATGGGGGGAGAAAAAAATGTAACACAGATGTTCTCTCAGGTAGTCTGTTCCTAGGCATCAGGATAAGGTCAGGTCAAATCCTGCAACTCTGTTTTATGGCAAGTCCAATGCCCACAGGATTTCTGCAAATGTATTTGTGCTAGTCACTTCTGACTCCAGTTTCCTGCTTTTGTCAAATTTGCATTACTCTGAGTCTTGAGGCTGCTCCTTTATCTCTGCCCTGGCTTCAAGTCAACTGTGGGACCATTTCCTTCTCTATCCTATCCTCCTATACCCATACTACTCACAAGAAGCAGCTGTAAATACAAGACACTCACTGAGATTTGGGGCTACACAGGGAAGTGAAGGAGAACATAGAACAAAGATAAGAATATTAGAATTCTTTCAATCTTATAAAACTCCTTGGTTATATTTTCCCAATCAGGCTCTAACTTCTGACTTCCCTCCAGGTTACCCTCCCTCTCTTTCCCTCACTTTATGTCTTAAACAACACAAATAATCATCTCACTTTAATATGCAGAAAAATGCAGCTGTCTTCAACCTACAATATGTTTTCTCTTGGTATGTGTTCTGTGTACACTTGAAAAGGATGTATATTCTGCTGATGTTGGGCGAAGTGCTTTATAAATATCAATTCAAGTTTAACAGTGTTGGTCAAATATTGTATATCCTATTGTCTTTCTATTTGTTTTATCAACTATTGAGAAAGGGATGGCAAAATGTCTGACTGAAATGTTGGATTTGTTTATTTCTTTTTGCAGTCCTAACAGGTTTCGCTTCATGTATTTTGAAGCTCTAAGATTAGGTTTATAATGTTGAAGATTCTTTGGTCCTCTTGATTAATTGGCCTCTTGATGAAATGACTTTCTTTAGTTCTACTAATGTTTTTTGCTCTGAAATCTATCTTGTCTAATATCAATATAGTCATTACATACTTATTTCAATTAATGCTAGCATTACATTTAAAAAATATATATCTGTTCAGTTTTAATCTATTGGTATGTTTATATTTAAAAATGATTTACTATAGACACCATATAGTTGGGTCTTGCATTTTTATTTAATACGACAATCTCTGCCTTTAATTAAGATGCTTAGATTATTTACATTTCATGTAATTGATGATATGTTTGAATTTAAATATACTGTTTTTTATTTGTTTTATATTTATGCCATATGTTCTTGTTTCCTTTCCCCTTTTTTTTCTATCTTCTTTTAGATTCAGGATTTAAAAAAAATGATTTCATTTTATTTCCTTTGTTGGCTCATTAGTGATAATTCTTTGTTTTGTTATTTTTAGCCGTTGCCTTTGGGTTTAGAATATTTAATTTAGTTCATCATAGTCTATTTTCAAATGACATTGCAGCTTTTCACCATATGATAATATATTTCCATTTTTCCCTCCTGGTCTTTATGCTATTGTTAGCATGCCATACATTTCATTCACTATCATACTGTTCACTTACATATATGTGAAAGCCCTATACATTGTTATTTTTGCATAAAGAATGCTTTAAACATTTTTAAATAATTAAAAATCATATATATGTATGTTTATATATATATATGTGTGTATGTAAACTCCAGTGTTCTTTATTCTTTTTGTAGGTCCATATTCCCATCTAATATTATTTTTCCTTCTGCCTAAAGGACTTCATTTAACATTTCTTATTGTTAGAGTCTGCCGGTGATTAATTCTCTCAGCACCTTCATTTAAAATTTTTTTTTTCGCTGAGTATAGAATTCTTGGTTGACAAGCTTTTCTTTAAAACTTTAAAATGCTGATCCACTGTTGTCTTCCTTTCATTTTCTCTGATGCGAAATCTTCTTTCATCCTTATCTTTCTGTTATGTGTAATGACACATGCTTTTGTTATTCTCTGCCTGCTTTTAAGAGTTTCACTTTATCACCAGTTTGACTGTAATATAATTTGGTATCATTTTCTCATGTTTCATGTTCTTGGTATTCATTGACCTTTTGGGTTTATATTTTTCGTTGAACTTGGAAAATTTTTGGTCCTTCGGTGAATTTGCTTTCTAGGTTTAGCATCTAGATTTAACGTCTCCTTAGGAACTGGTTTGACTTTTTATTTTTAATGATATTGTAATTGTTTAAATGACCAAATGCCCTTTTAATTTGGTTTAGAAACACATATTTTCCTTCTTTTTAAAGAAGATTTCGCCCAGTTTTTCTTCCCTTTTTCTGAATATGCTTAGGATTTGTCTGCATTCTTTTCCTGCTCTAGAGAATTTAGAAATAAGCAGAGATGTGCCTCTTTGATATCCTTGCTTCTCCTCTCCACTCTGTTTGAATATTCTCTTGATCTTCCCTGTGCTCACATGCTATCCACTACATGACTCCTTCATAACATTGAAGAGCCTGTAATGTCATAATTTGATAACTTGTCTGCATTTTCCAGTGACTGATACGGTTTTTTTTTAACAGACTATTTTTAGAGTAGTTTTAGGTTCACAACAAAATTGTGTGAAAAATACAGAGAATCCCCATATACTCATTGCCCTCCCTGCACATAAACTTCCCCCATCAACATCCCTCATTAGAAAGGTATGTTTGTTATAAACCAACATTAACCCATGATTGTCACCCAATGTTTGTAGTTTCCACTAGAGTTCTCTCTTGATGTATATTCCATGTGTTTTGACAAATGTACATAAAATATTCACCATTGTATTATAATATCGTACAGAATCGTTTTTACTGCCCTAAAAAATCATCTGGCTCTGCCTATTCATCCCTCCCTCCACCTACCTCCTGGCAACCACTGATCTGTTTACTGTCTCTATAGTTTTGTCTTTTCCAGAATGTCATGTAGTTGAAATCATATAATATGTAGCCTTTTTAGTTTGAGTTTTTCACTTAGCAATGTGCCTAAGTTTCCTCCATGTCTTCTCACGGTTTGAGCGCTCATTTATTTTTAATATTGAATAATATTCCATTGCCTGGATGTATCCCAGTTTATCCATCTACCTATTGAAGGACATCTCAGTTGCTTCCAAGTTTTGGCAATTATGAAGCTGCTATAAACTGCACCTGTGTGCAGTTTTTTTGTGTAGGCATGAGTTTTCAGCTCATTTGTGTAAATACCAAGGAGTGCAATTGCTGGATCATAGGGTAAGAGTATGATTCATTTTGTAAGAAACTGCCAAACAGTCTGTACCATTTTGCATTCCCACCAGCAATAAATAAAATGTTTCTGTTGTTCCGTATCCTTGTCAGCATTCAGTTTTGTCAACGTTTGGATTTCAGTATTCGAATAGGTGTGCACTGGTAGTTCCTTTTAATTTTAATTTGCATTTCCCTAATGACATATGAGGTTGAACATCTTTTTATATGTTTATTTGTCATCTGCATATCTTCTCTGGTGAGGTATCTGCTCAGGTCTCTTGCTGGTTTTTAAATCAAATTGTTCATTTTTTTATTGTTTAGTTTGAAGAGTTCTTTGTATATTTTAGATAACAATGCTTTATCAAATGTGTCTTTTGCAAATATTTCTCCAAGCATGTGGCTTATTTTCTCAATCTCTTGACATTATCTTTTGCAAGGCAGAAGCTTTTAATTTTAATAAAGTCCAGCTCAACTGTTTCTTTCATGGATGACAACAATTTTTAAGGGAAAGAATGTCATATACTTATTTATATCTTCTGCTTCTGGCACATAAAATGTGCAGTGACTGGCACATTTTAGGCACTTAGTATTGAGTGAATAAGTGAATGGATTACTCCCATACTCAATTCATGCATTAGTCCCATACTCAATTAATTCTCTATTCTAAACAAGATCACCCACACTGTTATATTACTAAAAGAGCTTAGTGGATTTAACAAGCAAAAGAGTAGTAACTATTGACTACTTTCTTATTAAGCTGACTCAGCTTTCTAACTTTTGTACATCTTGTGTACATGAGTTACACTAGAATGCGTTTTAGTTCAACATTTGTTTCTGCTTCATTTATGACAGAACTTTCTGTTATATACAGGAAACCTCTAATTTTCTTCTGGTGTAACTGAGTTCTGAGGATTTATCTGTTCTTTTTCAGAAATCATCTTATTTTCTACCACCCAAAACTTGTATCTACAAATCAAAGTTGTAGACTACAGTCATATGGCATTATTTTAACAACTAAAATCTACTCTCTATTATTTTATAGTACTTTATGGTAGGCATAAAAAAGACAAATGTTTGATAATCAGAAAATTTTTTATTATTTTTATGAAATTAATGTTCGTCTGCTGATTTATTTCCGAATAAATTCTAAGCCATGCTAAATACATTGTGATGTGAGTATGAATATTAAATAGAGATAATGAAACTATCCTTCAAAATAAAAATGATATTATAGGATTGGAGTTATGAAACATTTATATAAGTGTCTCTCAAGGGTTTAAAAATTAAATCCCATTTAACAAACTGTCTTGAAAATAAAATATGTAATAATAAGTTAAACAGAAATTGCCTTAGAGAACCGACACCCATGGTTTTTGAGCATATATAGGGCAAAACCATTTATTATAGACCCCATTACTTATGAATTTATAAAGATTTAGTAAGGGAGCATGTTAAAATAAAACTGGTTTAAAGCCTTTTCTCAAAATGGAAATTGCAATCTACCTTAAGACTGTAAAATTACCACGCCATGTAATTGATATTATAATAAATAATTTCAATTATGCATTCTGAAAATTCATTAGTAGGCAACATTAGCTTCTGTCTACACTAATTCCTTAAGGATATTCAATAATTCATACTTTCATTCATTCACCCATTTGAACTGAAATTTTTTCCAGTTAATTTGAATTTTGAGATTAAATCATATTTAATGATTTTTTGATGTGGATTTGCCTTTTACAGTGTTATACAAATGTAGGTTTTGATATTATTATTTATTGCCACTAAAAGAATAAAAGGTGTAGGTGTGTGTATTGTAAGTCCTTTTTCTCCTTCATTCAGAACTTTCTACTTGTTAGGCACTGCAGAGTGTTGTTGGAGAGCACATATTACAAAGATGCATTCAAGTGTCTATATTTACTCTCAAATTTCAAGGAGCTGATAATCTAACGAGGGCTAGAATAATTCTACTCTGTGATACTAGGTGAAGGTTAATAATTCCTAAATGACACAAAGAGATAAACTGGTGGTCAATTATCAAGTACTTTATATTTGAAGTCATGAATGGTCTTAAAAGAGATTCCTTCTTCTCACGAATGGGTTTTATTTTAAGGGAGAACATTCATTACCAGAAAACAAACTACTTTGTATAAGCAAAGCTTATAAACAATGAAATCATACTATTAACTAATTTTAAGTCAATGAAAATCTTTTTAAAAATGAATTTCACATCATATTACTACTTTTAACCTTTGAGGGTCTACTATATTATAATCATTTGTCATCGTGTAGTGCTACCATCAGAGCCCAACGAAATATAGTAAGTTGCTTATTCTACACTAAATGGCCATAAACTGGTCTACTTGGAGTTCTGCTTTCTGCTTTCTAAGGCTTTTGTTTTCTTTCACATTCCTCTTTATCTGTCATCACAGCTTGCTGCCATTAATATGTTATCTCAAACTAAGGGGCCTCGCTGCAGCTCGCTTATTACTTCAGATTTGCTTTTGGGCAGCAAACCAGTTAACCAAGCTTGTTAGAAATTTCTAAAACAGGAGTTAATAGGATCTGATTAGACCTGCCCAAGAGTGAAATATATGAGCTTTAATGGATGTATTTTTTAGTAGTTAATATATAATGCATTACTAATCATTTATTTGCATTTTTACTTATGATTTCTTGTTTAGACCAAAGCTATAGCTTTTCTGCTTAACATTTGTTATTTAATCCATGGAATATCTTTCACAAAAACATAAGAGCACATTTTTATGTCTGTCACTTGACTTACTTTTGTTTTCTGTTTCAGGAAGCGTGGAGAACAACCTCTCACATCATTATATTGACTCCACTCAAAGCTGGTATTAATAATAACTTCAGGTATGTTACTCAAACATAACATGGGATATTATACCAGGTGTGGGCAAGTTAAAAATTAGCAGCAATGTGGTTGAAAAGTTCTCTCATTTCAAATTTATGAGGCTTAAAAATGCCATACGGAATTCTGCCAATTCTCCCCTAGAACCACATGGTTGTAACCGCCATAATTAGTGTAAAGTCTCAACAAAAGCCATTTACTGCAGAGTTACTCAAGTGCAGATGTTATTGTGGGACCTTTTGGGATTGTCTGCATGCCTAAACGTCCACCACCGAGTTATCCCAACTAACAACCAGAATGTCTATCAGCTCACAGTGACTTTGATTTTGGGGATCATTTGAAAGTTCTCTGACTCTGATGAATTATAATTTCCAAGTATGTGTTTTGAGAGTTAGATGGTCAAAATAAATTTCTGTTTACATCGTGAGATGCTCTTCTCGGCCCAATCATAGAATATTAGTATTTCTCATGGTTTAGGCCTCAGCATTTGACTCATACCTTAACTCACTCTTCGTAGGTGACTTAACCAATTAATACTGTGCTTCAGTTATCATCTAGTTGCTGAGAACCCACAACTCTGCCTCACCCTTTGGAATTTCAGGCCCATTTCACAGCTACATTTTGGGCATTTCCATATGTGTATATCTTAAATTCAACACATTGAAAACTAAGCACATGATGTTTTTCCTGCCAAGCCTTGCCCTTATACTGCTGCTCCAGCCAATTAGTAATCTAGGCCGCTATCCTGGAATCCTACTTTATGGATCTTTTGACACCATCCCACCAAACAAAAATACCAAGTCCTGATTACTAAACTTCAATAAATATATTTTCAAATGTACCTGGTTCTCTCCATTCCATCTGCCAAATTCTTAGTATAGGACCACGTTATATTTACTTTGGATATTACCACAGCTTTTTGTTTGAGACTCATCCTTTCCTAATGTAATTTTTTCTCTCAATTTTCTTTTTCTACTTTTAAGGTCTTCTTTTTTTAACTTCTTAAAGGTAAATTGATACAATAAAATCCCTATATTTACAGTATGCAAGTTGATAAATTTTGACATTTATACACCTGTGAAAAACATTACCACCATCAAGAAATAAACATATGCACTATCCACAAGTTTCCTTGAGTCCCTTTGTAATCCCTTTTGTCCTGTCCACCTCATCAATCCCTAGGCAACCACTAATCTGCCTTAGGACACTATAGATTAATTTGTATTTTCTAGAATTTTGTATAAATGAAATCATACATGATATACACTTACTGGTCTGAGTTCTTTGTCACTCCTAATTATTTTGAGATTCATCTATGTTGTTACATATATTAATAGATCATTCGTTTTTGTCACTGAGTAATATTCTGTTGTATGAATATGCTAGAGTTTGTGTATCTAGTCACCTGTTGATGGACATTTGGGTTGTTTTAAGTTTTTTGCTATTATAAAAAAAAGCTGCTATGAACATTCACGTACAAGTCTTTGTATGGATATTTGCTTTTATCTCTCTTGGGTAAATACCTAAGACTAGAATTACTGGGTCATAAGGTAGATATATGTTTAACTTTCTATAAAACTGCAAAATTGTTTCTCAGCCATTAGTTAGAATTTCAACAGCTGCATATTCTCATCAGCACTTGGTATGAAAAGTCATTTTAATTTTAGATATTATTATAATGGTATCACATTGTTGTGTTAGATTGCACTTTCCTGAAATACTAATGATGTTGAATATCTTTTCGTGTGTTTGTCATTGGTACACATTGTTTCTCATAATATCTCTTTTGATTTTTTGCCCATTTTTTATCAGGTTTTTGTTTTCTTATTATTGAGTGTTCAAAGTTCTTTATATGTTCTGTATACAAGAGTTCTAGCAGATATTGGATTTCAAATATTTTTTCTGAGTAATAGATTGTTTCATCATTGTACTCAACAGTTTCTCTGGAAGAGCACTTTGGCTAACATAAAGTCACGGAAGTTTTCTATGTATTTTAGAAAGTTTATAGTTTTAGGTTTTACTTTGATGTCTGTAGTCAACTTTGACTTTTTTTAAACTAATATATATGGTGTGAAGTATAGATGAAGTATGTTTTTTTATTTGCATATGAATATCTAATCTCTCTAGCCCCATTTATTGAAAGGACTTTCCTTTTTCGATTTCTCCTTTATCCTTTGGGACTTGGTCAAAAATCAGTTTTCTTCAGCATCATTTGTCAAAAGACTAATCTTTCTCCACTGAATTTTTTTTTTTTGCACTTTTGTTGCAAATCGATTGTCCATATCTGTGTTTCTATTTCTGAACTCTATTCTGTTCCATTTTTATGCCAGTTCCAAACTCTCTGTGTTACTGTAGCTTTACAGGACGTTTTGAGGTCAGTAGTGTCATTCCTACAAATTTGTTCGTCTTTTTAAAGTTGTTTGGGTTATTCTAAGTCCATTTTATTTTGATATAAATTTTTGAATCAGCTTGTCAATTTCTACAAAAATGCACTGGGATTTTGAGGAAATCACATTAAATATATAGATCAGTTTTTCAATTTTCATCTTAAGAAATTTAATCTCCTGATCTATGAATACCATTTATATCTTCATTTATTTAGGTCCTCTTCAACATCTCTCAGCATTGTTTTATAGTTTTCAATGTAAAGGTCTTACACATCTTTTATTATATTTAGCGCTAAGTATTTAATATTTTTGATGTTTTATAAAGGAAATTTTTAAAATTAATTAATGATTTTTCAGTATATAAAAATTCAATTGATATTTTTTAATTGATCTTGTAAAATACAAGCCCTGCTAAGCTTACTTATTCATTCTAATAGCTTTTTTGTAGGTCCCATAGGATTTTCTACATAGATAATCATGGCACTTTTGAATAAAGACAGTTTTAATTGCTCCTTTCTCATCTAGATTTCTGTCACATATTTTTTGCACTGGCTACAACCTCCAGTACAAAGTTGGATAGAAATAGGGAGGGCAGACTTCCTTGCCTTGTTTCCAATCTTAATGAGAAAAGTTTTAACCTTTCATTATTACTTATGTTAGCTGTAGTAGATTTTTCATAGACACCCTTTATCAGATCGAGGAAGTTCTCTTCTATTCCTAATTTGCTGAGAGTTTATGTCAGAAAGGTGCTGGATTTTGTCCATTGCTTTTGTTGCATTTATTGAGACAATCATATTTCTTTTTTGTTTATGAATGTAGTGAATTACATTAGGTTTTGAGTGTTAAGTCAACTTTGCATTCCTGTGATAAATCTCATGATGTATTATACTTTTATATATATATATATATATATATATATATATATATATATATATATATATAGTTGCATTCAATTTGCTAACATTTTTGCTAATTTTTCATATCTATGTTTATGAGAGATATTAGTAGGTAATTTTCTTTCCTCGTAGAATGTCTTTATCTGGTTTTGGTAACAGAGTACTATTAACTTCATAGAATGAGTTGGGAAAAGTTATCTCCTTTTCAGTTGTCTGGAAGAGTTTCTATAGAAATGATATTATTTATTCTTTAAATGTTTGGTAGAATTCACCAGTGAAGTCATCTGGTCCTGGAATTTTCCTTTCCTTTTCTTTTTTTGTTTTGTTTAGTTTTGTTTTGTTCTTTTGACTTCATGCCATTTTTATTACATTATTACTTTTTATAAATTTGAAAGAGTCAGTATAAACCGATATGTTTGGATATGTTACATTCAAAGGACAAACTTTCACATAGATCTTTTTCGTTTTTCCAGTAGAATTTAATTAATTAATTATTTTTTATTATTTTCAGGTGTACAAAACAATGTAATAGTTAGACATTTCACCCCTCACAAAGTGATAGCCTCCCTCCCCCAATCCATTGCCCCTCTGACATCGTATATATCTATTACAATTCCATTGACTCTATTCCCTATGCTGTACTCCATATCCCATGACTATATATATTAAATTATAGTTGGCATATAATATTATTCAGCTTCAGCTTCAGGTGTACAGTGCAGTGGTCAGGCATCTACACCGTCCATGAAGTGGTCTCCCTAATAAGACATGGTCACATAGATCTTTATACTGTGGCTGGAGTGATCTTTCTAAAGTGGAACTCTGACAAAAATCTTATCACTCCACTGTTTAGACGTTAGCATGGCCTACCATTGTCTGCAGTCAAAATTGCTTCTCATGTCAGTCAGGGCCTTTCACGCTGTTCTTTACTTTCTTCTGCATCTCTGCGCTTGGGAGCTGCCACATGCATGCTCTAATTGTACCAAAACACTTGCAGTTTTACTGACATCAGACATTGTCATGCTTTTTTTTATCTGCCATTCTCTCTGGCTGAATGCCTCCTACCCTTATGACTCAGAGGTGGATCATCAAAGACTCAGTTATAAGCATGCTTCCTATGTACTCTCTCTATGTGGTTCTGAAATTGGTCAGGTCCTTGTCTCTCACATTGGCTAAACCATTAATATAAGCACTTGTGGTAAAAGACTAACTTTTCCCTGATTTATTTCCAGCAGCTACCATAGTACCTGGTACAGAGTAGTCAAACCCATAATTAGAGGTTGACTAACAGGTACATTTATTTTTATTCCTATAACATAGCAAAACTGTTAAATGCGTAATGATGACATTTTAAAAGGATTCCACCTCTAGGTGGAAAGCTTAAATAATTTTCATATTTCCTCAAGCTTACTTTCTAAAGCTACACACCATAGATACAGTTATGATTTCTATCTTAAAACACCTTCAGTTAATTAGTAATATTTAAAGGTTTTATAAAAAAAAATAACTAGTGCTTTTTGCAAAGTTTTCCTTTTTTCCTCTTGTCCCCTCAACTTGTTTTATATATTACTAACAAATTATTAATTGGAGTTCAGAAAATCTGTTCTGGTTCAAAGATCAATCTAATAACTGTGCAGTGCAGTTTTGATATAAACTTAACCTTTTAAAAACCAAGATGTTAGGAACTATCCAAAAGTCAGAGAAGGTAACATGTTTGCAAGTCAGAGTGGAACTGCTCTTCACGCATGCTTGAGGGGAAAGCAAACAATAGTCAGAAGGCAACACCCGGACTTATCCATGAAACAACTTCATGACATATTTAAACAAATCTGATTCTTTAGAATCCTCTGTTTGTTTTGCAACACTAAAATACAAGACAAGACATTATTTTGAAATTGACCCTCAAATGTTCTTCTCAGTTGTCCAGAATTAGATGCCAATTTGTGTAAAACTGCATCTATATGAATCTGTTTCATGGGATTAGTAGAGAAGAACAGAGAATGTAGACATTAACTCTTTTAGTTGCTAATGTAACATGACTAGAAAATAGGACTTAGTGTATTAAGAGGAAGAAGAGACATGAGGTGTCTGTTGGGGTGTAGGGTAGGGTAGGGAGAATATGGAGAACGGTACGTACGTCAAATTTTACTATAATTGGCTTTTAGCTTTTAGAACATTTAGGATAAAATCATAAAAGAGAGAGACGATCTTATAAGAGAGAACAAGAATATTTCAGAAAAAAGAGACAAAGAATGAAAGAGAGACAGAGGAAGAAATGGGGTGTGGCGGGGAATGCTTCTCTTTAAAACCATGAAATGTAGGTGCAGTGCAATGGTGTGGGAGGTCTCTCCCAGGGGCAGATCTGAACTGGCCCTTCTGACAACTTAAATAATTTCACAGGTAATTGCTAACAACCATGAAACACCCTTTTAACCTTTTTCTGTGTGCGGAGCTCAGACAGTTCAAAATGTCCAAGTTAATTAGTATGAACTATGCTTTTTAGGTAGGGAAGGTGGATGGTTCTAATTAACCTTGCCTAGCTCACAAGCAAGTCCGGGCATAGAGGTTGGGACTCTTGCTGGAGGACACTCCACAGCTCAGCTACACAGTATGAGTTGAACAAGGTCTCTTGACACCCTGTAGCCTATTTTTCTCCCTCCCTTCCTCCTTTCCTCTACCTGTCTCTTCTCTAGTTTGTCTCTTTTTTCACTTTACTGTATGCAATACCAAATATACAAATACTGTGATACTTTTTCATCTTCAGTTGAGCAATCCATTTCATTTTCAACATTTACCAAAATCAGTTTGAAAGACGATCGAACAACTTTTTATTTCGTTCTCTTCTTTTTACCCACTAGCTTGACTCAAAATGAACAGTTTTCTTGAGCTACTTCACTCTCCTTGTACATTGGTGGGGATGGGTGAAATTTTTCTTGAAAACATTTTCTGACTCTTTGCTTTTAGTTCTGGGATTTTTGAAAAACCTGTTTTGGGTCAATTTGCTGTTGCGTTCCAAATCTGAACCTCAAATCAGGCCCACTAACTGATTATCAGTAGTCAACCTGTGTGATTTAGGTCACTGGGTTTATCTACAATGGCTGTTTGCTCTACCATTTCCACAGGTAAAAGTAGCCATTTGATTCTGAAGCATAGGTTCTTTTACACATGCAGGTGATATACACATGGGGATTTCTCCCTCTCTTTGTCTAGATGTTCTCCATTTCTTTAGCGTTGTGTCAAGAACTCAACTGGGTAGAATAGTGCAGAGTGTCCTTGGTGAATAAATATGTCCTTGGTGAATAAATATACTATAAAGTGTGTGTTCTGTGGTTTATAATACGTACTGGACCACATCAAAGAAAGAGAAGCCATATGGAGTATAACAGCTAAAACGAAAGGCAACAGAATTGTCAGAAGAAGTTAACCCAAGGGCAGCACTGAAAGACAGGGGTCGGGCAAGGGGGCGGGGGATGGAAGCACAGCTGAAGGAAGCAGTGGTGGAACATGCACTGGGTCAGAGAATAGTATTCTCTGGAGGAGAAAGAAACTTTTAAGCCTTTGGAAAGACATGCAATAAATATTTCACAAGCTTGCCAAGAAATGGAAGAAGTAGAGAAGTTATTTATTATCCCGAGACCTCCATACACTTGCTTTCCTCCTATATGAGGAAAGGAAAAATATCTTTTAGCTTATCTTTACAATATAATTTTTTTTGTTTGCCGCAATTAAATTGAATTGAAAAGGGAAGAACCATAAACTGTCAAAAGGTTCTAATAAACAAAGAATGGATGCTGATTTCACTATAGCTTCAGCCCTTAAAATAGGTAAATGATATAAACATTATGTAGTAGTTCAGTAACTCAAAAAAATCAAAAGTATTTAACCACAGTCAGATGAATGTAGATTTTTTTTTTCTGTTTAAGACCGTGGTAGCTCTAGATACGAGTGTTCCCCTTCCCGCTGTTTGTAGTCCCGTTGCCTACTTGACTCCTTTTTCCTGTCTTTCACACAATGGATCATACATTTTAAGCCAGAAACAGACCATCGAATCCTGCCACGCACAGAAGATGGGGGTGGGTGGCTGGCATAATGGCAACCTTCCCGAAGTAACACATAAGCTGAATTTTAGTAAAAAAGAAGTTGGCGAAGGTAGGTGTCCCAGGCAGAGAGAGCAGCGAGGGTGAATGCGCCAGGTGAGAAGGCACCTCCTCCGCAGGAACTGCATAAGGTTCGGTGTGGCAGTCTGCGTTCTTACAATTCCATGCAGCTGAGGGTTGACAAACACAGCAGACTAAACACGTGGGGCTCAGAATGCTTAGGCTCAGAATTTGGCTCTGCTGCTTACTGGCTGTATAACCCTGGACAGTTATCTATCTAAGCCTTAGTTTACTAATCTGTAAAATGAGAATAAAAATAGTATCTCCCCCTGTGCGTTATTATGAAAGCATGCATTTAAAATGTTCAGAACAGTTCCTGTTGTATCATAAGTAATTGGTATATACTCTTATTTGATTGTAATTAACAAGTCCCAATTTTATTATTTAATCGTTCACCTCCATAATCAGGCCGGCGTGCAGGTTTTGTTATGGGTGATTGTTGCTAAATTACCCTGTTACCGCTGCTTGATGGGGCTCCCAGTTCTCTTCTGTTAGCCCCAGAGATTTCTCTACTATTCCAGTAAGATTGATGTCTGCATTACATTTGTTACTTGTAGGCTAATAAAAGAATATTATAGGCTTCACTTTGAAAAGAATTCACAGGCTAGAGTCTATAAAAGGCCTTTGTTAGTGTTTCTGTGATGTGGTCCAATTAATTTAGCCGAAGAAGGGACTCATATTTTATGATTTGCAGCCCTTATAGATTGGACTATTATTGAGCTTCCTTGATGGCAATAGGCTTTTCTCTTGGAGTGTTCAGACCTAATGCTGGGTTGGAATGAGAAGCGTAACCTCATGGATAGGCCTGCACAGCTAGAAGATTAAGAAGCATCACCTTCAAATTATGCCACCTCTGTTAAGAACAAAAGAGAAAATTTTTCTAGATGCAAAAAAAAATAGAGGTCACATTACAAAAAAAAAAAAAAGTGGAAATGACATGTAGCTGGCATTCTAGGCCCTTGTGTGGGGCTCCTGAAGAAACAGAGATGTAAACTGTGCTCCCAGAGGCAACTCATGCTTTGCAAAATTTAATAAAACATAAAAGTTGTTTCTAGCATTCAGCAGTATAGGAGAAACTTTCCGTAAAAATCAAACCATCATCAATGCTCAACAAAGGTTGCAATAATAATTCCTTCACTTCAGGATTGTTGGGAAGATCAGATAATACAATCTCTGCAATGTGTTTCCCATAGTACATGGAACATTGGCAGGGTTCAATAAATGTCACCCTTCATTACCCCTAGTAGTAGGGTACAGGTGACATAGTTTGGTGGTTGGAGAATGTACAGCATAGGTTTGAAACCCAGCTTATTACTGAGAGCTGAGAACCAGTTGGCAATGGATTAGACTCTCTATGCTTCTGTTTCTTTATCTGCTCAAGGTAGATATGCACTGTAACCTGTCTCAAAATGGGGTTTAAGGAATATATGAATGAACACATGAAAAGCACGTGCAATGATTTCTGGCCCATAGTAGTTGCTAAACTAAATATGAACTCATAGCAGCAGTTATTTTATTGCAAAACAATTTATATCTGCCTGAAAAGCACATGATTAATCATAATTTTTAGTGAAATTGATCTTTTTAGGTAAAATAATTCTTTGGACACTTTACAGATTTGTAAGTTGTTGATACAAATTTTATAGTCATAGATTCAATATTATTCTGTATTACTAATATTATAATGTTAAATAACTGTCTGTTATGATTACTGAACCATCTTCTGAACTATTTTTTGGACTTTGGAAGTATGACTTAGGATTACATTTTTCCCAAGAAAACAGTTCAGTAACTCTTCATTATTTCCTCTCCTCTGGGGTCTTGGCAGTGTTATAGAAAGCAGCATTATTTACTGTTTTTGCATTTTTGTTTCATTCGTGGGCAACAGATGGGTTGTGTGCAAGCAATGCCAGCCTTAAGAGCTAAGGGAACACTTTTTTGTTATTTGTTTGTTTTTGGTATTAAAATGGTCAAGAATGTTAAGTCAGACTTTGAGAAATACTTTTTGAGACAAATTCTGCCACTGCTTTTCTGTCTTTATCTAACCTCTCTCAAAAATAAATAAAACTCTGCAGCTGAACGCTACACTGAATCACCACAACATAAAATTATAGGATGTCAAAAAGGATGGAAACAATAGTATTGAAAGGGAGAAATTTCTCTCTTTTCAGTAAACATAGCATTCTTCATGGGACCTGAAGAGAGTAAGTCTAATGTGTTTAATGGCTGGGAAGTCTTTAGAAAAATAGGACGAAAGAGATGATTTTGCCAAAGAGAAGCATTCCAGGCAGGTAGGCCCTGGTCTCTAGTATCCGAAAGAATGGGATGGTCTTCCCCCGCTAACAAAAGAGCTGGGGCACAGATCTCTATGATGATAACAAGTAAGGCATGAAGTAGCTGGGCAGAGGTACTGAGCATCTATCACTACATGGGCACTAAGTCTCCAACTTAGATCCTCCCAGACATGCAGAAAGATAGCCAGGGACGAGCCTACTTAGCAAACTAAGAAGACTGGCAGTGTGGCCTCTGCCACTCAGTCATGAGTATTTATCAATTATTCATTCAGTTATGACTATTTATTGAGGGACACCATTCTTGACCCTAGATGTACAGTGGAGAAAAAGAGGGGCAGGATTCCTGCCCTCATGGAACTTCCGGTCTAGCAAGATAAGACAGATAATAAGTAAACGAACAAATTAGTGGCCCAGATACTTTCAGAGGGTGATAGGTACCATGAAGACGTACTGATGTGAGGGAGAGTGGCTAGGAGGTGAAAGTCTTCCCTGAGGAGGTTGAGTGAGACCTGAATGAGTAGACCGGGAGCAGAATATTCTAGAGAGAGGAGTCAGCATGTGTAGAGAGCATGAAGCAGAAATGACCTGGAAGAATGCCAGCGTGGGGGTAGGGAATGAGAAGAAAGGCCATCCAAGAGGTAAGCAGGCTAAAGCAGGTCATCCACGGCTTTGCAGGCTGCGGTTAGGGGCATAGATGAAATACTAAGTGTGATGAGAAGTCACTAGGAGACTCCTGCTTTAAGCAGGAGAGTGATAGGATATGATGCCCATCTTACAAAGTTTACTCTGGCTGCTGTAGTCAGAGAAGCAAGAGTGGAAGCTGGTCTCCCTTTTGGGTGGTCGTGCCCATTAAGAGATGATGATTTCTTGAGCAATGGTGGTTTCCATGGAGATGAAGAGAAGTAGATGGATTCGGGATGGATTTCAGAGATAAACCCACAGGACTTGATCAGTGAGATGTGGGAGTAAGAGGAAGAGGGGTCAGTAAAATGTCCTGTTCTTTGTAGAGTACATGGTGATGGCATGTTTTGAGACTGGATAAAGGGAACAGAGGGAACAGAGAGATTCTTCTCGGGGGGAAAAAAGTTCTATGTTAGCCACATTAAGTTTGAGATGCCAATAGACAGGTAAGTGTAGATGTCAAATTTTTAAAATTGGATAGTTGAATGTGAAGCTCAGTGAAGAGGACAGAGATAGAAATAACATCAATATAGTTGGCATTTAAAACAAAGGCACGGAGTGAAGTCCCCTGACAATCGTCTGCTTTGGAACAGACAATCTCTAAATCAAAACAAAACACTTGAAAAATCTCATATCCATCTTGGTTATTGTTTTACCTTCAAATTCTCAAACCAATGCTATCCTCTTTCAAGGCTATTGCTGCTAAATACTTATTTCACTGGATGTTTTCACATCCCCAGTCTTTCACTTCAAGTCTTGATCGGCTTCTCCATCTCTAGTTTTGTTTCTGTACTTCAGACACTTAGACAATGGCAGCGGATGCTCCGTAATTCCCCTAGGCCACGAGTGTCTTAATGAAGACCCAGAAGAAGCATCTAAAGAGTTAGACAATAATTTATTTGAGCATGAGCAGGAAGATCCATATTTAGATAATTCTCTTCCCACAGCATCATTATCGCAGAACGCTTCACCGACAGTCTTAGAGACAATAGTATTCAAAATGTAAATAATGAAACGATGCATATGGTAATGAAGGAGACTCAGAAAATACAGTAGTAATGAAAAATTACAAGACAGCGATTTTAATATTGTAAATACACAAGTTTGCATTAGTGACAGATTATCTCTGTAATGCGAAGCTGAAATAATTTAGACGCCAATGTAACAAATACGGAGCAACATAGAAGGTGTCAATCCAGTGCCAGTTAATACATTTAGAGAATTAGGCACGCTCTGAATTATTAGGACTGTGTGAGAATCTGGAACGAGCAGGGTGCTCTTAGGTACGGGAGTGGTGGAGCCGCAATGCAGTTGATGTAAAGCATGTTTCTAGTCAGGAGCACACAGAAATCAGAGACAGAAAAATATCTTATCTAAAGCCAATGACTTGATTACATATGCAATAAATGTAGAAAACATCACTGAAATCACTTTGTGGCATAGGCTGAGATTTGTGTCCCACAAATAGGAAACGGCTTGTTTTCCAACCTTACTCTTCAAACGTGTTTTGTTGGATCCTTTTTTTCCCCCTCACAGGCAGAATTCATACTTTTCCAATATTAGAATAGTCACATTTGATTAATGAAGACATATTGGGATAATAAAAGTTTCAGTGCTGTCTAAAACAAAATTTGAATCTCCTATTTAATTCACAGCTGCTCACAGTCTGTTGGCTTAGGCTAGCCTACCACAGAGGGGGCAGGCTTGTTTTGCTCTCTCACTCCTTGTTTGTCACTCCAACCCCAAATATCACCCCAGGGTCTTCCAGGGTCGCAGGAAGAGAAGGTAGACTAAAGAAAGTCTGGACTTGTTTGGAGCTGTTGGAATTCAACATTGTTATCTTTATGGAGTTGAGATCCAGATAGATGTTGGCGACTTCTTGGGACACATCTGTATGGTGCCTTGGACGTCCTCTGAGAACTCTGACTTGGGTCATGTTCTCCTGACTCTTCTGAGGTGCATCCTCTGCCCCCAAACTTCCCCCACCAGTGTTATGCCTCCAAAATTTTTATTTCTGAGGTCCCTATAACCTAACAAGCCTCCTTCTTGATTCGGATGCAATTCTCTTCCTAATCCCTGGAACATGTAAATATTACCTTACATGGTAAAAGGGACTTCATAGATGTGAATAAATTAAGGATCCTGATATGGGGAGAGTAGTGTGGGTTATTTAAGTGGATCCAATGTAATCACAAGGATCTTTGTAAGAGGGTAGCAGGAAAGTCAGTCATAGAAGATATAAGGACAGAAGCAGAGGTCAGAGAGGAGAGGAGGCGCCACGCTGCTAGCTTTGAGCATGTAGGAAGGGACCATGAGCCAAGGAATATAGGCAGTTTCTGTAACAGGGGCAGCTTCTAGAAACTGGAAAAGTCAAGGAAACGGATTCTGCCCTAGAGCCTCGAGAAAGCAAGCAACTCTGCAGACCTATTACAGACTTCTGACCTCTAGAACTCCAAGAGAATAAATCTGTATTGTTTTAAGCCATGAAACCGTGGAATTCATTACAGAAGCAATAGGGAACTGATACCAGTACCTTCCAGATGACTGGAATTGTACAGGACATTCTTTAGGTGTGGCCTTGCCAAACGATCAGAGTGCAGGCTGCTCTCCCTCACGTTTTCACACAGTGGCTCTGGCCAAGCTCCCATCTTCAGAATTCTGAAGGCAGGCACCAGTTTCAAGGTGTCCAGTTGCCTCCAAAACTCAAGGGTGGCCTGGCAAATTGTCCCAAGGATTTAATTACAGTGGCATTTGAGCTACAGCTTGCACCTACTCACAACGAAGAGAATGTGCATCTCTTGCTTTTCCAACTATAATGACTAGTCTCTAGAACCTTCCTTACTTTCTTTAGGAGTGTAGAGTATTCTCTACTCCACCCAACGAAGAAAAGTTAAAATGTGCCTGAGACCTGATATCTACTACAGCTGGATGATCCCCCCCAGCGTTGCTGGTCCGTCCTTTATATAGGCTCTTCTGGGTGTTTAGAGGTGAGCATTGGTTTGTGTGCACCCTTAATAATTCATAGGGATATATTTGGCAGCTGTTTTTTATAACGTAAGGCTATTTATTCCCTTTTTTCCCTGCTTAGGGCTAAATCTCAAATTCCAAGGTAATAGTAAAAGTTCCATTTAACATGTTGAACATGTTCCAGTCTCATCTTCTGAATAGAGAGACAGGGTATGTGCCCTAGGATTTGAGAGTCATAGGAGAGTCATTTCTATTTAAAATATGCATATGTGTGCTTAAAATTCTTCAGTCAGGTTCTATTCCTTCGGTTTAACAAACTACATACGACTCTTTTAAAATGCAGCAAAGTGGGATTTTGGATAACTGAGCAAGGGTTTGTCTTTTCTACCACTGTGTTTCCTAAGTTTACTACGGTGATATTTTTCTAGTGTCTGGCACAGCTCCTGGCACTAAATGGGCACTCCGCACATGTGTGTTGGGTAACTGAATGAATAAATGAATCTTTATGTCCATTTGTGTATGAATTACATTACCTATCAACTCAACTAACAAGCTGTCGTATGGAGCTTGATTTGGGAAGGACTACTTAGAGGAAAGACTGAATGAAATAAGATGTGCTTATGAAGCTGAAGGGAGCCAAAGGAGTGGTGAAGGTTGGGGAGAATAGGCAGGAAGGGGGTGTGAGCCTGTGAAGATGGCCTCCCCCACTTTGGACTTTTCTACTCATTTCTGCCTCTGTCTCGAATGTGCAAAGTTGACAAAATGTTTGTTGCACCGTGGGTAGAGCAGTAAAGGGAAGACCTTTGGTCAAATAGAGCACTTTAAACATAGTTGTGCTATTTTCCCCACCAAACAAAAGACCAAATCTGGGCTCTGTTTTGATCCAGGCATCTGGCTTTCCAGCCATGTGAGAGTCGCATCAGCAGAAACTCCGTGTATCATCTTAGATTATGGAAATATAACTCTTGGCTGAGCTTCCAAGGATCACTTTGGGTCGTTTAGAAGTCTTTGTTTGGTTTAGTACATGAGGCCCTTTTATTTCTGGTAAAAGTAAAGCATCATAGATGTTTTACCCATTTTTTGGTTTTACATTTATTCTGTCCTTCCACGTCATTTTACAGTTTTTGACACTGAGACTTTGGGTGAGTGGATTCAGTTGAAAATAATACTGTGAAGGTTTCTAACAACCTTTTAGCTAGGCCATTCCAAGTAATCTAACTAGTCAATGTAGACCAAGTTTTTAAATTAAAACCAAAATAATTAAATCAATGTGTAGAAGCCAGGTACAGACATGTAAAATTATTTTACTTTTGAGATATTCTTATTTATTTAAGCTATACTCTGAGGATAGGGTTTCATTATATTTAATACTTAATGTAAAACATTTTTTTCACTGATTATTTAGTTTTCCATGGGAAAGTTTTAAATATCTGATTATATTGATAATTTAGTGATGAAAAACTGAGTTAAATGGTTTCTGTGTATTTGTATGATAGAAACATAGATTTAATTTCCTATTTCATGCCATGCTTCTTAAAGTTAGTGAATGATATATAGCTATAATTTCATACTTTGGTTAGCATACTTACCTTAGTCCATGGATGCATTACCAATTTTAAATCATTCAAACATAATAAAACAAACTATGCTTACAGTAAAGTTCAATGTAGCAAAAGCTTTCTTTGGAAATGAAAAAGTCCCTTAGTCTTTCTTAGGTGTCAGAATTATCCTGTTCACAGGATAATTATAGTGAATTTGGAAGGCACAAATGTGTTGGTTAATAGATGCTGATGGATGTTATTACTACAGTGAATGGAATATTGAACTAGTTGAAAATGTATTCAGGAAGTGAATTGTAGTGCACAGTGTAATATGCTAAGTTAAAGACTTTTTGAACTTGTCAGTTACGCTTGATAGCGACATGTACTATTTAAATGAGATGTTATAGCTCTGAATTACTAAGTGTTTTGTCACACAGGCCAGAAATAAATAATTAAAGGGGTATTAAATTTGTGTAGCTGTGGTCAATGAGTGATTGCTAAGTCCTAAGTTTTGGTGGAGGAAAGAAGAGTGAGGGACAGAGATTAAAATAAAAAGTCACACAATGCAGTGCTCACTGAGGACTCTTGGGCTTTGCAGTTGGGCAGATGGCTTCTCTCCTTTGCTTGCCCCTTATTAGCTGTGTGGACTTGGCCATTTATTGCTCTCTCATGTCTTAATTTCCTAAACCTTAAAAATAGAGAAAATAGTTCCAATCTTCCAAGGCACTTATGAGGTCTGAATAAAATAATGTAAGTAAGTTGCTTAGTGCCTGGCACTATATTTTTGACACAATAAATGGTAATTTCTTTCCTCCTTCTAAAGACACTGTTTAAATATGAGACTGTCCAAATGGAATCATTCAATTATAGAATGTTTAGAGATGTTTGGCTCATTTAGAAATGGCCTAATGCAATTCTTTTTAATTTTGAGATGCAAGATAGGTATTGGGGATCAGGAATACTCTTTAAGAAAGTGAAAGCTATTTCTGATTTCATAAGTTTACAATAAAAAACACTTTTTTATATGATGTTTTGCATGACTATTTTGCAAAGTAAATAATTTTGTATTCTTGCAGATAATCATGGAACTCTAACATTTGGACCTGGAAGAGGTCTTCAAATTATTCTATTCCATTCTCAAGGTTCAGAAAGACTGGATGTTTTGTCCAAGATCACATTGGTACTTTACTTGGGAGACATAAGCCCAGGGCAGCAAAGGTGGGAAGAAGAGAGGAAAGTAACATAAGGAAATGTAACAAACAATGAAATGATACCATTTTAATGTGTCAGTTACTACATCATCCAGTCATATAGTAGGTATATTTGCTTGGCATATCAGACTTTCCTGGAAGATTTGCAAAGAACTGCACCTTGAATCACTCCATGAGGAGAGAGGAGAAATTTATCTACTAGGTCCATTTTATCACTCATTTCCCAATGGACAAATTTACTCCGCAGGAAGCTAACACTTACATTTCCAGGTAGTGTTATCTAGCACCTTGATTTTTCTTCAGCAAGCCAGATCCCTAGGGGATGGCATTTCTTCTAGTCATGACGGGCTATTTGGAATGAATGAGATGCTGACCAAGAGAAAGACAAAAAGAAGCAGTCAAGAGAACCTAACAAGAGGAACAAGATTTATACCCAATTTACATACATTATCAGTTGAATCATTACAACCACCTTAGGAGATAGTAGTGTTATTGCTCATTGTTGTCTCCCCAAAATGGTACCCTTTGGAGAGTCAGTAGATACTGGTCATCTGAATGACTGAATGATTAAGTGAATGGATGAACAAAACTCTATTTCCTGTCTCCCAAACCAAGACACTTTCCATTATATTACAGTCTCCCAGGTCGAATGAATCCTGCATTTGTATTTTGTCAGACTTTGACAGGGCAGGTAAGCAAAAGATTTAGTCACATTCACTGGCCTGGTCCATCTCTCTTAAGGACACATTCGGCCTCTCATAGAAGTCTTCATTTAGAACTGGACTCTCAAGCTCAAATACCTTCAGGGACCCATCAGATAATATAAATGAATAAATCAAGTATAAAAACAATAGGTTATGGACAGTGAAAATGCCAGCTAATGGCATTCAAATTTAAATCTTGGCCAAATAAAATGTGTCTGAAGTCAAAGTAGACTCTCACCAATTTGCTGTTCACTTCGCATTAATCTTTTTCTCTTACATCAGTACCTATAAAACAGAAAGTCTTTTTTTTTTTTAAATGATAGTCAATCAAGATCACCTGACATCAACACTGAAAAAGTATGTGCAATCACCAAAAGTATCTGTTCTAAAATGTTGCAAAGACATATTTTGGACATGTAGTGGCATTCCTGGCTAGACCCCTTTCCATTCTCACTGGACTTTGTCAGCACAGACTTGGAGCTTAGCATCTAACATATCACTACTAAGAGAGATTGGTATGCATATTAGGAATATGTAATGAATCTTAATAGCATTAACTTATTATCCCAGAATGCTCAGTCATAATAATGCAGGTTCACACTGAATGCAGGTACACATCCTCATAATTAAGGCAGGAATATTTCTTTACCCTCATATCTGGGATTCTGTGATAAATTGTTATGCAGCTGTCATTCAATGCAAATTGGAGTTTGCTGCCTTCTGATACGCTTACGAACTAATCAGCAGATTACTTGTGTGGAGGCTGCCGGACTCTAAAGCTATGCTGTCACATTTGGAATTAATAATAGAGTCTTGATTTGAATTTATAAAATGCTGAATGACCTACTTCAGACTCACAAAGTATAACTTGGTGAGTATGGTTTTCATGTGTTAAAAGGACATTTGCTGGGCATTATAAGGCCTGGAAAACAAACACTACTATATCATTCTAATAGTGATTACTATTGAACAAAATTCGTCCTAAAGTGGTTACGGCCACTGAAATATAGGAAAGTTATTAATATAATGTAGTTCCTACAGACCGGACCAATAAAACTGCTACTGAAAATGCTAACTCTCCCATTAACAATGAGAGGATTAATTTTAAAATACCTTTTCAGAGCCACTTTAAACTACTAAGTCTTCATTATAGAGTGTCTTTACTCAGACTGGTGACTTTAGTGTTAATTCCTTGATGATGAGTCAAGAACTATTGACAAAAAAGAAACAGGGTTCTGAATAAATGATGACATCAAGAGAAAACATTTAATAAGTATAATTGAAAAATTTTTTGGTGAAATTTGGAATGAACTGGAGAGATAAAAACAATTAGGTTTCAGAATAAATATTGGTAAAAATAGGCACTATGTATTGGAGCAGAACAGTGATAAACTCTGGACTTACTCTGTTAATTAATCCTCATCGTGGCTCTGCAAGGAAATTATTCTTTTTCTTAGATAAATGAGAAAATTGAGATTCACAGACAGTATTCTCTCAGCTAATAAGTGGTAAAGTTGGCATTTATACCTGTATCTGCTAGACTCCAGAATCTTTGCTCTTGGCACCATCCATAATCCCCAGGCTATTTTGTGACAGGTAGAAAACAATGAACAGAGAAATGGGAAGTAAAACCCTGAAGAGCACAATTGTTTTTTCAGATTGCTGTTTACATGCTACAGCTTGCTGTTAAAGGAAACATGTTTTTTAAAACTTAAAAAAAAAAAAGAAAGAAAGAAATGTCTCTGTGCTCCTGGGTTTTCAATAAGGATCTTCTTCTAAAACAATTTAGCTAAAACCAGAAAGTTGTTCCACCACAATCCCTGAAGGCAGATGCTGAATTTACAATACAGAGTTACCTGTGCAAAATACGTAGGTACTAGAGACCTCAACGTTGTCCTCAAGAATCAGATTTTTAATCTTTTAGGAAAGAGATTCAGTTTGTCTGTGTGGACATCTTCTAATAAGTTAGCATCATGTAGCAACAATGTTTACTTTTTGTGTCTTCACTTACTAATGGGCAATGCTCACTACTCTGGCTTCTATTACTTTAAAACAGCCAGTGTATCTCTAGATTATATTGATACATTTATGCTGCTTGTTACAAATTTAAATGTATGTGTGTCAGAGTAAAGGAAGACAGGTAGAGATTTATGAGAAGACTTTTTTAGACAACATATGGTCTTCATACTTTCTGGATCATCCCATTGGGTGGCTTTTGAATAGTGAAAGAGAGAAATGAATATTTTTTGAAATGTGGACTTTGGTGTTATTCAGATACCAAGGCAGGTGGCCATTGCCAAAAGCCACCTTTAGCCTTGCTAGTGTAGCTCATCTTTATATCTTGGCCATATTAGTTTTCTATTGCTGCATAACAAATTTACACATTCTTACCAAATTAAAACAACACCCATTTATTAGCTCACAGGTTTTTTTTTTTTAATGTCAGAAGCCCAGCTTGGCGAGGCTGAGTTCTCTACACAGAGTCTCACAAGGCCAAAATCAAGGTGTTGGCAGAGCTGAATTCTTGTTCTGAGCCTTCAGGGGTAAAATCTGCTTCCAAGCTTATTCTTCTTGGTAGAATTAAGTTCCCTGTGGCTATTGGAACGAGGTCCCCATTTCCTTGCTGGCTGTCAGCCGAGGGCTGTTCTCAGCATCTAGAGGCAGCTATCAGGTCCTTTCCATGTAGCCTGGAACCTTGTTTCTACTCCTTCTCATGCCCGGAATCTATCTGACTTCCTCCTCCGCTGTTCACTGTTCTGGAGAGAAAACTCTGCTTTTAAAGACTCATGTGATTAGGTGAGGCTCATCTAGCCAGAAACTTGGATATATAGAAAGGACTACAGAGTGGTGAAAATGGTAAGTGCGTGGATAAATATAGAAAACTATTTAAATTTAAAAAATTCTTTAACAGGCAACTGACTAAAGCAAATATAATTACAATTTATTTTAGATTATATACTTAAAGTAAAGTTATATATGTGACAACAATAGCACAAAGGATAGAAAGGAGTAAATTAAAATGTAATATTGCAAGTTTCTCACATTATACTTGAAGTGGTATAGTATTAAATAAATATGAGCTAAGGATGCATGCTATCATCATGAGATTATCCATTAAAACATTAAGACAATATAGCTAAGGAGCCAATAGGGGTGGTAAAAATGATTAATAAAAAAAACGGATCCAAAGAAAGGAAAAGAAAAGAGGAACAAAGAAACAAAGAACAGATAGGACATATAGAAAACACATATCATAATGGTAGACGAAAGGACACAACTTAAAATATTATAATTAAGAAGCAATAATTTAAGATTTCAGAATCAATAACCATATTCCATATAAATGGTTCTAAACTTAAAAGGCACGGGTTATTAGAGGGGACCTTTCTTTAAAAGCAAAACTTAGTCATATGTTACTTAGAAGGTATCATCTTAAGTTTAAAAAACGGAAAAACGTATTTCATGCAAATACTCGCTCAAGAAAGCTTTTATCGCTATATCAATGTCAGACAAATTAGGTATTAATATGAAGAGTATTACAAGAGTTTAAGTGGAGCATTGAATAGTGGAAGAGTCAATTCATCAAGAGGATGTAACAATCCTAACTGTGTAAGTACTTAATGATAACAGAGCTTCAAAGTACCTGAAGCAAAAATTGGCAGAATTAAAGGGATAAACAGACAAATACTGGAAATTTTAATACCACTCTACCAGCAATTGATAGAAAAAATAGACAATAACACAATAAAAATGAAGGTTTAAACAATATGCTACAAATTTAATGTAATCCCTATCTGTAGAACACTATTCCCACCAATGGCAGAATTCATATTTATTTTTCTAAATTCATGTGGACCATTTACCTAGATAGATCATATGATGGACCATATAACAAATCTTAATAATTAAAATAATGGTAATAGTACAGAATGTGTTCTATGACCAGAAGTAAATTAGAAATCAATAACAATGATGTATGAGAAAATCCTAAAACATTTGCAAATTTAGTAACACACTATAAAAGAAGCCATGGATCAAAGAAAAAATAACAAGTGAAATCAGAAAATATTTTAAACAGCATGATAATAAAAACACAACATATCTAATATGTGGGATATATCTACAACAGAATTTTGAGATAAATTTATACCCTTAAATGCTTATATTAAAAAAGAAGGAAAGTTCAAAATAAGAAGCGAAGTAAAAGAGTAAATTAAGCCCAAATAAGTAGAAAGAAGGATAAGGTAACTAGTGGGAAATTAATGAAAGAAAAAGACAAAAGAGAAAAATCAATAAAGCTAAGAGTTAATTCTTTGAATAGAATAATAAAATTGACAATCTTGTAAGGATGATCAGAGATGAAGGTGATTGACAGAGAGAGAAAGAACATGGAGAGGAAAGAAGAGGAGAGGAGACAAATTACAGTAGTCTCCTCTTATCCACCGTTTTACTTTCCACGGTTTCAGTTACCCATGGTCAACTGGGATCTGAAAATATGAAATGGAAACATTCCAGAAACAAATCATAAGTGTTAAATTGAATGCCATTCTGAGTAGTGTGATGAAATCTTGCACTGTCCCATGCAGTCCTGTTCAGGATGTGACTCATCCGTTTGTCCAGCCTATCCACACTGTATACACTCCTATTAGTCACTTAGTAGTTGTCTCGGTTATTAGATCCACTGTTGTGGTATCACAGTACTTGTGTTCAAACCTTTATTTTACTTAATAATGGCCCCAAATTGCAAAAACAGTGATGCTGGCAATTCTGATGTGCCAAAGAGAAGTTGTAAAATGCTTTTTTTATGTGAAAAGGTATGTATAGGGAAAAAACATGGTATATATAGGGTTTGGTACTAGCCATGGTTGCATGCATCCACTGGGGGTTTTAGAACATATCCCTGGTGGATAAGGGGGGACAACTGTAACTAACAGTATCAGGAATGGAAGATCCTGCAAGGATGAAAAAAGATCCTATAAGAATGAAAAGTTTAACAACGACATACTATGAACAACTTTGTGCAATGGCTACATTCCTTGAAAATCACAATGTACCTAAATTGACACAGAGAAAGAAAAAAAAGGAAATATTGGTAGCCCTACATTTCTTTTAAAAATGAAATGCATAATTAAAGATTTTTTTCTGCAAAGAAAACTCCAGCCCCAAATGACTTCACTAGAAAATGCTGCCAAACATTCAAGGAAAACATACAAATCTTATCCCAATCCTTTTGTAAACCTTAGGAGGAGAGAATATTTTCTAACTCACTTTATGAAACCAGTCTAAACTTAATACCATAACCTTAATGACAAAAACATTACAAGAAAATAAAATTACAGTCCACAAATTGATTGTATTTCCAGATGTGAAATATCATCAGTCAAGAATGTAACTTTTATTCATGACAAATAGTTCTTATTAGAAGGTCAATGTTACTTGTCATTGCAGAAAGACATCTCATTGGTAAATTCAGCTCAGTGAATCGTCTTCTCTTGTTGATCAATGGGTTGTCTCCTCAAGGACTGTTTTTTTGTGTGGAAAAATACGGCAAAATTGAAGTAGGCACTGGAAGGTTAAATCGTGTGTGTGTGTGTGTGTGTGTGTGTGTGTGTGTGTGTGTGTGTGTGTAGGAGTGTCATGGATTAGGACTATGAGTGCCTTATTTAGAACAAGTTGACTCTAGGAAGGATAGTAGTAGTCTCTTAAAATGGTGACATTGAAAGTTCTCTCTCTCATTTTGGGCTGGGTTTATGATATATTGGAACTGTATAGTAATTTCTGTAGTACTTTTATGTGAGTGCTCATTCTTTGTTGGTTCATATATTGTGAAAATATAGTAATATCCAAAGTCCAAAAAGCAAGGTCTCTGTGAAGCATTGGAGAATTTCAAGGGTCACAGAAAATTCGAATTTAATACATTCTGAGCATGTTCCCTTTTTAAAAATGAATCTATTTTTTTTAGAGCAGTTTTAAGTTCACAGAAAAACTGAGCAGAACGTACAGAGTTCTCACATACTGCCTGCCCCTCACATTCATATCCTCCCCTATCACCACCATCCGCCACCTGACGACAAGACTGATATTTGCTACAATTGATGAACCTATACCAACACATCATTATCACCCAACGTTCATCGTTTACATTGTAGTTTACTCTCAGTGTTATATGTTTTTTAAATTTGGACAAATGTATAATGGCATGTACCTACTGTTATAGTATCATGTGGAATATTTTCACTTCCTTAAAAACCTTCTGTGCTCTGCCTATTCATTCCTTCCTCCCTCCAACCCCTGGAAACCATGGATCTTTTTTTACTGTCGCCATAGTTTTGCTTTTCCCAGGATGTCATATAGTTAGAATTATACAGTATATGTAGCCATTTCAGATTGGCACCTTTTACTTAGTAGTATGTATTTAAGGCTTTTCTACAGTTTTTCATAGTTTGATAGCTCATTTCACTAAGACTAACGTTCTATTGTCTGGATATGTCACAGTTTATTTGCCTATTTACCTACTGAAGGACATCTTGGTTGCTTCCGAATTGTAGCAGTTATGAATATAGATGCTATAAACATCCATGCGCATGTTTTGTGTGAACATAAGTTTTCAACTCCTTTGGGTAAATATAAGGAGCATAATTTCTGGGTCATATGTTAAAACTATATTCGGTTTTGTAAGAAGCTGCCAAATTGTCTTCCAAAATGGCTTTACTATGTTGCATTACCATTATCAATGAATGTGAGTTCCTCTTGGTCTATACTTGCTAGAATTTTATCAGCTCTTTTATCAGATATGTCTTGTGCAAATATTTTCTCCCACTCTGTGGCTTGTCTTTTCATTTTATTGACAGTGTCATTCATGAGAAGAAATTTTTAATTTTAATGAAGTCCAGTTTATCGATTCTATTTATCATGGATTGTACCTTTGGTGTGGTATCTAAAAAGTCATCACCACACCCAAAGTCATCTGTATTGTCTCCCATGTTATCTTCTAGGAGCTTTACAGTTTTGTGTGTTACATTTAGGTCTGTGATCCATTCTGAGTTAGTTTTTGTAAAGGGTGGAAAGTCTGTCTAATTTATTTTTTGCATGTACATGTCCAGTTCCATCACCATTTTTTGGAAAGACTCTCTTTGCTCCATTTTACTGCCTTTGATCCTTTGTCAAAGATGAATTAACTATATTTATATGGGTCTGTTCCTGGAATCTCTATTTTGTTCCATTAATCTGTTTGTGCATTCTTTCACCAATACCACTCTCTCTTGATTTCTGTAGCTTTATATTGTCTTGATATCAGCTAGTGTCAGTCCTCTGACTTTGTTCTTTAATAGTGTGTTGGCCATTCTGTTTCTTTGCCTCTTCATATAAATTTTAGAATCGATTTGTCAATATTCACAAAATAACTTGCTAAGATTTTAATTGAGGTTGTATTGAATCTAGATCAAGTTGGGAAGAACTGATATCTTGATAATATTGAGTCTTCTGATTCCATGAACACTGAATATATCTCCATTTATTTAGTTCTTTGATTTTGTTTATCAGAGTTTTGTAGTTTTCTTCAAATAAATCTTGTACATAGTCTTTTTATTTTTTTAGATGTATACCTAAGTAGTTCACTTTTGGGGATGTTCATGTAATGGTATTTCATTTTAAATTTGAAATTCCACTCATCCAATGTTGGTATATAGAAAAACAATCGGCATTTTTGTATTAACCTTGAATACTACGAACTTGTTATAATCCCTTGTTAGTTCCAGGCGGGATTTTTTGTAGTTGGTGGGGATTCTTTTGCATTTTCTACTTAGACAACCATGTCCTCTGTGAACAAAGACAGTTTTATTTCTTTCTTCCCAAACTGTATGCTTTTATTTTATTTTTTTTTTTTGGTCTTATTTCATTAGCTAGGACTTCCAGTATGATGTTGAAAAGGAGTAGTGAAAGAGAACATCTTTGCCTTGTTCCTAGTCTTAGAGGGAAAACTTCTATGTTCTCTCCATTATGTATAATCTTAGCTATAGGTTTTTTGTAGATATTTGTTATCAAATTGAGGAAGTGTTCCTCTATCCCTAGTTTGCTGAGAGATTTTATGATGAATAGGTGTTGAATTTTTTTTCAAATCTTTTTTTTTTTTAATCTATTGATAAGGTCATGCTATTTTTCTTGTTTAGCCTGTTGATGTAATGGATTACATTAATTGATTTTTAAACATTGAACTAGCGTGCTTATCTGGAATAAATCTCACAGGGTTATGGTGTATAATTCTTTTTATATATTGTTGGATTTAAGTTGCTAATATTTTGTTTAGGATTTTTACATCTCTGTTTATGAGAAAGATTGGTCTGTAGTTTTCTTTTCTAGTTAAGGTCTTTGTCTGCTTTTGGTATTAAGGTGATGCTGATACATAGAATGAATTAGAAATTATTTCCTCTGCTTCTATCTTCTTAAAAAGATTGTAGAGAGTTGGTTTAATTTTTCTCCTAAAATATTTGGTTTAATTTTTGGTTTAATTTTTCTCCTAAAATATTTGGTAGGATTCACCTGTGAACCTATTTGTGCCATGTGCTTTCTATTTTAGAAGGTTATTAATTAATGGTTCTATTGCTTTAATAGATATAGGACTGTTCAGATTGTCTATTTCTTCTTGTGTGAGTTTCAGAAGATTGTGTCTTTTAAAGAATTGGTCCATTTTATTAAGGTTATCAAATTTGTGGGCATGGAGTTTTTCATAGTAGCATGTTCCTCTTTAGGTAATTATTATTTGTGTGTCTGCTGCAGTAATTTATAATTAATTGTTAATAACCTTAGATAACATGATCAGAGAATGAGTGTCAGTGAACCAAACTTCCTATTCATAAAGAATAGCTAGGAGATTGTTCATGAACTTGGACTGCGTATCACTGTGAATGGGTGATATCTACAGGTATTTACCTTACCACTAGGTATGCCCATTTATTCATTCATTTATACTTTAAAGAGTAAACATCTTAGAAGGCCAAGCTGTATCCTAAGGTTCAGGGAATCTGTGATAAGTGCCACTGAGTTGGCAAAATCTACTAAACACAGATTATTCATTAGAAGAAATCAGTATTTTTACTTTTGGGCCAAAATATACATTTATATTTTTCAAGCAAGCTTAATATAGCCTAACCTCAATGAAACTGTTGTGTCTCTTTTAAAAATATATATATAGCACTAAGAGATGAAAATGTTTTGATGTCAAACTAGTACTGTATGATTGCCTTATTTGAGCCATAGGTCAAAACGCATACACGTACGGGTGGTGGAGGAGTTTTCCTTGAGGAGAATGGAAAACTTTTAGTCTTGGATCAGGAAATAAAGACTTCCATGCTGGCCTTGCACTGAAGGGAGAAAACTCATTTCTGTTGTTTTGGAGGCTTGGAGGTAGATTGGCCCAGATCCGAGGAATTGAGATGACTGGAAGATTTCTAGTGAGAGAGGGTGGCCGGGAGGGGTGATGGAGGTGGTTAGCACATTAACTGAGGTTGGAAACAAAGGGTGAGCTGGCCAATCAGAGTCTCTAGAATGGATCTGAGTTCAACAGGAGTTTCAGGCTAATCCATTACCCTTGAATCTTACATAAGGTCTTTTTTTGTTGTTGTTTTAATTAAAGTTTATCGGGGTGACAATTGTTAGTAAAGTTATATAAGTTTCAGGTATACAACTCGGTAACACATGATCTATATATCACATTGTGTGTTTACCACCCAGAGTCAGTTCTAACCTCCATCACCATATATTTGATCCCTTTTACCCTCATCTATCACCCTCCTCCCCCATTACCCTCTGATAAGGTCTTGTTGAAAGTTATAGCCCAGTCTCTCCTATGCTGAAGGTATTTTAGAGAAGGACTGATACAGATTTGGAGAAATAGATAAGATAGCAATGTTTCCTCTTCTCTCATCTGTTTTCAATATTACCCACTACTTATGCCCCTTATATATCATGGCGCCCAGCAGAGAGCTCGTGAGGGTCACCTGAGGCAATGGGGTGGCAAGTTAAGGAGGCTGGATGGAAAAATCTGATGGACTCATGAGAGAAGACAGTGCCTTGAAACCTCTAATAAATAGCTGGGGAAAACATCAAAGGGAGCTAACTTCAGGCATAAATGCAGAGAAGACTTGTGGCATATAATTTAGATTATACATGTAAATATGGAAACTCAAGGAGTATATAAACAGTGTCGCTGGCACTCAAAACACCATCACAGTGAATTCTACTCAGTGAGTTGTTACTTGCATAGGTTTGGTTAGGAGGTGGGCTGTCTGCATATAATCTGTTCTGTCATTGTCTTTCTTTTCCTAAAGTATTATAATTAAAAAATATATATGGTAATTGTTTGCCTTTCATCCCCAATTTACCCAATTGAGGATTGATATTTATAGAGAAAGAAATGCAAAATAAAAGAAGGAAGAACTTAATTGATACCAGCTTTCCTTCCTTTCTTCTGTCCTTCCTTTGTTCCTCCCTTCCTTCCTTCCTTCCTTCCTCTTCTTTCTCTTCCTCTTTTCCTTCCTCCCTCCTCCCTCCCGCCTTTCTCCCTTCTCTTCCTCCTTTCCTTCCTTTCAGCCTCGTTTTCTCCCTCTCTTACTATCTTCCTTAGAAGAGACTTTCCACGTGTTAAGCACGTACCATATGCCTAATACTTTCATATACATTTATTAAGTGCTGACAGCAGGTTAATATAACAAAGCATAGTGCTTAATGGCCTGTACTAAGCAGTCAGCTTGATTGAGTTGAAATCCAGGCTCCACCCGTATTAACCACTGTTGATTATGGCACAGAGATTGCTACATTTAAGTTTTACTTTGGACAAAAAGAAAGACTGCATGATCTATTGCAACTAGATGGTATCCTGTGACTAATTTTAGCTAATAGAATGTGAGCAAGAATTATGTATATGGGATCTCTGTAACTGCACTTAGAAGAAAGCTGCCCAGGAGAGCTGCTTACACTTTCTGTGAGAACTAGACTTTGTATGCGAGAAAAATTCACTTTCATTGTATGAAGCCACTGAAGTTTTGCAAGTAGTTTGACTTTAATTAATACGGATTACCTAGACTAATACACAACCTTGAGCAAATTCCTTAACGCCTCTACACTTCAGTTGCCTCATCTGTAAAATGGAGGCAAAATTAACACTTCATAGAGTTATCACAAATATTAAACGGGATGTAGCCACAATTGTCTTAATTACAATAATTTTATGAAACAATAACTTTTATGTTTGGTTTTACAAATTGGAAAAGAAAGATATAGAAATAGTAGGTAAATTGTGTTAGGTAAATTTTGGTGGTTGGTTAAGCAAATACGTAATATTTTGGTCTTAATTACTAGGAGTTTCGATGGGTGAACCTGGCTTTTGGGAATACCTAGATCTAGATATTTAAATAATGGTATAAGAGCTCTCTATCTCTGTCTTTATGTATTCACCTTCGGCTCTGCTTTCCTTTGGTGGCTTCACTCGCACATGTACTCTGGTCAGTAGCAAAAGCAGCTACCACCAACTTAGCAACTGTATGGACCATGAAGAGTACTGTTTGTGGTCTTGCCTGGTTCACATGCTCATCCTTGGATCTGTCACTGCCTTGCAGAGAATGTCTTACAGATATTGACCATCCTGGCCTTGTACTCAATCTGTGGCAGGGAAGGTTGGAATATAAAATGCGTAATATTGGGGTGAAAGGACTTTCCAAAGGAAAATGAAGGCTGTGATCCAAAGACAAGGTATGCAGGTAAAAGCAATTGATGTGCACTGTAAAAGCTGTCAAAAGTCTATAAATCATAGTAAGGATTTCAACCTAGATTTATATGATTTTAAGACCAAGCTGCCACAAACAGACATTTCTGTTGGTGACAGACTAACATTTTAATTGGTAAATATCTTCTGAGTTTGTCTCCAATACACACCTAAAAGTTAGATTGAAAGGATGGTACACTCAGACATTTGTTTGGGTTTTAAGTATTCAAATTGATGCCCTTCCTGAAAGGATGGCTGCTTTGTCTTAACTCCACTCTAAGATTATAAACATAATTAGTATTGATTTATTCATCGCTTTTTACTGTTTATAAAGTGAGGAATACAGCTTATACATATTAGTTTCCTAAGATGCAGCCACCTTCTTTAAGTATAGAAGATTGGTTTAACACCTTTGGCATGTATTCCAAGCAACAGGATATACCCTAATTAGATCTGCAAAAGCTGTTACCTTGATTACCAGATATACTAATTATCTCGTCAATCATTGATCTTATAATTACAAAGGAAGATGCTGTTATTTTCAAATGATCTGGACTAAAGTCTGCCCCTGAGTTCATGGGCTCTACCTGAACACATTAGTTAGCTACATTTCTTTATCCTCAAGGCTTTACAATTAAAATACTTTTTGATCATACCAGGAAAGATTCAAATCACCAGTCCCACCACCTTAACATAACAATTTGAATTTAAATCCGTAAATGGTATGAAAAAGAATTATATGTAGTCTTTTATTAAATAAATTAGCTAAATTTCAATCAGTAGACAGTATCTGTAGATTTTTCTTAAGACTATCACAATTTGCACAAAATGTTGTACAAAGTGTTGTTCGTTCAGAAGATAATAATCTTTATTTTCCCTTATATGGGCTTGATAAAGACATATATTTAACTGTATTATGCTGTGTACTTGCTTTTAGAACATACCACACGTGCAATCACTTTCTGTAGGTATAGTCTCTAATAATATTTTACCATATGCATGGATATGTACAACAATCCTAAGAGGAATACATTGTAATTGCTAAATAAGTGACAGTTTATAGACGTGTCAACTGGATACGATGGAGGCAATACACGTATTTCAAATGTCTTCTTTTGATCAGATATTCATGGCTTATATTTCTGTATTGTGTTGTCTGTAAATTTGGGTCTTTTTGGCCTTTGCTTTCTGTAAGAATGAAACTACCTATCACATCACTGAAGTACTTCTAAGATGGGGACTACTGGTATTACTTACTCTCTACTTTAATAACATACCATTAAATGAGAACAAATTGATTTTCCTCGAACAAATAGGCATAAGCATGATCCTATGTATACTTATATTCTTCATATACATATTATTAAATAGGTCAAGCCGAAATATCAATTCAACTCAACTCATGTGACCTGAAATCCACTAAGTGCCTTGAGATTCACAGAAGAAATAAGTGCTATAGATATTGTGTACGAGCTAACCCAACTCACATTCATTCTCAACTCACTGCTCCCTTGCCCCCCTCCACTACAGAGCCTGCAAAAAGCTAAATACTCACTTCTGTCGCCTCCCTTACAGATAGAAGACGACATATGTCACATTTCTGGTCAATGATATATTAGTGGAGGCCTGATGTTCACCTTATAAGGAAGTTTTCTTTTCCTGACAAAAGAAACCAAGGCTGCTAAACAGACCAATTTTCTTCTCTTCTGCCTTGAGCTTGAGACAATGGCAACCACATTGCAACCATGGGTCTTCATGCATAAGAATGAAAGCCAACACACAAAGCAAGAGAGGCTGCGGGAAATAGAAAGAGCTTATATTACTGAAAGCGGCTGATGTTACAGAACATCCAGCTTTTTCTCATTGACAATGTGACTACAACATTCTCTTACATCTTTCAACATTCTAATGGAAAGCACAATTCCCTCTCTATAAATTGGGTTTCCTCTTATTTAAAATCACAAAAGCATTCCTAACGTACAGTAAGACATAACTGTTCAGGGAGCATAGAAAATAATGGCTTTTCATATTTCTTTCTTTTTTTGGGGGGGAATTCAGGGATTTTCTTTTCTTTTTTTTTTTTTAATTAAAGTTTATTGGGGTGACAATTGTTAGTAAAATTACATACATAGGTTCCAGGTATACAATTCTGTATCATCACACAATGTGATTTTCATATTTCTTAATGGCCCAGGCAATGACAGTGGTGTAAATATAAATCAACCAACTTTTCCTCCAAAGGGGGAAAAATCAACAATAAGAAATCAAAGCAAACAGAACTCAGGTGTTCAATATAAATAAAGACAGAAAAAATGTAAACTTCAAATTAACTCTACATGGAAAAATAAACATCAACATTCAACAAACTGTCTCATACACTTCTACACTTTTGCTGGCCTTCACAGAAAGCTAGGACAGTTTGGGTAAATCTGTACTGAAGAGACGAGAGGAAAGCTAGCCCAGGGCTAAGATTGTTAATAAAAGAAAGTTAACCCCATGATTAAAAAATTGTGCAATAGATCAGAATACTACTTGACAGGATATGTACCTAACAGTATAGGTGAGGAGGCAGTCTTAGGAAAGGAATCTTCCAGGAGAGAGAAGCAGGTTTCAAAGAGGGAGAAGTACCTTTAAGAAAGGATGTAGTAAAGGAAAAATGAAGCAAGGGAGCTGGGTAGATTTAGGACCCTGCAAAGTAAAAGAAAAAACAAACAAACAAACAAAAAAGGCAAAATATTTATTGCCACGCAACTTCTTCACTCAATACTCCATTCACCGATGGGCTTGTCTCACCTGTTAAAAGAAAAAACAGTAAGGATACAAGACAGAGATATTGATATCAGACAAGTAGAACTCAAGTCATATAGCGTTTAAAGTGATGAAGAAGGATACCTTTTAATGTTAGAAGTACAATTCACAATAAAAACACAATTAAACATATAAACAGTTATAAACATATATGTAACTAATAACAAAGGGATCACCTTTATAAAACAAATAGTAGAAAGACACTGAGGAACACATTAATAATAGGAGAATTTACACACCACTAGGTACAAGACAGATCAGATGGACAAAAAAATAAATAAGGATTTAGAAAATCTAAACAACACAATGAGTGAGGTAGATCTTCGGATGCATATTGAACGTTACATACTGGTAATAAAGAAAACGACTTCTTATCAAGTACACACGGGAAATTCTCAAACATTCATCATATTCGAAAAAAATTCCAGAAAGTTCCACGAAGTAAAAATATTACAAAAATTATTCTTTATCAAAAGGCAATAAACTATACATATTAGCACAGTTTTAAGAAAAGGATTTTTCTAGAGAAATTTAAAAACCTTTTGATAAACAAATTTTGGGTATGAAAGCAGAAAGAAATACCAAAATTAAAGAATTTCTAAAAAATAACAATAATGAAAACATATTAGAATCTATGTGTTAGTGATCACTGAAATTTGATAGCTTTGAATACTTTTTAAATATATGTTAAATAATTGAATTAATTGAATTAATGTCTGAGAATAGAAATCTAGAAAAAAATTAATTAAACCAAATGAAAGCAAAGGGAAAAAATAATAAAGATAAAAACACAAAATGAGAAAAAAATAATAAAGCAATAAATCTAATCATACATCAAAATCTTGGTTTCTTTTTAATTTAAAAAAATAGGCAAACGTCGGTTAATTTAATCAAGACAAAGTGCACCAATATGCAAACTAAGAAATGATAAGAGGGGATAACCATGGATACAGAGGACATTTTTAAAAATTATGAGACTGCTTTGCAGTCCTCTTCACAAATAAGTTTAAAAATTAAATTAAATGGGAAATTTCATAGGGAAATAAAGTTACACATTAAATTGATCACATTAAAAACAGAATAATTATACAGACCAATTTTCCTAGAAAAAGTTATCAAGGAATCAACTTGCAAAATACCACCAGACCTGAATGATTTTGCTATAATCCCAAAATGCCAGAAATTGTTTCAGATAATTAAAGATGAAAGAAAATTTATCAGTTTTGTTTTGTGAAGACAGGATAATATTGGTATAAATAACTGATACTATGAAAACAAGAAATTACAGAGTTCAATCACTTATAAATATTGAAGAAAGTGTTCCAAAAAAAATATTAGTGAATGAAATTCACAACATACCAAGAAATTAATATGCCGTGACCAAGTGGGATTTCTTCCAGAAATTGCAAATTTGGTTTAACATTAGAAAATCTATTAATAAAATAAGCTATATTAATAGATATAAGGGGAAAATCATATGATCATCTCTATAGACACTGGAAAAGCCTTGGACAAAATTCAACACTTCTTTTTTGGTAGGGGCATTGGTTATCAGGGATGTAACCATTTTTAAATGTATATATATATATATATATTCTAGGAATGAGCAAAAAAAGTAAATATACAGTGGATGATGGAGCCAGGTTTTCACTAGCAGAGAAGAGAGTTACAAAAAAAGAAAGAGGCAAGATAGAAGGAGCCTTATGTAATCGGATTATAATTGTAGGTATCAGTGTGAATTCATGGTTTTTAATAGATTCATCAATGGTTCTCAGTTGGGGGCAATTTGGCCTCCTAGGGGGAATTTAGCAATATCTGGAGACAGTTTTGGTTACCCCACCTGGAAGGTGGAGTATGCCACTGGCATCTAGTGGAATGTTGGTAAACATCCTACAGTGCAGAGGACAGTACCCCCAGAAATTATCTGACCCAAAATGTCAATAGTGCTGAGACAGATTGGTAGATACAGAAAAAGATGTGCGTGTGTGTGTGTGTGTGTGTGTGTGTGTGTGTACATCTATGTCTTCGCTCTGTCTCTAAGAGTGCCTAAAAGTAATGACCAACCTACAGTCCAAATCTTGCTTTCTAAATAGGAACCAGGGCACTGAGAGGAACAAAACCTCACTTCCATGATATTCCTGACCCCACATGAATATGCTGAATTTAATCAAAAGCAAACAGCCAAACCCAATTTGAGGTTTTTGCATTCCTCAAAGGTTTTGCCTGAGGTTTTTGCAATATTTTGCATTCTCCAAAATAGTGTGACTGTACTCTTCAAAAATATCCATGGAATGCAAAAAATTTTTCTGAGAAAGAGGATTAAAGTTCCAGATTAAAGAGGACTAAAGAGATCTTAAAACTGAATGTAATGCATACACTGAGATTCCCTTTTGCTATTAGTAACATCATTGGGATAATTGATGAAATTGAATGAGTTCTATAGAGTATCTGATAATATTATATCAGTGTTTATTTGTTGGGGCATGGGTTATCATTATACAAGACAACCATCTTGTTTTAGGATATGCATATTGAAATATTTAGGGGTAAATATTATATTATGTCTGCAACTTACCTTTAAGCAGTTCATATCTAGATATAGATGTAGATGTAGATGTAGATATAGAATACATATAAATACATAATATATAGAGAGAGTTGGAGTGATAAAGCAAATACGAACATTTAGAAAATCTGGATGAAGGGCACATAAGAATTCTAATGCTATGTGCTATTCTTGCAAACTTTTTGTAAGCCTGAATTTATATCAAAAATTTATATCAAAAATGAACAGAGAGAAATCTTGCTTTTTTGTCTAAAATTATCTGAACAATGCCTCTATGTTCTATGTGTGAAAAAAGATAAATAAAATACACATGTTTTCTAATGCATACTTATAAAATGATAAAATATATGTGCATTATCAATATCCAATCATTGCAAAGAGCAATTTAAAAATGTCATTATTAATGTCATGAATATTAAATAATATTCATGTTATTATTTTAATAGCATCATTAAGGCAGGACTTTATTTATTGCTTAATATATTTTCTATCCTCTTGACACAACACATTTATGGTTTCATTTTATTCCACAGCTTTTAGTGATAGATATTGATATTGGGTCAAAAATCTATGGGTTAAAAAAAAAAAATCTATGGGTTTTTTTTCTCTGAAAACTCTAGACTCTATTTTGAAAAAAAATATCAATTTTAGTGCCAAGGAAGCAACTGGATTGTGTAGTTGTTAAATAATCTTAATGAGATGTCAACAGCAGAAAAATATTCTCAATCCTCAGCAAGGTCTTCAGGTAATGAAACATTGATTTTTTTTTAAACTGCTTAAAGCCATTTTGCTTACTGTACAGGAAGTAAATGAAAAATACTTATTTGATTCCAAGGGCACAATCCATTTTCAGATACTTAATTTAATATTTAAAATTATTTATAATCTCTCTACCTTCATTAGCTATTTGTTAAGTTTTCTCTGTTGCCTTTTTGAGTGAACATCTTCGGTTCATTCTCAAAGCAAGACTCTGACTTGACTTAAATCATTAGAGAGGTTATGCTTGTGAGAAAGCATCTGTATTCTAGTTAGAAAATGCTTTATGAAATCGATAGACATGATATAAGAATATATTGTCCTAAATTATTCATTTTTATTATTTTATGTATTTAACTATTAATACAATTGAAATTATGTTGATTTTTGGCTCAAAGGTCTACAGTATTCATGAGAATTATTCAGAATCCCAGGTCTCTGTTTATCCAACTTGAATTCTTTAGACTCTGTTCTAATCATTGAAACAAAACAAAATAAAAATTGCCCATTATTTAGTAAGTTGGAAGAATAGTAGTCATTTATTGACTATACAATTGTGTTAAATAAAAATTAAACACCCTAAGCTGAGAAAACAGTAGTGTGATTCTAAGTGAGAGGTGCAGTTTAGTTAAAGTGAGGTCTTTTCAGAAAGGCAAGGAAGCTCTGGTCTCTAAACAAAAACATTTCCAGAGTGCCCAAACTTTGGAAATTACTACATCAGGAGGGATGGTGAGTTTTCTCAGCAAACTCAAACAAAAGTGGAACATTTTCATCTACTCTTGTTGCCAAATGGAAAAAAATTTCCTCTGTGTTTCAGGATGATAAGCTTGTCAATTTAAGACAGTGTAGTTTGGACTTATTTTGCACTTCAGAAGAAGTTCCACATACATTAATTTCAGCTATGTCTTATTCCTGGATTTGACAATAAAAGCCCAATGGGTCAGTTAACTATTGTTGAGTAAGAAGAACCATTTATAATCAGCCCTGTGTCTGTAGGACTTTGGGAGTTTGGCTGATGTAGGCTGTGCTTGCCTGGGCAGCTCATATTCAGATTGCAGGGTCTGGTACCACGCTGCTTCTCCTTGTTCTTCTGTGGGTCAGCGGGTCATTCTCTTCAGTGGGTCATTCTGTTCTTACCCCCGTCTCATCTTCCTTACTGGCGGAGGGTAACCAAAGCAAGCTCTTCTTATGGCAATGACAAAGGTACAAACGAGCAACTGGAAAACTACCTTTCTCCTTGTATCACATTGGCCAAAATAAGTCACATAATCAAATCCAAGGTCAAAAACAGAATTGCAAGATCACATGACAAAGAGTATGGATACTGGGAAGGCTGCAGAACTGGAACCAATAACGCAATGTATACTAACATGAGGCAATATCAGATATATTGTTTTAAAAACTATTCCTCTTCTACATATCAGTTCATGTCAGTGCTTTTTGATAATGGAAATAGTGTTGGCTCACCAAGTTATAAATATATCACCTTAAGAGAGCCTTAATAAAAATTATGAATGTCTTTTTTTAGAACTATGAGGTATCAGACTATTACTTAAATCTGAGACTGATATGATGGCCAAATTTTATGAGAGATTCAGTTTTAATAGGTTTTAGAAGAAAGCCTAAAATCCATTTGGGATGAAGAATATCAACAACTAATAAATTATCAGGAAAACGATCAGCTCTGCATAATGGAAGTGGTAGAAAGCACGAACTTCTAAGGAAGCTTTGTCTCCTTACATTTAGAACTCAGATGGCCTGGTTCTGATGATAAAAATGGTCTTCCCTGTTATGGTGGGAGAGAAAAACATTCACTCCAAGTGAAAGACAATGACAAAGTGAAATCACTTGCAATGGCAATAATTCTGATGGTTTGTTGTCTATGGAGAAAGAATAAAATGTTTCTTTCAAGATTTAGTTACTATTTTCAAATTTAAATATACTGCAGAGCAATTTGTGTAAGAGTTGTAAGCATTCTCTTTTCTGTTTGATAAAATGTTATAAGTGCCAGATATATATTTGAATTTTTAGTAAATACTTTTAAATTATTTTTATTGCTGAGAGTTTATATGCTTCAGATGGTCTGAATATGAACAGAATGCTTATGAGCTTGTTATAAACACCTGAAGAGAGAGGGTTTACAGGGACAACACCCAAGCGAGATCTTAACGAAGGAGCTGATATTCTGCAGTGACAAAGAGCATCCATTTCCAGCAGTTGTGCTGCGGTGACAGTATGAGTTCACGGGCTCTGACTGGGTAACTGCGAACATGCTGTCTGTCAAATCTGAGTCACAAGACATTGACTTCTCTCTTGCTGACAGAAGCATTTAGCACTTTTCTCTCAGGATGGGTCTGGTTTAAGCACATATGTTATATCCTGATTATACTGGAAATCAAGAACTCTGGATGTGGGATCTATTCTTTACTCTTCCCATATCTACCTATGTGACCAGTGACAAGTACAGTTTTCAGTTCCTCATCTATCTAAGGTGATGGTAGGAAAAGGTCATTTCTTGGATCACTTCCAGCTCTAATAGTCACTGAATCTACTGTGCTGTCTCCACGTTCACGGGCATTCCCTCTGCCCTACACAGGAGAACTTCCATGGGCCTTAGTGCTTCCTCAAGTAATAGATGCATTAGGATAAAACTATGATGCATAGATGGGTTTTCCTGTCGTAGAAATCCCATGAAATGAATGCTTCCAATATTTAGGAAAAACATGAACTATATTTCTATTTTTGAGAAAAATACAAGTGAATTTTCTTATAGTCTTCGAACAAGAGTTTAATAGATGCAAAACACCCTCCTTAGTGACCGATCCCAGAGGGAGAGATTGAAGAGTCACTGAATTTGAAGATCAGCCAAATCATTTCTCAGTTTTTGATGAATGAGAAAGGCAGTAGCTATGCAGTATGACTCCCTTTGCTAAAATAGAGAAGAGTATCATTTGTGTAACTGGTGTTTAGGACTGGCACACGTGAGTGGTACAGGTTGTGTGCTACATCTTTTTTTTTTTTTTTAGAGGATTCAGTTCCCTCAGCCTGTGACATGGGCGCCCGCCCTTACAGTTGTGCAGTGCAGAACTTGTGTAACTGAACGTGGAGGCCCTGTCGGGTGATAGCTTAAAAGTGACATTTCTGTGTGTGTGACCTCACAAGAATCTATCGGAGTGGCATGGAAATGGAAGCAGAGCCAGTTTTGTGGGCATGTAATGTGCTGTTGCAAAGGGCCGTGCACTTAGATGGGCCCCAGACTTATCAATAGTTGAATGCTCCGCTGTCAGCATCTTGAAATTCTTAATCATTTTTAAATAAGGAACCCCATCTTTGCATTTTGCACTTGGTGTAAAAAATTATGTAGCTGGTCCTGAATGGATGTGGGAGTGGTTTAATGCTGTCATCACAGTAAAGAGAAAGAAATAATTACTTTTCCGCTTCTGACATCCAGGATAGAGTTTTTATAGTAAGGCAATTGGCTTGAAAGCTAGGATTTATTGAGACAGTAAAATAATTTTCTACTTCCCTTTAGTATATCAAAGACCAAAGCTGCAGGATTCAGATTATACAGTTTTTCCAGAAATATAGAGGAAATACTCCTTTCACATATGAGCCAATATTTATTGTTAACATTTACAACTGTTTTATTTCGCTTTTCAGTGTAAATAGTGTCTTTCTTGAGTCAGAGAATATCTTTGGCACAAATTTACATAGACTGAGGTTCCTGCCACCTAGCCTAGTTGAATTAATCCACAGATGTCAACCCAAACACAAAATTTTCCTATATGGTTATTGTTCATATTCAGAAAGTATGTGTGTTTTTGCATGAGTGTACAAAGAAACTTAAATCCATTTTCATGGTTGGGTTTAACATTTTCCTTGATTTTTTTTTGACCTGAAATAATCTAAAAGTGAAGACGCTATGATCATATTGAGTTGCATAATAATATATTAATATGCCAGCTCAAGTAATTATGGTCCAAAGTGGATTTTTAAGCTGGAATTATTCCCTTTACTTATCTTAATCGTTCAACTCCCAAGAAGTGTGAATACTAAGAGATTTATGGAAGGGCCAGTACTAGTCACATCTCTAAAGAGGAGTCAGCTGTGATTATGGCATCTGAGTTATTCTAGCTGGTTAATGAGTAGTTGGTCTATCTGCCATACTTGGTTCTAGGGAGGGAGGGAGGATGGGAGGGTGACAGAGAGAGAGAGAGAGAGAGAGAGAGAGAGAGAGAGAGAGAGAGAGAGAGCAGGAGGAAGAGGAGGAGGAGGAGGAGGAGGAAGAGGAGGAGGAGGAGGAAGAGGAGGAGGCTAAGCAAATTACTGGCCTAAACCTGCTGGTGACACGTCAGCCCTGGGGGCTGCATCACGATTTCTCAACCTCTGCACTATGAACATTGACGAGGGGACTGGATAGTTGTTCGTTGCGGGGAGGGTTGTCCTCTGCATTGAAGGATATTTAGCAGCATCCCTGGCCTCTACCCAGGAGATGCCAATGGCATACCTCCTCTTCAGCTGTCATAACCAAAAATGTCTGCCGACGTTGCCAAAACACCCTCAGTTACAAACCATGGGACCAGCTTGAACTAAGGACATCCTACGGGGACTACTTCTCCTTAATGGAAGTCCAAAAGCAGACCAAGTGGTCCTCTTAGCTCCTTTATCGTAGGCTGATATCTTGATATTGTACTTAAAATATTGCAGAGGGAATCTGAAGAAAAGTGAATGTAAGTCCCTAAGACTTCGAACAGCTGAACTAGACTGCCTAGTCCAGGACCTTCCCAGAATATGTATGTGTTTTTGTGTGCGGTTGTTGGGGGAAGGGTAAGAAATTGTTCCAAGCTGAAGGCAGCTGACATCCCCCCGTTTCTACTTTATTTACATGGGAACTAGTAATATAGTAAATGATCAGGATCTTAAAGAGCACTGATCCACAAATCACTGAGACACCAAATCAACTTAAGTTTTCAACTTTGTTAGTGATTGAATAAAAAAGGTCCATCCCCTAGTGTTCTGGCGCTGCCTACACTGCCACCCTTTCTTTGCACAATGCTTAGTTCAGAATGTTTGGAAGGATTTCGGTACTCCCTAGACATTGGGGCACCTGAGAACTTGAAGATATAGCCCCCCAAGAAAGAGAATAATTTTTTTTCTTAGACTTAGAAAAGCAGTAACACTAACTATGCATAGTTACCTGGAAAAAAAAATAATGATTTCCCCTACTTTTATTCATTCAAAGTCTTTAACCATTAGTTTGCCTTGTGATTAGTGGTATTATCATTAATATTTAGAAGTTGTTATTAATTACTGTTGGTTCTATGCTTCTCTGATGTTAGGAAAATATACTGCCCAGGTCATTTAAGGAAAAAAGAAAAGAAAAAGAAACAAAAACAAAAACCCGGCCAATAAAGAGAAGAAAGGAGGTGTAATATAGATCCTTTAAGCTTTAGTATGAGTTTTTCTATAAAAATTTTCAATGATTTTATCTGTGTGTAGGAAACAGTTGTACATCACTTATGTTATGGGGAAAGAGTACGTATCTTAAATTACCTAACCACTTACTGTGAAGTATTTGAGTAGCTGCTTCTGTCCTATGGAGAAAAATACTTTCAAAATAGGTATCCCAGGGTACTGCAACATAATTATACAAATATTTCAGAATCAGACTAAGTAAGGCATGATAGGTAACATAACTTGTTTCAAAGTTTTTGTTCCTTCTCATTTTATTTATTTTCTCCATAGGATAAGTTATTCTTAAATGTTTTACTACATATCTAGAAGCTTGGTTAAATTTTTGTTTTAAAACATAGACTAAGCTTCCTCGTATATGAAAGATACCTCTTCATTTCACATGTAAGGAAAATGCAAACAGGGAAGTGAAGAGATTTGCTTACATTTGCAAAGTGAGCCTGGGAGTTCTCTGCCAGCCTGAAGGTGCATATTAAGGACCATTCTCTATTTTCAGCATCACTTTGGCCCATGCCTTTCTGGAAGCATCATGAGAACAGGACACGTCAGACTTTATCACTCTCCATTTGATCGAACATTTAGGTATCCATTGCATTTTATGCTCGGTATCAGACCGTACTGTCTACAGTTAGGGTCACATAACTAAAACATCAGGAAGCTGAAAGGCTACAAGTAACTACATTTGATTGAAAGATAAAAAAATTTCATTTTGATAAAAAAAAAAAAAGAAAACTATCACCCATACATGCTTTTACTTAGTATCTTCAGGCTATGTTTTACAAAAGGAAGAAGTGAACACAGCAAATGAGAAGTCAACGGTTCGTTCCCTTATTCTGGCATTAATACATTATGTGGTCTTAGTAAATCATTTATTCTGGAGTTATCTCCATTCTTCAGTCTTGTTTCCTCTGGAAAAATTTCTAAAACATGAGCACCATCAAACTGCCCATGAGTGATAATCTCTAGTGCTGGTGAGACTGTGGGAAAAAACAAATTTTCATTCACTCCTGGTTGGACTATAAAACCAAGTAAGAACTTCTAAGAAAGTTCTCTGGCAAAACTAATGAAAATATAAAATATATATGCCTCTCTGACCAGCAATTCCAACTACTTATTTACTAGATGTAAAAATACCAGTATTTAAAGACATATGTATAAGAAATTTATTGCAGAGTTTTTTGGCATCCAGTAACTGGAGACAACCTGAACAGTCATCGGTACCAAGATAATTCAACAAATTACCCTGTTTCTCCAAAAATAAGACACAGCTGGACAATCAGCTCTAATGCTTCTTTTGGAGCAAAAATTAATATAAGACCCATTATTACATTATATTATATTATATTATATTATATTATATTATATTATATTATAGACCGGTCTTATATTATCTAATACTGGGTATTATATTATATTATACAAGACCCGGTCTTATATTATAGTAAAATAAGACTGGGGTTTTATATTAATTTTTGCTCCAAAAGATGCATTAGAGCTGATTGTCTGGCTAGGTCTTATTTTTGGGGAAACACGGTAGGTAATTCATATTGTGAAATATTATGCAATATTATCTTTAAAAAGATCAGAGATCAGTATAAATTGACTTGAAAAGATATTCATCATGGATTTAAAAAGTAAAAAAGCAATTTACAAAATGTAATATAGTATTATGCCATTTGATATTAAATCCTTATATATATGTATACATATATATTTTATGCTTTTGATAAGCAAGGGAAAAATATGAATTAATACATCCCAAATTAGCAGTAGATAAATCAAAGAAAGAGAGAAAATTATTACTTTTTCTCAAAATGTATCTATATTGTTTGCATATGTGCAAGAAGCATATTACTTTCAATGAACAATATTTTCCCAACATTTTATTAAGAAAGGTTTCAAACATACAGGAAAGTTGAAATAATTTTAAATACTATGTGTAGTCATATACCGACCACTTGGATTCGACCCCATTGACATATTGCTATAGTTTTATCACAGACCTATCCATTTGTCCCTCTTTCTATCCATTCCTCATTCCATTTTATTTTCTTGATGCGTTTCAAAGTAAATTGCACACATCAGTCCATTTTCTCCTAAGTACTTCACCTTGTGTAATAAATGACACTTTGGTTGAAATTTAAAATAATATATTTAAAGACAGTTGCCACAGGAGCTCTAGTTGTGGCTCCAATCATTAGGCATCTTGGATCTCTCCTCCTTGCTGTCAACATAACAGATCTTTCTGGGGTCTATGAAATGAAGGGTAATTGGGTACTGAGGTTTGAGATAGGATCTTAGAAATATTAGAAAAATGAATACACTTTCTTTCACTCTTTGGAGATCCATAGCTCTTAATATGTGCTTTTTGGAATTCAATGTCAATTGTATGTGCATTGTGAAAATGTAAGCTACTAGAAATCTCCAAGGAGACTTCAGGCTTTGGGAGATATAGCAGGTGTATTGCTTAGAATTCAGTTGCCGAGAACAGAATCCACTCTACCTACGCAGAGAGAAAGTTATCACATGGTATTGTGTGACTTCCAGATCCACAGTGAGGGCTGAAGAAAAACTCTGTTGAGATTCAGGAAGCATTTCCAAATCCATGGAACAGAATGACACCTGCTAGTTCCAGAAAGACACCTCAGCCTCTGCCAGGAATTTGCCAGAGGAGGAAACTTCCTGTGGAATCAAGAAGTCACTGCTGCAGTTTCTGTTCCAGACCAGGCTGCCTTTTCCATAATCTATACCAGAACATAAAAGCTCCTCATTTTGCTTCTCTCCTGCAACGAGTCAACATATAAATTAAGATAATATCTGGAATCTCCGTACACGGAGTCTGGGAATTGTTTTATGAAAAGTACTGTTAGTTGCCTAAAGTAATTGATTTTCTCCTTGAGATATGGGCCTATGTTTCCTACTCTCCCCTGCAGTTGTATGTGGCTATGTGTCAATGTTCTTGCATAGAGGATGTGTGTTGAATATACATACACCTTAAGACTATGGTCATATCTCATCCACATTGTTTCTCCTTATTGTTGGCTGAAACCTGACCCAGATTCAACCATGAGAATGACAACAATGCTAGAGGGTCTAGTGCTGTATCGCCACCCTGGATTCCTGGATGACTTTGTGAAGTCCATTTAATGATTTTGGATGATTACATGAGTGAGAAGGACTTGAATCTTCTTTAAGTCACTGGATTATTGTTTAGTCTTTTGGTTTTTACAGCCCAGGCCTATCCTAAGGAATGCCTGTGGATTTTAGTATTTCAGCCTCTGTACCTAGAAATGTTGATTGGGTTTAATGTTTAGCAAACCAGTCCACAGTGCCCTCCAAAACAGGGCTCCTTTCTTCTCCCTTCAAAATACACACCCTTACTCTCTTCTTCTCTCCTTCATATCTCTTATTAACACAACTGAATGCGCGCGCACACACACACACACACACACACACACACAATCTTATTCATTGTCACTGCCTAACACAGGACCTGGTATATCATAGTTGTTCAACAAATACTTGGTTAATAAATAAATAAATGACATCTTCACATTTTGAGGTTCTTATGAGGACAGCATATAATTCTGCTTGACATACTTCAGTGAAAAGTGAGGTTTGACATCTTGAAAAAGATTTTAACATAGAGAGAAGGGGTAAAGGACATTCTGGGTAGCAGAGAGGCATGTTGGAAGTATGGCAGCATGAGAAGGGTGAGGGGATCTGTGAGCCTGCCATTGTATTTGGTAGGAAGGCTGAAGAGAAGCAGTTTGGAATTGAGGTTGGATTCAGATTGGGCAAGTTCTTTAACGCTATACCGTGGCATTGGTCATTCTGTACACCGAGAAACCTTCAAAGGTGTGTTTGTTTCTATTTTTGATTTTTGATGTAGTATTGTACTGATATACTTGGATCTGTCTTTTAGAAAACAAGGGTGTGGAGGAGGGGAAGACTGGAGGTGAGAGAGACTGGAAGACGAGAGGCCAGCTAAGGGGTTTAATTTGCCAGGAGAGAGTGACGGATGTTTCAATTAGGCAGAGGTGGGGGACAAATCTGTGCGACACTTTGGAGATAAAATTAAAAGAACTGGGCGACTCATTAGATGACAAGTAGGGAGGATCTCTCATTTCTAGATTGAGTTGATAGTGCTATTTTGACTTAGGACAGGAAATACAAACAAGGAAGTAAATTGTGTTGGGGGCGGCTGACGTAATAAAATTTACTTTTTAGACTGCTGCATTCCATTTCAGGGAATGGCAGCATTAAGTAGCTAAATGAAAACATAGGTAAGGAAGGCACAAGACTTATTATGACACTGGTTTTTGTTTTTTTGTTTTTTTTTTGGACTTGGAACTCAAAAGCAATAGTGGTTAGCATTTCTCACAAGGTGATCTGAGAACATTTGCACCAGAGATTCTTGCCTTGGGGTGCTTGTAAAAACCTGAAGTTTCCTGGGCCTTATCCCAAGCATACTCTGTCAGATTCTCTGGGGGGTAGGGCCCAGGAATCTGCTTTTCTAAAAATATTCTTGGGTTATTTTAATGCATTAAAATTTTTGAGAAGCACAGATAAAGGTGACAGCTAAAGCCTAATGGTAGATAAGATTATCTGGGAGAAAATATAGCGTGAGGAGAGACTATGGACAAATGGACAAGAATGGTACCAGATTACAAAAATGGCAGCTTTCAACAAACTGGTCAAAGAGGATAAAAACATATGCGACTCTTGAGAGAATAGAGAAGCAGCCGTGGGAAGAGAAATGTTTTAGGGAGGTGAAGTGGTAGGGGCTCTGGGGAGAGCAACATCATGTTCTGTAACTCTTTATTCTGTTCCCTAAAATGAAACAGAGAAAAGGATATTGGCCTTTCCAATTTGTGGGTCATCACTGACCTCTGAGGCAGCCGTTCCAATAAACTGATGGAAGTGAAATAATGTGGTGTTAGTAAAGCATTGAAGGAACTGAGGATTCAAGGTAGATTATTTAGAGAATATTTTCCTTTCATAGGGGGCAATATATATAGTTTATAACTCAATATAATTTCTATTTCAAATTGTAATTCTTCTAAGGAAGAGAAAATGTAGTGTTAGTTGGGGATTGACCGCTGTGCCTTTTTCTCCTAGGATGAGCCACCTCCCGCTTTGTGCTCAGGTAGGTCCAAACAGGTTATTGCTGAGATGTTTCTGGGCCCATCTTCAATGATCCTTCCAAACTGACAGCTTTCTACCTCCAACTGGGTCATATTCAAGTGTGTGTGTGTGTGTGTGTGTGTGTGTGGCCGTGGGGTTGGGGGTTATGTGGAGCAGGCATGGCAGGCTGTGCATAGCTGCACCAAACAGACGTTTTGGAGTAAACCTTCTTCTGTTGTTTACTCCTGAGTATCAATCACGTACCCATCTTGGAGTTCCCTTGTGAGCCAGGGCTATGGGATGAAACCTCTCAGACACCAGTGCGGGGGTACCTGCTTCTTCCTTTGAAGCTCTCTTCCTCCTCCCCAGATGCCATTCCAAACGTATTACACACACTATACGTACACTATTTGCTTAATCCTTAAAAATAATACAAGACAGTTACTATTATTGGTAATTTACCTGTAGCAGGGTCACAGCTTGAGCCTAAATGAGATTTGAAGATTGTGTGTAAGGAAAATGAGATGTTGAAAGAAGCTTCTTTTCTTGGGGAAGATGAGTATGAAGAGAGGAGATCCTTCAAAGAAAAGAGTCAAAAGGTGATTTGTGGAGCGTGTACAGGAAAGATTCCAAGGACAGCTAGATGTCTGTCTGATGGTCCCTGGTTCGATCCCCATGCAGCCCTACCATGTCCTAGTAAATTAAGAGTCATTTCTCTAAAATCCCCATGGGACACAGGCAAGCAAATTGTCAATAGTGTTGGGAATCGCTGGTCCCTGTCAGAGAAGCAGCAGTACAGGCGGTAGTACATTGACCATCGTGATGGCAGTAGCATTAGAGACGGAGGCATCCTAACTGTTGATGTCTTTCATGTCTTTGGCTTTAGCAATCAGAAGATTTGCCACAGATATGGATTGGATACGCCTGAGTCTTGGGCATTGGAAACCTTACAGCCTCTGGAAGGCAACAGTGGGCAACTCTGGCATCGATTCCATTTTCAGAATCCTTAGAAAATACGGACACCACTCTGGTGGGCTACGGTAGGAAGGAAGTGTGTGGTTGCATGTCATGTGACAGGTGCGAGGAAGAGCTCTTGGAGCAAAGTGCAAAGTATTGAAGGATTTTTGGAAGATTTGATAGGGAATGAAGCTCCCACAAAGCAGGTTAGTGTGTGGTCATAGGGCTACTACTTTCTATCTGTTATTTTTACTCTATTTTTTTTAATCTGGTGTAGTGAATAATATAGATTAAACTATGGAGAAAAACCGAGGTTCAGAGAATTAAGCTAACTGGTACAAAATTCTGTATGTGGCTAAGAGTGTGCAAAACTTGATCACTCATGTTGCTATCTTCCTATTTGGGCAAAGGAGATGATACCAGGGGAGGGAAAAAAAGATTGTAGCTATATAATGATATTAATGGTAGGGCCTGGGATAAATTAGGAAAGGATAGGATTAAGAGTATAGCTGGAGGAATTAATTAAAGACATTTAGAATATGGTATGTAAGAAACACAAGCAGAAGTATTTCATGCAAAAGATCACAAGGATGTGGAATTAGATAATAAGAAAGCGAAGGGAATCAGCATACAGACAAGTAATTAAAGAAAGACATCTGGAGAGAAATAAGGGAAGCGGAGGAGATAAAAGGCAGGTTTGAGATAAACTAGAGTATGTTGGTAAAGCCATATGGGTGTTTTTCTACTTTTCTTGATACACATTATGTCTTCTTCACCACAATCCCAAATATTGCACATTTCAGCATGTTATATTTGTTTCTGGAAATACCTAGGATCTATATAAATATATCTACCAAAGCAAATGTTTCAAAGAAGATCAACATGATCTGTTTTTCATGGCTAACTTAGCATGTGTCTACTTCCCACGAAAGTCTAGATCTTCTATTTGTGATTACATATTTTGCCACAAAAAAAAACCAACAGAATTGGCTATTTAACATGGTTTTCTGTATAATAGGAAACAATATCCATGAAAGTACCACCACAAATATCTTTCACCATGCTCTTCTCATCATGTTAAGACCTGAAATAAGGTAATTTTGTTGATGAGGGAGGGAAGTGTATTATTCTTTTTTCTTGTTACTCTGGAGTAATCACATCTGTACGAAAGACGAGAATATCTCATTTTACATGGATTCCTCTCATTTGTGTTTGAAGTGTAACCTCAGCCTGCGGAATGTCTTTGGTCCCTGCCTATACCACACAGTGGTGTAGATGGCTGCTGATGTGATGTGTTTGGGGGAGGCACCGAGGAAAGGCCTACTTGCCCCAAATATTTTTCCCTCTGATGGGCCAGATTTTGGAATCACTGATGGCTGTCATTTTCAGAAAGACAAGCTCATTCAATGAATAGATTTTAGGATAAACTATACCCTTTTTGCCTTGTTTAAGAATATATTGTTTACTCACAGGGAACTTGGGATACCAAGTCCTTAGATGGGAACCTTATGCAGCTAAATTCTCTCTGGCAAAAAGAGAACAATGGTACGGTATGGAATCACTCTGGCCAGAGGAATAGCCTCACAGTAAAAAGAGCTGTGGTTGTGGGCTCTGTCATTTTCAAGGTTTACATCAGTGTAAAGTGTGTGTGGTACAACTGGCTATAATTCTGAGCAAGCTGTTGTCCTCAGATTGGTTTTTCAGAAAACATATCTGCTCAAAGCATCCTTTTATGTGGATTGACACAAGATTGTTTTCTCTTTAACCTCTCAAAGATAGGATATCTTTGGAGATACAAGAGGACCTCAAATTCACATTATTATAATCACTTATTTACTCTGTGAGTATTTATTGAGCAATTACTAAGTGCCAGACTCTATGCTAGGTAATGAAAACATAAGAACAACTAATCTGACATTCCAGTCTCTGGAAATCTCAGAGTTTAATGAGAAAAGAAGGACAACGCAACCCCTTAAAATAATAAAACAAAATAAAATAATAAAGCCGTGTAAGCAGTAGCATAGAATACCTATACAAATTATTGTGGGAGCACAAAATAAAGCTAATTATTCCTAAGTGGTATCAGGAAAGGTTTAAAGAAATTATATTTGAGTTGAGTGAGTTTAATTTTTCAAAGGAGCAGAGAAATGAAGAGTATTTTAATTCATAAGAGGAAGCTCTAGCTCATTACGATAATAGTACTGCAACAGACTGAATTGTTTATATCACCCGGTCATTCATAAATTGAAACCTAATCCCTAGTGTGATGATTGAAGGTGAGGACTTTGGGCGGAGATTAAGTCATGAAGGTGGAGCCCTTGTGACAGGATTAGTGCCCTTCTAAGAGACCTGAAAGATCTTGCTTCCTCTCCTTTTCTCCTCTCTGCCATGTGAAGACACAGCAAGAAGATGACCATCTACAAGCCAGGCAGTGTCCTCGCCACACACCAGCTCTGTGGGTGCCTTGATCTTAGACTTCCCATCTTTCAGAACCATAAGAACTAAATGACTGTTGTTTGAGTCACCTAATCTGTGGTATCTTGTTACATATAGCAGCTCAAGCTGACTAAGACAAGTACTCACTAACCCATTCAAATGGACGGAGTAAATCAGAGTGTTGCTAAGCAAAGGCTGAGATATGGCCACACTCAAGAGATAAATTTTGCTGGGCTAGAGCATGAAGCCTTTTCCAGGGAGGATGGTCCAGCATTAATGGAGGCCGTAAACATCATGAAGGCATTGGGAAAACTGGTGGATAATCAGCTGGCCTGGAAGAAGGATAATGATAGAAAGATAGGTGGAGGGCAATAAAAATAAATTTTGCTTTTTTAATTATTTTTGTAGCATCAGTTCTAATCAATTTTAGCTCACCAGAGCCCGTATATCCAAATCAAGATGACATTAAAAATATGGAAAAGATCAAAATCAATACCCACGGCTCTAATAAAGAGCTGAACTCAGCATGTACCATAGAGGGTGTCAAGATCTAACTCCAGGTCTTTTAAATTCTGTAAAGTGATAAGCTATTAAAGCATGCTGCCTCTGCTCCAGAATTTCAAGTAACTATTTGCGAAAGTCAAAGCACACTCCTGTCACTCCATGTTTGCATAATTTCCCACAGACAGTGTCAGTTTATGAAGATATATGAGTATTTATCTATTTATTGCTTGCTTTGAGATTTTTGGATTGTATCTGCCTTACAGATTTGAAAGGTCACATTGAGGTCACAGAGATTTTGTCTTAGAAAAGCAGCCACTAATGATGGACAAGTTCTTAGAGAAAGTCTAAACAGTAACACATTATTAGGATGTCATTAGTCATCATAAAAATACGCCCCAAAATCTCTACATTTTAAAGGTGTTAAAAGTAATATTGCATTTCCTAGAATCAATAGATTCGCTAGATGCTTCTCTAAGATAATAGATGGGTGTGAACGTCTTAAAATTAAAATGTTTTTAACATGAGAATTTGGCTATGTATATGGAAAAGAAATGAAAGTATAAAACAATTAATAGTTTCACCGAGGTAGGCAGCAAGAAACAGCTTCTTGTTTGGAGAGGCAGACAATGAATCAATACTAACAGTGTCCTGTTTTCTGAACAATAGAATTTCTGTATACCTTGGTATACAGGGGAGCTGTGACCAAGTTGTGGAATCGATCTTAGTTTCTGACAAAGGGATGTCATGCTCTGTTGAGGACTCTGCAGAGGAAAGGGCTTTCCCTGGGCCTTAGAAATTACACTATAAAGGCCAAGCTTTATTCTTGAATCCTTGCAACAATCCTATTCTACATGAGAGGACACTGAGGTCCTGAGGGCTGAAATAACTTCGCAGAGGTATATTTGAACCCATCTCTGGCCGCCTCTGACCCTCTGCTTCCTTACCCCATTTTGCAACTTCTTTTGATGACTTACTCTTCTGTTTAGAACCTGACCTGACGACTTCCCAAACCCACGTCTGGGGAGTTGGGATAGAGAACTTGAGAAGTGACAAGCAAACTTCTCTCCTGTGGTTGAGGACTGTGAGAGGTTCTTGAGGCACATGCCAATGTGCAATATTTCAAATACTTTATATATGTATATTAACTCATGCAGTACATATATACATATACATGCTCGTACAGTATTTCTATTTCTTGCACCTATAGAGGCCTAACCAGTTCTCAATAGTCCAGAGATTGGTTGTCTGTTTTATGGATTGTAGCCTCATCTTGCTTTTCTTATAGCACTTTTTTTTTTATTATTAATCTCATGAAAATTTCATCAGAGCGTATGTTATTCAGACACATTTTGGGGAAATTTAAGGCCATTTATTTATCAAAGTTAATGAGCACCTACTCTGTCCAAGGCATTGTTCCAGGAAATAACAACAACAAAAAATACACAGATGTGATATCAGAGTCTGTGACCTTGAATTACTTAATATCTAAAAGGAAGATTAGATAAGAGGTAGAGTATGAAAAGGGCTATGAAATAGTATACAGAAAGTTTAGGGTGGATCAAATGAGTGATCCCGTCCAACCGCAGAGATTAACAGAAGAGCTTCCAGGAGGCTGTGGTGTACCAGAATGATACAAGAAATGAGGCCAAATCTGCTCTTTTCTGAACTGAAGTCAGAATGGAAATTCAGGAGTTGGCTACTGCCCCTGTTATATCACTCGCTATCACAAAGCAAGCATGGAGGGAACAGGAAGTAAAGTTACATGAATTATTCAATGATTCAGAGGACTTAGGAGACTTAATTATTCAATCATTCAGAGGACTTCGGAGAATACTACAACTGTCAGTTTTATCATTTTCATTGATAACCTTCCCAATATCATTTGTGAGTTAGAGTTGTTTTCTGCTTATAAAGACTGTTTGCTAGGGCAAAGTTTGCAGAATGAAAGTTCCCTTATATACATATATACAATGGATTATTACTCAGCCATAAGAAAAGATGCAATACTGCCATTTACAACAACATGGATGGATCTCGAGATTGTCATGTTAAGCAAAATAAGTCAGACAGAAAAAGTCAAAAACCACATGACTTCACTCATATGTGGGATATAAAACTGAAAGCAACAAATGAACAAGACAAACAAAGAAAGAAAAACTCATAGACACAGAGCAGAGGGTAAGGGGGCAGGGGAGATGGTAGAAAAGGGAAAAGGGGGTCAAATATATGGTGATAGAAGGAGAACTGACTCTCGGTGGTGAACACACCATGCAATATATAGATGATGGATTATAGAATTGTACACTTGAAACCTATATAACTTTACTAACCAATGTCACCCCAATAAATTTAATAAAACATTAAAAAAAAAGAAAGTACCTTATAGGCACTGAAAATTGCAAATGGTAAGGCTGTGTGCCTATCAGGCATTTAAAACATTCCTAGAGAAACTGAAGACATTGAGGCAAATTTATGTGAGTAAATAACATAGTTTGAATCAGAATGCTGGCAGTGAACATGGAAAGGAGGAAGCAAAATGCAAAAACGCTCATTGAGACAAAGCAGGCAAAATGGAATAATATGGAAAACAGTACAATGGTATACCATTGCCAAATGGTATAACATGGAAAACAAAAGATTTAAAGGATTAAAAAACGATTGTAATATTTTGAGCCTGGAGAAGGTGCTAACATTGATAGGAAATGAGACAAAAGGCTGCTGAAACCAGAATGGCACAGATTGAGTTCAAGCTGGTGAGGAGAAATCCAGGGATAAATGTCTAATAGGTGGCTGGCAATGTGACTACAGACTGGAGAGAGAGATTTTTGTTCTGTAAGGAAAGTAGAGAGCTTTAGGGAAGTCGTGGGAGGAGACTGGAAGTGACCTGGAAGTAGCAGTTTAATCTAGATCATTTGATGCCACCATATTTAAAAGGAGTGAACAGCTTAAGCAAAAAGCCAATAGCCTCAAATCTTTCAGACAAATAAGGATTTTGTGGGCTTAGAAAACTTGGCTGGATTTGATCACAGTAAAAGAAACCAGACTGCCAGAGGTTAAGGAGTGAAAATGAAGGCCTCAAAGGCCATAGGTATAGATCAACTTTCAAGAATTTTGACAGTGAAGGAAAAGGGAGTGCTGTGGTGATTGCTGGATGGGCCAAACCTGGAGAGGGAAAGATTTTAGGTAGAGAAAATCTAAATATAAGTAGAGGGGGTGACACTATAGGAATGAAAAAAAGCAAATTCAAAATATACATGGAGAGAATTATTCATGAAATATTGCTTTAGAATTGACATTGAAGCAGTAAGAGGAAGACCAATATTCACAATTACAGTAGAGATGGTCCTTGACTTCTGAGTCAGGAGGCATGAGATAAAAATGATAGAAGATACAGAAAGAGTTTGCAGAGGAGAAAGGTATTATGAAAAAGTTTGAACTGAATTATCTCAATCTTATCAGTAACAATAGGAATCAAAGCCATTTTTCATAGTAAAAAGAAATGCATTTACCACTTTGCAGTAAAGATGGCTGACTACTTGCATTAACCATTTATTTTCTGTATTCTGATGCTTTTACGTCAGGGGCCTTGCTGACCCCGGAGGGGCTGCCTCTCCCAGGATTAACTGATTCCTAAAGATATTCCTAGACAAAGATACAGAAAAGCCAGTGAGTGTGCTTTTCAAATGCAAACCAACCAATCGGAGCCCACACCTCCAACCATCTCTTTATCAGGTTCTCATACTCTCCGCCCCTATCTACCTGCCCTAATCACCCCAGAGGCAGATATCAGACAACTAGGAATAGCCCCTATGTCCCAGAGGCAACTAAAATTATTCAAACTGGCCATTTCCGAGCCTGTTTATCCCTCTCCCTCTGCCTGGGGACTGACCCTGTGGTGTTTCCTGTATAGCCTCCGGTGGTGTTATGTGCCCTCCCCAGAGCCCCTCACTCAGGAACCACAGTCCATAGTCTACCTTTCAACGGTATCTCTTGATCTGTTAGTCGTTGCCTATCTAAATAATAAAACCAAGAAAACAACACCTTGCAAGTATATACATCACACTAACATTTAATATACTTCATTCACAAAGCAGGTAGGCTTAAATGGCAGCTTGCAAAACGATAAGGAATTATTGTTCCCCAATGTAAGTTTTAAGAATTATTTTATATCATGGTGGACATTTTGTTTTTTCCACAATCATAAAGAACATCAATTTGTGATGCAATTTAAATATGTATTTTTAAACACAGAAGTTACAGCATGTGCCAAATTTGAAAATATCTGTGCAATCCACATATCACAATTCTAAGGTCTATAAGCTGGAGTAAGAGTAACAATACTTTCCACATAAAATGGGACATCATCACCACCACACCCCCTGTGTACGGAGTCAATAACTAAGCAAGGAGGCAATGGTGGGCCTCTCAAATTACAGCAACATTCTTTCTGTCCACTTACATTTGCTCTTCATTCATGGCGTAAACCCCATTGTGGAAGCAATCTTCTTTTGGATGGATTGAAACCGAACTTGTTTCACACTGATTCTCAGTAAGAACCTAAGGATATCACTTTTCTACTGCATCTGACTAGTACTCTTAAAAAGACCAGCGCCTTCAGTGTAAGACGTAAGCACCCTGTAAGTGATGCACTTTAGGTTGAGCTGAACCATTACTTATGGTTCTGCAAATGGTCATAGCAGACATGTGGCCAAACCATTTATACAATCAGCCTGTTATATTTCATGTGCTCCTTATCTCCTGTGAGTAGCTTTGTGGTAATGAGTAGAGGCTTTTATAAATAAAGTGATTATCAGTTACTTTTAAATATTGTACCAAATACTGATGGTTACTCCCAAAGCTCTAATTGGAAGGTTGATGGTTAACAGGGTAGCTCAGCTTCTAGCAGGATGACAGTTTGAAGCTATATGATTGAAACACAGCATCTGAAACTTCTACTTTAGCTTCACTTACAATTTTTATAATTCTGATTATTTTGATATTGCTTACTTAATAGGTCTGCTCTTCCACTTGTCTAAATGTTCTAAAGGATGGATACCAAGAAGAATCAATTTAGAAAACAAATGCATTGAGAGAAAAATTATCTTGGCTTCCATTTTTCAGTATCAACATCATTTTTCAATTTCAATTGTTTATAGAAATAATAGTCTCAGCTACACAAAATCCAATAAATTTGAATAATAAAAGTGATGTTTTACTAAAGTAGCTGTAAAAGTATTTAATGCTGTAGTTGTAGTGCTGAAACTTTGCCATTTCAAAAAACGAGAAATATTAGTTAAATATTTCTCTAGTTGAACTTATGTGCTGAATTAATAAGATTTCCTGTGTAACTCAAAAAGTGAATTTTAATGAAGGGTTTGGATAGGCTTCTGAAAAGACTATCATTTTAAGTGTCTATTATTTCCATGATTTCTGAAATCTCCTTATAATAGTAAGCTGTATGACACACAATTTGGTTTTTTTCCCAAAGTTATTTATCTTCTGTATTTGAAAATTCTACAGAAACTCTCGGTGTTGAAATTGTAGCTGATTTACTTGGCAATGTCTTCTGCACCACTGAACATGAAGATCCCAAGGTCCTCGTGAGGGCTGTCCTGTATTTTCATTTAGCTTAATGTTTTGTTTAATATTCAGAAAGGACCTTAGTCATTCAAGAAAATCTAGCTCATGAGCTGAATAATTAAGACTTAATTGTATTACTTCCTTGGGTGTTTATTTGAAGAAGATGGTTGCTCTTTCAGCCTCCAGAAATAGAAGAGTAAACATGAGAAGCAAAAATAGGATGTACTTGACATTTCAACTCATCCATTATTCACTCACCAAATTTATTTTACCAAAAAGAGATAGTAACACCAGGATGATAATCTGGGTGCTGTTGTTTATGGGCAAAAAAGTAAACAAAACAAAATCCTTTGAGAAAAAAACAACAGGTAGCCTAACACACCCACAGGTTCTTTTTCTGAAACAGCTCTAAGACATCTAAGGGGAGACACTGAGAGAGTGACATACCGACTTTTGGTAGTATCTTATTTTTTCAGACCATGAGAATCAATGAAGGAAAATGTACTTTTCCCTTTCGGTAAGCAATGCCTTAAGTCAGGGATTGGCAGACTTTTTCTGTAATGTTTCAGATAGCAAATATGGTTCATTTTGTGGGCCATACAATCTCTCTTGCCAGTACACAACTCTGCCATTACAGAGTGAAAGCAGCCATAGACAATACATAAATGAATGGTGTGACTCTTACAATAAAACCATTTTGGGACTCTGAAATTTGAATTTCATGTTATTTTTATGTGCCACAAAATATTATGCTTCTTTTGATTTTTCTTTCAAACATTTAAAAATATAAAAAACTATTCTTAGCTCCCTGGCGGTATAAAAACAGAGTACTGGATTTCAGCCTTGGGCTATAGTTTGCTGACCTCTGCCCTAAATAATAGTCTTATTTTTAAAATCCTATATACAGTTATACATATACATACATGTATAACTATATAAATATAAATATATATATATATATTTCTAATATTATGGTTTTGTCAAGGGAGGCAAGCCTAAAGTGTACTTCTGTTTTCATCAAATCCAATGCTTGTGAATATGTCCAACTCTCAGCCCAAATAAAGAATGTAGTCTTTCCACATATGTGATAGAACGTTAGACAGACACAAAGCAATGGATCGACCTGATGTTCAGGTTCTCCCCAAGCCCAACCAGAAGCTTCTATGTATTACGCATAAGCTTTATTTGTAATTTCATTTGGAAATTTTTAGTTCATTAGAGTCATGTTGGGTAGTTTCCTAACGTCTCTACCTCTTTCCTCCCCATTCGCTCTTTCTATACACTCTTTCTTTCCCTACGTAGGCTTCACATGACAAAAGTTATTTTAATTTGCTTGGGCACAGCAGAGAGAAGGGAACCAGTGGGACCAGAAGGGTGAGAGATGAAAGGAAAAGAGAGAACAAAAAGGAGGTAGTTTTTTATTTGAGTCAGGAAAAAATGTGAGATGAGAGGTCGAACTCTATGTTCCCCACACTTTTCTTTGCCTTTTATCCTCCTCTCCCCATTTTTCCTGCCTCACCCCCAACTTGCTCAGTTGACCTGCCGATTCAGTGCATTTCCTGTCTGCATCTGATTTGCTTCTTCTTCTCCCTGAATTTCTTACCTGATTCTTTCTTCCATTCTTACTTCCACTTTTACTGTTTTCTGTGCAGCCCTAACCTTGGGCTCATCTCCTTGACTATGTCACTGCAACTTGCCTGTCATCTCGTTCTGCTTCCAACCACTCCAGGTAACTATTGCTACAGGCCACATGCATGGCCTCTGTGGTGTGACCTGACCCTGCAGAATAGGATCAGACACTCTTACAAGTAAGTCCGGCCCTGCTGTTTGCTGAAGCATCATGGCTGCAGCGTGAGTTCCCCTCCGCCCCTGTGTATTTGCAGAAAGAAATGGTACAACTGAGCTTGTACCTTTGCAAGTCAAATAGCTATTCTGGTTTCATTAATTTACTTTTTTAAGTGCACAACTTAGCTTTTATCATCCTTTCCCACATACTTTATTGGTTTGCCTGAGATTGGGGAACTTGCACGTACTTAATGATACCACTTTAGAACTCAAATTTGTAAGTTCAGTTTTACTAATTTTTTCCTAGTAAATGGAGTCAGTAATGAGGAGAATTAATTATCTCATTGTATTCTTGAGAAGATGAGATCTGAGCCAAGAACAGAGGCGGTGAGGGGACAGAGGCAACAGGTGCTTGAAAAGAATATGTCTCAAGCAGAGAAATCAGTAATGATTCTCTTTATGTTCCTGGGTTAACATTTCTGTAGAACAGATTCCCAGATGTGTTCTAGCTGGGTCAAAGGCCGTTTAAAATGTAGCTAATGTAACTAATTTATACCTCTGTCAACGATGTCTTCTTGTGACTCTTGCCAAACCTCTTGAAAGCAACTATTTTGGTGGAAAAATATTTGGTAAGACTCTTAAGGTGGAGATTGTACCTCCAAATCAACCTGCTTTAGATAAAATGGATGGTCTCGGAATTGTTCTCCAGTGAGATTCCATTAGCTATTTGAAAGGCTTTTATTGATTTGTAGTCATTTTTTGTATATTTCGGAAACCAAAACTTCATAATTAATATATTCCATTATTATCCATGCATGTAATATTAAGTTCCCATGGTGGAGCCATAAGGCGGACATACCCTGAGTTCCTTCCTGCATTACATCCTGAGAGCTTCCTGCTGACCAGCAGCACTTTCTCTAAACTGAAATAAACTTCTTCTCCTTAAAAAAAAAAAATCTCATTGCAGAAGTTATTAGGCTTCAAGTAATATATGTTGACTGTTAAGAATTTAGAGTATACATATGAACAAACAGAAGTAAAAAAATCACTGAAAAGTCTATTTCTCAGATATAACCACTGATATGTATTTTGGCGTATACTAGAGTTTTATAAAAACCTAAACATGGATAGGATTAGATATGTAATTCAGTCATAATTTGATCAGAGAAGCAAAACCATTTAGATATACATAAAATAAGGGATTTTACATTTCTCAGTCATGGAGCTGATTAAAGACTCTCTCTAAGGTTGATGTCTGTATACCTGGTGTTGGTGTATGAAGACCTTTTATCAAACTAGGTGAGATCTCTGAACTTTAATTTCCTCATTTGTAAAATGGGAATAATAATACTTACCTAATAAGGTTGTTATAAGTATTAATATCATTATTAAATGAAATAATGTAGGTAACATGTTTTTCATAGTTCCTGGTTTGCAGAAAGAGATAAATAAATTTTAGGAATGATTATTATTATTAATTACGGTTGTTACATTTTCCCCGCATTGAAACTTACTAGTTATGGACAAGTTGTGTAGATTTTTTTGAGGCTCAGTTTCATCACCTGTAAAATGCAGCTATTAATATTTACGGAGTGCAGTTGTGAGAATTAAATGAGAAAGTAAATCTAAAAATGCCTAGACAAAGTCTTGCATTAAGAGAGTACGCAGTGAACGTCAGTGAACGTCTGTGTTTCTTCTCTTGCTAAGATAGCTTTAGCATTCATTAGCAGCCATGCCATGTCATCATCTCATGTTGAGCTTGTCACCATGTAAGTCCTTGAAGTTTCTTTTACCTGCATGGTGAAATGTCTCCACCATACTATACTTGAAAAACTTTGTTTATCCAGCTCAATATATGACTTTACATTTATCGTTGTTATCTTCCGTGGTAATAAATTTCTATCCCATATCTCAGAATGCTCAGATTTCTTTCAAACTTGATTCTGGGTCCAACAAATTATTCTCAGGTTTTCATGATCCCTACAAATTCATCTAAAATAGTAGGCTGAGCCTTTTAAAGCTGCTGTTTTTGTAGGTCAAAATGGGTATACATTGTCAGCTACATATGGTTCAATCTAATATTTATTACAAAGTTGAATAGAATAGAAACAAGGACATGATTGTGAACTCACTCTTTATTAGTAGTCTTGATTTTTTGGGTTATGAATCTCTGCGAATCTTTTGAGAGGTATTTATGTCCTCCTTGGAAACACACACACACACACACACACACACACACACACACACACACACTACTTCATTCAATCCTTTTATTGAATTGGATATTCATTTTTTTCACGGAGACAGAATATAAAATTTAGTTTTAAAGAACAACTCTTATTCTCAACTTTAATGTGAAAAATGTTACTTGCTTTAAAATTATAGCAATATAAATTGTGTATAAAACTAAAATGTAAACCTTAATCATGCTCAACTTTAAATTTCAATGAGAACACAGCTAATTTTTGGCTTGAATAAGAAGTAAACATGGTGGAATGGAGTTACATGGTTCTGTAAAAATCATCTTTTGTTAATCAATTTTGAGTTTTCTTTCCTGTGCCTACAAGTGCTGGAAATTCCAACTGGCAAGTGTCTGTAATAGCAAAACAAATGTAATCAGAACTCCCATTACTAGTTTTGCGAGACTAGAATAGGCTTGTTTCCAGGAGCAGCAGAATTTCCAAGGTCATCAGATGGAATTTGTATGGTATCATTGACTTTGCTTTCAAGTCAAGGAGGTGAACTTCCATCAGGCCTACAAGTCAACAAAGTAAGGATTATGAATCCACATCTCATTTTCAGGTCATCTGAGGAGAAGAATCTTCTAAAAACTTATGTGGTTTCCAGGAGTATGTAGATTTTGGTTTGCTTAAAAATTGACAGGGCTTTGTTGCATTTGATTTCAGCCTACAGATTCATTTCCTCTAGCAAAGGAGAGTTTTCAGAGTTGATTGTCTCCGATCTTTTGTCCCAGAAGGTCTGTTTGGCTGAAATGTCTCCTAGTTTTAAAACAATATCTATAATGCTGACTATAGAGTCTTATGGAAAGATTTACATGATTCCTGTGTCCAAAAATATTTGTCAAGTGAACCAATTCAGAAGATATCTTCTGTGCCAAATATTTCTATAAGTAGATTTCTTCGATCAAATAAAAAATGTGATGCTTGGGTGGGGGTTAGGGGCTCTATCCAAAGTTAATCAAGCTTACATATCATATGAAAGAACTCTGTATTCTGCTCCTCTATCTTGGCAAAACTTCTTGGCAAAGTGATTTGAGTTCTCAAGAATGATGATGTGAATCACTTTCACAGCAGTAGCCAAATGTTTCAGGCTGTTGATAAAGTCTCTAACATTAAAGCATCCTGATATGCAACGCTTGGTTAATAATTATGGATGGAATCTATTTTGTCATTCTTTTTTTTCCCCAATCTACCTGCTAGTCATTGCCCGAAGGTCCTCAAGGACAATTATCATGCAGCAATGGTATTTTTTGTACTTATTTGTTACTTCACATAGAGAGAGGAGTATCGCTCACCTTCTCAGGTCACAAGAATGGCATAATTATTATATATCTACCATGTTTCCCAAAAGTAAGACCTATCTGTACCATCAGCTCTAATGCGTCTTTTGGAGCAAAAATTAATATAAGACCCGGTATACATTATATTATATTATATTATATTATATTATATTATATTATATTATATTATATTATGCCGGATCTTATATAAGATGGGGTCTTATATTAATTTTTGCTCCAAAAGACTCATTAGAGCTGATGGTCCAGCTCGGTCTTATGTTAGAGGAAACACATATATATAATAATACTTAAAAGATGAGCAGTAACAAGCATGTTCCAAATAAATATCTCTAATTGATAAAACATGATCACATTTAATTATAATAAATTAGTTTGCCTTAAATATCGTATCATCATTATAAATCATCATGATTATTAGTTAAAATATAATAACAACAACTTTGTTAAAAATTTATCATTTAAATTCCCACAATAAGTGACACTTAACCGATCCCCTAGTTGGCTAAGCCTTCGTCAAGATAATTCTTCTTCCATTTTATATTCATTTTTACTTATGATTCCAACTTATACTGTGGTTATATGTCTTATTCCAAATTCTGTCCCATAGGCTAAGCTATTCTTAATGTGGTTATTATTTCCATGAATTCTGACCTTTATTGGATATCTCTCATTGTATAATTCAACCTCTTCCCAGGCTTCTTCCTCCTATTTGCTCATATATACTGTTACATCCCTTCTAATCATCCCCAAAAGGGCATTGATTAAGGCTTCTACCTGGCCAACTGTCAATAGCACACTTTCATAAGATACTCTGTACATACATCACCATCCTCAAGTACGGAGATTTTTTTTGAGAATAATATTTGATGTATAGTACGATTAATTATGCCCCCATTAATAGATCTGTTTCTGCCTAAAAATTATTCTCTCCCATTCTGCATTCCTAATCATGAGTGCCTATTACAAAGTATCAGATTTACATAAGATGGCATTTACTTGTTAGTATGTAACATTTAATTTTAATTGCTTGAAGCACTTACTCGGGGGGTATCTTATACAAACTAAAGAAAATTACTATTATTTTTTGTTACTACAAATCTCCTGTGTAATCATCTTTATTTATATATCATTTTTATTGCTCATCGTAATATTTATTTTTTCTCTTTCCTGAAAATATTGCTTTAAAACTTTATTAATCAACTTGTCAAATCTCCTGAAATCAAAATCCCCTCAGAATTTCCTAAATGTTCTTTGTTTCTTTTCAGGGCCCCAAATTCAATTATTGTAAGAATCTTATTTTCAAAAATTTTAAGCCAGGAGATCCTTATTTTCCTTAAAAGATATATTGTCCAGATGCCTTACATATAAAATATATAAAAGTGAAGGTCTTCTAGTTAAAGCATGTGTGTGGTGGGGGAAGGAGGTCTTATCTAGGTGACACCTCTGTGGCTCCAGATCCCCTGTAGAGCACAGCTGGAAAACCAGTTCTGCAAGACATGGTCAAGTTAAGCAAAGTCTTTTATTTTTATGGCAATTTCTTTTTGTCTTTTCTGAATATTCATTGAGCACCCACCATTTGCAAAGCACTGTGTTTCTGGTGAAGGTGGCAGAGTAGGTAAATGCTGTGCTAGCCTCTTCTCATGACCACATTAAAATTACAACTAAACTATAGAACAACTATCATTGAGAATTACCTGAAGTCTACCTGAACAGAAGTCCTACAACTAAGGAAATTCAGAAAAAGCCAACTTGATACTGGCAAGAGAGATGGAATAGGCTAGTCCCAAACCCACATGTGGTGGTTAAAAATTGGGAAGGATATCTCAGCTATGGAGGTCCTTCTGGAGGAAGAAAGGGTCCAGCCCCACACGAAGCTCCCTAGCCCAGGGTTGCAGTGCCAGGAAGAGAAGTCCCCACAACTTCTGGCTCTGAAAACCAGCAGAGATTGTGGCTGAATAAGATGAAGGGCTGCTGGAGTCCCAGGCATTCTTCTAAAAGGGCCCCCACGTGAACATACTCACTGATAGACTCACTTACTCTGAGTTCCAGTGCCAGCACAGCAGCTCAAAAGTCACCAGGGGCATACGGAGAAGAACTGAATTGTCTGGTGTAGGACGAGGACTGGAGAGGCAGGTTTCTCCCAGAGATACTGACAAATGCCACTGTTCTTTTGTTGAGTCCTCCTGCACCCAGCATGCAGATGCAGGGAGGTGTCATATCTGAGTTTCCATCAACCTGGCTAATATTGTCCGCGCTCCCATGGTGATTTCCTGAGACCCCACGGCAGCCAACTTTCAGACCCACCCAAGCTGCTTCCAGTGGCTTTTCCATACACGAGGCCTGTCTTGGCTCATGCTGCGGACTTTCCTACAATCTCTGAAAGGTTCAATTGAAAGCATCAAATAAGCAGCATTTATGTTTGATGTGCCCCATAAATCTTGCTGAGCAGCCCCGAGCCCAGCATTAGCGGCAGCCAACCTCGCTTCATGGCTTGTCCTCTCGAGGCACCTCCAAGCACAGCGCAAGTGGTGGCCATTTGTGGTTTGCTTTATGGCTCATGCCAGGTGGCCCCAGGCAGGGTGCAGGCTGTGGCTGAACTTGGCCTGTGGCAGGGCACCTCTCAAAAGGCCTTGGGGCCAGCACACCCAGTGCCTGGCTTTGGACCCAGCCAGAGCACCACCCAGTTGCCTCCAAGGATGGCACACCTACAGGGCTGACTGGGCAGGCACTGCTCAAGTGAATCCTGCTCCATAGGGTCAGCCCCTGCACAACAGCTCCTCCACTGTATTGATGGCCATTCCTCACAACCAATCAGCCCAGGGTCAATCCCTCCCATTGAAATGCAAACAGCAACCAAGGCTCAACTGCAATAGGAAGGAACACACAACACACACAAGGGACAAACCTGGAGCACCTGGCTCAGGTGACCAGGGAGACTGTGCCACTGGGCCCCACAGGACATCTACTACTTAAGGCCACTTTACTAAGATTGGGAGACATAGAAGGCCTACCTACTACATAGAAACAAACACTGGGAGGCAGCCAAAATGGGGAAACAAAGAAACATGTCCCAAATGAAAGAACAGAACAAAGCTCCTGGAAAGAACTAAACAAAAATGAGATAAACAATCTATGAGACTCAAAGTTCAAAAGACTGTTTATAAGGATGCCTAATGATCTCAGGGAGATCTTCAACAAAGAGATAGGAAACATAAAAGAGAACCAGTAAGAAATGAATACAAAAACTGAAATGAAGAACACATTAGAGGGAGTCAACTGCAGATTAGAAGATAAGGTAGCAAAAAAAAAAAAAAATCAGAACAGCAAAATGAAAAAAAAAAATTCTTATATCCAAAAATTGGTGAAGTCCAGAGATATTTAGATTACATTTATTTTATAGAGAATGCAAAGCCTTTTAATTTACAATTACATTAAAAAATATTTTAAATGCAAACATCCATTAAAATTAGGGTACAAATGACTGATATAATTTTATATGCACGCTGTGTGTATTATGTGTGTCCATGTTTTTTCCCTCAAGAAGAAATTTTAAGAGGGCAAACCTGGTTAACCAAAAGCGAGAGAAGACAGAGAAGGGAAACAAAATGGATTTCCTGGGGTCTCTGAAGAAAACAAATGAATCCTATTCTCCAGTTTTAACTATGATTGCTTATTTTGGTGAGCTCTACTTCATTTTGACTTAGCACTCTGCCCAACTCTACAAAAAATACAGACTGGCAAGAAGGAAGGAAACATGCTTTGGCCCCAAATTGAAAATAGTTGTTCTAAAATTATGGAAATAGTGAGACCATAAGGATGACTATAAGCAGATGTCTCTAAAAGAGGTGCAAAGCCCACAAAAATTTTAATTTCCTTCTATCACTACGACACTCCCTCTTGGTTTTTAGACAGCCAGCTTTAGATGGCCAATTGGACTTGGAGAAATGGCTAACATACATAGATTTTCTCTTTCTGTAAGTGCAAGTATTTGAAAGCTAGTCAATGTCTGGATCATCTCTAAATCATCTTTCACCCAATAATTTTTTTGGCTCAAGTTAAGCCAATGTCTGCAGTCCACTGCCATGTAAGTTATTTCTGGCCCTGAAATTTTATTGAACTATATGGATCATTTTGCATTTCACAATAAAACAGCAATTATTATTGCCTCATTCTTTTCTTTGATGCAATCATTTTGGACACATTTGGAAGGGACAAACTTAAATGAGTGTTAGTTATATTCTTAGGTGACTGCTCTAACAAAATACAATCATAGAAAGATGTCTAAGCCAATAAAACCATCTGGGGCTTTCATGTTTTTAAGACTCAAAATCTTTCAGATTTGTGAATTGTGCCAATAAATTTCAATCCAGTTGGATTGAACCAGGGAAAAAATGACCTGTGTCTGGGTCACTTTTTTTTTTTAGTATATATTTTAAGCTACAAATACTTGAGATATTTTTCCCTGAAGTAAATCTTATTTATGGCTCCACTGCCTTTGATATTTGCACAATGAAGGCTGATGTTATTTAAACTCTGAAGGAATAAATGATGATATAAGTATGTAGTAGTAAGTTTTAGTGGTATTCTAATTCTAATGGTCAACAGTTCTTGGAGTTCATCTTGCTGTTGAGGCCCTAGATGAGTAAAAATGCTCTTTCGATACTGCAGTACTCAGTTTGAGTTCAAGGTGGTGTACAGAAGTGTAGCTGGGAGGGTAGGGCCATGCATCTTCCAGGAACCAACTGTGTACTTAACACTCAGATAATAAGATGCTTATAGCAAGTATTACTAGATGTCTACCAAACAGCCACTCCGAATTTCTTTCTTGATGATACAGTCCCAGTTCTGCTTGTGCTCCACGTCTGCCTCAGAAAAGGCAAGAACTGACTCAATTCCCATTTCTGCAGGTAATACTAAGCTCATTCCTGAGGTCATTCCCTCCACACTGATTGGATCACCACAGTCCTGGTATGCAGATCGGTCTAATGTGACATTAAAAGATTTCAGCCAAGGTTGTGGAAAATTAGATCACAAACTAAGAATTTAGAATTAGACCTTCTTGTTTACTAAGAATTCATTGTGGGAAGGAGGAAAGGAAATGCTAAACCAGCCAGTAGCTGGGTGTCCACCAAGCCCCACTTCTTCTAAGAATGGCCTGTGGTCAGTGTGGGAAAGGGGCTTGGTGACACGAGGATGAGGAAGCAGAGATCCATGGTAGGAGAGATGAGGGCAGTCTTGTAGTGATAGTAAGAAAACTCAGAAATAATATTTGAATAATGTGATTATCAGCACGTGAAAGGGGTTACAGGTGGTCCAGTAAGAAATTAAGAATCAATTGTGGTAACATTTTAAGTTTGTTTCTCCAACTACCAACCTGTAGTGATAGCTGAGGGTCTGATTTTTTTCATGATAGGGGCTTATAGAAAGAAAAAGAAAATCTTTGCTTTTGAAAAGAAGCCAAAGGAAGACCGTTTTTTTCTCCTCTATCTTTACCATACATTTTTGTGTCTGCATGGCATGCTTGTGACTGTGCAGTCAGCTGGTCTTGACAAAGCAGCAGTACTGAAGATGGGAGAACAGAAAGATGGAAAGATTCCAGGTTGTTAATGATATTATTGAGCTGATGAATTAATCAGCCCTAGAGTCATTAGGTCTCAAGATTTCTTGCTTTATGGGTTAAAAAAATTTTTCTTAATTGCTTAAACCACTGTGAGTTGAGATTTCACTTAACTCATATAAACTCCCTCACCAATATTTGGGTTAATCCACATATCTTTGTCTATTTAACGGAAATAACAATACCTATCTTAGCATAATTCCTGGTATATAGAAAAATGCATCAAATGAGACTAGACATTTCAGGAGGACAAATTATTTTCTGAAGAAGCAGGTGAGGTGTGTTAGGATTGTAATAAACTTTTACAGCAACTCTGTACTGCCTTTGTATTAGACAAATATTTCCAGAGATATATGGTTTAGGATGTTAATATGCACTAATACCCTATTATCCAGAAATTCCAGCATCAGTCAAATAGAGTTAGTAAGTAATAGTTCAAAAAAATTAAACAAGTTTGTGGGAGAAATGCTCAGAGCCTAGAATGAGTTTATATATTCTTTGAACTTCCTAGAGTAAGTATGATATGCTCAATTTTCCCATTTTAAAATCAAAATATTTCATAAAAATGTTACTGTAGGAAAATAAAACTACCACTTTCCTTTAGGGAACAGGATGAAAAATATCTAAATATGTAAAGACACAGCATCTGTGCCCACTGGGATTACTAAAATAGCAGCACCCAGTTTTTTTCTGCCCCGATTTCATCGTTGGTCTTATCTATTCAGAAAAGAGGTTTCTGGAAGAACAAGTTTGTATGATTATTTATAATGCAGGGAGTAAGAAAAATCAGGATGGCTTTGGGGACACTCCTGTCTCAGGCTAGAAGACATGTAGAATCTAACAAGCTTCCTCTTCATTGGAAACAGGACTCGGGAGAACTTTGTAATATTCTGGAATTTACTACTTTCTCGTGTTCATCCTCTGTTTTCCTAAACTGAACAGGATTTATTTGCTTATGTTCAAAATCAGTGATGATGTGGAGGATGCTGAAATACTGTGACAGAGTCTGTAGCCAGTTTTGAGAAAGGCCAAAGCCAAGGGGCAAAGAGTCGATAGGAGCAATTTTGAGGAGGGCAGAAGAAAAGAACCAAAGCAGGGACTGATTCCATCAGAGGGGTTGCGCAACACGGTTCTCGGTAGAACAGCCTGTGTGGTTTCTTGAAGAAAGGCATGATGTGATTTCTGGGTTTATCAGTTATGATACAAGGGGAGATGCAAAGGAGAAAGCTAGATGTCTAGGACCTAGAAACTCTGTGCTTGTAGTGCTCCTCAAGAGTTATCAAGGAGTGGTGTAGAAAGTCACACCAGCAAGGAAAGAGCTGATTTGTGCCAGTCAATCAAAACAGTGTGGACCATCTGATGGAGGAGTGGGCATTCTAAGACCTTGGCATCTCAAAGCAGTTCTAGTGCTAATAATTTTATCTGTGTTCAGGGTAAATCTTTATCCTTCCAGGGTCTTAAGTTTCTCTGGAGAATGACAATGTCTCCAGGATCCTTTCCAACAACTAATGGTCTATAATACCCGTACTTGCCTTAAAACAGCAGTTGGCAAAGGGATTAGGAGGGGGAAAAAAAAGCAAAAACAAAGACAAATGCCTATGGAAACACAATTACAAAAATTATCCTGGAGACAAAACATTTTCTCTCTCCCTGTTCAGACTAAGATTTCACTTTAATGATGGAAGCAAGAAATAATTTGGAGGCTGCCGTATGCCGCTTGATGAAGCAATTTGGGGCTGCACCAAGGCAGTTTGCTTTAGGGAGGGATCAGAAGTTTCCATTTGTGAGGGGTGTTTGTGCATGTTTTTTTGTTTGTTTGGACAAGGCAACCTTGGAATTTTAAGATGTCACACCAGTCACCTTCTCCTGGTTCTTATCATAGATACAAAAAATGGAGAGACCGGTCAATGCTGGGGAAAGGGAAGAAAATCAACTAATGTAGTGACTATCTTTGACTTATGATATACCTTCAGATGTTGGTGTATGACTGAACCAGGAATTGATAGGTGGATGGAAGAAAGTCAGATCACTCCGTTTGTCTGAAAGAATCGGGAAATGTGAGTGCAGAGCAAAGGTCCCTGCTGGTGGTCTTCCCTGGGCCCTCTTCTGGTACTCCTCATTGACGTTTCAGTAGAGATTTCTTGTTTTTTTTTAATTGTGGTAAGAACATTTCACACGAGATCTACCCTCTTAACAAATTTTCCAGTGTACAATACAGTATTTTTAGCTATAGGAACACTGTTGTACACCAGATCTCCAGTACTTACTCATCTTGCATAACTGAACCTTTATACCCATTCATTAACAATTCCCAATATCACCCTCTCCCCAGCCCTTGGCAACCAGCATTCTACACTCTGCTTCTATGTAGTGTTTTGTCTGTTTGTTTTTGGTGGGGCGGGGGAAGGGGTGGTTCACCTTTAATTTATTATTTTCTTCTCCAATTTTTTTCTTTCTTGCCATTTTCATTTAGAAGATCCAATGCATTCCTTTGGGGACAGGTTTAAGGCCACTTCCTCCTGCAAGATTCCTGGCTAAGACAGTCAGTCCCCTTAAAGCCTCTCCAAGTCTTACAGGACCAACCCAAAATGTGTCAGCAGCTCCCAGAGTCGAATTTCTCCCTTGTCACCAGTTTATTTCTTAATCCATCTTCAAGTTCTAGCTGGTGCATTTTCTTGCAAGACATCGAGAGCTGGACTGGCTAATGTCCACTGAGCTCAAAATGGACAATGTGAACCCTCACCGGGTTGTATCTCGTTTATTTGGTGTATACTATTGATCTGCCCTGGAAAGTGTGTTCCTAGGAGAACAGGGTTCTTGCCTTTCCCCAGAGCCCAGCAAAGGGCCAGGTGCTGGGAGGGAGTACAGTAGGGTATGCTCAGGTACAGACTGAGTGCTGTTTTTTTCTGGTGTTGTCACCTTATCCTGATGTCATTTACCATTCTGGTTTGAACACCATACCCCACATTTAAGCCTGGTAACCCCTTAATGGAAGAGGCCGGGGCTCATAGTCAGTAAATGGCCAACACTTGATTCATAACTCATAACTTTTTTAACAAATGGTTAACAAATATTAGAACTCTTTGAAAACCATCCCTCCTACTATCTTTCCCGTTTTAAATATTTTTTCAGCTTTACTGAGGTATATTGAGAAAATTATAAGATACTTAAAGTGTATAACATGATATTTTGATATACATATACATTGTTAAAGGATTCCCCCTACAGAGCTAATGAACACGTTCATCACCTCACATATTTACCCCCTTTTGAGTGTGTGTGTGGGGGTCAGAGCATTTAAATTCTACTCTCCTAGCAAATTTCAATCACACAATAGAGAGTTAATATAGTCACCATATTACACATTAGATCCTCAGACTTTATTCCTATTATAACTGAAAGTTATGCTTTTCTTAACCTCTCCCTATTTCTTTCGCCCATCCACCCCCCACCCCAGCCTCTGGCAATGACTTCTCTACTCTGTTTCTATGAACTTGACATTTTTTTTTTTTTAGATTCCACATATAAGTGATACCATGCAGTATTTGTCTTTCTCTCTATTGCTTATTTCACTTAGCACAATGCCCTATAGTTTGAGCCATGTTGTCAGGATTTCCTTCAAGTCTGAATAATATCCCATTGTATATAAATGACACATTTTCTTTATTCATTTATTTGTTGACAGTTTGTTTCCATACCTTGGCTATTGTGAATAATGCTGCTATAAACATGGGAATATGTAATATCTCTTTGAGATAATGGTTTTGTTTTCTTTCGATATATACCCAGAAGTGGGATTACTGGATCATATGGTAGTTCTATTTTTAAATTTTTGAGGAACTTCCATACTGTGTTCCACAGTGGCTGTACCAGTTTATTTTCACCAAAAATGTACCAGGGTTCCCTTTTCTCTACAATCACCAGTATTTGTTATCTCTTACCTTTTTGATAATACATATTCTAACACATGTGAGATAACATATCGGTGATTTGATTTGCATTTGCCTGATGATTAGTGATTTTTGAGTACCTTTTTATGTACTGCTTTGCCATTTGTGCATATTTTTTTGGAAAAATATCTATTCAGGTCCTTTGCCTGAATAGATTATTTTTTATTTTTATTTTTATTTTTTTGTTATTGAGTTGTATGAGTTTCTTTTATATTTTGGATATTAACCCATCATTGGATATGTGGTTTGCAAATATTTTTTCCCTTTCTATATGTTGCCTTTTCATTTTGTTGATGGTTTCCTTTTCTGTATAAACTTTTTAGTTTAATATCATCCCACATATTTCTTATTACTTTTATGACCTTGATCTGCTTCTATGTGTTTGACTAGTTTACATACTTAATATAAGTGAATCCATGATTGTTGCATATTGCAGTATTTCCTTTTTTTTTACGGTTGAAGAAATCCATTGTTATGCATATACCACATTTTTCTGTCAATTGATGTCTGGTTGCTTCCACATCTTGACTGTTGTGAATAATACTGCAATGAACATGGGTCTTCTAGAAGACAGAGATAAAACAGGGCACATACCTTCACTCTCTTGCTTATCACTGTTGCTCAAAGCCATTAACACAGAGGACATCACATTTCATGGTGCTGCTGCTACAATTGAAATAGAGACCTTGAACTTGCTCCCTGTATAATGTTTTGTTCTAAGCCATTAATGCAATTGAGAGTAAAACAAACGACTTTTCTCATGCTTCATATCCTATGAAACAACCTTCACCCCAAATTAAACACTTTTTAAAAGGAAGTATCTAATTGCCCAGCCCCAACCTCAACCCTGTCCAGTGAATGAAATCCAGACTGTTTTGATGAGGTCTGGGGATCAACTGGCCAGAAGCTATAGAGCAGACTCAAGAGATTAGTTTTGGAGGGGATATAATGTTTTGGAGCGCCCTGTGAATACTTTGGCTTCCCTGCGTTGAAGCCTTGCTATAGTCAAAGTACAGGAATTTTCCACGTAATGTGCTTCTGCACCCATGATCACTTAGTCTCTGGTGGTATGTCCTTAACAGAAGGGAAAGTTTTCAGCTCTGTTGGTCAACTGAATTAACTGAAGAACAGTTTAAGTATATATTGTTCCAGGAGCAAATAGGGTTAAGGTTGGATGGATACGCAAATATCAGTTTATTTTAAGAGATTATTTTCTAACACTAAAACTTTGTGGAGGTGGGATGGTCCCTGCTATCATCTTCTCAAAGTCATACGATTAAACTAGACTTCCATTTGTATGTATGCACAAGAGACTGAATGAAAAAGTTAATCTGAAGGCATTCAAGCTGAGGTGGTACCATTTCTCCCTCTTGTGTGGAGAGTATTTGTGTAACCAATAAACAACAACAACAAAACAAACAAACAAAAAACAGGGAACTCACGCCTGTTATGTGCTTCAAGTTGGCTAGGTATTTCACATATTATGCATTTAATTCCCACAGAAATCCAGTCATGCTAATATTATCTCCACTTTCCTAAGAAGAACTTAGGCTCACTTGCCCAAGGACAGAGATGGAATTAGGCAGAGGTCTTTCCAACTCCTGAAACCATGTTCTTAATAAAAATGAACATTTAATCAAATTGTCCATTGAAAAATAATTTCTTACTAGCAAAATCAGGATTTGACCCCAGGCAATTTAACTGCATACTTTTAATCATTAGTATATACTGTCTTAATTCTATACCAGGCTGCTTGCTGGATTCTGCTACAGTGATAATTTTTAACATATTTTTCTAACAAGTGGTACATCTTCCTATATCAGCCTATTTTTAAATAAACCAAAATTTATTCACAGATGAAATTTTAAAAACCCAAAGTAATTATAAAACCATAATTCATAGGTTCTAAATAACTTCTAGTTGCAATGACTATAATTAGAAATAGAGTAATGGTATCTTAGGGTGAATTGCTTCAGAAATAAGGTAGTCCTTGAGGTACATGCCATTCTGAGTCCTAGTTGTACCTCTAACTCTTTCTTTCCCAATAAAGAAAGCATATGAAGTTGCTAGTAAGAGTGACAATATTATAGGGATAGCCTTGAGTTCTTAACAAGTTATTCGGAAAAAATCATTTATAAATTTTTGTACTTCATTATTAGTAATATCATGCACATGCATGCATGCCTCTGTGTGTGTGTGTGTGTGTGTGTGTGTGTGTGTGTGTCACACAAGGTAAAACTAACTCAAGGTATACCATGGCCTTGCATCCTCCAAGAACTCTTCCACTATAACATTTGTGAATGTGTGTAGCAGATAATGCTGATTCTCTGCCAAGATCCTCTGGGATCCTATTTTTACAATTTTTGTTTCCCCATTGGAGGATGGCCTGTGGGCTCCTGGAGCCCTCTTTCCCAGGGCTGAGAGCCAGAAGTTCTGAATACTTCCATCCTCCAAGGGTAGACTTTAACAGTGACTCCCAAGTGTGGGAGTATGAAAGCCCAAAGCCCCTTGACTTGGATTGGAATTATCAGAGGCAGAATTAACAGTCCATAGTTTTCTGCAGGATCAGGCTGACGCTAGCCTCTGGGAGATTTTGCCTGAGAAGACCCCCTTGCTTGGCTTCTTCCTCTTCCCTGTTCTGCTTCTCCCATTCCTTTTCCTACTCTCTTAATGGCTTCCCCTGGAAGAACTTTGTTACTAAATCACTTAAACTGGCATCATCCTCTCAGGTTTGCTTCTGGGAAATCAATCTGAGACAATATATCTCTGGGTTCCTCTAACAGGCTTCATGTCCTAGCAAGGACAAAAAAATTTCATGGAAATTTAAGTTAAATGTTTATGGACACATTTATCAGAAGATAAGAAAAAAGGAGGTAAGAAAGGAAGGGAAGAGAGAAGGAACAAATGAATGAACAAAAGCAGAAAAGAAGGATGGGAAGGAAGGAAGATAGAAAGGAAGTTAGAAAGGAGTGAAGGGAGGAAGGAAGGAAGAATGGTCTACTCAGTGGGGTACAGACATGAAGCATCACTTCTTCCCCATCGCTGCTTTCAGCCGTGCTCTATAACATCCCCCCTCTTTCCCCTTAACAAAATCTTGGAAAGTTATCAACAACAAGTCTAGTTTAAAAATGAATCTCAAGCTTGATTTAAATGAATGTGTTCACCAACCTCCAGGACAGTCTTCAGATGGGATAGTGACTACCTGGGGAGTGTGTGTGTGTGTGTGTGTGTGTGTGTGTGTGTGTGTGTGTGTGTATGCTTCTGTGCATGCCAATGGATGCTTCTGAGACACGTCTTCCACCGTTTCCTACAAAGTGTTGGTGAGGACAGTGAGAGAAAACAATGAACATTCCCAGACTCACCTAACTCCTGTTGCGATCCTCATTGTGGAGGTAGCCACCTCTTCTCTGACTAGCTCTGACCAGGTGTCATAGCTACAGCAACAGCCAGGTCGTGTTGGTTTCATGGGCACAAGGATGAGTTCCTTGGAGGTCATTGCAAGCTCTCCAACTGCAGAGCTCTCCATGGGAAAGCTGGCTTTAATTTTACCTATTTTTCCCGTTTCATTTCCTACCCCTGGAGGCATACTTTACAAATTCTTGCTCCTAGGTCCCAATGGAGTGTCAACGTGCTGGCTCATATCTGATTACATTCCATGGGATCCCCTTAACCATGGAAATTTCATCCTTTTTTCCCCTAATTCTCCTCTCCTGTTCATATAGGCTCAGGGAAGATCAGCAAGCCCATTGCCTAAGCAGACATCCAAATGGGAAATACAGTGTCCCTTTTTGGAGGTATTTTCCTATCTCTATGAGAGATTCTCTTGGAGTCTCCATGCTCAGACCATCTCCCTCACAGAAATAATCTCTGAAGACTAATATGAGCCAAGTCCAAAGATGCTGTTGATTCCCTTTCTCTTTCCATGTCCGAGTCTTTAGATAGGTAGGTAGGTAGATAGATGTTAGATAGATAGATGATAGACAGATAGATAGATGATAGATAGATAGATAGATAATTGAATATATTTTGCTCCCTTTAATTGAGCCCTGTAGAAAAGAGTCTGATCCCATTATTGTTGGTGGCTCTTTTTACAGGGGTACTGACCACATGTTGTTTTGCATGCTGTAGAGCACAGATCAATAAACTATGGCATGTGAACTAAATATGGTTTGCAGCGTGGTTTTGTATGGCTTGTGCAGTAAGAATGGTTTTTAAAGGGTTTTTTAAAAAAAAACCCAAAACATCAATGAAAAAGCCTAAAATATTAACTATCTGGCCATTTACAAAGTTTACTAATCCCTGCACTAGAGTCAATTTCAAGGCAATAAGAAAAGTTATTATCAAACATCCCACTACCCATTTTTTCCATTATTCCAAGTGAGGAGAAGAGGGGTAAGGATTTAGCATTGCTCTTTTGCCCACACAAATAGATTAATTTTAATAATAACTATTAAGCACATACTGTGTAATTAGGATTGTGTTTGATGACAAAGAGGTACAAAAAAATATAAGTGATAGGACATGACCTCAAGGAACTTGCAACCTCAGGAAAACTTAAGTCACCCATGTTCAGTGTTAGGTAATAATAGAAAGCACTACATAATTAAGTATCTAAAGAAATAACACTAACAGTAATTGCTGCAGGATTAAGATGATTACAAAGTCTGTGCTGGTTGAAATAACCAGTAAAGAGTAAGCCTTGATTTAGACTTTAGAGAGGAATCAATCCCAAAGAATTGGGGGGCCCAGATTGTGATTTCTTGGCATTTGGGAATATCAGATATCCAACGATACATTCAAATAGGATACCATTTATTTAGGAGCCTCAACTCCTGAACACCTAAGCAGTGAAAGTTATTCTGAAAGAATTTTGTAAATGATTTTCAGCAATACTACTTAAATCACGATTTGCTGTAGTTCATGGTGTGATCATCTGAACTGTACACACCTTTCAGTGATAGTGCAGGAGCCCAATCCCGAGGCCATAGACAGGCTTCTGAGGATTATAAAGGATGATCACAGAGCTCTCAGGTCTTCATATAATGTGGAGAGTAACAACTGCTTTACAATGTCTAATGTTGGTGAATCTGTTCATCTATATGAGAAAAAATAGCAATGATCCAGTGCATCCACAAGGTGCTAGGACTGTGTGGAATCTGTTTTAATCATATGACGGATGAAGTCAGGTCCTAGATATGCTCAACAAAAGAGCTTTCATTCTTCTTAACTGGTGGCAAGTTTCAATAGCTATTTATATCAATTTTTCAGCATTAAATGCGTACTATCACACATTTATCTAGGTAGGTGCTGGGAATGACCAGCACTTGTGATGTGCCAATTGCGTAGGACATGAAAATTGATTGCGGAAGTGTTGGATAAAAAATAATTGTCACGGCATGCCTTCATTACTTTTTATTTTGTATCATATTAGGGTACAGGTATCCTGACCTGCTGCTTTTTCTACTGTTGGTCTCTGCTTGTAAATTGAACACCCAGAATGCCCCCTCTAATGCTCAGGGACCATCACGGAAGAGGTGGGCATGTTAGATTTTAAGAGCTGGATAGGAAGAGCATGATGGGCAGACAAATCTGACTCCATCTTACAAGCTAATCCTCCCTCTTGATTGAGACTGAAACTTCCCTCAAGATTGAGGGACGAAAAGAAAAATGGGGGAAGGGGATTGTAACAGGGTGGAATGCTTTTGCTTCTTCCCCATCTGACTTTTACCATAAATTCCAGCCTGCCTTCAGGTAAATAGTTCCTATTGTAGATATGCTGATTGATTACAGGAATTCTGCAAAACAGCCTCCTGAATAGATGGGAAAAGAAAGGCAAAGCCAAGACTGTTTATTAAAGATTTACAGGAATCTAAGGTCTGGACTCAGATCAAGAACTGACTGGGGAAAAATTGATTTGGAGATTCCCCCACCCCTTCCTTGGATCCCACCTCTTGCCCCGGCCATTCTCTCTTCCCCTGACATAAAGGAAACCTGAATTCTGGGTTCTTTTAAGATAGATTTGAGGCACCATTAGGTCTCCCGTCTTCTCAGCCGGCACCTTCTCGACCGATAAACCTTTCCTATTCCAAGAAAAAAGATAGAAAGAAAAAGAATTGTTAAATACGTCCCTGTACACTTTCATTACTGTATATGTCAACAAAGCAGTTGGTGTATGGGTAGCACTTGATGGATTCGTCATCTCACTGAGGTCATAGGATCCTTATTCCAGGGCCATTTCATCCCATATGTGATCTGGAGGTCATTTGTATAGACCCTAATAGAATCACCCTTTATCATCTTAAAGCAGGTGCATGCTTGGCTAGTTTAGACATATAAGTACTGTTCTCTTTGAAAGCAAGAGATGAGTTCCAAATTATTGGATCCATTTGTGTGTGTGTGTATGTGTGTGTGTGTGTGTGTGTGTGTGAGAGAGAGAGAGAGAGAGAGATCTGTATCTGTGTCTAACTCTAAATCAGCATCAGTATGTAAATCTTTATCTCTACTGCTATCTGCATCTATATCTATAAATATATAGATATTATTTTAATACTGTTTCAGCAGTGTTTTAGATTTTTGAAAGGTACTGTAGTATATAGTCACTTAAGATAACTTGGAGGAAATTTTTCTTTTGGCCAAATATGGATTTTTCTAAGCCTTCTCTGGAGGGGAGTAGAGTATTACAACCAGAAACAGGCTCTGGCAAATACAGCCACATCTGTGTTTCATAATCATTTTGAGCCTGGATTCCAGTTGTAAGAATTTTTGTCTTTTCTGTCAAGGGTATTAATATACTAACTTCATGTAAAGAAAAAAAAAAACACTAAGAAAAAAACACTAGGCAAAGCTAAGCAGATTAGTGTTTTTTTGTTGTTGTTTTTTTCCCCTTTCTTTTCTTTTAAAATATTTTTCTGAAACTCTGAATTGGCTATCGTCTTATTGGGTTTGCAAGCACAACTGGTTGAACGATGGTGTCCTGCTAGCACAATTTCAAAAAAGTTAAAAAAGCCAGTGAAGGGGATCAGAACATGCCACCCCAAAACATGCTGCTTTCGCCTATTGATTATGTTGAGCTGAAGACACTTGAGATACAGTTGATGCAGGAAGGGATCTCTCACCTCCCCCTTCTACCTAAAAGCAGGTTGATCATAAAATTTCCCATGAGAAAGGTATCCTCCCTGTACCAGAAAGAGAACAACATTGTTATCACGAGAGACTTGGAGTGGACACTGAAATGGACCTGTACAAACACACCTACTAAAATAACCCTTATCTTTTCTGTTAGTTTCCCTCATGCATTCCTAGTCACTGTCCCACCATTTACTACCCTCAGCCCAAGCCTTTTGTCTTGTCACATCCCACAATTTGTTTTGTGTGAGTGATGAGTGTGTGTGTGTGTGTGTGTGTGTGTGTGTGTGTGTGTGTGTAAAAGTATATACGATTTGGGGCATAAGGGCTCCTTCCAGTCTTCATTTTCCTTCTGAGGACACTTATATACACGTAACAATATTAAATAAATGTGTATGCTTTTTTTTCCTGTTAATCTGGTTTATGTCAGTTTAATTCTTAGGTCCAGGCCCAGAACTTAAGAGGTTAGTGAGAAGGAAGTTTTGAGGCCCTTACGCCAAGAACACTTCAAGAATATTCATTTGGAAAGCTATTGCTTAAAGCAGTGGATGAGCTAGGCATCCAGTTTTTATTGGCTAGTCACCAAATCACAGCACTTAAGGAAAAACAACTCAGCGTACTCTACTTGATATACAAGATATTGACATAATGCATGTGAAAAGGGGTTCAGAAATCAATCCTACATGTAATTCTGAACAAAGGATTTCGTTTCTTAATCTAATGCAGATTTTTCAATAGATTTCAGTCAACGAAGCCTGATAGAATGAAACATATATGGGTTTTGAAATCAGACATGAGACTGAATCTTGTTTCTGCTATGTATTTGCTGTTTGCCCTTGGGCAAGTTATTAGACTTCTCTGATCTTATTTCTTCCTTTAAAAAATTTGGGTAATGGTCTTACCAAGCGGGGCTGTTACATACTGAAGAAAGAATGTATGTGAAAATCTTAAGGCACAGCAGATACTTAGTAAGAATTAGATTCTGTCCTCCCCCTCCCCCAAATTATTTGCCATAAATAGTAAATTTATCTGGAACCAGTGCTCAGAATATGTCTTAGATTTTATCCATGAGCACATATATATTTCCAGACAATTTATACATTTAATTCTGCCATCCCTATGCAAATGAATTTATCTTCAAACTAATGTAAATAACAGAGAAGACTGGCAGATCATCTGGCTTTTGTTTTAAAGAATTCTTTCTTTGTTTATAAAAAGGGTGAATCTTAATGTCTGAAGCAGACTGGAAAAGAAGCAAACACTGTGAGTTAGGCAATTGTTTGTTGAAGTTCCTTTGGCCTGTCTGTCTATTGGGATTAATATCAGTATAATATTCCATCTGATGTATGTAACATAATTTACTTAACTACATCCTTACTGTTGACATTTAGGATGTTTCCAAAGAAGTTGCTTTAGGGATTGTGACAAATATTTCTAAATACCCAAAAGTATTTATATATATATATATATATATATATATATATATATATATATATATATATATATATATATATAATAACATCAACAATGAAAAAATAGAGGCTCATTTAATGACAGAAGTGGAAGAGTCATCCAGGGCAGCCACTTACCTAGGTGGACCTCTACGGCCCTCTGGTCTAGGGTCATCCCACCTCTGATTAAGCATTTCCAGTAGGTGACAAGGCTCAAGTCCAAGATGCAGTCCAGGAGTAGAGGGTGTGATGGCTTCCTGGAGCTGACTGTCTTCCAAACGGCATCCATAGATATTTCACCACACGTGTACTTCTAAGGAACTGTTGAATTCTGCTGACTGTTTTAGGAAAATAAAGTATTTGGTTGTTGAGGTTTTTTACCTTTTTATTTTATTTTATTTTATACCAAGTATACTTATTTTCTCTTAATTAGCAGTTTCCATAGTGTACAGAGCAGGAGTCTCCAAGTGGCAGCCCAGGGGCTAATTATGGCTACATATCTGTTTGGTTAGCCCAAATAGGGTTAAAATTGTATATTAAAATAGTTGCCAACTTTAAAAAAATCAAGAGATTTAACAAACAGACCCAGATTTTTTTTCTTTTAATTTTGAATAATTGGAGGACTTGGTAACAAAGAACCTGTGTTCTTATTTTCCAAAAACAGTCTGGACCTGATTAGTGTCTGTGTCTCAAAAAAGGGACATACACTCTCCATTTTTCCCCTTTTCTCTGGCCTGCGTCATTTATTTAAGTTATTTGCTTGGCCTCTGTGGCATCTGAATTTGCGACTCTCTTGTGCTGGACATTTTGTCTTTGTGTCTTTTGTATCTGCACAAAGATAGAAATACAAATGAGGTACAAGCAACAGGGGCACAGATTGATTTTTCAGTTAAGATAGAGAGCTATTTAAAATTCATAAGCAGACTCTTAGGGAATGCAGTAGTCGTGTGTGATCTTTCCAAGCACAAAGCATAAAAGAAATATGCTGAAGGTGAAAGAAAATACTACGGAGGCACAACTAAGACATTGACTCAGCCCTAAGCCAGAAAAAGTTTATCATTCTTAGAGAGAAGGGCTTTATGGTCAAGGTGGGCAGGTGTTTATTTGTCTGTACATCTAAATTAGCATAAAGAGATGTGCTGAAGAATGCTCATTGTAGGTAGGACTTAGCTCTTCTCAATTTTTCCCTCTATTTTATTACATTTGAATTAATCTCTACTCATGCATTCATTTGTAGGAAAAGAAGAAGCAAAAAATAAACTGGTATAAAGTCACAGATGGTGACAAAATTGTCACCTTAATGGAAATATTGGAAACTGATGTGACATCTTTACTAGGCTTTGTTAAACTAATCCTAACAACAGTTTAATCAAAACACTAGGTTTAACAGATTTTTATGGATTTTTTATATATGTGCACAAAAAAAGTACAGAAAATAATATGATGAACTCCAGAGTACCCAACTACCCAACTTAAGAATAATCCATTTAAAAAGCCTTTGAAGTTCTTTGTGCATCCTTCATACACCACATTTTCTTCCCTTTCCCGACCCCAAGGTAATCGTTCTCCTATATTTATGTTTATTACTTTTATGGCTGACTTTAGATAGTTTCACTAATCAAATATACTTCTTTTCTCACACTTTAAAAGTAATATAAATGATATCATACTTAACTTATTCTTCTATATGTACTTTGCTTTTTTTTCACTAAACTTTTAAGATTCAACCATGTTAATACTTGGTGTTCTAGTGCATTCATTTTGGCTGCTGTGTGGTATTTCATTGTAAGAATATATTTTTTTCCCATTTTTTTACTAGTATAAATGTTTCTGCGTTGACTATTTTTGTACTTGTTTTAATGCACTTCCTAAACCTAGGAGGCCAATTGCTGCTGAGTCATAGTATATGTATCTTTTCCACATCACTGGATTTTGCCAAATTCTTTCTTATGAGGTGTATTCATTCACGTTCCTACTAGTTTTGTTACAAGTTGTTTCGCTATAACCTTGTCGATACTTTTTTAAAAACTCTATTTAACAAGACTGATGGGTGGAAAGACATTTCAATGTTGATTTAATTTGCATTATTAGTGAAGTTTAGCATATTTGATATGTTTTGGGTTTTCTCTTTTAATAGTTGCTTCAAACCCTGTGTCCATTTTTTTTTTCACTTGGATTGTTAATTTGTAAAAGAGTTTAAGAATTTTAAAAACCAAATGATGATATATTTTATGCTAATAAACTGGCTCTGTGTAGTGACATAGTCTCAATTTCCTACATCACACTTTTTGAGAGTGATTTCAAAAAACAAAATTTAGAAATACATATTTGAGGTCATGAACATACCCAAAAGTTAATAGGTCTAGCTGCCAGTTATGTTTCCTTAAGATTATTACTGAATTCTCTTCATATTTGCAAACACAACCCTGACTGTTTAAACTGGTCTCAGGGACATTGAAAGATCTTTTACCCAGTTTGCTATTGGAAATTTCTAAAAGAGAATTGCAGGTTAGACTGATTTATGCAGTTATGTTAAATGCATCAAAAAGTCACTTGGATTTATCTCTGGTGGTTTACAAATTATGTCCACATTATACTCATGTAAATTAATACCTCATTGGGTCATAGATGGAGATAAACCTCTTTAAATATTTGACATCTGCTTTCTGTGTCGACCAGTATTTCTAATGAGCATTTCTTGTATCATACTTCTCTATTTTTGACATAGATTAAAATTTCTTGTTTCTCTTTTCTTTCCTTTTTAAAAATCGTGTAAGACTGTGCTTGCCATGATGGATACATTTTTCTTGATTGTATTATGCCATGTTTGATAATGTTTCCTGATTGTATTCTGCATTTCAGTAAGGCCATTCAGCTTCAAGAAGTCATAAATCACCTCAAATTCTTTCCGTGATGTAATTTTGAATGGCACAGACACAATTTCTATTCATTGTTGCTGTGTATGTACATAGCCGAGAGGCAGTTTGGATAAGTGCTGGGTTTAAACTATTTTATTTGTTTTTAGGTACATTCTGAGACAGAGTTTATCTATCATGATCTTCTTGTAAGTAGGACTTTAGGAACTACCAAATGCTAAAATTTCCTGATTTTTATGAATAGCAAGGACAATTGGAATTCAAATCCAAAGTAAACATGATCAAACACAGGCAGAGGGAATATTGAAAAGATTATGAAGCAGATGTGAAAGCACAGGTTTGTTTTGGAGACAAATCTAAAACAAAAAAATGTACAGACATCAACAATAGTTAGAAAAATAATAGTGGCTTCACCAGCTCTTGGGTCTGGGAGAAAGCTGCCCCGCCAGCCCTAGTCCCGAAGCCACACAGTTCAGCTCCTCCCCGTATGTCCCTGATGCCTTTCTAGCTGTTCTCCCAGCACTGGAGAGCAGAGTGAATGAGTCCGTTAGTCAGCAAGTCTGTGTGTGGACCTTTTAAAAGGAAGGAACACGTGGGAGTGCAACCCCCTTCATCTCACCCAGCCATAATCTCTGCTGGTTTTCATAGCCAGAAATTATGGGGGGCTTCTCTCCCGGGCACTGGAACCTTGGATTGACATGGGGCTGGAACCCCTTGCTCCTCCAGGGAGGACATCCACAGCCGAGGTATCCCTCCTGAATTTTAACCGCAGCAGGCAGGTCCTGCAGAGTTGACAGCATTTTGCTCCGGAGGAGATCACTCGGCCAGTCTCAGAAAGGTCTTAAACTACAAAATTCATCCATGGGAAGAAGGCAGCATGTGTGCTATGTGAGCAAGCAACACCATCCTGCCATAAGAGAGAAATGGACAACGGAGCTGAGGGTTCAAAGCCAAGAGGGCACAACATGCAAAGGGGACTCCAGGCCATCCTTCAAGCTCACCAGGGATTTTGGGAACAATGCTTCTGAAGGTCCCGGGGACGTCAGATATCCCGGATGTGAATCCGTGCAGAGAATGCCATGGCACTTTGCACACCCCCATTCTCCGCTGGACCAAGTCCTCTCGCCCAGGGTTTCTTGCACTGCTGCCACCTAGCAGTTTGCATCCACCCTCTGGCTGATCTCCCCCACCACGTGGTCAGGCTCCCTGGACCCCAGCTTCATCCAGTTCAGCATTTAAAATGCAGAAATCCCAGCTTGACCTCCCCGGAGTCTAGTTTTAGCCCTGTTTTGGCCCTTCAAAATCTAAAGGGGCTTTACCTTATCGCGTTTGCAGTGCCTCTTCTTGGGCGGCAGACAGCAGAACTTTCTTAAGAACTTCAAGCACCTCCTAGCCACCCCCCGCCGGCCCTGGCTGATTCCCTCTGGGTTTCCACTCCTGCTGTTGGTGCTGTTGCTGGAGGAAGAGTCCCCAGGGCAACATTGGGGGGCTGGGCTAAGGATGGCGGTCCCGGACCGGGTCTGTGCTCGGGAGTGGCGGTGCTGTTCTCCGGGCTGTGCTCAGAGTGGCTGTTCTGGACCCCGGACTCGGATTGGAAGTGCTGGTGGTGCGCTCCAGGATGACTGAAGGACTGGCAGACTCTTGGGCCTTCTGCCCTGACTCATGGTCCATGTGCTGCTGCTCTGCGTGCTGGAAACTGGAGCACTCTGGCTGAACCTCCCGAGCTGGGGAGGGACTACTGCCCTGGAGCTCTGGAGGATGGCAGGGCTTTACCTGGATGGTATGACACCGGATCTTTGGATTTTTGTGTGTTTAGGGTTTTGATGGACAAAATGCCCTGATGTCTTCCCCATGAAAGCCTAGATTCAGCATCTCCTCTGTCACCCAGGGGTCTATGACATCACTGGGGGGGCTCAACGTAAGGCTTGAGTTCTTCCTCCTGGCTAACATTTAGCCAAGGATCCGGCATGAAGTCTTTTAGATTTTTTTCTCTTCTGGGGATTGAGGGTTAGTAGCTTTTTTAGGAAGTTTTCCACTTCAAAGGATAAATAGCATAGCACGTCATACTCCCCACTGAGTACCTTCTGCTCCAGCTCTCTCCAGTTCGTTCCCTTGAAAGGGAGGGTGTTCGTAATCATCCTGTACAGCAGCACCACCAAGCTCCATACGTCCACGGCACGACCATCATATTCTTGGCCCAGGAAGAGTTCTGGGGCTACGACCGCAGGGATGAAACAGAACGTGCTCAGTTGACGTCCGTTGAACGATGTGCCAAGTCCAAAGTCTGCAAGTTTAACGTTTATCTGAGTGTCAAACAGCACGTTCGGTGGCTTCAGGTCCTGTGAACAATGCGCTTCTCGTGGCAGTAGTGCACTGCTGATACCAACTGCCGGAAGACGCCGCGGGACTTGTTCTTCAACGTGCGGCGGTGGTCACGCAGGTAGTCCAGCATGTCCCTCCAGGAACGAGCTCCATAACTAGAAAGAGTGATTCCGTAGTGTTGATCACATGGAATAGTTGGACGATGTTTGGGTGGTGTAACACTGCCATGCCATGGACTTCTCGCAGGAGAGGTCTATGAAGCCTGTAGAAGTCCTGTTGGTTGATGATTTTGACAGCCCCATCTATCCGGGTCAAAATGGGCCGGCCCAACACCACCTTGGCAAAGCCGCCCTTGCCAATGGTTTCCAGGAGCTCGTAATAGCCACTGTGGGGCTCCTGGTCAACAGCGATGTCTGCAAAGTCATGCGACATGGTGACCTGCTAACTACATTCACTGATGATACTATGCTCAGCAACTGTTGCTAATAAACAGTAACTATGCTATAATAACTACACTCACTAAATATACTAACTGTACTAGCAACACTAAGAACACTAACTAAAAAATTTAAAGTAAAAATGAGAAAAAAATAATGAAAAAAATTGAGATAATTAAAAGAATAAGGAAAAAAGAACAAAAGAAAATGGGTAAAGAGAGTGAAGAAAAATAAGAAAAAGGAAAATAATAAAAAAGGAAAAAATGAGACAAAGAAAACAAGAGTGAAGGGAAAAAATAAAACAGGAGGAAAAAAAAAGGAGAGAACAAGTTAAGAGGTCCCAGTCCAACAGGCCACCGCAAATCAGCTTCCTGGGCTATAAAGGATGAAAAGCTCAGCCCAGCCAGGGCCTTATATAGCAGTTTTTGGTAATTCCATCACACTGGTGCTCTATGGGCTCAGAGCCAGAAACTGACCAAATATGGCTAAGGATAAAGTACAATGGTTTTTCTCCGTTTTTGGTTTCAAGGCCCCTTTACTCTGAAAAAAGGAGGGGACCCCAAAGAGCCTTTTGTTTATATGGGATATTAAAGACTGTTATTTATTAGAATTTAAAGTCTGTAGGATGCTTAAAAAAAACCAACAAAAAAACCACCCGACTTGTATTAGAATGTTTTTCCAGGGGTGGAGTGTAGGGTGTGGATAGTATTGCATTTTGAAAAGCCCCTAAAATATGATGTGTTTCCACTCCCTCACCCAAGAAATGGTGCTGCCCTTTGAGAAACACTGCTTGGATGTATAATAAACTAACTTTTATGTAAAATGTTCATTTAAAAGGTATCTACAAGCAATTGTTCTTTAAAACCACCTTGTGCTTATAAATACCATAGGTTAGCTGAGTAGTTCCCTCAGAAAATACTTACAGGTATGTATTCATCTTCGAAACCTTAAGTTTTTTTTTTTTGTTTTGTTTTTTTGTTTTTAATAAATGGAAACTTGTTTTTTTTTAAAAAATAGCATATTAGAAAGGAGCTGCCTGAAGTCATTTTCTGGAGCAAGACAAAAGATGCATAACTATAACTCAACCAAAGTGTATCCTCAAGATGCTTGAGAGTTAATGATTAAGAATCATAATCATATTGCTGCTGAAAAACAGACAAGGTCCTTTTGATCCTCTAGGAACCTTGTCTAAAATCACTGTAGCAAATGATGAAGGGAAATGATGAAGACGAAATGTGAATGACAGAGAGCTGCAAATCACAGTCAGTCTGAGTGCTTTTGAAAACACAGGAAGAATTCCATGAAGAATTTCTACAATGAGTCAAGCTATCTGGTCAAAGACAGACAAATAGGATATGACTGTGCTTTACGTACGTTATGTTCAGAGGAATGATTTTTAGTTAGAAATTTGCCATATACATTGACGTGGCATAATAAAGAAGAACTGTTCATAGGGTATCAGAGGATCAGTGTGGGAATATTTTTATTAGCATTAGCAGGAGTACTTAACCATTGGAACAGAATTTAGTGCAAGTAATTGAGATATTATTCCTGAATCTAGATGGAAGTATATATTTTTCAAACATCAGGACAGGGTTAGGAGAGCTGACCCAAGAGACCTTAAGAGATCCTAACATCTGTAACTAATTTTATGAAACATTAAGCAGCTCTTTACCATGTCTCTACTTATAAATTAAAAGCCTTTGCATTTTGCACGTATTGTCTCTGTAAAGCTGCATTTATATGGTTCCTATACATTATCTAATTCTCCTTCTTTTGCTTTTAAAAGAAGCAGTGAAAACAATCTTTATATGCCCTTATCATGGTTATCATCCTTGAACTTGAACAAACATTTCTCTATTAATCTCTAAATAAATATAAACGTCTTCTGTACTTTCTTTCTGCCATCTGGTAACACCTAGTATAAGATGGACAATCCAGAATCAACACAGATCCTTGGAGAAGGTGAAGGAAAATGGTGCCTGAAGAGACCACCTTTGCCTTAACATTTATGTGAACTTTGTTTTTTTTTCCTGCAATCGACCAAAGTTTGTTTTAACATTACAGTCTATTTTAAATGATTTACAATTGGGTAAATTTTGTGCTTCAGTGAGGGGCACGTGCTTATCCCATGTTGTCTCGTAAGCCCAAGCACATGTGGCAAACCCCTAGAGTCCTGCCTGCACCAGTTTGAGAAGCACAAGACTCAAGGCTGTGGTTCTGCTGCGCAAGATCATTCACTTCATAAATCCTCAATGAGGACTGATTACTAGATAAGGTTGGGAATGCAGCCGTGAACACGAAACAAGACTTAGACCACAAACATCTCTTCCCTGAGTATAGTTAAACCTTAATGCAACAGGTCAATAAGTGTACTGAATACTGGAAGGCATGAGGGCTGGTTGGAGAAGTGGAAGAATAGAAGCTTAGTGGCGTGTTTGTCTTGTTCATTTGTTGCTTTCAGTTTTATATCTCACGTATGAGTGAAATCGTCTGGTTCTCGATGTTTTCTGTCTGACTTATTTTGCTTAGCATGATAATCTCAAGATCCATCCTATTGTCACAAATGGCAGTATTTCATCTTTTCTTACGGCTGAGTAATATTCCACAGTATATATGTACATCGTTTTTTATCTAATCATTTATGGAATATAAGATGATGGAAGGAGAACTGTTTCTGGGCAGTAAAGACACAGTGCAATATATAGATGATGTATTATAGAATTGTACACTCGAAACCAATAATTTCACTAACGGGTGTCACCCCAATAAATTTAACAAAAATTAAAAAAAGAAGCTTAGTTGCATATTAAACTAAGCATGTGGGTATTATTTACTAACAGGGTTGATACTGCACAGCAACACCTTTTAGAGTTTTAAGATTATCCAAGCACCAACTTCTCCTGTTGGACAGTGTTATGGACAAAATGGAAGAGGTCACCAATTCTATGCAAGTTCAAGATACTTCAGGCCTAATTTCATCAGGTTTCAAGGCCTGAGAATAATCCTCTGTGACATCAGCTCTATAGTTCTCTGCATCCGTGGCTCCACCTACAAGGTCATTTTTCCTTTTCCTTGGCGGGTAGCACATGTTTGCAGCTGAGTAGTTTTATCAGCCTGTTTCCTGCTTGTACAGTTTTGGATTCCAACAGTCCTCTTTCACATTGTTTTATCTCTGTTTGTTTCAGTCCAAGTTGACAGCATTTCTCCTGATATAACATTCTCAAAAGGCTGGTGGGACTTCTGTGTATGTTATAGGTATTCACACCATTAAACAAGAGGTTCTTCCACAGATCTTTTCAGGATAATCCCATCTCAATTTCTGGTTTCCTTGAGCTGACTGAGTGAATTCATGAATCACACACCTAATCGCTTCAGCTAAAAGTTGTCCAACTATATCTTAAGACTTCTTTCCAGAGCATGCTTTCCTAACTGTGAATCTCCTGAGTTTTTTGCTTGTTTTGGTATAACAGTTCTTTCCTTAATTTATCTCTTTCTCTTTCATTTTACTATAAGCAGCAAGAAGAATCTAGGCCACACCTTCAACATTTTGCTTAGATATCCACGTTTAGCACCTACAAATTCTGCTTTCTCTACAATTGTAGGATGCTGTTCAGCCATTTTTTATTTTGCAATTACGTAACAAGTATTACCTTTCCTCCCATTTACAATATGCACCGTGCTCCTCATTTCCTTCTGAATCCTTGCCAGCATGGCCCTTAACAGTCATATGTCTACCGATGTTCTGCTCATAAATTGTTACGATTCTCTATATGTGTTCTCTAACAGAAACCTTCTCTACCTTGCTTCTCACTTCCTTTGGAGCCCTCCCCAGCAGGTGCCTTTAACAGCCACATTTCTACCAACAGTCTATTCAAGGCAATATAGAATTTTTCCTATGTTGCACCTCATCACTTTAGCCTTCATCCATTACTGAATTCCAAAGCTATTTTCAAATGTTTAGGTATTGTTCCCATAGCACTCTACTTCCTGGTATCAAAATCTACATTAATTTCCTGGAGTTGCTATAACAAATTACCACAAACTCGGTGGCTTAAAACTACAAGAATTTCTTCTCTGCAGTTTTGGAGGCTATCAGAAGGAGCACATTCCCTACAAAGACTCTAGGGGAGAAGCCATTATTTGTCTCTTCCAGCTCCTGGTGGCTGTCAACATTCTTTTTCTTGTGACCACGTGACTCCAATATCTGTCTCAATTGTCCCTCCTCCTCCTTTGTGTATCTGTGTCTGATTCTCTTCTGTTTCTCTTTCAGGAGCACATTTGAGATTGCATTTAGGGCCCACCTGGATATCATCTATCATAAGCTCTATCTCTCAATATCTTTAACTTAATCACATCTTTTGCCATACCAGGTCATGCTTTTTTTCCCCATATAAAGTAATATTTACAGGTTAGGAATTAGGAAGTGGATGTATATGAGTGCTGGTAAATGGTGGTGGTGGGGGTGGGGCAGTGCATATTTTCAGCCTACCACAATCTGCAAGCTTATTTACCTTTCAGGGGCAAAGAGTTTTTTTGTAAGACTATGCCCCCAGAGGTAGAGTCTACCCACCTGATCAGTTAGCTCTTGTTTAGAGGAGAGGTTTTGATATTAAACGTAAAAGAGAGTCTACCCAGATTGTAACAGAATAGGAGAGACAGGAAAGCATGGTTATTACTTCATGATGAGGCTCATACCTGTTTATACAAAAGACATACAGGATTTGAATGTTGAGGAGTAGTGTAAGAAAGAGAAAAGGCACAGGCAGAATTAGGCAGACTGTTGCTATGGTGATACAATTAGTATTTCCTTTGACTTCCCTAAGAAACCCTGCAGCCAACTTGTCTACATACAGATATTTAGCACAGTGTGAAATCCTCTTCAGTTTCCTTTGTTCAACAAAACGTATTCCCCTCCTCAGCCGAGAAGCAGGTATTGAAGTTCTTCTGCTTAGCAAAGTTCTTCCTGCTGCTCATCTTCTCCCTCCCACACCGGGTAGACACACACCTATACACATACACCTGCACGCCTCACAATGGTCTGCTGGCCTGTAGTCTTCCATTCTCTTAATCCAGCAGTTTTAAATCTTGGGTGCACATCACCATCCCATGCTGAGCTCCTTAAGAATATAAAACAAACCTTACCATCAGGGAAGAGTGAATGAGTGTGTGTGTGTGTGTGTGTGTGTGTGTGTCTGTGTGTGTGTGTCTGTGTGTGTGTGTACTATATAAATTCTGAATTCAAGTGAATTGTGATTTTGGAATTGTGGAAGCCTGAACTATATGGAAATTGCTTGATTAAGAGATGTCACATTAAAGCAATTTTTTTTTTCTAATTGCTTTAGCTTAGTCATTCACTTTAATGAGTTTTTCTCTGGCCTTTCATTATTGGTCTGTGCCTGTGCTGTTGGAAATGGTGCCTTGATGTTTTCTGGAAGGATAATCAAGCTCAATGAGATAACTCTGGAATATACCTTAACTCTTCTGCAATATTTTTCCTCAGGGTCCCATAATGTGACTAATGTTATATAATTATTTTCAATTTGAACGGTGAAAAATGAATTTGTTTTCCATGAAGTTGTTTATTTTGTTAAAAGATAATATATGTACTTAAAACAAATGTAAGGAACATAATTACTACCCTCCTCCCTTCAGACTCAGTTTCTTAATGACAACCAACCTCCATTTGCTTTTTTTTCTGAAAAATGTTCTCTGCTTTTTAAAAGCTTATATACCCTTAAACACACACACACACACACACACACTCAAATAATACAAATCAGAGCATATATTTGCACTATTCTGAATTTTCCTTTTTTCATTAAAAATATACCTTAGAGACCTCCCCAAATCACCACCTATAGAGAGCTACTATTTCATTCTTTTAATGGCTTCATCTTATTCTATTCTATGTATGTACCATGAGTAATTGAAGCAAATTCCTTATTGGATGACATTCCCCGCACCCCAGTTTATTGGTTATTCCAAATCTTGAGGCAATGAACTTCTTTCTACATATATCCTTGCACACATGTGTGAGAAGCAATCCAAGTCAGGGGCTACTTACTTACTCTACTCCTTCTGGGTGTCATTCACACCACAGACTACGGGAGTGGGACACTCTGCAAGGCTGTTCTCAGAGGCTATGAGTAAGATAATTTCCTAAAGACGAAATGCTGGTTGTAAGGTTAGATATACAAAACATTCACATATATTCATTTTTAATGTCATTAACAGTGAGTGTTTGAGATTTCCTGCTTTCCCTATGGCTTCTATAATATAGAACAACAATCCTTGGAATTGTGTATCAGATGGAATATGGTCGCCCTGATTTCTAAAAACTTTATAATCAGACTGATTTCAGTAGACTATTAAGTGAAATGTAGCATCATTTTTCACTTTAATTTGAATTCATATAATTATAAAGGTGTTTCAGCACTTTAAAAAAATATTTATAATCCATTTATAGGTGTGTGTGTGTGCGTGTGTGTGTGAACTCTTTGTTCATGCTGTTTGTCTATTTCTTTTCCTGGTGGATTACAGGTCAAAATTCTTTATACATTAAAGATTTAAAGATTTAAAATAATCTATTTCAAATATACTGGGTATAATTTTTAAGTTGTGTGTCATTCTATTAATCATAAAAATTTAATATAGTTTGAGTTAAACATCTTTCATATAAAGACCTTTTCCATTCTATGATAATAAAAAGAAAATTACCTGTTTCCTTTTTAATCCTTTTTAGCCTTTGAAGTAATTTGAGAAATGAGGTAGATACTCAACTTTGTTTTCTTTTTTATCCAAATTGCTTATTATTTTCTGACACTTTATTGAATAACACATATTTTCTTACTCACTAAAAGTGCACTTTTACTGTATGCTAAATTCCCATGTATATCCAAGTTGGTAATACCTTTGTAACTGAACCAGAAGAGCAGCGTTATACAAAATAGGATGGAGGCAGAATAATGGAGTGTACTTGGTGCACGTTCATTTGAGTTGTATTTAGGACAAACAGGTAAAGAGATCCACTACGTACTTGGGATTTCTATGTTTAGTCCCATTTTAAATTAGGCCCTCCGGGAATTTAGTTGTCATTGTAGAGGCTTGGTCAAGCTAGATTGTCCCAAATGTTTTGTCTTCAGTTTCACCATAGTTTGTCTCTTTTGGCAGGGACTTTCAGTCTTGGCACTACCACAATTTAGAGAAATAAAATGGTTCTAACACCAACTGAGTTGGCAGGTAATTAATTCATCCATGAAATTTTATATTTTGATTTTCGGTAATGAGGAGGAGTAAAGAAACACACCTTTTATGAATAGACAGTTCTGTCATCTTTGTTAACAATGTAGCTTTATTTATTGGTAAAATGGCTACATTTTTTCTGAAGTCTTAACTTGTTCCATGTAACTAACCTATCCAGAAGCTCTTTATGGAGAATCTATTGAAGCAGTCATCTTTTTTATAAAATCATAGTAATTTTCATAATTCAAAGACCTGGTTTTGATGAGTTTATTTTTGTAACTTTAGCAATAAGACCGGCTTTAGGAGGAAACATTAGGAACTTCACTTCAGCCAAGAATCCTACTGCAGAAAACATTCCTTGAAGAAACCAAAAAGGTCACTGACTGTCTACCTCCAATTTAACTTTAGACTGAGTGAGGACATTGGATAATTACAATCCTCTGAAGCCTTTTCATCTTTAGGTAACATTTAGCTAAAGCTTCCTTCTGTGTTTCCCCTGTCCGTTATCAGGTACAAGCCAATATCCAGCCAACTCATTTGTAAGTTCTAATTAGATTACCACCTATCCTTGTCACATTTACACGAGTCATTTTGGAATGGATGTGTACACATTGGGCCAATTTGTATGAGATATAATGGTATGCAATAGTCAAGACATATAGTATTACTAGGTTATAATTCTCATTTGTACTCACTTTTTCCAGGCATCTAAATTTTATGACTGTGTTTTAGATTCAGCCAAGAAGGATCCCAATCCATGAAAATCATTTGAACCTAAGTACATAATTGGATGGGATGGTATAAATTATGGTCAAAACTCAAATGTTCAGAAGATGGGTCCCTTGGCAAAATATTAGAAGGTTGTGAATAAGCTCAGAATGAAACATACTTAGGTCATTTTTTTTTTTTTTAAGGCACTGACAAAAGAAAATATTTTAAGCAGGCTTTCGGGCCTGAGACATAGAATTCTAAAAATAAGTGCAAAGCATTAATTTTGAAATTGATATACACAGCCTGGGACATAATTGGATTTATAGATTTGTAACTTATACTAGTTCTTCCTTCTTGGCTATATTTTATACAGTCCTGCACAACGCTACCTGAACACCTACCCTTTGGAACATCAGGCCAAGAGTCCACATGAAAATCTTTAAGAATAGTGTTAAACAACGCAGCCTAGACTTGCAGTGCTAGGATTTAGAAGCAGCAGCCATCAGAGCAACTGGACCTGCAACCAATAGTATACCTTTAAGGTCATTTCCATTCATGAGATTTTATCGTCTCAGGAAATGAGATAGCTTTCTGAGCAAACTGTCCCCAGCCCACATGGAAGGAATGCCAAACTTCCAAATAATAGCGGAGTCTGAAAATTCGATTGGCTGAGAGTCAAAACCCTCAGATTCTTGATGGGACTTACCACTGCTGCCAGTTCATGAGGAAAGTTCTGAGAGTGGACATTGATCAATGTAATGTACACTCTCATTATAGTTATCAGGCTTAGATCCTTGGTGCATTGAACTAGGACACAGGAATTCCTTTTGACCATCTGGCTGAAGGTCTAGGCTACAGCAGGATTGGTACCACCTTGGAACATTTTGCCAGCTTGGAATTTTCTCCTAAGCCCATGTTCTCAAGCTTTCTACCACTTCCCATAGTGAGGAAAAGCCCAGAAAAATCTAACCCAGGGGAAATATCAAAGAAACACATCATTTTTACCTACTATTTAACCTGTCTATCTCTAGGTCTCCCTGAAAGGTTTTTATTTTTTATTTTTTCTAAGTAAATGCCAGCTCTAAGTTTGCTTGTGATTACAAGTTACGCTAGGGAAACTGCAAGAGGCCCTGAAAGCTGTATCTCACTGTTTTTTGTGAGTCCATTGGTCAGAGTCTTCTTCTTTTCCTTAAGTGGGCAGGGGGGTTGGTGTCAATTTGTGGGACTGTCCTGCCAACCTCCATGGAACCACTGTTGAGAATTCTTCCTGAGGTAACAAGGGCCTGGAGAGCTAGTGGGAAAGCCACAGCAGAATCTGTGAACAAAGTTTTAATTAGATTTCTCAGAAGATACAATGCAAACACTAACTCAAAAGAGCCAGTGGCCAGATCCAGCTGTGGTTGAGGAAAGCAAGACTTTGAGGCCAGGCAGAGCTCAGACCCACGTAGCAGCTTGTTGAGAACCAGAGACGGGATCCTGAGCAATTGTTGCAGTGGCTTTGGGCAGCTGTGGCTGATCTTAATTTGTTGCTTTCGGTGTGAGAGGGAGGTGGGACTCGTTTGAGACCTCCATGACAATGCAGAGCCTGCCTGCTATTATCTAGCTGGATGAAGGTCAGAAGGACTAGGGTAGTTTTTTTTAAAAAAAACACACAGTAATAACTAAACTTATTTAAAGCTTATTATGTGGCAAACACTATTCTAAGCACTTATATATACACATTTTATTTAATCTTCACAAAAACTCTCTGAGACTGGTATTATTAATATCTCTAATTTACAGATTTATACAAAGGCATACATAGAGTATGTGGCAGATTCAGTCGAAGGCCTCTGAGCGTGTATTCTTAACCACCGTGCTCTTCCATTGCCAAGATAATGGACAACAGTGATCACAGGAGAATGGGTATTTACGAGGGGATTTTGATAGTCAAATACACACCCCCACACACTATAAAGTTGGTGGTGACTTTCTTAGATGGCCCTGGACAGAATGAGTGGATATCCTTCATTATAAAGAAATGGCCGCTAAGTAGGTAGAATGGGCCTGTCAGTCATTTATAAAATGTTCTTTCTGGTTACTTAGGTTGCTGAGCAGAACACAAGGGACTGGCCCGAATGGACCACTGGAAGCATTGCCTTGTTTACCCAAGTAAAGGCCTTGTTTACCCAAGTAAAGTCCTTAAAGTCTGAATTGTTTCTACTGACTGAATTGTTGTTTTCATTTGTGGAGAACGTCTATGTCACTTTTATTCATTCATTCATTCATTCATTTGTTCACCAGCATGTATTAAGTCTCACTCTCTGTTAAGTACTATCTAAAATGCTGAGGATGAAAAATGGAGAGACGTAGTTCCTGTCCTCATGTAATTTTTTTAAAGATTTTTATTAAAAATATAGCTAACATACAATATTATGTGAGTTTCAGGGATACACCATAGTTATTCAACATTTATATACCTAAAGAAGTGATCACCAAGATAAGTCCAGCAACCATCTGACACTGTACCATGCAATCACAATATTGACTATATTCCCTGTGCTGTGCGTAACATCTCTGTGACTTATTTGTTTTATACCTGGACATTTGGACTTTATTCCCGGTCCCTTCCCCCCCTTTTAAAATTTATCAATTACAGTTGACATTCAATATTATTTTATGTTAAGTTAAGGTGTACAGCATAGTGGTTAGACATTTATATAATTTAAGAAGTGCTTCCTCTCTCTAGTCTAGTACCCACCTGGCACTATACATAGTTATTACCATATTATTGACTATATTCCCTGTGCTGTACTTTATATCCCCATGACTATTTTGTAATGACAAACTTGTACTTCTCAATCCCTTCACCTTTTTAACCCTATCCCCAAACCCCCTCCCATGTATGACCCCAATAAATCTAGTACCCATCTGACACCATACATAGTTATTACAATATTATTGACTGTCTTTCTTATGCTTATATCCTACACCCCCATAACTACTTTGCAACAACAACCTTGTACTTCTTAATGCCTTCTCCTCTTTTCACCCACTCTCATCCCTCCTCCCATCTGGCAACCACCAAAATGTTCTCTGTATCTATGAGTTTGTTTCTGTTTTGTTTGTTTGTTTATTTTGTTCTTTTCAGATTCCACATATAAGAGAAATCACATTGCATCTGTCTTTCTCTGTCTTACACTCCACTCAATACAATACCCTCCTGGTCCATCCGTGCTGCCGCAGATGGCAAGAACCCATTCCCTTCCCTGGCCAAGCAATATTCCACTGTATATATGTATCACTTTCTCTTTATCCATTCATCCATCTATGGACACCCAGGCTGCCTCCACATCTTGGCCATTGTAAACAGTGCTGCAATTAATATACAGATGCAAATATACCCTTGAAGTAGTGTTTTGGGTTTCTTTGGATAAATACCCTCAGGTGAGATTACTGGGTCCTTCTTTGTCACGTGTTATAGCCTTTGTTTTAAAGTCTAGTTTGTTTCGTATAAGTATTGCTACTCCAGATTAGCTGTTGTTGTTGTTTCCATTTTCATGAAATATCTTTTTCCATCCTTTTACTTTCCATCTGTGTGTGTATCTTTCAATCTGAAGTGAGTCTCTTGTAAGCAGCATATGTCTTATCCATTCAAGCCTCCTATGTCTTTTTGTTGTTGTTGTTGTTAAGATTTTATTGGGAAAGAGGAACAGGACTTTTTTGGGGAACAGTGTGTATTTTCGGGACATTATTGGGGAACAGTGTGTTTTTCCCAGGACCTATCAGCTCCAAATTAAGTTGTTATCCTTTCAGTCTTAGTTGTGGTATGCACAGCTCAGCTCCAAGTCCAGTTGGCCATTTCACTGTTTTCAATCTAGTTACAGGGGGCCCACCATTCCATGTGGGAGTCAAACCGGCAACCCTGTTGTTGAGAGCATGCACTCTAACCAACTGAGCCATCTGGCCACCTGGGAGCTCAGCAGCAGCTCGTTGTCCTCACTTCAGTTGCAGAGGGCGCAGCTCGCTGGCCCATGTGGGAATCGAACTGGCAAGCCTGTTGCTCAGAACTTGCGCTCTAACCAACTGAGCCATCCGTCTGCCCTCAACCCTCCTATGTCTTCTGAGTGGAGTATTTAATCTATTTACATTGAAAGTAATTGTTGATAGATATGTAGCTATTGCAATTTCATTATTCATAATTTTGATTTTTTTTTTTTTTTCATCTTAAAGAAATCCCTCTAGCATTCCTTGTAATACTGGTTTGGTGGTGATGAACTCCTTTAGCTTTTTCTTGTCTGGGAAGCTCTTTATTTGTCCTTTGATTCTAAATGATAGCTTTGCTGGGTAGAGTAATCCTCGTTGTAGGTCCTTGCTTTGCATCACATTGAACATTTTTATGCCAATCCCTTCTGACCTGCTAAATCTCTGTTAAGAAATCAGCTGACAATATTAATGGGAGCTTCCTTATAAGTTACTAGTTGCCTTTCTCTTGTTCCTTTTAGGATTCTCTTTGTCTTTAAACTTTGCCATTTTAATTATAATGTGTCTTGGTGTGGGCCTGTTTGGGTTCATCCTGTTTGGTACTCTTGGCGATTCCTGGACTTGTACGTCTGTTTCCTTCACCAGGTTAGGAAAGTTTTCAGTCATGATTTCTTCAAATAGGTTCTCAGTCCCTTGTTTGCTTTCTTCTTCTGGTACTCATATGATACGAACATTGTTATGCTTGATATTGTCCCAGAGGTCTCTTAAACTATCCTCATTTTTTGGGGGGGTTCTTTTTTCTTTTTGCTGTTCTGACTTAGGTGTTTTCTGCTACCTTGTCTGCCAAATCACTGATGCAATCTTCTGCCTCATCTAGTCTGCTGGTGATTCCTTCTAGTGCATTCTTCATTTCAGTTATTGTATTCTTCACTTCTGACTGGTTCTTTTTTATGGTTTCTATGTCTTTTTTATGCTTTGTATCCCTTTGTATCTCTTTGATGTTCTCACTAAGTTCCTTGAGCATCCTTATAACCATTGTTTTGAACTCTGTCTCTGATAGGTTGCTTGCCTCCATTTCCTTTAGTTCTTTTTCTGGAGTTTTCTCCTGTTCTTTTATTTGGGGTGTATTTCTTTGTTTTCTCATTTTGGCTGCCTCCCTGTGTTTATTTCTATTTATTAGGTAGATCTTCTATATCTCCCAGTCTTGGCCGGGTGGCCTTATGTAATAAGTGCCCTGGCACAGTCTCCCTTGTCACCTGCTCCAGGTGCTCCTTGTGTGGTTGTGTGTGTCCTCCTGTTATAGTTGAGCCTTGATTGCAATTGGCACATCAGTAGGTGGGATTGACCCTTAGGCTGATTGGCTGTGGGGTTTGGCCACATCTACAGCTTATGGGCTGCTATGTGGGGGAATTACCCCACTGAGTGGGATTCACCCCAGTGGGCTCTGGTGAGACTACCCTTTATGTGAGCTGCTTGTGAGGCTAATTAGGTGGTGCTCTGCTATGGTCTGAAGCCAGCCTTCAGGTATGTTAATTCTGGGGCCTCTTGCAAGGGACTCTGGTACAGGTCCAAGCAACCCACTGCCTGTGACCAGCCAGGACTACCTGGTAGGAGCTACAAAGCAATCCGTGGTTGTTTGTCACCTGTGCTAAAGTTGGAGGCAGGTGGGGAGGCCATGCTGCGAACTGAGGACGGCTGCCAGCAGTGCCAGGCCTGGGGTAGCTCCACAAAAAGCCAGGACACCCTGAGGCCTGCTGCCACCTGCTGGCTCCCTTAAGGTTCAGCCACTGATAAAGCCTCCTGTAGCATGTGAGTCGGGTGAGGCAGGGTCTCAGGGATTTACTAAAGTGGGAAGAGTTGTGGTTACCAGGTCAATATAAATTCTGGTTTGGTGCAGTGCTGGGCCTGAAGCTACTCAGCAAAATTCTCAGAGCACACCAAAGCCAGTTGCCACTTGCCTGGGGCCCCCGGACTCCAGTAGTATTCCAAGAAAGACTGCAGTGCCAGGGGGGCTGGCTGTTCTCGGAGAAAGTGCCTCTGGTGCTGGGACGGCTGTGTGGGGCAGGATCTCAGTGAGTCAGCACAGTGGAGCAGCTGAGCTCACCAGACCAATCAGATTCAGTGTTGGCCTGTGGGGGCGGGCTCAGCACATTAAAGATGGCGGCTGCCTGCTGGCTGCAGAGGGAAAATCGTGACTGTCCTCCAGCCCTTGCCACAAAGCTACACACCTCAGTCTGCCTCCATATGTCTTCGACGCGCTCGAGTCACCGTCCCTCTGCTGAAGCCGATGGTGAGTACTTGCGAGGGAGTGAGTCTGTGCGCAGGCCGTTTAAAAGGATGTCTGGGTTTCCCACAGCCTTCCATTTCTCCCAGATGATTGGAATCCCAGATGTTGTGGGGGCTACCCTTTCCAGCACCGGTTCTCTGGGCTGGGGATCATGGTGTGGGGGGCTGGGGTCGCTTGCTCCTCCATGGGGAGCCTCCATAGCCGAGACATCCCTCCTGATTCTGAACTGCCACATGGAAGTTTGTGGCCCGTTTCACATCTTTGCCCCTCCTACCAGTCTTTGCATGGCTTCTTCTTTATATCCTTTGTTATAAAACTTCCATTCAGCTAGACTTGAGATGGTTCTCCAGGTTGATTGTTCTATAATTTAGTTGTAATTTTAATGTGTTCACGGATGGTAGCAGGCACAGTATTTATCTACTCCGCCATTTGGGGTCTGCCCTCATGTAATTTAAATGGAAGTGAGAGAGAGGTGTCATCAAACAATAGGATGATTCCTTTAAAGATATATGCACAAGTTCAAGTGAGTTCAACAGGAAAGTGGCACAACAGCCTACTTGGGGTGTCAAGGAAGACTTCAGAGAGGTAGAATTTGAACTGAGACTTCAAGAATGAATATGTTTACCAGGCATACAAGTACCAGGCTCTTCTGGGGAAAGCTTGTGTAAAGGTATGGTGCAAGTCCAGAGGTTGGTGCATTCAGAGAACTCTAAGTAATTCAATATTGCTGGCTTGCAAATAGCAAGGCAGAAAATGATAGATGAGACTTGACATTTAGGCAGTGGCCAGATCTTGAAGTTCTTTGTATGCCAAGTAAAGGAGGTTATGGTTTACTCTGTCGACGCTAGGAAAGCAGTTTAAGGGCTTTAAGCCAAGGCTTCACGGTTGGATTTTTCATATTGGAACTATCACTTTGGCAGCAAGTACAGAAGATGGATTGGAAGGAGCTGAGAGGAGAGGCCAGTAGGCGTGTTAGGCTGCCCTGCTTTGGGGAGTTTCTTGGCATTGGAAATAGCGATGGCCTTGAATTTTCCCGATAGGTCTGGGTCCAACGACATGGAATAGCAGAGTTCAGTGCTGGGTGAGATCAGATGTACAAGGAAAGAATGGTGACCCAGTCTGAGCTAAGGGTGCATACTGTAACAGGTAGAGTTTGGAACTTGAGCCAAATGTGTTTACGGTGTGGAAAATCCACTCAACCATCCCTACACATTCAGATGACAACAATGCCATCCTTAAGTGCAAATTTTCACTCTGGTAGGACTGTCATTGTCATCATGGTGCCATAGACTCTGCTTGGAGGCCAAACCAATTCATAATTTAGTTATTTTTTTTTACTTCAAAATTTTACTTCCATGGATTGTGTCCGAGTTAAATTTATAAATAAGATCTACATTTCAGGGAGTATGTCTGTGATGCAAATAGTAGTGTGAAATGTACTCTTACTTATTTCAGAGAATTATTCATCAGATTATCTGTAGTTTGGTAATACTCATGCCATAGCTTCCCTGAGTTGGTCAACAGGAGGTTTATTCTTCTCTCTTAGAGGATTTTTTCATCCACACCCCCACACACTATACACATCTCAAAAAGCACATCCATACATGTAAAAGATGAAATGTGGTTTGTAGGGTTCTCTACATTCTTTGAAAGGCAAAGCTTTGATTTGCTGAACTGGAGTCATAATTTAAAATTTATCTGTAATAAGTTTTCCAAAATTCTTAAAACATAAGATGTATTTTCATGCTGATGCCATTATATTTGCATTTGTATTGTATTTTTTACTTGTCATCCATTTTAAAAGAGTATTTCTGCCAGAAGAGTGAGAATTAAAATAACCACTGTCAATGAATGCACCTGAAAGTTGTTGTGACCCTAGCTGGTTTTCTTATATGACTCACCCCATCCCTCAACATTCTAACCTGATGCAGCTAAATCTTAATTGACCCCCACCTCCCTGGGCACTGCAGAGGTGATACTACTAATTGGAGGATTTCTTCTAAGCAGTATGCATTGTCTTGATGTTTTTGCAATTGGGTTCTCTGTGTTTGTCGGCACATGCATGGGCCACATAAGAACTTTTGTAATCTAGACCGCTGCCAGGTTCTATTTTCACATTATTGATTACATACTCAGGCATCTCCCCTAATAAAATGAGCACATCTGCAATGAGGTGAGCAAAATGGAAAACGTATAGGATGGCTGAGTGCCAGTAAGCTTATGTACATTCCAGTAAGCTAATGCCTCACATACGGTATTGTGTTGACTGTCACAATTCATGAGGCTCAATTGCTATCACCTGGTATTGGTTTTCCTGACTGCTCTACCTCATTCATTGTCTTCGAAGCTAATCTGAACTTGTGGTAATTTTGCAATGTAATCATATGAGAAGACTGAGACATACATGTATATCAAAATAGGGCAGGGAGAATTATTTTCTTTTTACTATGTAACAAATAATGTGATTCTGATGGATACTGACTAATACAGAACACTAAGAGTTTTTGGAGTTGGACTGCCTGGAGAGTTCAGATTCCAACTTATTAATTATGTGACCTTCATCAAGTTGTTTAACTTTTCTAGGCCTCGATTTCCTTGTCCATTAAAAAAAAAAGGTAGAATAGATCCTTTTTAGTAGGTTATTATTAGGACTAAGTAAGAATATACTTGTACACGTAAAGTGTTTGGCACATAGTTTAAGTGTTTATACATATTTTCCCTCTTGCTACTCAACTGTCAGTGTTTGATTATCCTTTGGCCCTCAGTAAACACTAATGCCATTTATTTCACATAGGCTAATTCATTAACTGGGTTATTATAGATCATGAATGTGGAAAAGCTGTCTTCCAAGGAGGGTTACTTGAACTCTGGCTGAGATAGCAACTTCCCCACCCCCCAAACCCCCCAAAATCCTACCCAAAGTGATTCTACTTATTTGTGCTTATAACAGCCAGTGACTGCTAATGAAAAAACCTGTAAAATGTAAGGACTATACAGAGAATAGTTATTCTTACAGCTACCAGAAACGAATGGTGATTGTAATGGAGAAGGGTAGAGTGGGAATTCAGGACCTGTCTTGAAGGCACCTTGTAAATATGCAATTAATTGCTCTTTATCTAATAAAGTCATCGTAAAGTACATTTTGCAAATGTGAGAAAAAAGAACATATAAACACTAAATAATTACTTCCAGGAGACAGTGACTTTTTTGTTTTCAAAGCTGCAAATTCCAGCAGATCTTGAGGCATTTATCTATTCATTAAAGAATGTTTTTACATGGGAACTAATCTCAGACAGACAACTCAATTCAGATGATTAAAACAAAGTACAAGTTTTCCTGCTGCATATATGTAAAGGGGATTTAATTTTGTTTGTGGAAATTTTGTTGTGAACTGTGTTGCAATTATTTTTCTATTCCTCATTTCACTTAAGGCATTTTTCTGAATTTTAGCAGTTATCCTAGAAGAAAGCTAAAACTAAAATTTTACATGGCAGTACTGCCCCAAATCTTTATAGTGTGTTTTAAAAATGAAAACTGGTATCAGAGTATATGCCCCGGATTAGAAAGCTTGTGTAAGAGTAAACTAGGACTAATGCAGATGGAGTAAAATGGGATAGATCTCCTTCACCCCTCTCAGCCACTGTCACGCGGGGCGGCCTACGGGGTCTCCGCTCCCGCTCCCCACATAAGAACGCAGGACATGGTGAGGCCAAAAAGGAACACCCACGGAGCCATAGATAGGGAAGCCATACTACTATACTCTCGCTGGCGGCTGGGTTGGAGACACAGGAAGCAGGAGCAACACAATCCTCAACCCACTGTCCACTTGTCTCTGCCAACCAACCCCACTTGCTAGCTGCAATCCGCCGTGCTAACTGCAATCCCCTCTTGCTAGCTCAGCCACCATCGTCTTGCTAGCCCCTATTTTGCTGCTAGTGTAGCCACAGCAGTTATATTAGTGGCCAATGTCTCACTGGTTACAGCTGACGGCCAACTAGCCACAGCTGATGGCCATCAAATCACAGTTGATGGCCATTTACTACCTGAGCCAGCACCTTTCCACGTGAGGCCGAGAGCCTGGAAACTGCTCTCCTGGCTCTGTCCCCACACACTCCCACTCCCGTCTCAGAGGTAACTACTGTTAGAAATGTGGCCTATTTTATTTTGTATTTCTTTTCTACTTCCTCTACTACTTGATTTTGGTAATTTATATCTGTCCTCTGGTCAGATACAAATTACAAAGTCCTCTGGTTCATTTTCACTAATAGTTTGTATAAAACTGAGCAGCAATCAGGTCAAGTTTCCTATCGCTACCATCCTGTGATTTTTATATTTTCACACCTAATGTTTTTGTGTTTTCTCTGTTTTTGCTTGGTCAAGCATGTCAAAAATTTGTTTACTTTATTGTCCTTTCCAAAGGACATGATCTGGGTACAATTCAATCTACTATTTTTTTGTGTTTTCACTTAGAAATAATAACAGTGGTGTTAAAGATATGTCTGAAGAATAAATGAGTTAATGTATATGATCAGTTGCATGAAGTGAACATTTAATACTTTTTAACAATTTTATTAGTAGTATTAAACATGTAACTTTATTCATGCCTCATACTTTCAACACTTTCGGTTGATATTGTCCTATAGAGTTTACAAAGCTCTTTTACATATTTATTGCACAGTAGCCTTCTGCTATGAACTGAATGTGTCTGTCCCCCTAAATTCATATGTTGAAACTCTAATCTCAATGTGATGGTATTAAGAGAGGAGGCCTTTGGAAAGTAATTAGGTCATGAGGGTGGAGCCCTCATAAGATTAGTGCCATTAAAAGAAGAGACACCAGAGAGCTTGCTTCCCCTCTCTCTGCTATGTGAGGATATGAGAAGACAGCCACCTGCAACCCAGGCAGAGGGCTCTCACCAGGAGTCCAATTGGCTTGCACCTTATCTTGACTTCCCAGCCTCCAGAACTGTGAGAAATACATTTCTGTTGTTTAAGCCGTCCAGCCTGTGTGGTATTCTGTTATAGCAGCCTGAACTAAGACACCCTCAGAATAGGAAATATTAGTCCCATTTTCCAAATGAATGAAATTAACAAAAGGTGACTAGGGCAATAAAATTTTTGTGAGAGAACTTTTATTATTGGATTAGGATGGTGATCTGTCCAAGAGCATAACACCCTGACAGACTAGTCATCACATTGATTAATAAACAATTGTAATGGTGCCCCTTAAAACAATTTTTTAAAAGGTGAAAAAGAAAAAAATATTTGAATACAGAGGTAGTAAATAACAGCTTAGGTAATATATATGGTATAATGCTTGAATAGTAAAATTATTCATCAATTTGTATTGACTTTCCATTTAGCATAGAGATAAAAAAAAAAAAAAGGAAATTTAGAGGAAAAATGGTTTAGTCATATGGAAAATGCTATCCTTTATGTGGTCCTCCCAAAGACTTTTATTACCTATGTGACCTCTGTCTAGAATGTAGTATTTCAGTAGAAGGAGTAAAATTCTTGGAAAAATACATCCTTAGGAAAGACAATGAGGGCTCCTTGTTTCATTCTCTGAGTTGTTTTTGAACTTTGTTTTGAGTTTGGCTATTCTGAATAAGTTGTGATTTTTAAGATTTTGAGAATCTGACAAATGCTATGATCCCATTGCCCAGAAAAGTGGAGAGATACACAAAATGTTGCTTACTATTTCAAAGGGGTTGTAAAACCTAACCTTTGGCCACGATATTAAGAAACACAGTTTAGATTTAAAAAAAAAACAAAAGATTTTTTGTTGTTTTTTTTTGTTAGTTTGTTTTTAATAAAATAACATCTTTTTAAAATTCCAAGCCTAGTGTTTCTTTCTATCAATTGCTCACTGAGCTGGCTTATTTGTAAATGGACTACTTTTATTTTTTTAAATATAACCATTCATCTATGCATGAAGGTATATTAGGCTTAAATTTCTGTATATGCTAATAATTAAATTAGTTTAAACTACCTCAACTAAGCATTGACATGCGTTGATGCTAATATATTGATTGTATCAACAACAAATATCAGGTTGCCAGATAAAGTTCAGAACACCCTATTTCATTTGAATTTCAGATAAACAACAAGTACTTTTTCAGTATAAGTATTCCATGCATTGGGAATTCCCATACAATTCAAATATGCCCCTTATACTAAAAAAAAAAATCATTGATTGTCTGAGATTCAAATTTAACTGGGTATTTTGAATATTTTTTAATCTAGTAACTCTAGACTAACAAAAATTTTTTTCAATTATTTCAATGATAAGTTTACGTATCTGTTTCTATTCCTATTCCAGTTCCTTTCCAAAGGCAAAGATATATTATATCATATTTCACCTTCTCCCATGTCTGTTAAAGCCCCTAGAACCTAATAGTCATGAAATTTGTTAAATGAAAAAATGATTTAGTTTCTAGGTAAGAGAGACCTTGTATTTGGTTCAATATTTCAAGGGACTGTATAAGACTTTGTATTTGGTTCAAATATTTCAAGAGATTTTTAATATAGAGTTGAACTCCAAGCCAGTCTTAATTTTGAATAACTTGTCCAAGGTCCAAGTTGAAATTGGAATCTAACTCTTTGTAACTCCAAAACCTATGTTTTTAACCTCTATTAGTGGTTCTCATCTATTCTACGCAGCATTTTAATTATTTGGGGCAGTGTGAGGAGCATGGGTTTGGAGAAAAAAGTGGAATTTAGTAGATGGGAGCCAGAGATGCTACATATCCAGCAACATGTGGGGATAAACCCACACAACAGAATTATTCCAGGTCCCACATAATTTCTGATATTACTGCCAGATATTAGTATGAGGAATAAACTCTTAAAAATTATCTGAGCCTAGAACCTAACTCCAATTGACCCATGTACACAATGTTTTGCATTGTTTTAATATGCACTGAATTTTCTAAGAATGAAGTTGACATGCAAATCAAGAGAAAATTGTACATAAAACTCTACAGTAACTTGATAAATGGGATCTAAAAAAACCAATAGTGTGTAAAATGCTGGGTGATATTATTGCAAATTACTAAAATGACCTGTCAAAGCCTGCACAGCCAGCTAGGAAGTAATGGTTCCAGTGGCTCAAATGCAAAATCCACAATCCAAATATGTCCAGGTCCCAGGTGAAGTATGGCACTAGCTTAAGGCAGTTATCTGCTCCAGCTTAATAATGTTGGGGACAATTCTGGCTCCTGTGGCTGGCTCGGATTTCTAGAACATCAGCAGCAATTCTGAGAATATTCTGATTAGTTGGTTGCTATATGCCTGCCTGGCTTTGTTCTTGCAGTTAAGTCTTCATCCATTAACAAGAAAAACAGCCCACCTTCAATTGAGAAGGGGGTTGGGCAGAGAATGGGAGCAAATTGCCTAGGTTGTTTTATAAGTGCATGTCTACTAATTAAGGAATGAGTTACCTTGTAGTTTTACTGATCTTTGTTTATTTTGGAACTCCCCTAAGAGTTTTTCTCTATTTTAGAAAATTCTATCACTGATGATAATCCCCTGATGATATTTGATTCTTCAATTCAACACATTTGTATTTGTCAAATTCATGACAGTTCTATGTGGAGGTGAAAACATCTGTTTCTTTTTGTTTTCTATTGAAATCACATTGAATTATCAATTACATTATTATTAATTACTTTCTTTCAATTCTTCTTTATAATATAGATGTGATATTATATTCTTTTTTTTTTTTGGCTCTACTACTTCTTTTTCATTATTAGTTTCAGGTGTACAAAACCACATCATAATTAGACACACCCCTCATAAAGTGATGACCCCCAATCTACTACCCCTCTGACATCATATATATATATATGTTACAATACCATTGACTATATTCCCTATACTGTACTTTATATCCCGTGACTATATACTATATACTTAATTATATTATAGTTGACATTCTATATTATTCTACATCAGCTTCAGCTGTATAAAGCAGTGGTCAGGTATCTACATAGTGTATGGAGTGATCTCCCTGATAAGTCCAGTGCCCACCTGGCACCCCACATAATCTTTACAACATTATTGATTATATTTCCCATACTGTATTTTATATCCCCATGACTGTTTTGATATCAGTTTGTACTTTCTAATCCCTTCACCTTCTCCCCCATCCCCACACACTCCGTCTAGCAATTATCAGTCTTTTCTCTACATCTGAGTCTATTTCTGTTTGTTTGCTCATTTATTCTGTTCTTTAGATCCACACATAAGTGAGATCATATGGTATTTGTCTTTCTCTGACTTATTTCACTTAGCATAATATTCTCTAGGTCCATCCATGTTGTTGCAAATGGTAAGATTTCATTTTTTTTTGTTTTAATTAAAGTTTATTGGGATGCCAATTGTTAATAAAGTTACATAGATTTCAGGTATACAATTCTGTAATACATCATCTATATATATCACATTGTGTATTCACCACCCAGAGTCAGTTCTCCTTCCATCACCATATATTTGATCCCCTTTACCCTCATCTACCACCCTCTTCCCCTCTTACCCTCTGGAAACCACTAAACTATTGTCTGTGTGTATGAGTTTTTATTTCTTCATTTGTTTGTCTTGTTCTTTTGTTGTTTTCAGTTTTATATGCCACATATCAGTGAAATCATATGGTTCTCGACTTTGTCTGACTTATTTTGCTCAGCTTAATAATCTCAAGATCCATCCATGTTGTTGTAAATGGTACTATTTCATCTTTCTTATGGATGAATAGTATTCCATTGTGTATATATACCACAACTTGTTTATCTAATCATCTATCGAAGGACACTTTGGTTGTTTCCATGTCTTGGCCACCGTAAACAAAGCTGCAGTGAATATTGGAGCATATATATCTTTATGGATAAATGTTTTCAGAGTTTTTGGGTAGATACCCAGGAGTGGGATTGCTGGGTCATGCGGTAATTCTATTCGTAAGTTTTTGAGGAATCTCCACACTGCCTTCCATAGTGGCTGCACCAGTCTGCATTCCCACCAACAGTGTATGAGGGTTCCTTTTTCTCCACAGCCTCTCCAACACTTGTTACTATTTGTCTTGTTGATGATAGCCATTCTGACTGGGGTGAGGTGATATCTCATTGTGGTTTTTATTTACATTTCTCTAATGATTAGTGATGTTGAGCATTTTTTTATATGTCTATTTGCCGTTTGTATGTCCTCTTTGGAGAAATGTCTCTTCAGGTCCTCTGCCCATTTTTCAATTGGGTTGTTTGTTTTTTTGTTATTGAGTTGTGTGAGTTCCTTGTATGTTTTGGATATTAGCCTGTTATCAGAGGAGTTGTTTGCAAAAATCTTCTCCCATTTGGTTGATTGCCTCTTTATTTTGTTGATGGTTTCTTTTGCTGTGCAGAAACTTTTTAGTTTGATATAGTTCCATTCATTTATTTTAGCTTTTTCTTCCCTTGTCTTTGGAGTTAAATTCATAAAATGCTCTTTGAACCCAAGGTCCATAAGTTTAGTACCTATGTTTTCTTCTATGCATTTTATTATTTCAGGACTTATGTTTAGGTCTTTAATCGATTTTGAGTTAATTTTGGTACACGGTGACAGACAGCAGTCTAGTTTCATTCTTTTGCACATGGCTTTGCAATTCTCCCAGCACCATTTATTAAAGAGGCTGTCTTTTCTCCACTATATGTTTGTGGCTTCTTTGTCGAAAATTATCTGTCCGTATTTATGTGGCTTTATTTCTGGGTTCTCAAGTCTATTCCATTGGTCTGCGTGTCTGTTTTTCTGCCAATACCATACTGTTTTAATTATCGTTTCTCTATAGTACAAGCAGAAGTCAGGGAGTGTGAGACCACCAGCATTGTTCTTTTCTCTTAGGATTGCTTTGGCAATTCAGTCTTTTGTGGTTCCATATAAATTGATGATTTTTTGTTCTATTTCTTTAAAAAATGCCATTGGGATTTTGATGGGGATTGCATTAAATCTGTATATTGCTTTGTGTAATATGGCCATTTTAACTATATAGATTCTTCCAATCAATAAACACGGAATGTCTTTCTATTTCTCTGTGTCTTCTTCAATTTCTTTCAAAAATGTCTTATAGTTTTCTGTATATAAGTCTTTTTCATCCTTGGTTAAGTTTATTCCTAAGCATTTTATTCTTTCATTTTTTTTAATGACCAAGTAATACTCCACTGTATAAATGTAACACAGTTTCTTTATCCAATCATCTATTGATGGACATTTCAGTTGTTCCCATATCTTGGCTATTGTGAATAGCACTGCAATAAACATTGGAGTGCATATATTTTGTCGAATTAGTGGTTTGGATTTCTTTGGATAAATACCTAGGAGTGGGATCACTGGGTCATAAGGTAGTTCTATTTTTAATTTTTTGAGGAGTCTCCATATTGATTTCCACAGGGGCTACACCAATCTGCAATCCCACCAACAGTGCACAGCGGTTCTCTTTTCTCCACATCATAGCCAACACTTGTTGTTTGTTGAGTTATTGATGATAGCCATTCTGATAGGTGTGAGGTGATATCTCATTATGGTTTTTATGTGCATTTCTCTAATGATTAGTGATTTTGAGCATCCTTTCATATGTCTGTTGGCCATCTGTATGTCCTCTTTGGAGAAATGTCTCTTCATATCCTCATTTTTTAATTGGGTTGTTTGTTTTTTGGTGTTGAGTTGTATGAGTTTTTTAAATAAATTTTTGGATATTAACCCCTTACAGATGTATCATCGGCAAATATCTTCTCTTATTTAGTAGGATGTCTTTTTGTTTTGTTGATGGTTTCCTTTGCTGTGAAAAACTTTTTAGTTTGATGTAGTCCCACATGTTTATTTTTTCTTTTGCTTCCTTTGTCCGAGGGGATATATCAGTACAAATATTACTAAGGGTAATTATATTCTTTTTTAAAGATTATATATGTAGGTAAGTATATTATATGTAATTATCATTGCAGAATATTTATTGAGTGTTACTGCTTTGAGTTATCTGATGCAAATACATATTTCAAAGAGCACCAGCCAATCTGAACAATGTCTGACATTCAGTTAAAGTACACTATGATTTACATGTTGGCAGATGAATTATCCGTGATATTAAATCTTATCTGAGAAACAAAAAAAATAACTATGCCAAAAAATAATAGCAGTACATAATATTTCTTAAATCAAATTTCCTAGGAAAATTCTGTACACATTTATAGAAACTATTTGCAATTTTACTTTTTATAAATATTTTTAAAGTGTTCTTAAATTGGAAAGAAAACCCCTTATTATTTCAATGCTTCCAACATAAATAATATTTGGATAGAGAATACAAGAAGAGGTGAAGATTTCTCATGAGAGTCCTAAAAGTTGCATTGGTAAAATGCCAGCGCTGTAGTTTTTGTAAAAGCCCAGCAGACACATCTGGGCCAAATATTATGGAGAAAGGGGATATCTTTTCTGAACAATGCAGGCTTCTTTGTGTATTTTAGTAGATACAAGATGCAAACTGGTGTGGTGACTACAAAGTTTGTGTGGAGTCAGACAGCACTAAGTTCATGGGGCCTTAAACATTTTATTTAATCTCTCTGAGGTTTAATTTTTTTTATTTGTAAACAAGGATAATTATAGGCCACCATAACAACATACCATAGACTGGGTGGTTTCAAAGACAGAGATTTACTTTATCAGTTCTCAAAGGCTGAGCAGTCCAAATTGAAGATGCTAGTGGATTCAACTTGTGGAGGCTCTTGCCGTCACTTGCAGTTGGACGCCACCTTGCTATGTCTCACATGACCTATTCTTTGTGTACAGTATACAGCAGGGGAGTCTCTTCCTATAAGGACACTGATCCTGTTGGATCAGGGCTCCACCCTTATGACCTCTATTAGTATTAATTAACTCTTTAAATCATTATTGCCAAATACATCACACTGAGGGTTGGGCTTTGGCTTATATTCCATAGCGCAGTGCTAGCTCCTTAGTAGCACTAGTAAACCTTGGTATCACTAGAATCTAATCCTCAGAATCATGCTATGAAGTGAGAATTATTAGCTACATTTTAGACATAAGAAAACTGAAGCTCAGAAGGCTTGGGTAACATACTTTAGTACAAGCATTCAGAACATGGTGATACAAGACTAGAAACTTAGTTCAGGCTGACATAGATAAGCATGCTCATTGTATTCCATTCTATACTGCTTCTTGGAATAATGGCATTTTAATTAAGTATTAATAACTAACATTCTTACAGTACTTTATAATTTCTAAAGTGCTTTCCTCATCTTAATTGTTACTGTGGAGGATGTCATGAAACTAATTAAAAGAGAAGGAAAGGGGGGACCCGGGGTGAGAGCAGGAGCCCACGGCAACAAAGCACTGCAAAAAGATCCCACTTGAAGAAAGGAGGTAAAGGAGAGCTGAGATGACTTCTCAGAGCCAGAGAGGCCAGCACAAGACTCAGGAAGGTGGAATCAAAGAAAGGACAAGCGTTAGGAAAAACAGCAAAGCAAGAACTGAGAGTAAAGTTGACATCACTGAGATTAGGGGCTGTAAACAGGCACCCAAATCAGCTAGATGCCTGAGGTAATGCAAATGGGCTGAGAATGAATGGTTCAGTATGAATGACAATTGCTGTAGTCTAAAAGTGGGAAGTGAAAGAGAAGTCCCTGGTTGCTAAGAGCATGGTGGGTTAAGGTGCTAGATCTGGAGGGAAATTGCCTGGGATCACCTTCTTCCTGTTTGACCTTGGGGAAAATGTAAACTTCCCCAGTTTTCATGTGGGAATGATGGTACGCCTTACCTCATAATGGTGATGTATTCAATAATACCTTGGGTGCCAAAAAAAAAAAACAAACAACAAAGTACACATTTTAAGAGAGGAAAAACTGTATTAAAATTGCAATATTCAATGAATACCAATAATAAAAGATGAATACAACTCATGTGTGTACATTTTTTTGACACACTCGGTATACTGAATGTTGTGTGCTTAGCATTGTGCCTAGAACTTAGTAAAATGTTAACAATGGTAATGATACGGTTATTTTATCCCTAGAGTAATCTCATTATGACTAATGAGAGACCTTATGTACGTTGCAATTGTGTCTGTGTCTCTTGCACTGCAAGTGAGAGTGTGAAAGGAGCAATATTTCCATAAAATATCATTGTTTGTGTTCTACCTTCTCTAGAAAATCCTCAGGAAGACTTAGCATAGACAGTGCCTGAGGTAGTGAAAGCAGGGTCCATCAGAACTTCAGGCAAACAGAGTGATCAGGTTCATCCTGGGATTAGGCTGAGTTAGGCATCAATGATCTGGGGATGTATTAGCAGAAGGACTTCCTGAGGAAACATCTCCTGCTCTTCTGTTTGTTCTCCTATTCCACCTGTCCACACACACCTACTGCAAGTCGCCTTTCTTGGGCCAGGAAGTAGTGACTGAGTGTTTCCCTATATTTCCTCAGAAATATTGGTCTAAAAGTGAATAAAAGAGCAAAAGAGAGAGAACAAGAGTGACAATAGGAAAGAGAAGGAAGAAGAGGATGAGATAAAGAGAATTAATAAAGCAGAGAACATCTCTCAGATTCTCACAACCAGCACACTTTGAGAAAGAGGTTAGGATTCCCTTTTTATAGCAGGAAAGGCTGAAATATGCTTCTGGTCTTGTAGCTGAAAAGGGTAGGGAATGGATTGTCCACTCAGACCTGCTGACTCAAATTCCTTGTTCATTGTACTGAGTCCTGCTTTTGCCTCCAGAAAGTATGGGAGTACCTACAATGCCACATGGAACGTGGATCTTTTTCAACTACCAGCTATTGCACAAAGAGAAAATGACTGTGTGGTTGATCCATCATGGTTATTTAAATGACTAAAGGCTTTAGTTGGAAAAAAAAAAAAAATCATAGTCTCATGTAATATCATCTGACAAGTAAAACTAGTTTGTTGAATAACAAAACTGTATGATTAAATATGTTTGAAAGATCATATATAAAATAAAAAGATTAATTTCATGGCTTATCTGCTTATCTTTTTTCATATCTATTACATAAAATTTTCTACATTTCAGCTATAGCGGTTTTCTTAATTGTGTATCAGGGAATTTGCAAACTCTTTATTCTGTGTGTAATTGAGGTCAGCCTCTGCAGAAAACTGGGACATCTCAATTATGTAATCTCAGTTTAATCCATACCATCCTTATTATTTACAGCTTCAATGCTATTCTATATTGCCCATTTCTAAAGTAAGAAATACCATATGTACCTGTCTTTTATGAACCTTGATAATTTATTATTTTAATTAAAAGAATTTAAGGTGTTGATGCAAGGTATTAGTGATTTCAAGCTAAGTATAATTCCTGAATTAAAGCAAGGCATGAATCTTACATGAGACTATCTTTAGAAAACAACTATTTTGATCATGTATCCTCTAGTAAGATGTTCACTTTTAATGCAAATGGTCAAGAAATCTAAGTGTCTTTTATTTCCTGGAAGGATGCATACATATTTGAAATCTGGCACAACCCCCTGAATGTCAGTGCATTAGCTATAGGGGGAAGAAAAATGAAGAAAAAGAAAATATATGAAAACAGACAGATGAATTTGAAAAGCTTACTTGCCTTGAGGGAAAAGAGCAATGAAATAGTTGCTAGCAACCTTGAAAATACTGTGTGTGTGTGTGCCTCATTATACCACCTAGATTTCCAGTCTGTCACATTCAATGAGGTCTTTGCAAGCCAATGATGCTAAGGCTGTCAGCATGACATCTTATAATATGGGATGGCTTCCGCCCCCACCATGTGTAACACTTCCTGAAAAGCAATGGAGGGAGCCTTGCCAGATAAGATATTCTTTCTACCTCCATTTAATAAGAATATTTTCAGATTTCAGTAAGAACAACTCTATGCTACTGATGTGTTAGAGCATCGAGTCAGTCTCGGCACCATTCTTTTTTTTTTTTTTCCCCATAACTGAGGTCTCAGCATGGAAATTGCATTTGATTCTACTCAGAGAAACTAGCATTATATATAGTGCCTTCAAATTTACCATCCTAGCTGCACTTTCTGCATGCAGCCTGACCTGTTTTCTCTGTTCTGTTGTCTCTCCGGCTAGATTGACCATATCAGGTCTTTTTTTGAGAGTTGAAGAGCCTTCTTAGAGAAAGCGTGCATTGTCTAGGAGAGGGGCAGTATCTGCCTTGGAGCATCTTGGAGGTCTTCATGCAGTGATCGGAATTCAGTGTAGTTCCAGAGAGAATGGTGAGTTCCTCTTCTCGCAGGGTGTACTCACTGATACAGGAGTGAATGGAGGTGATTTCCCTTGACCCCTTCCAAGATACTATCCACGCCTTGGCTTGAGTGCAGAATCACTGACAAGGGGCTCCAGACCATTCAATAGCACGTCCAGAAGTCTAGTGGGGAAACAAAGTCATTAGAGGAGTAAAGTGCTATGATTTGGCTCCTGTAGGAATTACCAGATGACATTGTCAGAACTCCTAAACTATGGGAATCAGTGAAAGAGAAATCATAGAAAGCTACCCCCTAATGAGGGAGAGGATGATTCACCTTTCTTCCTTCTAATCTCCTCCCCAAACTTCGCAACTCCTTGAGAGAAGGGCAGCCACCTGCCACCTGCCACCTGCCACTCACTTCTCTTCAAGGACCGTAGGATTGGATTATCTATTTGTAATGGACTTAGATAAACTATTTTGTACACAAAGCTCATTTTCTCACCTCTTATTTTGGTGGATGTGATGTATGTTTGGCATAGGGATAAATTGAGATTTATATCTTTGACATGATGCTGACTGGATCATAGCAGAATAACAACAGAGGAAGGAATAAGTCTCAATGCAGAACTCTAGTCATGACAACAAATTATTTCCGGAACAGTATCTTCCTTTTCCTGCCTATTTTCTCACTCACTTGTGTCCTTGTTTTCTTGCCTACACAAACGTTCAGATGCTCTCAGTGCCCTCAGTTCATTTATTTTCCTATCTAGCCAAGAATAATTATTTCTATTCACATTTTCCTCTTACTATTGCTTCTCTCACATCATTAAGTTCCTCTATTACATTCTAAGAACTGTTGCCTTGATTTAGGTATATTTCCTGGAAATATTCTTCTCCCTGCTGGATCTAAGAGAAGTCTCTCGTTTGCTTCTCTCTCTCTCTCTCTCTCTCTCTCTCTCTCTCTCTCTCTCTCTCTCTCTCTCTCTCTCTCTCTTTCGCTCTCTCCCTCCCCCTCTCCCTCTCCCTCTCTCTATCCCTTTTCCCCTCTCTCCAGTCTAGTACAGATTCTACAATCTGCTTTCAGTCATCACTGTTGACACATCAAAGAAATATGACTTTAATTTTTTGAAGAAAATATGAATCATGTAGTGTTTCCCACACAGACAGTACCCTCCTCTGTTATCTAGCTGTACACTCTAAAATTCTGAGCTTCATTTTATACACAAGTCATGGTTAGATTATTAGGACTGTACAGTGCAAAGCACCACCCCACCAGGATATGAGCTCATCCTCTCTGAGAAACTAAATGGGGTTGAGCTGGGTCAGTGTTTGGAAGAACACATTTCCGATGAAAGCTGAGAGAATTGCAGGAAGGAACAACAATTCCCAGACTGGACAATAGACTCCTTCTTTGATAAGAACACTTCATTTGGAAATTAAAAGGAAATGATAGGATCATTATTGTCATAGAAAAACCACTTAATTGAAAAAATATTCCCATTTTATATGATTACCATATAAGAAACATCGACTAAATTATACAGAGAAAAGGTTCATTCATATTTCGTTTTTTTATGTGTGAGTGACACAAGCTAAATAAAGGGGAATAAGATTTTTTTTCCCCCAAATTAACAATTTCTACAATATGTGGTATGGTCAGAACAGTTTCAGCTTGCTTTCTGTATTTATAATACTTTACAGGGAGACTTGGTTTTTTGAAGAATGGCCCTGCCATTGCAAGACTTTGAATATCTTTGTGATTCACCCAGGTACCTCTTTTCAAAGACTTACAGTAAAATGCAAAATACTTGTGAATCAAAATTAGCTATTAAACTATTGTGGCAGTACCCAGAGTATTTGTGGCAAGAACCAGAATATTTGATGAACCAAAGCATTCCATTCTCTAGCTATTCAAATAAAAAGGAGTTTATTGTCTGGTGATGATGAGACAAAGGAAGGAGATAGGAGGTGGCAAAAAATGAATATTCAAGAGCAATATGTTAGCCTGAACCTGTAATTACACTCTGCCCACTAAAAGTTCCTGTAAATATCACTTGGATTCATCTCAGTCTCTCATTACTCATCACTGTGCCCCCTTAAGGCTTGTTATCCAGCACACTGTGAGGGGGATGTATTCCAAAGCCTAGGGAATTATTTCCCTTGAATTATGCAGGTGAGTGGGTGAATTTACAGTTGCAGGCATCCGAGAATGTATCAGTGACAGCAAGATTCCTGCAGGTTCATTTCAGCTGCCAAAGAAATAACTCTGCTGAATATTGATTCCGCTCTGCTTTAGGTGTTGCCCTTGGAGGCAGTCACCATCGACAAACACACACACACAGATTCATGCTCATGCATCCCACACAGTGACCTGCTCATTGCTCAAATAAGCTTAGGCAACTACATTTTCTGGAATCAGCTCTAGGCAGAGAACTATTCTAGATGGTGTGAGTGTCCTGATGGTGGAGAATGGAGGGTAATTACACCAAAAACAGAAAACATGTATTATTACCCTAAAGATATAGATGGTTTAATGAGAAACATAAAATAAAAACAAAAATGTAGTAATAAATATAATAAAATGGGCAATAAAACATATGCATGAATCACTGAACTGGTACAGTGAAGGCATGAAAATCTAGTATTTTCACACAAGGAGAAAGATAAAGAAGGAGAAATTACAAGGTGATTTGGAGAAGGCAGTAGATAACATGGCAGGTCTGTGATGAATCTCAACATAGATGATGGAATAGCTAATTTTTTTTTTTTTTTTTTTTTTGTCTTAGAAAAGAGAAATGAAGTCAGTGTATTTAAGGCAGCTAGATGTCCTGGGGCAGCATGCTCATAATTGTTTTTCTTAAAATCCATGCGATGTTCAGAGGTATTTCTTGTATTCTTTGAAAAATAGGTTCTGGTTTCAGAAAGCAAAAGAAAGTATCTGCTCTTAGAGATTAATAAAGAATATCAGCACCTCAAGGATCCTAAATATTCTTTTGGTAATACATCTCTGTAACTGTTGTTAGTCCCATACCCATATTTCCAAACTTATTTCATGAGGAGGCCTTTTTTCTGTTTTCATAAGAATATTGCTCTAGAAATCTTTTGCTCCACACATTTGAAGAAACAGATAGAATGGACCTATCAAAGAACAAGGGTACTTTTATCTTTCTTTCTAGTAGAGTCATGAAAATACTTTACCCTACAACCCCAAGACTTTGCAAGTTTCCACGTAGTTAATTAATCACTCTATCTTTAAAAAAAAATTCTTTAGTGAGTCAACTTAGTAGCATTATTTGCTCTCAAAAATATAGGATCTGATTGCCTTTATCAAACAGGCTTCTATAATCTTTTAAAAACATTTTCTACTTTTTGCACTGAATCATCAAAGGGAAGGCAGTAGCAAAGAATACGTTATTTTGTCCAGAAGCATTTTACATTAAGGAGCATGAAATCAGGAACACAGGGGATCATATTTCGAAAGACTCCTACAATGCAATTGTAGCAAAAAGTCAGATAGAATTTTAATGCCTTTACTCATGGAACATCAAGCGAAAGGCAGTGAAAATTATTTTTCTTCTTCTCAAGTCAACATCAAATTGAATTACTTCCTTATTTGTCACAAATTTGATAATATGTGTTCAGTTGTCTGTAGACGTATATAGATATGTTGGTTTAGGAATTGGTGACTGGAGACAAAAGTGACAAGTGACATCTATCACTAGATTTTAAGAGGGGCTCTAGTGTGTATCATCAGGCATTTCTACAGTCAAGAATACATACCATTCCATGTAAGTGAAGCGGTTATTTTCGTGAATTAGGAGTAAGTTTTCTTAATCTTAAGACTTTCAGGTCACATTAACGTGAAGTTTTTGGTTAGGATCTGGATAGAATTCAGTGAAAAAGTATCTATAAATAGAAAATTTTATTAGTGAGAGAGAACTAATTTTTGTATTTATGATTTAAGAATTAAAAGGAACTGGAATGACCATATTCAATGTTCTCATGCTGGTAATTTCTTTTCAGAAATATTAAGCAAACTGCTTTTATGGCAGTCAACACATTATGCAGGTTTGTTTTAGTCTTGAAGTATTTAAAGATATGTGGTAGGTAGGAGAGTACATGAAACTTGAAAATCAAAAGATTTATAAAGAGGACAAAATTTGACTCCCTAATTACACAATGAAAACTTCTGTACTACCAAAATAGCCCTAAAGAGGATATGAAAAGACAAAACAGCATCAAAAAAAAAAAAAAAAAGTGCATCAAATATCATAGTCAAAGAACTAATATCCTAAATATGTGTTTTGTTCCTACAAACCAATAAGAAAAAGACAGAAATAAAATTAAAAAGGGAGAAGAATATGATAGGAAGTTCACACAAACACAAGTAGTTTATCAAGATATTGAAAAATATTTCATCTTTTGTGGTTCGAGACAAATTAACTTAACAATTAGGTATCATTTTTACTTTATCAGATTGGTAAAAGTCCATAGTTTTCAAATATATAGTAAAGCCAGCAAGAATAATAAATAAAAACAAACAGTTTGGAGAGCAATTTTCCAGTAATAAATTTACATAATATATAAATAAACCTTTTGACTTAGCAGTTGTATTCCTAGTAATCAATTTTATGGAAACTTTCCCGAAAATTTAAATGTGTGCAAAAATACATAAAGATTTTCCCTGCAGCCTTATTTGTAATAATGAAAAATTAGAGATAATCCACATGCCTATCAATTAAAAACAAGTTGTTGAATAAGCTGTAGTTTATTTATACAGTAAGACCAATAAGCCATTGGAAGAATGAAGACCTGCAAATCTTGACAAGAAAATATGTTTATGATATGTTGCTTAGTGTAAAACACAAGTGACAAAACAGTCCATATAATAAAATTTCATGTTTTTGATAAATACATGTATATGTCTGTGTATGCATGCAATGTAGTTTTTTTCTTTCTTTTTCTATGCACATTTGTGGGTTTTAAAACTATTTCTCGACAGTATTTTCAAAATTAAAATCAAATACTCAAACAAAATTACCTCAGATGAAGTAGGGACTGAAGGGATGCCATATAGCTATCCTTATGCCTTTTAAAGTAGTTTCCCAAGTCAAGCAGTAGGCAGACTCTAGCAGAGTTAAACTATAACACTCGGCTATCATTTTGCAATCACTATGCTCCACTGGTAGCTTCTCATCTTTCCCCTGGATTACTTCCTTGACCTTTAAACTGGTCTCCCTGCTTCTTCTTGGACTTATGGCAACACCCATTCTCAACACTGTCTGAGTAGTCTTCACAACATGTCAATATTCATATCACCATCACCCCCTTCAAAGGCTTCGTATTGCACTCAAGATGAAACCCAAATCCCTACTAGGCAGTAAGGACCTGTCATCTTACCCCAGTTTTTCAGCCTCCTCTAGTGGCATGCCACCCCTGCCTCACTATGCTCCAGCCTCTTTGGACCCTTTTATTTGTTTAAAGGCACCAAGTTCTTTTCTTCCACAGGACTTTTGCACATGCTTTCCATTTTTCTGGAATGACCTTTCTCTGCCTCCAAACCCCCTCCACTCTTCCCCTTTTCTTGGCTAAAATGGTCTTCCAGACTCACCTTAAATAAGTTTTTCTCATAGAGGGTTTCCCTGTTCGTCTTTACCAATTAAACTAAATCCCTATCAGTTTCTCATATCATTAAAAAGTACATATCATGTGCTTTTTCTTCAGTTTACCTGTCATAATTTGTAATTATATTTTATATGGTTCTTTAATGTTTGCCTCTCTACCAAAGTAAGATTCATGCAAGCAGGAACCACTACCGTAAAACAAACATCCTATAAAATCACTTTCTAGCAGGATACCTTTCTACCTAGCAACATAATACATACTTTTTAATGAACGAACAAATGAAGGAATATCCCTAGCCCCTTTTTGTTAATACTTATTTTTAAAAGAGCTTCTTTATCTCACTTCTGTGAGCACATAAAAATATTCTGACGTAAACTAGAACAGAAAAATAATCAACCATAATACAAATGTATCTTTGTTAGTGAACAGAAATACTATTCTGGGTGAGTAGAAACCTTTGGGTGCCACTTACAAAAATAGACTCTGCTCTTTTCATTTGCTTTCAAACTAGAGGAGAGCAGGTGTCACAACCCTGCTAAACATTTATGCTGTTAGAATCCCAATTACTGAGGGAACCCAACAGCCCACTGGGTTAAATTGTTTTGTGTCAATTCACATGTTATTTCTGGTTGTTTAACCTGACCTGTAAGGACCTATGTCATTTTGTCCTCCCCACGTTTTCAGCCTCCTCTAATGGCATACCACCCTTCTACCTTTTAAAATAGAACCACAACTGATCTGTTCCACACCCTCCAAGTTTAGAATTTTCCCTTTGAGGAAGGAGGTGATAACTTTGAGAAATGTAAGAAAACTTCCTACCAAAAATATCAGTCCCCTGGGAGGAGAAAGACAAAGAGAAATCTAATCCTGTGTTTATGAGTCAAGTGTTGCTTGCCTCACTTAGATGAATTTTGGGAAGAATGTTATTAATATGCAAAGTTTCTTTTCAAGCTCCCATGTTACATTTGCCATGCTCTCATTTACCATTTCCACTAGAAACATCTCCATTTACATTTGATATAAGTTCTGAAAGTATTTTACTCTAGGTATTGATTAAGTTTCTTTGAATTGTATGAAATAGAAACCAGAAGATGATTTTTTTAAAAAATAAGAAACTACAAAAAAAGGTGTTGGATATATTTTAAGACATCAAAGACAACTTGAACAATAAAGCATTAGAAAGGATGAAGACAACACTACTCCAAATTCATGGGCTTATTCTCTAGAGTTCCGGAATGAACACGGGTCAGTTCTTTTCTCCTTATTAAAATCTGTTAATTAAAATTCTCAGGCAAAGTTATTGGACCAGTTTGAGTTAGTTGTCCACTTCAGTGTCCAATCAGGTATTACCAGCCAGATCCTCTACTATGAATAGAGTGGGAAGAGAAGAGATTCTTGGAAGATGGTTTAATGGATGCTCATCACACACAGCTTATGAATTTCTGTGGAAACACTATTTGTTGATTGATCATAAGAAAACTTGTAAATATAGATGGATAACTCACTGGGAGACTGAAAGAACCATATTCTAATAACAGGAGTCTAGAATGACATACTGTAACCCCATCCAAATACAGAGAAAGATATAGAAAACTGGCACACAGGAAGCCCTTATATTTGGGTGTAGAGTGCTGACCTTTCCGCAATATGGCTTCACATTTCTCTAGTCTCCTATTGGATAGAAGAAAGGACATTTTCCAGTGCACATGGAGTCTTAGCTTTGATTGACTTTTCCCCTTCTTACTTGCCCAAATTCTCACCATCAGTTCCTTTTGTCTATTTCCCCCCGTTATCTTTGTAACTTCACACTATGTCTCCTACCTTATCACCTCATTCCCAAAGATTGACATTGGCCACCATGTCTTCTTGCGAGTTATTTGCCTCTTTTATTTCACCGAGCATGTGCTGCGAGAGGAATTTTCCTAAAACACCACTATTGTCATGAAGGCAATTTTCCCGGAAACATTTAATCCCCTTTGTTTTTTTCTATTTAATCAATTCTAAACTTCTCTGCTAATCTGTTCAAGTCCTTTGATAGTTTGGCCATTCTTAACCACTCTTCAGTTTCTATTCTTCCGTAGTCTGAATCCTTAGGCCTATCATTTTGGACTCCTTATTGTCTTCCTCCAACTATATCCACACATGTTCTCATATTCTTGGCTCTCTTTTCGTCTTTTATTGCCCTAGAATGCTGTACTTCATATTTCATGTTCACCTGCTGAAATTCAGATTATTATTCTAAGCCCATCTCAAGTCTGAACCTCTGATGATGTCTGCCTCATGCCTACTGTCCATCTTGTCTTTTAAAATTATTTTTTTAATTTGTTACTTATAACCTTATGAAAGACTGTCCTGTTCTTTAATGTCTGCATTCAGTTTGTAAATTTAACATATCAAAATAAGAAAATGATTTAATACTGTCCTATCCATTCATTATTTTCAAGAAAAAATTATTATATGCCTCCTACATGCATGACATTGTTCTAGACAAAGCAGATACAATGAGCGGACACTAAAGACAGCTAATCTCTTGGGGCTTAATTCTTGTGGAAGATGATAGTCTGCACCTTGGACATGGTGAGAAGTGATAGGAGGTAAGATGAGAGAGATATGAGTAGGCAGGACCGGACTGCACAGGAATTTGAAAACTATGAAGTGAAGGATAATAGCCTGAGGATTCCGTCTTCTCCCCCTTCTCCTTCCTCCCCATCTCCTCCTTCACTGGGGTAAATAGTATGGATGTTATCTTAAGTGCAATGGATGATCACTGATTTCTATGTAAAATGATTATAGGAGGGCAAAAGGAGAAACAAAAAATGTAGGAATAAGATGATGGTGTCTTGGGCTGGGATAATAGTAATGGAGCTGGCGGTGGGGATTGTTTCATGTGTTTATGTATGACCTCTCCTACCATATGAAAAACCACCACAGGCAGATGCCATGTCTTAACCACACTTTAGGAGGTATTACACAGGTAAAAGCACATAACAGATTTTCTACATTTATCTGTTGGCAAAGTGATTAGATTTAATTGTATCTTTGCTTATTTAAAAAATAATTATTTGTGAGATAGAAAACTGGTGATATATAATCAATGAACTGGCCATTCTTTTTGTTAACTATTTCTCTTCATCATCATGATGGATACCTGTCAATTTATTTGTTAGATTTTGTAGGGACAATGATATTTAGTCAAGACAGACCAAAACTACTAAATTAAAACTCCCCTAAGCTTTTCAAATTTTAGATGTGTCCTCAATGTGTCACAATAATTTAAGGACTTTTAATAAGAAAAATCTCAAGGCAATATAAGATAGCTGAACATTTTTGCCTTCCCACAAGTATGCTTCTTTATAGCCCAATCTGTTTCCATATATATCTATCTCTATCTCTATCTTCATCTCTCTCTCTCTCTCTCTCTCTCTCTCTCTCTCTCTCTCTCTCTCTCTCTCTCTATATATATATATATATATATATATATACACATACATACATACATACATATACATCTCTCTCTATACACACACACACACACACACACACACACACACACACACACACCATGGTAATGTTTTAAATAATTGTATAGTCCCCAATGTATAATTTTTGAGTAGGATGTACCAATGATTAAAAATCTATGTATAGAAATAAATCTGCTGCTTGCAAAGGCTGCTAAGTCTCAATACTGTGTGTGGGTGTATAATTTATATTTCTTTTCATAACTAACTATAACTTCTTTGAAAGCTATTTCTAAGTAACTTAAAAAAAAGAAAATTAGATGCCCACAAGAGAAAGACATTCACAAAAGTAAGTTTACCCCAAGAACCCAGTGGATCTTCTCAAGAGATCCGCGATATTGCTGATATAGAACCTGGGATAGCAGGCTTCTGGTACAGAACTCTTCTGAAAAAGTTACAGTTAGAGTGACAGAATGAAATAATAGACACAAAAAAGTATTTTGAAGAATTCAAAGAATTGTAAACACATTTGGCATTCTTTATGAGAACAGCTTCTCAATTCTTTATTCAGAATAGCTCCAAACCCTTGGATTCTAAAGAATTTATTTGGAATGGTCAGTGAAACATCAACATTCAATTCACCAGCCTGAACGTTTTCTGCCACCTCATCTTAATTGATATAAGTAATTTTCGGTGGGAGGAGCCTCTTTTATCAATGTACAAATACTATTTGTACCAATGAAAAAAATACCATTTGGAAAAAAAAAAATATTTCTAACCAAATGGCTCACTAACAAAATGTTTCCCAGGCTTGAGTTATGGTCCCACTGAAATTAGAGTTTCACAGAATTTTAGAGGTGGACAGGGTGCCAGAGACCATGTAGTTCAATTCCCTCATTTGTCATATGAGTAGTGGAAAGCAGGTTGAGTTCCTATGACAGAGAGAGAAGAATAGACAATTGAAAGGGGATTTATATACTCTATCTTTATGTTCTCATAGAAATAAGCACTGTTTACTAACTTACCTGTATGTATGTAACTTACTTACATAGAAATCAGAATCAACTTCAGGTCTCCTGAAGCTGAGGTCAATACCCCTCACCTACAACCTGTTTGTTCGCTTAACCTCATTTTATTGTATTATTGAAGTCGTCTCATGAACTCAACTGTAGAAAATCAAATAAAAATGTTTCCATGAATGTATTATGTTCCAAGACCTATTACAAGCACTCTATATCTATTAAATTAATTAATCATCACCACAGCCCTATGAGATACATACCATTATCATTTTCATTTTATAGGTGAGAAAACTGAGGCACGCAGCTGTTTGGTTATTCATCATAAGCAACTGAGTGGTAAAGATATGTGTCTCTACAATATGGAGACTATATACATGCCCAGTAGTTTATTTATGGCTATCCAAAGAAGTTAATATTATAATGAGACTTAAGAAATCAAACAAATTACATTCTTAAAAATAAACTGTATATAAAATTCTGATAATGACTACTTCTGGTTTTAGAATGATAATTTACCTTTCAGCATTAGGAGTATTATCAAAGAGGAAGTCTGAGAGCTACTTTGCTGATATGGGGCATTGTGGCCACGCAGCAACCTACCCGTCTTTCTCGCCCCCAAAGAAAGGAGAGTCTGTGAGATGGATCCTTTCAGGGACATTGCTTTACCTTTGTGTTTGCACCTTATGTCTCCCTGTTTGGCCCCCAAAAAATGGCTGGTCAGCCAGTGACGAGTAAGATTCCCCACGGGGTGACAACTCAAGCCAGGCGTGGTCGAGTGGGGACCAACAGGAGAACCCATGGGGTTCGTAGAGGTGGGCACAGCCCCCACCTTCCCCAGGCTAAGGCGAGCCTCTGCGTCTGTGGCTGCATTCCTTCCCAAAACCTGCAAGGGAAGTGATTCAATCATGTGCTCTCCATCTATTCATATGCATATAGGTTTTGTCCCTTGGGGAAGTACATACATCCTGAGACTTACGGTACAGCTGCCTGCAGGCAAGGGTGAATGGCTTGAATCAGTTTCCTATTATGATGTATGGAATTCACAGATCTTGAGCTTGACAAGCTTTTTCCTCACCTAACTAATAAAAGCTAATGCGTAGGCCGATTAGGCCCGTCCAGTCCTTGAGGCTACAGCCCCCTTGCCCCGCTTGCACTCTATTCATGGCTACTGTCTTTTCTTAACCCTGCGCCGCCCTCCTCACTCCCCACAACCCTGGTTGCACAGGATGAGACAGGGCATGTATTTCCTAATTCAGATATTCATGTGAAAAACTGCATCTGTTCCAATCTTGTCTCTATCCCTAGTTATCAACACAGTATTGGGGAAATGGTAAGACTCAACAACAGCTGTTAAATAAATGAACAATTTTCATGTGGGATGAATTACTGAATTATAAATAAGTCTCATGGGAGGTGGCAGAGAAGGTAAACACTGGGCTTGTCTCCTTTCATGACCACATCAAAATTACAATTGAACTACAGAACAACTATCATTGAGAACTGTCTTAAGTCTAGCTGAAATGAAGTCCTACAAGTAAGAATGTACAAAAGAAGCCACCTTGAGACTGGAAGGAAGGGTAGAGATGTGGAATGGGCTGGTCCCACACCCGCATGTAACCATTAAAAATTGGGAAGGATTTCTCAACTGTGAAGATCCCTCCCCCCCATACAGAGGAGCAAGTGGTCCCATTCCCACACCAGGCCCCTCAGCCCAGGGTTCCAGTGCTGAGGAGAAAAGTCCCTATAACTTCTGGCTGTGAAAAACAGCAGAGATTGTGACTAAGTGACACAGAGAGCAGTTGGAGTTACAGGCGCTCCTCTTAAATGGGCTGTGCACAGACTTACTTGCTGATGGACTCATTCACTCTGAGCTCTAGCACAGGAGTAGCAATTCAAAAGGCACCAATGACATACAGGGATGAATTAGCTTCAGAGAGAGGACTGCAGAGACAGCTTTCTCCTACAGGAGGACGAACTGGTGGAAGCCATGGTTTCTTTGTTGAGCCCTCCTCCCACCCAGCATGCAGACACAGTGGCTGCCAAATCTGAGTCTCCATCAACCTGGCTAACACCATTTGTTCCCTGCTCCATCCTGGTGATTCCCTGAGACCCTGCCCCACTCAACTTTTGGGTACACCCAAGCCGCTTCCAGTGGCTTTTCCATACAAAAGCCTGCATTAGCTTATGCTGCAGAATTTCCTAGAATCTCTCAAATGTTCACAAATCCCAGATAAGCAGCATCTGGCTTTGGTGTCCTATATGTCCTGCTGAGCAGGCCCAAGCACAGCACTAACCACAGCTAGTCTCAGTTCACAGCTTGTTCTCTCAAGGCAACTCCAAACCCAGTGTGAGTGTTGGCCATCTGCAGATTGCTTTATGGCTTATGCCAGGTGGCCCCGGGCAGGGCACAGGCTGTGTCTAACTTGGCCCACAGCAGGGCCCCTACCAGAAGGCCATTGGGCTGTCACTTCCAGTGGCAAGCTTCGGATTGAGCTGGAATACTACTTGGATGCCTGCAAGGACGACACACCCAAAGGGCAGACTGGCAGGCACCAGAGTTTCACTAAAGGAAATTGTGCTCTGTAGGGTCAGCTTATGCACTACAGCTCCTCCACTGTATTCACGGCCAGTCCTCACAACCAATCAGTCCAAGAGTCAGTCCTTCCCAATGACATGCAAACAGCAACCGAGGATCAACTACCCAAGGAGGGCACATACAACCCACATAAGTGACTCAGCTAGAGCACCCAGCTCTGGTAACCAGGGAGACTGCACCACTGGGCCTCACAGGCCATCTACTACATAAGGCCACTCTTCTAAGACTGAGAGGCGTAGCAGCCCTACCTAATACATACAAACACAGGGAGGCAGCCAAAATGGGGAGACAAAGAAATATATCCCAAATAAGTTCCAGAAAAAGAACTAAACAAAATGCAGACAAGCATCCTACCAGATGCAGAGTTCAAAACACTGGTTATAAGGATACGCACTGATCTCAGGTAGAACTTTAACAAAGAGATAGGAAACATAAAAATGGAGATAGAAAACATTAAAAAAAAAAAAAAGAAAAAAACAGCCAGAAATGAAGAATACAATAACTGAAATGAAGAATACGTTAAAGGGAATCAAAAGTAGATTAGATGAAGTGGTGGTTTGAATCAGTGATTTAGAAGATAAGGTAGCAAAAAACACCAAATCAGAACAGCAAGAAAAAAGGAAGGAAGGAAGGAAGGAAGGAAGGAAGGAAGGAAGGAAGGAAGGAAGGAAGGAAGGAGAAAAAAGAAAGAGTTCAAAAAAATGAAGATAGTTTTAAGGGACCTCTGGGACAACATCAAGCATACCAACATTCTCATCAAAGGAGTACCAGAAGAAGAGAGAGAGCAAGGAAATGAAAACCTATTTGAAGAACTAATAACAGAAAACATCTCTAATCTAGTGAATGAAATAGCCACATAAACCCAGGAAGTTGCAGAGTCTCAAACAAGATTAACCCACAAAAGCCCACAGCAAGACACATCAGAATTAAAATGCCAAAGGTTAAAGACAAAGAGATCATCTTAAAAGCAGCAAGAGAAAAGCAGTTAGTTAACTATAAGGGAGCACCCATAGGACTGTCGGCTGATTTCTCAACAGAAACTTTGCAGGCCAAAAGGGATGTGAGTAAAATATTTAAAATGATGAAAAGCAAGGACCTACAACCAAGATTAGCCTGGCCTGCAAAGCTATAATTTAGAATCAAAGGACAGACAAGAAAAAGCTAAAGCATTCCATCACCACCAAACCAGTATAACAAGGAATATTAGAGGGACTTCTTCAAGACAAAATAAAATAAAAAATATGAATAATAATGGCAATAAATACATACCTATGTAGTTATCAACAATTACTTTAAATGTAAATGGGTAAAATGCTCCAATCAAAAGATATGGTAGCTGAATAGATAAGAAAACAAGACCTTTACATATACTGCCTACAAGAGACTCACTTCAGATCAAAAGACACACACAGAGTGAAAGTAAAGGGATGGAAAAAGTTATTTCATGAAAAATGGAAACAAACAAACAAAAAATCCAGAGTAACAATACTTATACCAGACAAAATAGACTTTAAAACAAAGGTTATAATAAGAGACAAAGAAGTACCCAGTAATCTCATTGGGTACTTATCCAAAAAAAACCAAAATGCTACTTTGATAGGATGCATGCATCTATATGTTCATTGCAACATTATTTACAATGACCAAGATGTAGAGGTAGCCTGGGTGTCCATCAATGAATGAATGGTTAAAGAATAGTGGTACATGTATACAATGAAATATTGCTCAGCCATGAAAGGGAATGAATTCTTGCTATCTGCGGCAGCATGGATGGACCTGGAGGGTATTGTGCTAAGTGGAGTATGTCAGATAGAGAAAGATGGATGCAATGTGATTTCACTTATATGTGGAATCTAAATAACAAAATAAACAAACAAACAAAACAGAAACAAACTCATTGATGCAAAGAACATTTTGATGGTGGCCACATGGGAGGAGGGATGCGGGTGGGTGAAAAAAGGAGAAGACATTAAGAAGTACAAAGTAGCTGTTACAAAGTAGTTGTGGGGAGGTAAGGTATAGCATAAGGAAGATAGTTGATAATATTGTAATAATTGTATATGGTATCAGATGAGTACTAGATGTATTGGGATGATAGTTGGGAGGGTATTGGGGGATAGGGTTAAAAAGGTAAAGGGATTAAGACATAAAAATTAGTAATTACAAAGTTGTCATGGAGATGTAAAGTAAAGCATAGGGAATATAGTCAATAATATGGTAATAACTATATATAGTGCCAGGTGGGTACTAGACTAGTCAGGGAGATAACTTCTTAAATTATATAAATGCACAAGCACTATACTTTATGCCTGAAAGTAATATAAAATAATATTGAATGTCAACTATAATTGAAAAATTAAGGGGGATAAAAAGGTAAAGGGGAATAAGAGGTTTAAATTTCCAGGTATAAAACAAGTAAGTCATGAGGATATACACAGCATAGGGACTATAGTCAATAATATTGTGATAGCATAGTATGGTGTCAGATAGTTTCTGGACTTACTATGGTGATCACTTCTTTAGGTATATAAATGTTGAATAATTATGGTGTAGACCTGAAACTCATATAATATTATATGCCAGC